>NC_139256.1:26862293-28062293 GCF_977018435.1 Lepisma saccharinum | reverse complement strand
AATATCGTGGATGCTGCTCCCCTTAAAAATAGGCAAATTGAAGGCCGGGTAGTCGAACCATACTCAAGGTTTTGTTCCTTTAACCTTCTCGTGAAAGAGTCTGAAGTAACCAAACTAGGGCTACAGTTGGAAAATCGGATAGCACTACCCGATTCTCTATGTGTAGCACATGTTTGGTTACACTAACCTTTTGCTGGAGAAGGTTAAAGTAACCAAACCTTCGCTATAGTTGGAAAATCGGAAAACTCATTCGAGTATCCAGACTAGCTTCTTGCCTTTTTTCTCCTACTATAGCTAAGGCAAGGTTTGGTTCTTGCATGGAAATACATATTCATTCAAGGTGAATGCTTTCAACTGGGAACTCCACTTTCTTTGCCGAACTCGTCTTCACTTCTCAAAGCATTCAGCCACAGCGTTGTCTGTTTCTCGTCGGTTCCAGTAATGAGATTTTCTTGCTCCCTGGTCCGCACCATATCAACAGGTGTTCCCTTTTTGGAAGGGGCAATAAAGGAAGCAGAAGTGGCTCCATCTCTTGAGCATGGAAAGAAGGAAGTTTTAAAGTCTTCGCTCTCAGACGTGCCATAATATCAAGGAGTCTGGAAAGTTGGTAAACATCGTCGGGGAATAAAAAGGAAAGAGAGATATCAGACGAATAATCATGGAGTCTAATTTCCTTTCTGTGTGTTTCAGAATCGAGAAAATAACTGGATGATTAGATCATGTGATTTTAGAGTGGTTGGGATGGAGGATTGTCTAAGATTTTGTTACCAAAAACGAATTCCTTCGACCTTCCTCTTACCAGACGACGAAGGGTTGATAAGATTCACTAGAGTTATTATCTGACTATCTAAAAAGATGGAGAATTTGGAATTCTTCTCGTGCTTTGACTAGATTGACGTCACTTATTAAGATCGTCAGCGGCGTGCTCAGGATATTTTAGGGGGTTTATGCTACAAGGAAGGGGGTGACGGTTTGAGACGAGTACAAAACCAGACTCTTGGAGATTAGTCGAGACGAGACAGTCCTTCGTAAAATCGAGACGAGATCTGGGCTTCCTGTAAATTTGAATGTAAAGTTTATAAAAGAATTACCTGGATTCAAGTTCCTGCACTTGTAGTCAGAGATAGCACAGGGATGAGTGTCTTGTTATTTATACGTAGAAAGAGCATAAATGTTGTTCGTATCGAAAAAAAATATTTAGTTAGATTAAATATTTTGTTACGTTTATGTTTTCATATATATCCTGTGTGGCGTTATGGTAATTTGGTCGCCTTGTAAGCAAAGGGCCCAGGTTCGATACCCGGCAGAAGCATATGGCACAGTGGTTCGGATCCCACTTTAAACTGTAAGTACAGTCCCGATTAGCCTTTCAGTGCATAAAGTGGACTTAACACCAGGGTGCGAAATCATTGAAAACTGGAGGGGGGAGAAAGTTCTTCATCTACAAACCCCCTCCCCCACATACGATACATATTTGTAATGTTATTAAAAGTAAAAATAAATTACTCAATTCAAAATATATTATTATTATTACTATTATTATTAATTACATAAAGGAAATTAATTGGTTACTTTTATACATATCAGATATTGCAAAGCAGATAATTAATTCCTTTACTAACTGGTTAAAGATGTTAATAAATTATGAAATAGTTCAAGTAGTTTTATTATGTGTAAGTTTTTGTTTAGTTTGTGCTTTATGATAAATCAGATTTTGTAGTTATTATGTTCTTGCATTCTTGTTTTACTTTTATTGTGCGTATTGATGTAGATTTGTTATTGATCTCTTGAGAGAAAGCATTCAATACTCACAACTACACTAATTTGTGTGTGTTTTCGATATTATTCTTAGTAAAGTATGTTTGAAATTAAAAGTAATTGCTTATCTTTTGTTTGTTATAACAAAAACTCCCCCCCCCGAAAATTTTTGGTGGGGGGGATTTTTGAGGCCAAGATTGTTGGTGAGGGGTGCCCCCAGGATTTCGCACCCTGCTTAACACAACGATTCAATCAATCAATCAACGAGACCAAGATTTTTCAATACCCAGAGTAGAACTATTTGCATTTTGTTTTCGTATGCTTTTCTGCCAGTTTTGGATAATCACTTCCATGGAGATGAATGATGATTATGAATTAAAGTTGGACAGAGATTCAGAAAGGAACAGCCAGGTCCATGCCGGAACTAGAACCCGGAAACGTTCGGTGACGAGATTTTGAGTCCAGCACTCAACGAACTTGGCTACCGAGGCGGCAGAAGGCGACTAGAATGAAACTGGAATTCAGATGTTCAAACGAGAACGAGATAGACTTTCCAAGGCACAAGACAGACAGGGTTGTGCCAAATCTTCCTTCCTCGATAAACAAAATGAAATCCAATTATCCAGGACTAAGCCAATATCGATAAGAGAATACGCTACCTGTGATTAATATTGAACCAGACATTCTTGCTTGCTTTGTTGTCTAGCCAATTTAATTAACCGTTGACAAGGAAGTTATGATGCACGTGTGACGTAAATATTTTTTTTGTTTTAGTTTGGATCGTTAATTAACCAGTCATGTAGTCTTGACGCCATGAAAGTTTACGAAGGATTTACCTTGTTTCTTCATAAAGAATTTATTTTTCCTAGTTTGAAAAAAAATATTAAGCAACGAGGCAGTGTTCAGTTGTGGCTATAAATCTGGGAAAGTATTCTAAGGGTATTTATGCGTTATGAATAGTATTTACTTTCGTTTTCATTGCGCAGAGACTGTAACAAAAATATTGCTTTACTATCCGTGTAATCGTTACTTTAATATCAACAATGTAGTCTATGTGTCCCATCCGTGACAATGGAATGCTCAATCTGAATTGACATTCATTTTCTGTAGGTCAAAACTGGGGAACGGATTTTAAGGTGCAGCACCTTTACAAAAATTTAACTGTTTTCACACCGATCGTTTGAGATATGTATTTTAGGACATGAAATCAAGTGAAATGAAGACACTTTGTTGCACCCTTTCGTGAAATGAGCATATTTATCCCCTTTTTAACCTCATTATTAACATAATGTCAGTCGCTGAGCTCATTCGAAAACATAGAAATGTTGAGCATGATCCAGTATAACAAGTTGATTGAAACCCAGTAAATGCCACGATTATTTCCTAAATACTGGTTAATTTATGGAATTATTACTAATTATGTTATTTGCTACAGCATTGAATAATAAATGTTAATGTAACTGGTTTATACCTGAATAAAGGCGTTTTATCAGCATTTTTTCTTTCACCTTTTTGAAAACATTTCCTTTTCCCAGCCATTATTTTGCACCTTAAAATCCCTTCCCTAGTCATATTGCTTAAAGTATCTAAAACGCTGAAAAATAAATTCTGAAATTCTCAGTTCAAATACGAGTCGAATTTCTTCTCAAAACCGAACCGTCACTTTAGGTGTAATTTCTTGTGGAAAACACAGAAGTTTCGAAAAGTTTATTTAAGAACTTTATATGTGTGGCTTCGTGTAAAACGACTCCAACACGTCCTACGGCTTCTCAATCCTTCTTACCTTGTCTTCCCTGTTCTGTAGTAGAGAAAAAAAACATCGATATCCTCTCAGCCATAAGATGAATACCGCGGGATAGCATCTCCAAGCAACCACATTCTGCCGTCCCTCCCGATTCAATACCACAAACACAGGGAGGGAAGGTGCAGTCGTAATCTGCTTCTCACAAAATTGAATCACCCCTTGAATTCGACGCTCCATCTCGCGAGAGTCTGGGAGAGTCTCAGGAAAAGCCAGCTGCTGCTCGCGAACTTACTCAGCCTCTGAGAAAGCGGTGGGGGGACTCAAGATGCCATATTTTCCCTTTCTTAATTTAGCATTCTCAGACGCACAAAAAGATGGATTCTGGATATGAACTCCCGCCTCCAGGAATTGATGGGGGGTTGCTCCCCCCCCCTCTCGAATGCCTCACATATTAAAATTGCCTACTCTCTACGACAATAGATTTGAGACGTTCTCTAGTATTATTATTTCCTTCGGTCGTGCTGGGTGGCGTATCCCTAGGGGGGTATTCTCTAGATTCTAGTTTAATTAACCTTATCTTAGTGTTCCCTTTGTACCATCTTAATTGACATCAAAAGTTTACCGAAGTTTCCTATATCCCCATTCGGAAAGAAATCACATTTTGTTTCCCCTTTTGCATTCTATCTGTCTAGCTCGTTTCACTGTAAAACGTCATTATGTCTACATACTTAATCTCTTTCTTCATAGGTTCGTCAGTAAGTTCTTCGATCTTTGTTTGTCTTTCTTGTGCTTAATATTATTTTTCGACAAGCAGACAGGCCCGTAATCGGAATTGGCCTTCAGAGGGGGATCAGTACTTAAAAAGGGGCGGGGCTTGTCGCAAAAGTTTGTCCAACTTCCATTTCTTTTCAATCTATGTTCAAAAACACTAATTGGGACTGGACCTACAGCTTATAGAGAATGCGAACCACTGAAACGTACGCTCAGCGAGGATTGAACCTGCAACCTCTTGGTTACAAGGCGATGGCGTTACCACTAGTTGCTGGGGAGGTCCGATCACTCGTTACAAGTATGGCAATTTGAAAAAGTTTTTACGTTATAAAAGTACGTGTTATAATTGTGAGAGGGATATACTAGGGTGGATCAAATTAAAACAGAACAGTGGATGTATCGGGTTATATTTATGTATGTGTGTGGCGGCAACCCCTGTGTAGAGGTAGAGCGGAAGGTAAGGAAGGAAACCCCTACTGCATAATGGACTCGCCCTAGATAGTCGCGCGTGAGCACGTGATATGTGTAGGCAGTCGGGCAACAGTATCGTCCGAGAAGGCGAGCAGGTAGGCAGTCAGTCAGTGCTTCACCTGCGGCGGCGGAATGTTTGCAGAGTATTGGCAAAGTGATGCTGACATGTTTTTTCGATCATCAAGGAACCCTTCTCTTTGATTTCCTGGACCATGGTCAAACGATAAACGCTGCTTGTTGCTGCAGAACCCTCCACCGTTTGCGCGCAGCAATCAAGGCCAAACGACCCGGCCTGTTGTCCTCTGGAGTGGTTTTACTTCATGACAACGCGCGCCAACTTACGTCAGCTCTTACAAAGAACACGTTGGTGACGTTTGGGTGCACACTGTGTCAACACTCACTGTATAGCCCTGATCTGTCGCCATACGACTTCCATATCTTTGGTCCGTTGAAAAACGCATGGAAGGGTCGGCGCTTCCACTCGGACAATGACGTCATGGGCAATGTCCGCAACTGGTTCCGATCTTAGCCAAATGAGTTTTACGAGCAGGATATTCACCGCTTGGTGGGACAAGTGCTTGTGTAATTTTGGAGATTAACTTTTGAAATAAACCTTGTTGATTTCATTCTGTGGCTCCTGTTCCGTTTTCATTTGATCCACCCTCATATATTGAATGATTGAATTGATTTCCTTTACTTTGCTTTGCTGCCACTTTTGGCAAATAGCAAAGATGAAGATGAGTGATGATATGATAAAATTGATGAAGGGACACTCACAAAGAACGCCCATGCACAAGCCGGTAACCAGGAGCCTTGACGTCATAGCGTGCTGTGCTAACCACTCCGCCACGGAAGTTGGCGGATATATATATATATATATATATATATAAATAAATACATACATACATACATACATGTATGTATGTATGTATGTATGTATATATGGGTGTGGTGTATGTGTTAGAAACAACCTCAGAAAACATGAGAATGAGTTTCATAAGTTCTAATTTGTCCGTTTGTCATTTTATCACGCCAATCATCAATAAACATGAAATATTTATAAGTACATTAATTAAATACAATATTCGATATGTATGTCTTTGCAAATAAAGTTTCATTAGGAGACAAATTTCATATATGGGCGTATGAATATATACCACGTACAACTTACCATGTCAACGTGTTGGTCATTCATGCCTTGTTTCTACGCTCGAAAACAGGATGTTATACCGTATTTGTGCAACCCCGTTGTACAGATTTACACTTGTCACTGGCATTTATTTTTCAATCGAAAGAAAGCAAAAATTTTCGGCATTCTATGAACAGATTGTGCAAACAATCAAAGCAAGCAAGGAAGTTCAAATGTTAATCCGTAAAGCAAACCTCTACAGTATCAATATTTGACATTATGGATTCGATTTCATAATATGCTTTAGTAATCAAATGGAAAAGGAAACAATAAATAACAGTATATTTTTATGTATTAGTAGTAAATGTGGACGAGTAAAATGAAATCAGCAGGGTATGCCTGTAAACAGACACACATAGTGTTTTGCGCGTCAAGGGACTGCCATTGACACATACCCTTGGGGAGATATGTATAAGTTATTTTTTTCTGTGTTTTCATCGCATTTGGAAATAAATTCAGTTAACGTCTTACTTTCATAGCACAAATTATAATGAAAAATACAGTTTTATCGATTACATTTGATTACTAGTTTCTACTTAAATATAGCACTGTTTCGTTTTCACCAAATACGAGGTGTGACAATTTAATCCTGGAATAACGGAAGTATGTCTCTCTCTGGGATATTGCTTGAGGCATACTCATGCAATCAAGCAGTTTTGAACATGTTCCGATGTGCGTTTACATGAGCCACGGCCGAAATTAGTTGTTCGTTCCAGAACAGAAGAGGAAATTGTACGTTTCCGTGATATACCTTTGGCAGGAAAATAATTCCAGAAGTATGATACATTGAATCTTGGCAGATGATAAGAAACAACGCCAGCTTCACATTTCATCTGATCCTTACCACTATGGAGAGATGTTTGATAGAGTCATTACCGGTGATCCAACATGGTGATTGATATACGATCCGTAAACAAGACGCCAGACCATACAGTGGAAAACAGGATTTGCATCGCTGACGGTTCAATATTACACTTGTCTGTTTATTTCGTCACAAGGGTATAGTTCAGTATTAATTCATTGCATAAGGACGAACGGTGAATCAACAGTTTTATATGAAAATGCTGACATGGTTACGGGAATCTGTTCGGAGGAAAGATCAGAACTCTGGCCTTACAAGTGGATTCTCTACCATGACAATGCCCCTGCTCATAGTGCGTTAAGAGTTCTTGGCTAAGAAATCCATTACAAAACCGAGCATCCACCTTATTCATCTGACTCTTTCTAAAATTTAAAAACATTCCCTAACAGGACAAAGGAGCAAAGATTTGCTGTCATTCCTGACAACAAACGCAACGTGAGGTATTCCGAAAAACAATTTTCAGGACTGTTTCCGGCACTGACACCATCGTCTCACACAGTGCATAGCGTCACAAGGAGAGAGTATTTCAAATGCGACAGCCTCCGCTAGTGCAGAGGTAAACAAATCTTACTTTCCGTGGGTTATATCGGGAAATAATTGTCACACCTTGTGTGTGTAAGATTGGTGCCAGAAATTTTTAATCTACCAAATTTTGAGGTATAGGCTCATTCCACAGAATTTGAAGCCAAGATGCCAAAATCTTTGTTCATTTAATTGTGTGCCAAACACTTTATTCTCATTAAAGATATATGATCTTTCTTGTAGTCAACTTTATTTCAGCTCCAGAAGTACAAATGTTGGCAAAAATTGCATATTCCAAATGACGTGTAGCTGTGAAGAAATCTGGTATGAAATATGATCGGATTCCTGATACCGTATTCCAACTATTCTGCACTTGAAGTCTTAATTATATATTTATTTTCCATTCTGGGTATATTCTCCTTAAAGGGGCCTCCCCGATGGCGCAGTGGTAGCGTCGTCGCCTTGTAATCAAGGGGTCCCGGGTTCGATACCCGGTGGAGGCACAAGTGGTTCGGATCCCACTTTAAACTGTAGGTCCAGTCCCGATTAGCCTTACTGTGCATAAAGTGGACTTAAAACAATAAATCAATCAATCAATCAATATTCTCCTTAATACTACACCATTGCAAAACTTTGGGTGTATTATGGGTGTTCTGGGTATGGAGATATTAGTGTGGAGGTTTGCAGGAGTCACAAACATGACCATTCACAGGTTGTTATTCCTCTACATGCTACATGGTTCAAATGTAAATCTCCAAATATTGTGTGCAACAAGCAATCGTAGAAGGTTGTCAAAATACACCAAAAGAATTAATTAAAATTTTAATTAATGATACAGATTATGATGGTTATGTATGTGGCAGTGGTCAGGTTTGTGACCTGAGACAGGTATCTGACTCTGTTATTGTGCAGATACTAAGGACTAGACTAGGTATGCATGATGAAATGACTATATGGGAAGTTGACATTAGGAAAATGTTCACAAATACAGTGATCACAAAGAAGCGCATGCTTTGTTGAAAGAAGAGAATCGTGATGTAAGTTTTGAATATTCAAAGTTTTGCTGTATTGGACCACAAAATGATCTCTTAATTAACACCTAGTGACAAATGCCAACGAATTCAAGCTGCATACTTCCAATTTGACATGCAACACTGTCGTGTTACAAGTTGATTTTGCCATGAATTAAGTCGAAATACAATCAGAGCTTTGGAGTAGACAGTGTGTGACCTTATTCACTGTTGCCCCTTTGAGGACAAGCAAGATATACAGTGTTATCTTATTGTTTGTGACACAAGCGATAAATCAAAGCAGTCCATGTCTGCCATCATTTTGAAACTCATTGAAGTTGCCAAGTTTCAAACTAATAAGCCAAAACTGATAATCTGAATCCTTATTACCGCCAGAGAATGTGACTCGGATGTCTAGGCTTTGACCTGTAAGAGAATACATGTATTATTTTGGTAGAGCCTTAGTACAGAGAACCTGTTGGGTATAGACACAATTAGACACATAAGCAATGATTAACAATAACGAGATTTATTATAAGAAGAATAGTGATGGATATATGAAGAGTGTCTCTGCCTAAGTGTTAAGGTAAGGGATCTGCTTGGTAAGAAAGGTGGATTAGCGATACTTAGCGAGCTGAAAGTGTAGATCCTGGTCCATCTTCTAAGTGCCTGGAGGCAGCCTGGACTTGGCTGGGTGGATGGTCATCTTGGGTCGGAGACTGGACAGAGCCTCCGGCCGCACTTCAGATCTGTCACACCTTTTACCCGTTTACTGGGGTTTATATACTTAGGGGATGGCTTTCGACAGGGTTATTTTTGTTGCCTCGTGTCGAACGCAGGAAGTCCCATATTTGGAGATGCTTCTTACGGCCATGGCTAACAAGTAAACAATCCACACTTCCTTAATTGTTTTGACCTTACTCCAAATAAGGATTTTAGAAGACACGAGGACAGTACAGACATTTCATCGAGTGCTCTCTGTCGAAAATTGATCTCAAATGCCAATGTAGAAATAAAGTCAGGAACATGCAAAAATTTGTCCGTTACAGGAGTGAATTTAAAAATTAGTTTATCTGCTACCTCATGTATGATATCCAGATCACAATACCAATTTTCGAGTGTTGAATGAAAGTATTCAGTATCTTCTCATAGGAAAGAAGTTGTGGAAAGTAGAGCAAGGTCTCAAGTACATGCAGAAGTCATGGCATGACAAGCCATTGTGAAGAAATGCAGTTGGCTCTACTGCATTATCTGAAAAAGAAGTTCATGATGCAAAAAAGATATAGACCAAATCAAGATTCAGTGGAAGCTTGCCACAGAAGCTCCAGGAATTAAGAAGGCACGGCATCAGATTATGTTGATCTATTCAGCAGTGAACAGTCATTGGACATCCCAATACAAGACTTTCGTTACTGTGAGAATGAATGTGATCGTGAAGGTAGTGCATACAGTATTGAATCCTTACAGTCATCATTTGCTACAATATACAGTTCAAATATTTCACTTGGAGCGTTTCTCCTTGAAAGAGTATATGGGAATAATACGTGGAAACTACAGGGTGGTGCGGAGCCGACTGACACATTTGATATGCTCATAGATGATAAAAGAAAGGAAGGAGAATAAGGAAAACCATATATAATTGTACATTGAAGTATGCAATTTTATTTCTAACAACTCACAAGTTCATTTTTTAAAAATTACATCAGACAGGTGGCCTCCTTCGGCATCAATGCATTGTTGCAGACGTCTCTGGAAGATATCGTACACACGTCTCCGTAGTTCCTCATCAATAGCCGTTACTTCCTCAACAATGGCTTCTTTCAGTTGTTGAAGAATCGTGATATGCCTTCTGTACACACGGTCTTTCAAGAATCCCCAGAGATTAAAGTCAGGGACAGTAAGATCGGGTAACCGAGCTGGCCATGCAATCTCTCCCCTTCGAGAGATAACACTTCTAAACAACCGTCGAACGAGTTCCATACTGATTCTTGCGGTGTGGGTTGTTGCTCCATCCTGCTTGATATAAAGTGTTTTACGATCAATACCTAGACGTCGTAACTCGGGTTCCACAAAGCGTTTCAACATTGTCACATAACGTTCCGAATTAACAGTCACTGCTTCTCCATTGTCATTTTCAAAGAAATGCAGCCCAACAATCCCGAACACACCAACTCCACACCAAACTGTCGCTCTGGGAGAGTGCAATGGCGTTTCATGCAGTTCTTTCGGGTTTACTGGTGACCAGTAGCGCATATTCTGTTTGTTTCCATAGCCCGAAAGGTAAAAATGTACTTCGTCAGTCATTAGCAAATTATTGATGGTGTCAGGATTCTCCCTTAGCAAATTAATCATGGTAGTGCACTTGTAACTCTTGCTTCCTTGTCTGTGTCGTAAAGTTTTTGAGCAACCTGCAGTTTGTATGGGTGAAATTTGATATCTTTTAGCATTTTATAAACTTTTCCTACTCATGCCTAAAATCCGAGACTGCTGGCGTGCCGAGCGTTGTGGACTACGTTCAAATGCTTCCCTCACTCTCTGCAAGTTTTCTGTCGTACGCACTGTTATTGGCGCTCTATGTTTCACATCCAATACACTGATTTCTTCACCAAAGTCAATATGGTATTCCGAGACGGCACGTTACCATGTCGGCTAACAATGAATTGTTTTCTGAACAATCGCTGCACTTTAACCACTGACTTCGTTTCGTAATTACTACGAACACAGAAAACGTGATGTTCAACGCCCCAACGGTCCATTATGACTGTTGCTGTGTTCTGATTAAATGGCGTCCTATCCTTTTCTCACCCACCCCCCGCAATCCACTTCAAACTATCGCGCATGCTTAATATATTCAATTTTCAAATGTGTCAGTCGACTCCGCGCCACCTATTATATCTTTCACAAGTGTCTGCAGTGCCAAAACTCTGATATTGGTGTTGTTTCCCTGAAGAAACAATCTGAACATAACTTCATAATGACGAAAACACCATAAAACTGGATGATACGATTCCACTAACATGAGAACAATTTTGGGAATTCCATTCTCAGTTGTGTATAATTAATATCAAGAGCTTGCCTAATAATTAAAATCATGTATTCTCAAACAATGTCACAAACCTGATCACCTGTCACATACATGACTGGCACAATTTTACGACATTAAATAACGGTAAATAGGAATCTGTTAATTCTGCTAAGTGATATTTATTTATTAATCCTTTAATAGTTTCTAAAACATCAAAATACGGTATGCGCCAAAATATAGAGTACTGAAACTCGGGCATGTCGAACACGTGGTTGCGTTTGTCGACGGGGCATAGCTCCAGCTGCACGTGTTCGCAGTAGTGAAAAGGAAGTTGTGTTGTGCAGTTGTTGGAAATGGGTTTCTCGACGGAGGAAAAAGTATTCATAGTTGAGCATTATTTCCGCTCATACGGAAGCGGTCGTGAAGGTGGACCGAGTTTGAAAAAGGTGACTGGTCTATATGCAACCCAAATGACAATCGTCCACTCCACATGCCCTAACCTAACCTTAGGTTTCCTGACAGTTTTGCAACCCAAATGGCACGATTGTTATTTGGGTTGCATATAGACCAGTCACTATATTGTAACGTGACTTATACTTTTGTTCAACTTTTCATTTCAGTACTGTATATTTTGGCGCATACTGTACATATTGTTTTGTATACTTCACAGAAGTTTGAAGAGAAAGAAATGTATGTGAAATGTACTTTTTGTCACATATATGATCATTACAAAAAATCAATTGAAATAGCCAAACATTCAATCTAATCTATTCCATTATATTATTTTGATATTAATAACATTCTAATTTATGCAATAAAATAAATTTAATCTCAATACCTCATTTGCGACGCATATTACCATCATTTGTGTCTGTGTATGAAGGTTGTCACATACGTGACTGTGGAATGAGTCTATATTTTTTTAGTTGGTTTAAGTTAATGATGTACTAATTTTTTAGCTTTACACTATTATTTTTGTTAGTAAAAAAAATTATCTAGATCATATGATTCTTAAAACAAAACCTGAGTCACTATTCAGTACTCGTATACATTTGAGAGGATAGTTGACCCCTATCAATCTTTGGGGCGGAAGGGAAGGCAACTACAACACTTCCTTCAAACAGTATGGTGCACCATGTTTCCATTTATCTATACGTGAATGATTTCAATCCATTCAGGAACACTTATTAATTATTAAATGTCATACATCATCCAGATTGTTTTTACCCCTATCTCCAATTCAGTTCTTTTTATGAGTTAGAAACATTTCTGCCAATAATTTTCTTACTCCCATCTACCAGCCTTTTTATGTGGGTTGGAAATACTGCTGCCAAAGACCATATTCCCGCATCCTAGGAGAACGTTGTCATGCCAACAGTCCTCATCGTCGAATGCTTTTGACGTCCCTGTTGCTCTCCGAGCGGCCCTTTTGACTGACAGAGGACTCGGTGCTCCCCTGCAGACGCGGAACACGAAGAGCAAACAGAGGGAAAAGCAAAGAGAACATCCACCTGTCCTTCTTTGTCTCTTGTCCTTTCTTTCGTCGAGGGCCCTCGGTAATATTTACAATGTGAAGCCTTTTAGCTGCTGTTATGTGTGTGATCGTGGGATTCAACAGGAAAGAACAAATAAGATGGCTTTTTCGGATCGCCATCTTGTGGCGAAATGATTGAATATAATCAATATAGTATATCTGGTTGTTTCGTCTCTTTATCTCTCTCTTAGATCCTTGGCCTCATAGAAATCAGTCTCCAAGACAACCAATTTTTGCTCCTCTTTCGCCAGCTTCTAAAGCGTTTTTCTTTCCTATTATTTTTATTAATTTAAGCACAATAGAAAATCTATTTTGATGATGTTTTTGTCGATTTTATACTATTGTAAATCTGTGTTTTTTCATCTCGTACTTCGTACGAATGTCGTAATATCTTACGAGTTAAAGTACGTAACGCCTACAAACACGCCCACCCACACACACCCACACACACCTACGCCTACACCTATTTACTTCCGGTCTACTTCCGGTCAACTTCCGGTCCACTTCCGGTCTACTTGACAGATACTTGTGAGATTTTCCAGTTTTTTTTTAAGAATACACCCACGCACACCCACACAAATTTACTTCTGGTCTACTTGGTTGGTTATGACGTAATGCGATGACGTGGTGTTTTCTGATTGGTTGGATTATGACGTGATGCGATGACGTGTTGTCTTCTGATTTTTTCACTGTTTCTGATGTTTTCAACGCGGTCCGCGCTGAGGTTATATAAATGCGAAAGCATTATAGGTCAGTCAGTATCGTGAGAGCGTTTGAAGAGTGCAGACGTGTTGTTGCAGTGCTGTTCATAATTTTTTTGTTAAAAGTTAAGTATTTAATTTATTTTAAAGCTACATAGCGCATAGTAATTTCGATCAGCTTGAGTTTTGGTGTAATCGGACGTTACTTGTTGTCTCTGGAAA
This sequence comes from Lepisma saccharinum, assembly GCF_977018435.1. Taxonomy (NCBI): domain Eukaryota; kingdom Metazoa; phylum Arthropoda; class Insecta; order Zygentoma; family Lepismatidae; genus Lepisma; species Lepisma saccharinum. Next base: position 28,048,484 of record NC_139256.1, on the reverse strand, counting down.
TTCTGTATAAATAACATAGCTGATAATTTTGTCGTAATAGCTAAAATTATTTTATTTTGAATGTGGTTCAAGTCGTTTTTCACACAGATTGAATTGGTATGAATTTATATTTGAGTAGAGATTCAAATCAACACTTGGTACGAGGCCTATTATTTTTATTAATTTAAGCACAATGGAAAATCTATTTTGATGATATTTTTGTCGATTTTATACTATTGCAAATCTGCGTTTTTTCATCTCACACATCGTACGAGTGTCATAATTTCTTACGAGTTAAAGTACGTAATGCCCACCCACGCACACCCACGTCCACCCACGTTATGCAACAAGTTATTACGCAATGTTTACGCAACAGGTTATTACGAAGACCCGTATCTAGCGTGTTGTTGGGTATGACGTGATGGGTGTCTTCTCATTGACTTATTGTTTCGGATAGAATCTTTATGAATTTTGACTTGATTGTGCGTTTTTGTATTTTTTCCGAGAAAATTTATATATAAATACTGAGAAACTTCTATTTAAATATCAGTTTGTAAAAATGTCAACTCGTATAACCGACTTACCACTCGAACTGCTGCACAAGATTTTTGCGTACACATTCGATGGAGGTGAAGATGTTGCGAGGCTCGTCGAGTTAAGCAAAATAGTGCTTGAATTTCGTCCACCGTGCGAGATGATTTTTATGGACAATCTTTGCAAAATAAGCGGTATGAAAAACTTGCAGAATCCCGATTCTCTTTTTCGTGTTGCATGCAAAAAGTTGGCCTATAGGATGGACGAGCTTCATGAGGCGAGGGAAGGAAGTAGACGATATACGTACGATTGCTATGAGTCAAACGCGGAAACAGACAGCATCATCACACAACTCATCGTATTGACTGAGGCGCGAACTTTGTTCCTAACCTCGCATGATATATAAATAAAATACCATCACTATGAAGAACAAAGGTGTCGTCTATCAGGTACCATAGGCGAACCTCAAATCTCTCGGAAATTATAATCCTGTTAGGTTAAACAGCATAAAAAATTCACAGCAAGAATTCTCATATGGACTGACGATTTTTTAACAGACTTAATAATGAGTTATAACCTGTGTTGTGATGCCACTATAAACTGTATACAAAATATGCAGTCCCTAGAATGAGATGGATGAGGCTTATGAACCTCGACGTATACAGGTGTACAATTTGGCAATGAATGGATGTTTCTTTTTATTTAGCATAGCAGTGTGTTTTCGCTTATTTTAATATCAGGCAACAATGTTAGAAAGTGTGTGCATGGTCTCAAGAATACAATTTAAAATCACTAATGTGATATGAACCCCCTTTACATGTGTGTATTTGAATATGAAAGTGAGATACTTTGAATAATTGAGGAGAACAATCACAAATAAGCCTGCAACGATATTGGGAGAGGTCACGAGTTCAAACTTCAGACGATTTCTGTTAATCTGCTAAGGCCTAGGGTGTACGGATATCAGTACGAAAATTTGTAAAAAAGAAGAGGCAATTTTGGCTGATGGCAACGATAAGGATGAATAATGATAATTATGATGAAATTGATGTGTGGCACTTAGAAAATAAATCTTCAAAGTGTATTGCACCAACAACTACAATTGTCCCCCCTCCCCCCACACAAGGTAGTTAACAGAGGTGTACTTTTGTTGGTTTACGACTCTGAGGGCTTAAGTTACTATGTTCACCTATAAGCTGTACATATTAAAAACAGAAATGACCTCAGCAATAAAATATAACAATACTGATCCTAACCTTTGTCGGATGACGTAGTGGTAACGTTGTTGCAATCACACTTCTGATGGTGTATAAACTTAAATTTTTGCATAACACGAAATACTGTTAATGAAAATGTGTTGTTTCTAATATTCTATATAGAAAGCAGATAACAAGAAAAAGTAGAAATAAATGATGCAGGCAGATACCAAGCTTCAACCCAAATACATATATGATCAGACAGGATCTCAACGATGCGTTTATAACTAACATGTGATTATTCAAAATTCAAAGAGTGCAGTGGAAAACAACTAACTAACAAACTAACTCTCTAGACTTCTTAAACCCGAAGAGAGCTAATACAAGCACAAGTGTAAATAATTAAATAAGTTACAAGGGGCTAAGACATGGTTCGAATCTTTTGATCTAGGTATGGATGCAGACAGGCACTAAGTTTTTGTGTGTGGACACAATTGATAATGGAAAAATCCCCTTCAACACAATAACATAGAGGCAATGTTGGTCTTGCCTTGTTCCCATCGATAACATAGTGGATACACGCAAGCTTCCAGGCATGTGATTTGCACAGAATTAAATACAAAAGTGAGAGATGGAAGGCTTTTGTTGCTAAACCTTCGGGTATAAGAAGGCAAGAGAATTAGTTGGTTAATACGGAGCTAATTAGAAACTGACATCCTCGAGACCTCATGATGCAAGCCTCGCCTTCTACAAGTTTATTTTTGACATGATCCTTGCTCTTGTTATGCTTTTTACAGATAACATCAAAAGCTGTGACATGCGATTTTCTGGCTCTTCTACTTACAACACAGACACTCATGTTTCTTTTTACATCGCAACGATGAGGATAGTTAGTATTATATGCGTTTTGGTGAGTCTCAGACCTCCAGGAAAAATAAACTCCTGTAGGATTTTTTGTGTAGTAGTGAGACATGCTAGCATTGTAAATTGAACAGCACATAACTGAGATTTTATTGAAAAGCAAGCGGAAGCCGTGTTGGAAGCAGTTTGAAGACTGAAATGGCTATTCAAGGACACTTATTATAATGTTAATATTTTAGTATAATGTCTTGAGAATTGCTTCTCGATAATGTTTGATATTTAATTTAATCTATTGTTAGATAAAATACATAATTATTAGAATTTAAGGACGGAAAATATGAACAGCGAATGAATGTTATGTTTGACTAATCGTGAAGATGAGGATGACAGAACGTTCCATGGTTCTTATATAGACGTTTCAGCATACTTAACTTTTAACAAAAAAATTATGAACAGCACTGCAACAACACGTCCGCACTCTTCAAACGCTCTCACGATACTGACTGACCTGTAATGCTTTCGCATTTATATAACCTCAGCGCGGACCGCGTTGAAAACATCAGAAACAGTGAACCAATCAGAAGACAACACGTCATCGCATCACGTCATAATCCAACCAATCAGAAAACACCACGTCATCGCATTACGTCATAACCAACCAAGTAGACCAGAAGTAGATCAGAAGTAAATTTGTGTGGGTGTGCGTGGGTGTATTCTTAAAAAAAACTGGAAAATCTCACAAGTATCTGTCAAGTAGACCGGAAGTGGACCGGAAGTTGACCGGAAGTAGACCGGAAGTAAATAGGTGTAGGCGTAGGTGTGTGTGGGTGTGTGTGGGTGGGCGTGTTTGTAGGCGTTACGTACTTTAACTCGTAAGAAATTATGACAATCGTACGAAGTACGAGATGAAAAAACACAGATTTACAATAGTATAAAATCAACAAAAACATCATCAAAATTTGTTTTTCCATTGTGCTTAAATTAATAAAAACAATAGGCCTCGTACCATTCGTACGAAGTACGAGATGAAGAAACACAGATTTGCAATAGTATAAAATCTACAAAAACATCGTCAAAATAGATTTTCTATTGTGCTTAAATTAATAAAAATAATAGGCCTCGTACCAAGTATGGAGTAGAACCTTCCAATCTACTCTACTCGTCCCCCTTTTCTTGCACTCTTCCCCTGTCTCCCTTTTCTCCTATACTTCCCTCTGTCTCTTCTTAACTCCCCACCTCTCTGGGTTTTCCTCATTTTCTTTATTCTCTCCCTCTCTCTCTCTTGTTCTCCATTCCCTCTCATCTATTTCTCTCCTTCTGACTATCATTCACCCACACTGTCTCACTCACTCCCTCACCTTCTCTGTACCATCATCTCTTCTTTTTCTCTTTATTTTTCCCCACATTCTCTCTCCTCCTCTATGTATCTCCACCCCTTTCTCTCTCTCTGTTCCTCACCCCTTCCCTCTACCTCTTTGCCACTTCCCCTCTCATTCTCTCACTATCCCACTTATCTCAGTCCCTCTCTTTATCTGTCTGTCTTTCTCTTCTTGTAGTCTCTCACTCTTCCTAGCTATCTCCCTCCCTCTGCCTCTTTCTTTCTCTCATACTCGTCTGTTCCCTCTCTTTATCTCTTACCTCTCATTCTGTCTTTTTCTGTAGCCCGCTCACCTCTCTCTTGTCTCTTAATCCCTCACTGCATCTTTCTCCTTTTCTCTTTCTGTCTCCAACTCCATCTCTCTCCCTCTTATTCTCTATTACTCCCTCCCTTTATCTCTCTCTGCCTCTCTTCAGTCTCCCACTTATCTATCCCACTCTTTCAGTCTATCTCGCCTCCTTCTCGTTCCTCTTCGCATTCATTAACTTGATTCCGTCACGTCCATGACTATCCTCGATCCATTCCACAATTTAGGCCAAGAGAATAATCCATATTAATTTACACTTAATTGAATTTTAGACCTCCCCGATTACGTAGTAGTAACGTCGTCTCCTTGTGATAAAGGTGTCCTGGCTCGACACTAGATGGAAGCACAAGCAGCTCAGATCCCACTTTAAACTGCAGGCCCAGTCCCGATAAGCCTCCCTGTGCATAAAGTGGACTAGAAAGCCAAAACTCGAACTCAGTTCATTGAATTTGAATCACATTCGTTGAAAACATGTTTAACGTTATGTAGTGAAGATACTACGTATATATCTCTCTCTGAATTGTGATTTTTAAATTTATTATTGAATCACATTTATGATTTCTTGTTTGGTTTTCTTTCAGTTCCCTTCTCTTACTTAACTCGACACAAATCTCGAGTTATTTTTATTATCGTGCTTTCAACAACTGCGTGTTTTTATTTGTCCCAGTACACTGTACCAATTTGAAAGCACCCTTCCACATATGAGTGACGTTTACTCTTTAACGAAATTCCATTTCACCCTTCGGAATGTACTATTGCAAATAATAGTGCATTAACTTAATTAGGTAATTTGTGGGAGTGGTCTTCCTGTTTATATTGCCAAAGTTTTTGCTTGCCACAAGGCCAACACTGAACAGAGTGAAATTAATTTACTTATGGAAATATCACGTGTACGCCACGGGACTTGCTTCTGGTTGCATGTATACAGGGCGTAACGAAAATACGTTGCCAAGTCAGGAATGAATGGGGTCGGAAATGCGTAATATCTCAATAATGAGACCTGGAAGTACAGGGTGGTCATAATTAAGTTGCCCTACAGAGTCCTCTGGGACCCCTTCGAAGCATGGGATTGTGGTGAAACTTGGTATAGAGGCTATGGAAACCACAGGGAAGCGAATAGTGAAGAAAAGAAAAATAGTTAAAATTTTCACCACCAGTTGGAAATGTGGCGTTGAATTATGATGCACAGTGAACAACACCCTGCTGCTTAAGGCTCAACTGGACCTTTTTCAGCCGTCAGGGTATTTGTTTTTCAAATGTTCCTCTCCATTCAAAAAACTGCTGTGATATTCTAGAATTTGAAAAATTACATCAACTTAGAATTCCTTCCACAGCACTGACGTGAATTTTCGTGTAGTTTACACTGTTATGTACCTAGGTAGATATTGTGAATAGTTGAATAGACTTACGATATCGCAAAACTATTGAGAATATCTAGATAACAGTGAAATACTGCTGTACTGTTATAAATTAAAATAAAATTTTGCATGTCCGTCTTCTGGTTGTTATTATTTCAGCGCCACATTTCCACCTGGTGGTGAACATTTGAACTAATTTTTCATAGCATTCTTGTTTAGTAAACAGTCTCATATTTTCTATCTTTTACCGCATTTCTCATTATTTTAAGGAATTCTGTGCCACAAGGGGATGCTATGAACCCCCAACCCACCCTTTCACTCCTCAAGCTCTGTATTAAACCAAATTAACTGAACTAAGAAGAATGTAACATGAAAATTCCAACAGGTCTTATGCACAATAAGCGAAAACTACTACTATTTTGCCCATCAGTAAGTAAGATACAGAAAGTGCAGTCACACGTTTTAATGTCTGCGAATCGCTACAGGGGTGAAGCATCCCGAAAATTTTGGTACCAGTGCCGAGAAGGGGGTGGGGGAGGGGGTTCCTGTCCAAATTCCTATTACGGAATCTTGAGGGATATTTTCAACGGGTATGTATTAAAGGGGTTTAATTCTCGATGTTATTTGCACTAACTGTGGCAAAATATCTTGTAAATGGCCATTTTCATTCCAGAATCGCAAAAATATTAATGTGATGAAGAAACACGTGGTGTGTATAATACGTGATTATGTCGCCGCGGTGTTTCAGTGGCGGAATGATTAGCACAGATCGCTACGACGCCAGGGGTATCGGGTTCGAATCCTGGGGAAAACATGGATGCTTGTATTGTCCTGAATGTGAAACTAAATATAAAACTGACATATGAGAGAATTAAATTTATTGAAAGGGGGAAACGCCGTTTAGGGGTCTCCTTTTTTTCTAAAAATAAAAAAAGGTCAATTGACCTGATTACCGCGCGGGAGACCCGGGTTTGATTCCCGGAGTGGGTATTTTCCCCAGTACTGTCCCCTACATGACGATGATCTGTGGTTCACTTAGTCTCTAATATCCATCCCTGGGGGCAATCCTATGTGGTAGAAGCAGCTGGAGCGTAGTGCTGATCCCATCCCCACAAATGGCGGGATTTCATTATGTAAAACCTACATTGACATACCCCCTCCTTATGTCTCCACGGCATGCTAAATGTGCAAAGAACAGCTTTCCCTTTGTCTTAACCTTTATAGCAAGAATTTGGTTAAATACTTGGTTGTTAATGGTCCAGGAACACATAAATTCTAACGGGTTTTATTGGGTCCCGTAACAGGACAGGAACCTTTATTCTAGCATAATTTAAATTCGCTCCAAGTTCGGTATTGTTTCATTTCAATACAAAACTTGGGCCCTATTTAAACTAATCCAGAGAAAAGTTTCCTGGAACGTATTTAAATTTATGAGAAAATGTTCCTAGACGGTATTTAAATACTTTGCAGATAGAAAGAATCTTTAAAGTCCAGAACCCATTTACGCTTGCTGAATTTCTCTCATGGACCGGAATTGAATTGCATTTAAAATTCCTCGATCTTTAACAATCCTGGCAAAATGTAGTACCGGAACTAGGAATGCATGTTTCAGCGATATAACGAGTCTTGTAAGTGAAATGCTTCACCAGCTTCCTCATTAAAGCCGTCATCCACTCTTCAGTATTGTTACTATTACAATGAGAATTCATTGTGATTATTGCAATAAGTGCCACTGTATAATTGTAATGAAGCATCCTTGATAACAACTTTGCTTCGCTGTACGAATCAAAATATTTAAGATCTGTGAGTTCAAATAAAGCTTATTCTTCCAAGAAAATAGTATTTTACAACGGTTAATTGCTAATGACGATTCTTAGTATATGGGACGCTAAGAACTGTTGGCATAAACTAAAAACTAGAGGATTATTTTAAGGTTTCCTCGGCAGTAGCTGAAGCAACCAATAGATATTATTATTTAGGTCGACTATTATCAATTGTTAACCTCTGCAACAACGAAAGCAGTAGAGATTTAGTGAAGAGACGATTGCACTGCCATCTAGTGGTGTCATAATCATCGTGAATTATCGGAAACGTTCGTTATAGTCACGTGCTTCGCAGCCAATGAACGTTATCACTCTTCTCACAGCTGTTCCGTTCATTTACACGCACCCCTGGGACAAGAATGAACAAGTGAACGTTTCGTAAGAATCAAGTGTTACAAACACTTAACAACAACACCGGAAGATTGAAATATAAGAAATATAACGCAGTGTATTGGTTCGTGATTTTCTCTGCAGATAAATGCCAATACAAAAAACAGTTTGTTCTTCGTTTCACAGGGGAACGACCGTTCGGTGTAATGGTGGAAAAAATGGAGTAGGAATCTCTTCCCGAATTCACGAATTTCGCCTTTAACAGGAAAGGAACCAATTTTTATTTCGTCGTCTGTGTTTCCTCAACAAGCAATATAGCTAGTGATTAGGAAGGAATCGGTCCACTTGCGAGAACAAAAAAGAATTTTTCTTTTCTTTCCTAGAAAGGGGATATTAAATTAGAAAGGGCTGTTCCTGAAAGAAAGAGAAAAAGAGAAGGGTTTGATAAAGGAGAAAGAGGAAATTTCGACTGAGATATCTCAATTAGTTGTCATACCAGATGCCAAATATCTTCTCCTCGCCCGTCCCATCAAGGATGCTATTCCTGCTGGACCAAATGATGCAGACTCTCTACCGTTCTAAGATCAGAAACATCGACGTCTTCTTAATGTCGATCGACCCACCCCCATCTCCACCAATACGAACCTTACGAAATAAAAGGAAAAAGGCAGAGAGGAAACAAAAGAACATTTATTTCTTTGGAGTACCAAGGAGAAATATTTTAAACCCTTTAGCTAAAAATATGCAATTGAAAAGTTCTTTTTTTATGTTCTTGTCGTTTGGGGGGTGAGTAGAAAAGCAAACGAAGGAAATTGCATATTCACTTAACCGTACGGACTTCCCTCACAAAACGTGATCCATTTGTCGATATACAAATATGGTATTCTTCTGTTCTTCTGCGATTGGAAAGTCAGAAAGGAAACTAAATTGAAAGACGTGGACTGGTAGGAGAAGAAAAATAAAAGGGGGGAGGTTGTGGGGAAGAAACACATGTTCCAGCCAATAAGATTTTAATCTTCATAGAGGTCATGAGAAGATTACTCTTTTATTCGGTAAACAAGATAACATGTTTAAAGTATAAATCACCAACCCTGAGACCTTCTGTAAACAAACGGTCTCACCGATTCGATGTATCACTCCTCGTCAGCTGATTCATGACCGAAATGATCTGATGTTACACTCATAGTTCGCCGCACCTATTCATTTTATATAAGAGCCTCTGAATGTGAGAGCCCGCTCTCGAAACATCAGACGAATATGTAGCCGCATACATTGTTACTCTCCCGGTCATTCTCTCTTTCGTAACCCTTAAAACTGCAGACACTGACACACCACTGCACTGGGATACCAACTTAACCACTTCATTTACTGGTTTCTCAGGATACCACTGACAGAACGTTACATAAATATTGAGTAGAATCTGTTTCTCACCCCTTTTCAAAGGCTGTCCTTGTTGGTGTTTTGAAAACAAGCTCGGAGAACACGGAGACCTTCCCGCACGCATAGAACTCGGCATGTTATTATTCTAAGGATAAGTCAGGCAATATTACTAAGTGGCACTACTTCCTTGCTGTTCACATGATTATTTTTAGAAAATAACCAGTCTTATTAAATATCATTATGTACACAAATCTCTAAGCTCATTGAAAGTTAGAATGCATATTCCTACAAAATATTCACACTTATCTTGCCTTACCATGTCACCAAGTTATTTTACGAAGTGCACTATATTTGGCGAAACAAAAATCGTTATTAGGATGCTTGTCAAAGTTTCCAACCGCAATAAATTTACGAACTTCCTTTGTCTTGTTTTGATCATCATCATCAATATATTTATTGGACTTACAGCAATGCATATGGCTGTTTATGCTCATTATATATTTTATTTACATAAGATACAACTATGTACTAGAACTATTTCCATTTTACAAAAAATATGCTAATGCTATCATCTTATATACAAATGGTTCTGGGTTCGTTCCTAGATGGAGTTACAGTGCACGGATTCCACGATGAAGATCTAGTCTATATGTATGTAATATGATGCTTTTTTCAATTCATATAAAAACCTGCGTATTATATTTCCAAAGTTATGTTTTATGTTTGCAGCATATTCTGTGCCCTCCGAGGATGAAATGTAGATCCACATATGACTACTGATGACTATTAATAATATTATTATACTTATCATGGTGAACTTTTTATTGAAATCAGAGCAACAAGTTTTCCAATAGCTTTACTAGTGTTAATCCTATAACGCTATGAAAAGACTAAATGCCTTTTTGAGTCAATAAGAACACAGGATTTACTTAAATATCCTTATGGATAAAATTGAATTCAGAGATGGTTGTGGCGAATACGATAATAATTCCTTGCATTTGCATTATTGAATAGTTTGATCAGTCATGTTAGTTTATTAGTGGTAACCCTATCGCCTTTTAATCGAGTGCTCATGGGTTCGATCTCCATGGGAGCCGCATTGAACGGTGGTTCGTGTACGACTTTAAACTTCATGTCCAGTACAGGGTGCTCATAAGGGTACTGACTAGTACACCACAGGTGGAGCCACTGTGGTCGGTAGAGCATTTGACTGCCACGCGGCAGACCCGATTCGATTTCCTGAATGGCTGATCTAAGACCGTAATCTTTCCGGCCTTGTTCCTGTATAAAGCGGCTCTAGGGTACACTCAACCTCTAATAAATCCTGTGGCGTAATGACGGCAGGAGCATGGTTCTGATCACATCACCTTCCTCGATGTTGGACACTACGAGCATACGTAAATAGTTCAAATTCTAATCAAAATTTATACTTACCGTACATATCCAATAATTTTATTGCATGCTAAAAGTAAATAATAATATTTGAAGCATTCTGCAATCAACACATAAAAATACACTCAATGTGCATAGAATCTTAATTATAATGCGAAGTATCTTATGATGAACGACTTAATGAAAGCATTCGTTCTTCCCATCTTTATCTCTCTATCTTCCCTTTATCTCTATTTTCCCATTCTCTCTCTCTCCCCCTTTCTCTCCTCTCTCTCTCTCTCTCTCTCTCTCTCTCTCTCTCTCTCTATATATATATATATATATATATATATATATATATATATATATATATATATATATATATATGTGTGTGTGTGTGTGTATATATATGTATATATATGTGTGTGGCCGCGGTGGCTCAGTCGGTAACGCGTCTGACTACCATGCTAAAGGTCCCGGGTTCGATCCCCGGCCGGTTCAAATCCGGGAACTTTTCTAACGGTGGAAGCGGCCCCGGCGCCTACCCAGCGTCGAATAACATGGGTACCTGGGGGAAACCCTGGGGGGTAAAGGCGGTCAGGGGCGTGATGCTGATCACATCACCCCCACTCACGACCGGATCATACCCCCACACCCCTTATACGCCTTCATGGCGTGGTGCTATGCACAGGGGAACACTTTACCTTTACTTTTACCTTTATATATATATATATATATATATATATATATATATTCCATTTTCCTCCTCATTGATCCCTCGTTACCTCTATCTCTTTCCTTTCTTCTTTATTTCTATATTTCCTTCTTCATCTCTATATTGTCCCATCTCTATGTCTCTTCATTTATCTCTCTCTTTGTCCTTCTTCCTCTCTAAATCTATCTTCATTTTCCTTTTTACTTCTCCCTGTATTTTCATTCTTTACTTCCTTTGTCAACCTTCTTCTGATTCTTTCTTTCTTAATCTTTCTTTTTCCACAGTTTTCTTTATCAATTTTTGTCTCTCATAGTTTTTCTTGATTTCTCACTTTCTTTATTATTTTTTGTGATCCTCTTCTATAAATTATTCTGAAAATTTATCACGCAGACTATTTGTATGAGTGCTCTGAGATTTTCATAGTGGACCAGAGCCCCTTTTGCTAACCCTGTGTGAACTCCCCTGTTCCCAAACTTAAAGATCGTGAAAATTAACCGAATAGCTGTGCTTTTAGTTAAATTAATGAAAATAGTAATTTCCATGCAGCAATTTGTTGTAAGTCATGTGTTGTCAATCAAACACTTTATGTGTACCAATGCAAAGATGAAGCAATTTTTCAATCGACCTTCTTTGTATTGTTACGTGTTCAGTCAGTGGCGGATAGTCAATTTCATTTTCGGGGAGCGCTGTTTCTTTCCTGTTCAATTAGGCTGTCCAGTCTGTGTGCTCAAACAATATTGCTGCATTGCAAATGTGTATTATCGAGACAAAAACAACAAAACTATACTCAATCCCGGGAATCTCTGGAGCAAGACCGCTCATAAGGCAGAGAAGGGGAGAAATCGAATGGGTGGAGCTGAAGCAGTACACGCTGGCTGCAAAGTCTGGAAACCGCAGTCACTTTTCCCCCTCCACGCAATCCCGTTCCCTTGCACGTATTCACTGATCGAGCTGTTTCGCGCCACTATTTGCGCAGAGACTCGTTTTCGTTCGCTCACTCCAGGAATTCCCTGGACAGAGTATAGAATCTTTGCCTACATGAGAAAATAACCATAATTTGTTGTTTGCAGTAAATTTCAAGGAGGCTCAAATCCGAAGTTCCCCACTTAGATACGCCACTAAACCTCTGTATGTCTGAACAATGAATCGAAAAAGACAAACGTTCTTGCTCGACCCAAAATCAAGTACAGCGCACGCCCCTGGCTATAATTTTATATATTTTAAATTCTTTACATAAATTATTTCTGATTTTAAATTGAAGTGCTCTGGTGTAAAATATGGTAAGTGATATTTTTGTAATGTTTCAGTTAAAAAATAGGTAATGTGCTCCCCTGTGCTTAGCACCACGCCATGAAGGCGTATAGGGGGTGTGGGGTTAACGCCCCACACTTTCTTGATCCGGTCGTGAGTGGGGGTGATGTGATCAGCATCACGCCCCTGACCGCCTTTACACCCCAGGGTTTCCCACAGTTACCCATGTTATTCGACGCTGGGTGTGCGCCGAGGCCGCTTCCATCGTTAGAAAAGTTCTCGGATTTGAACCGGCCGGGGATCGAATCCGGGACCTTTAGCATGGTAGTCAGACTCGTTACCGATTTTTTTTATAAAGCTTCCGCCATCACACTTCATTCACTCATATCATTTCATTCACATTTCTATTTCAGGACTTTTTCAGGACAGACAATCAAAAATACCCATGCCTTACCCGGGACTCGAACCCGGAACCCCTGGCGTTGTAGCGCGCTGTGCTAACTACTCCGCCACGGAGGTCAACTGAGACACTGCGGCCACATTGAATTACAAAGCAAAATGTGCAATCCTTCAATTTTCGTGTGAAATTGCCATGTCTTGCATTGGACTCAACGAAGCCTTCTGAAATTGGTAAACACAACACGAAAACTATTTATCTGCAGTATAGCTTCTAATAACCTGTTTTCTTAATGAACTCAGAAATGCCCAAAATGTCACTTACCATACTTTACACCCGAACCCTTCAATTACATGCAAGAGTTATTAGAACACAAAATTTATGCGCATTCCCAAATGGGGATTGCACGTAACTAGCGTATACGGTTGTTCCCTATCAGGTTCAGTCCTGTTCGATTATTTTGTTTTCGTGCAATTATGACGTAAAGTGGGACCGACGCTGTCTAGTCGGCTTGTCTATGTTGGCAAATGCTAATTAAGTTTTAGCATCGATCTACCCTGGAGACAGGAAATGTAAGAGTTGGTCTGTTGTGGTGCATTTAACCAATGGCTGCGTATTATGGGTTGTTGCATTGCGTCACTGTAATGCAATTATCAACATAATTTGTATTTTTGCATTAAAGGGGGGACTTTTTTCTCCCTCTGTGCATTTCTAAAGATTACTTTAAGTTTACTTTATGCACAGATGAGCTAATCGGGACTGGATCTACATATTTAAAATTGGATCCGAACAACAATATGTGTCTATCGGGATCCGAACCCGAGACCTCTTCATTACAGGTGACAGTTGTGTCATTGCGCAATCGGGAAGGATCGAACCGAGGTTCTTGTGTGTTGTACGAAAGAGAAAAGTAATGTTTTGAACACTACTTAGAGTAGACCGGGGCAAAAGCCAGCCCCTAAGGGATTTTGAATTTTTGACAAAATGTGTGAAACCTTTCTAATCAAACTTTTATTGACTGATATAAACTGGAGTTAGTAGAATACAGTGGAATGTTAGTTATACACAAAGAAAAATGTATGTAATACAAGCAAAAAACATAGTACTGCATTGTGGGATTTTTGCCCCAGGCCTAGGGCGAAAGTCTTCAAGACACTGGGGTAAATGTCCCCACTTCTAAACAGGCCTACTTGTCTTCAATTAGGCTAACAATGGTCACATGTGAATTCACAAATACCTTCATATGATAAGCAGCCCTCATGCCACCAACCCCTACAGCGATGACACTGGATCCAATCTTCAACAGGGGGATCTGAAAATGCTTCACCACATCCAGGACATGTCGTCTTCGAATCATCTGATGGGACCTTTTTGACTACTTTTATTGTGTTCGTTTTGCAAAGTAGTTTTTCACCGGACTTGGCTTTTTGCATGCTTTCCTTCTCTGTTTTTTGTTTATCAAGAGTAGATTTATAAGGTGATCCGGAGATTATTTCAGATTTTTTACCTACACATCTTCGTTTTATTTTTTCTGTAACTCGTGGAAGCGGTCGTATTTCCTTTGGTGAAACATGATGTGACGATTGTGATGTTGGAGACTTTTCGTCTTCGTCGCTCGATTGTGTGTCGGACAGAAAGTGAATGGGGAATCTTACACCTGAGTGTCTGACTCGTACAATCCGTTTGGTGGTGTCATCTAACGATGCCGTTGGGAAGTATGTTCCACACATTGAAAACAATTAATGGTATTTTATATGTCACAGTCAGGAGTAGTTGTTTTCATTAAGTTAAATAATGTTTCTACATGTTCACATGCTTATGTAATATTACATCAACCAAGGTAAAAAACGTATCTTACCTCATAGTTGAGTTGATTTTATTTGCTTCTGGTCCAAACTGCGTCAATACAAGGCGGCCATGACACTGTCCTCTGGTGGGTTGTAGTGGTGCCAACTGTGTTTGTTTATCATACTATTATTACGAATTAGGACTTTTGCCTCGGTCTACTCTATGGCTGAAATCAAACAAAAAATTCGAGGGGAGAGTGAAAAGTTTTGAGCCTCACAGGGAAGGGGTGTTTGAGCTACAGTTTCTCATTATGGCTTCTCTACTCAATCACACAATCTCTATAATCACCCCCAGATCAATGCACTTATGCATCATGTGCGGCAATTTTATTTACAGTCATCTGCTAGAATTATTTGTCCTGAGTCTCACACCACTGAATGACCGCCTTCGTCCTCGAAGTGAATTCTTCATAGCACGGAAAAAGATGAAAATCTGACGGTGCCAGGTCGGGTGAATAAGGTGGATCGGAAGTGCTGTGAAGCCACACTCGACCAAAGCAGCCTGTGCAGTGGGGCCCGTCCGACAGAGGTACCGAAGCACGTACCTGTCGACCACTCTCTTCTCTGACACTTCAGTCATTTTCAACCTGACAAAAAAATAGAAGAAAACATGTGAATTTCATAAACGTTAGCACAGAGTGTTCTAAAACTCAAACCTTACATCCTCCAAAATTTTAACTACCTACCATCACTCTTTCCATGTGAGGTTATAAACTTTTCACTCTCCCCTCGTACATTTTCACAGTATCGGATGTATACTTGTATATCGCATCAACTTTGCATTTCATATATCTTATGGTTTTCCAAATTTCATATGCTTCGCTGCTGAAGGATTGAGTACCGACCACGTATATTTCATTGCTTTTTGTATTCGTTTCTTATTTTGTGTAATTTTTCTGCCTTTTTCTGGGTAACCGTAACGATTGATTGATTTGATTTGTATTAGATCGCATTTCTGCCACTTTTGACTAATCGCAAAGATGAGGATGGTTGATGAAATTGATGATGAGACTCACAAAGAACACCCATGACCAGGCCGGGATTCGAACCCGGAACCCCTTGCGCCGTAGAGCTGTCTGCTAAACACTCTGCCACGAGGCCGGCTAATCGTAACGATGAGGATGTGTGAAGAATAGATGAAATGAATGAAAAGGAGCTCAAGAAGATCGATTAATGAATTGAAATTGTGGGAGCGTCAGCGCGTAGGCTATTTACACCAGTCACATTATGCGTTGCCAAGCGTCTTAGTGTGGCTAAACTCAACGCCTGTCTCTCAGGACTATACCTTATTAAAAGCTGAGGCTGTGAAGGGGCACTTAGCACATATTATAAGGACTAGGGATGGACACAAAATCCGGATAACGGATTTCAAATTATCCGATATCCGTTTCGGATGCAACGGATAATTCGGATATTTTGAAAAATGTAGAAAATCCGTACAGTGAAATGAGAACATGACGAATAAAAGCATATGTGGATAGCTCGTAAAACAAAAATTAAAACTGTTCGGATAATGCACACATTCGGATATCGGGTCATTTCGAATAACCAGAATATTCAATATCCGAATAGTAAATTATCTTATATGCGGATAAATTTTTTTCCGGATTTGACCATCCCTAATGAAGACAATACACTAGACGGCACAGCCCTACAGCCGGCCCCCGTGGCGTAGCTGTTAGCACATCGCGCCAGGGGTCCCAGGTTCGAATCCTGGCCTGGGCATGGATGTTTGTGAGTGTCCATTCATCAATTTCATCATATCATCACTCATCCCCATCTTCACAAATTAGCCAAAAGTGGCACAAGATGTGAAGTAACATAAAGCAAATCAATCAATCGATCAAGCGCAACGCTACAAAAGATTATACTGGTTGTAGATCCAGCTCACGAAGAATCTCCGTGTCTAGGCCGAGACTCGAACCCGGAACTTTCATTGTCGAGATTGTGTGTCGACTATGGGTCGTACTTGAGAAACTAGTGTCGAAAGAAACGCTCTAGCCATAAACTTGAAGCTCGAGCTTGACACGATCGAGCAAGACAAGAACAATTGTTCATGTCGTAAGCTACTTCACGTCTGAAATTTCGATTTTATTGCCGATGAAAGCCGTGCACTCGATTCTCCTCCGTTTTCTTGACACTTTTATCTTCAACTTTATTTTGAAACATGTTGCAAACTTTCCCGACGGAACAAAGTTCTGACAAAAGTTGACAGGGTGAGATCTTGACGTAAAAATCATCGTTTTACGACGGTGCCAGAAACCACTAACCGCTCAGCAAAAAGCCATTTGTCGATGCAGCAAACTTCCGCACCCCTTTCCACCCCCCAACCCTCTCTTTCTCCACGTCTTTCGAGGGGAGAAATTTGGAACTTTCTACGTGAAGCAACAGTTAGTTGGTAATTACGTGTATAGCCACATCCTCGATGAGTTTAACGCAGTCCTTCAAGTAGTTGGAATCGTGACCGTCAGAGGCGCTGCTTCGAAATTTTCCGCGACTGCACTGCCTCCAGCGGCATCGTGGCGTTCGCTAGAACTACGTTGTCTGTTTGATGCATAATCGTACTTTTCTGATTGACTGGTTGTATATCTAATTATGTCGTTGTTTACGTGAAGTATTTATCAGTGTTATTTTTCAATGCAATTTTTTACAATTGCACTTGTGAATTGCGCTCTCATTAAATTGTATTCTGGTTTGGGGAATAATAACAAAAAGATAGAAAAAAATGAAAATACCAGGAGTCCAAATAAAAGTATACTCAACCCGAATTTATGCCTTCGATCTGGGTATACTTTTATTTATGACACCTTCTATTACTTGAATTCCCATATTGGAGCAAAAAATGGATTTTTAATTTAAAAAATCCGAACTTTTTACCATATTGTTCCCAAAATATGTATTTTTTTTAAAAATTCCAACTAAAGTTGTTTTTTTCTTGAATATATATTACATTGGTCTATTTTTCTAGTTTCTTTACCCTTATTGATTGATTGATTGAATTGACTTATTTTACTTCGCTTTTCTACCATTGGCTATTCGGGATGAGTGATATGATGAAATTGATGAAGGGACATTTAAAAAGAACACCCATGCCGGATTCGAACACGGGACCCATGACGTCGTACCTGCTGTATTTACATCGAAATACATAGTCCACACACACACACACACACATACCATAAACTCTGTTCTTAAATGTAGAGGGGATTTGCAAATATACTCGGCAAGCCATAACTCGCACTGAAGTTTTTCCTGCCGACGCCATCTTGGAATCACGTGATCGCGTGATCACCTGTACACAGCAGTGTGAGCAGAACAAAATTTAAAATTTTCCTCTGTGCAATGAAACAATATCTCGTTGTAATAAACCTATTACTTTAAAGTTATAGCTTTTTAGAATCCTGCAAGACTTTTAGAACTCACTGTACTTTGTTCCGCGAAACTCAGGAGGAAGAGAACGTCAGCAAGTCTCTGCTCAAGAAGTGACTCGAGGGGACTGGACCAATGAACGCGTGAGAGGGAAAGGGATTGCTTGGAGGGGAAAACGCGGCTGCAGCCACAAGATTTTTGCAGCAGCGAGCACTGTCCCTTCGTCCACTAGCTATCTGCCCTTCCTGCGACAGACTACAGCAGCTAGTTTCTGTGATTGAAGAGTTGCCGTATCTACCAGTGAAACCCGCTGTCTTCGGTTCGAACTCGGGCAAGACACGAATGATTCTTCTCCCTGTGTCACTATACTCGTTCTTCACGTTAACTCTTTCTTCTGTCCCTCACTGTATGCGTCATTCTTCTCTACCTATCTTTCTCACTATATGTTACTTTAATTTATTTCTAGGCTCTTCCCTTTGCTTGTTTCCATTCCTTATTTGTGATTCTCTGTTGTCTCTCTCTTTACAGTGGCAATAACAATACAAATTAAATTGGGTTTTCTTACCGAACCATTACTTGGCAATCATATAATTCAATGGTTCTTAATCTATAGTTCGGTGACCCCAAGGGCGTCCACAGAGGCTTGGAGAAAGTGTTGCAACCTTTACACTTCTCACCACCGTTCGAGTAGCTAAAATAGACTGTCAAACTGTCAATTAGTAAATAAACAGATTTAGAAATTAAGACCACGGTCAGACGCGAAAAGTGACAATATTTTGAATACGTTTTTTTTTATGTTAAGGGTTGTACATGTTACAAGACGTCTTAATATGAAATTCACTAATGTAAAATCCACATTTCCAGATCTTAAAAGACCAACAGTGGAAGTTCCATCATATATTTGGTCTCACAAGAAGCCTTTCTGAAAGTAACGAGGGATATTAAGGGTATCGTTACCTTTTCTAACGGTATAATTGCCTGAAGAAAGCGTTTTTCACTCTTGTTTATCTTGCAATAAGTTGAGCTACCTTTTGGCAAACGTGAAGGCAGAACTCATAATAAGTATCGTCATTCACTAGTCAGCATTATTATTACTACAATATATTTAGGGGCCTCCCCAATGGCGTAGTGGTAGCGTCATCGCCTTGTAATCAAGGAGTCCCGGGATCGATACCCGCTGGAGGCGCATAGTGTTTCGGATTCCACATTAAACAGTATGTCCAGTCCCGATTAGCCTTTCTGTGAATAAAGTGGACTTTAATCAACAATTCAATCAATCATTCAATATAATTGGGGCTTTCCCGATGCCGTTACAGTATCGTTGTTGCCTTGTAATCAAAGGGCACTGGGTTCGAAACACGTTGGAAGCACATAGTGGTTCGTTTCGACTTCAAACTATAGGGTCAATCCTAATTAGCCTGTCTGTAGACTTGAAACAAATAAAGAAACTACGATAACATTTTAATAATATAATAATGTCTGTAACTGCCCTTTATGGACAACGCATTCTTGCATCCAATGCATTTTACAATGTATTTAATTAGGTTATTTTATGTTGCTTTTGTGCCACGTTTAAATAATCGTGACCATGGGGATGAAATGTGATATGACAAAATTGATTAAGAGACAATTTCAAACATAACACAAGTCCTACAGAGAATTGTCTTAGCGCCAGAGCCTCGTTAGTTCAGAACGTACTACGTGGAAGTGAGATTGACATTTGAGTGTCTTCTGTAAGGGTCGCCCTTATACCTCCTGTAGTATGTAAAATTACAACGACTCAAGTTATGTCGTAGCAAAATATTATTATTTCTTTGTTTAATTTAGGTACATGTTCGTTTGAATCAATGTTATTTTGTATTTGTATAACACGGCCTGTATGGTCAAAGAAGAACTCTAATGTTATCGCACGTATAGGAGGGCCTGTATGGTCAAAGAAGATATCTAGTGTTATCACACATTTAGGTAGGATAATTTTCTGTGCGAGGTTGGCAACTCCGAAATATATGCGAGTTGGTAACGATGGAAAAATATAGAGATTTTCGTTCTTCCTTGCTGTGAAGTTATCAAACAAAATACTGTATATATGACTTTAATGTAAGTCTAAGTTTGTGTCATTTCAAGGCTGTCTGTAAGTAATATTGTGACTATTTCTTGTTTCTAACAGGGACCTGTAACGTAACGCAATTCATTGGTATTTGTCACCGTTCCGCGTTATTTCCGTACCGGGTACCGCGTACCGGCCCAAGTGCTGTGGACCGTTCCAAGGAAAATACCAGAATCTCTTGGTAAGGCGAACAGTAACGCTTCTGCTATACCGTTCCGTTCGTACCCGAGAGTGCTTCGGGGACGACAGCTTTGGGTACACAGAGTGGAACGTTAAAATACCCGTACCAGAAAGCATGGAACTTGTTCCTTATCTGAATGCCGGTTCCGTTACGGTACGTACCTCTCCTTAGAATCATACCGGTACAAATTCATGATGGGTATATCTGAAACTTTGTGATCGGGTACAATTGTAACAAAACCTACTTTCAACAAATCAAATGGGTATTGAATGGATCAGAAAATATATGTCACGTAACTCTTCATTTTAAAACTTTCATTGTTGAATTCTTAAAAAATCGATAAGAACTAATATTAATTGAGGTTGTAGGCAATAAAATATAAATTGTATATATATAAATAAATATGGAATCGTGAGATTTGTTATTAATAATGTTACTTTTATATAACCAATACACGTAATATTGGGTGCAAGGTGAACATATTTAAAAAAAATATTTTCAAGCAAGATATTGAAAGTTCGACATGATGATAGTTTATGTAATTAGAATATTACTAACTAATAATACATGTGGAAAAAAGGTAAAGTTAATGTACGCCATATTGAGAAATGTTACCATCTAAGTTACAGATCTGAAATTCGGGTTGACCTGGCATTGCCAATCAAAATGATTTTGGTAAAACTAGAAATTAGACGCCATATTGAAAAATGTCACTTCTTAAGATAGAGAAGTGAAATTCGGTTTGGTGATAGATCTTGCTAATTAGTGCATGTTAAATCAACATGATTGTGGAAAACCGGAAGTTGATGGACGCCATATTGAAAAACGTTACTTCTTAAGATAGAGAAGAGAAATTCGATTTGGTGGTAGATCTTGCTAATTAGTGCATGTTAAATCAACATGATTGTGGAAAACCGGAAGTTGATGGACGCCATATTGAAATATGATACATCTTAAGATAGAGCCGTGAAATTCGGTTTGACGGTAGCATATACTAATTCGTGTATGGCAAATCAACATGATTGTGGAAAATCGGAAGTTGGTGGACGCCATATTGAAAAATGTTACTTCTTATGATAGAGAAGTGAAATTCGGTTTGGTGGTAGATCTTGCTAATTAGTGCATGTTAAATCAACATGATTGTGGAAAACCGGAAGTTGATGGACGCCATATTGAAAAATGTTACTTCTTATGATACAGAAGTGAAATTCGGTTTGGTGGTAGATCTTGCTAATTAGTGCATGTTAAATCAACATGATTGTGGAAAACCGGAAGTTGATGGACGCCATATTGAAAAATGTTACTTCTTAAGATATAGAAGTGAAATTCGGTTTGACGGTAGCTTATGTGAATTAGAGCATGGCAAATTGACATGATTGTGGAAAACCGGAAGTTGATGGACGCCATATTGAGAAACGTTACTTCTTAAGATAGAGAAGAGAAATTCGATTTGGTGGTAGATCTTGCTAATTAGTGCATGTTAAATCAACATGATTGTGGAAAACCGGAAGTTGATGGACGCCATATTGAAAAACGTTACTTCTTAAGATAGAGAAGTGAAATTCGATTTGGTGGTAGCATATGCTAATTCGTGTATGGCAAATCAACATGATTGCGGAAAACCGGAAGTTGGTGGACGCCATATTGAAAAATGTTACTTCTTATGATAGAGAAGTGAAATTCGGTTTGGTGGTAGATCTTGCTAATTAGTGCATGCTAAATCAACATGATTGTGGAAAACCGGAAGTTGATGGACGCCATATTGAAAAATGCTATTTCTTAAGATATACGAGTGAAATTCGGTTTAATGGTACTAACTTATGGGAATTAGAGCATGACAAATGAACATGATTCTGGAAAACCTGAGTTTGATGGAATTCATATTTAATTTTTAATAAATAAAAACTAAATCGACACTCAAATGTATTTCTTTTTCAACATGGCGTCTATCACCTTCCAGTTTTACAGACAGCATATGCATTGTCCATGTTCGAATTAGCAAGCGCAATAATCTAACCGAATTTCACTTCTTCATCTTAATAAAATGCATTTTTCATTATGCCGTCCATCGACTTTCGGTTTTATAATATCATATAAATTCACCATGTTCTAATTAACATTAGCAACCACCAAAGGAAAGAGGAATATTGAAGTAATTTTTTTCCGTTAACATCCGGTTTTCCCTAATCATGTTGATTTCAAATGCAGTAATATCCATGATATCATAAAACCGAATTTCAGTCCTCTATTTGAAGAAATAACGTTTTTAAATATGACATCCATCAACATCAGGTTTTCCAGAATTATGTTGATTTGCCAGGCTCTAATTCCCATAAGCTACCATCAAACCGAATTTCACTCCTCCATCTTAAGAATTAACGTATTTCAATATGGCGTCCATCAACTTCCGGTTTTCCACAATCATGTTGATTTAACATGCACTAATTAGCAAGATCTACCACCAAATCGAATTTCTCTTCTCTATCTTAAGAAGTAACGTTTTTCAATATGGCGTCCTTCAACTTCCGGTTTTCCACAATCATGTCAATTTGCCATGCTCTAATTCACATAAGCTACCGTCAAACCGAATTTCACTTCTATATCTTAAGAAGTAACAATTTTCAATATGGCGTCCATCAACTTCCGGTTTTCCACAATCATGTTGATTTGCCATGCTCTAATTCCCATCAGCTACCTTCAAGCCGAATTTCACTTCTCTATCTTAAGAAGTAACATTTTTCAATATGGCGTCCACCAACTTCCGGTTTTCCGGAATCACGTTGATTTGCCATGCTCTAATTCCCATAAGCTACCTTCAAGCCGAATTTCACTTCTCTATCTTAAGAAGTAACATTTTTGAATATGGCGTCCATCAACATCCGGTTTTCCACAATCATGTTGATTTAACATGCACTAATTAGCAAGATCTACCACCAAACCGAATTTCACTTCTCTATCATAAGAAGTAACATTTTTCAATATCGCGTCCATTAACTTCCGGTTTTCCACAATCATGTTGATTTGCCATGCTCTAATTCCCATAAGCTACCTTCAAGCCGAATTTCACTTCTCTGTCTTAGAAAATAACATTTTTCAATATGGCGTCCACCAACTTCCGGTTTTCCGGAATCACGTTGATTTGCCATGCTCTAATTCACATAAGCTATACCATCAAACCGAATTTCACTTCTATATCTTAAAAGGTAAAATTTTTCAATATGGCGTCCATCGACTTCCGGTTTTCCACAATCATGTTTATTTGCCATGCTTTAATTAGTATAAGCTACCGTTGAACCGAGTTTCACTTCTATATCTTAAGAAGTAACATTTTTCAATATGGCGTCCATCAACTTCCGGTTTTCCACAATCATGTTGATTTGCCGTGCTCTAATTAGCATAATCTACCTTCAAACTCAATTTCACTTCTCTACCTATTTTAAAAGTAATGGGGCCTACTGCACATGCCTCCTAGTAACAGGTTGCCTGAATGACGAATATCGACCTTCTGCGCAGGTCGTTGTAATTAGTATAATATGCATGAGCTTGTTGAAACTAATTGTTTCTATTGTTAATAGTTTGCCAGAGTGACGGTCTTCAAAATTTTTGCATAGCTGATACCATTATTAACAAATTAATGAAAGATAAACTAGATAGCATTTATACATATTTTTCGGATAAATAAAATCCAGGAAGATCACGAATTACTTTTTTCTAAAGTTATTATAATTAGTTTTAAACAAAGAAGTGTATATTTATCGGTATTCCATTTTCTGCTGTGGAATTTTGATTGACAGTAAACTGTTATGATACGTACTGTAAGTTCCTGTTACAAATGTTACCTGCTTCATCCATTTCTATCCACGTACCGGTATTTTAATAACAAGCGCTGGTCATAGTGCTTCAGTACCGGTTACCTACTTGTGGTTCCATTTCGTACCCGGTAGCCACCGTTCAGGTACAGTATGTACGGGTACGATCGTACCCGTTCCATCCGAGACCCGTTCCACTCAGTACCTGAAGCGAATGGGTCGTTGAGTAACGGTACGCCTAATTTACCCAGGTTGTAGGTAGGTCCAATCTGTCCGGTACTGTGTGGAACGCCAATGCCATTGTAACGCATATCGATAGTTCCGTTCGTAACTTGACAGCGTTACAAGTTGGGTTACGTTACAGGTCCCTGGTTTCTAATCTGCAGAAAATAGCAGAGCTGGAATTTAATTGAAAGATTTGCCTCTGCAAGGTTTGTGTAATGTAAGATATCTCAGTGGAAGTGTCTTCTAAACGTATTGAGTCACGTGTGTTGTTAACAGTGCCGGATTTATACATATTGGTAGTAGCCATATTGAATTCAACGCAAAATTATAAAATGGGAAGGGGTTGATGTGTATAGGCGACAAAGTTCTTCAGGGATTTGGGGGAGGAAAAGCAGTGGAGGGACGCAGTTTTTTTTCCAAGTTGTGACCTAATATTAACCTTTGAAAAATTGTAAATACAATAACTAGCTTTGACAACAAAACATCTATATCAGGCTAAATCGAACTTTATTTGCTGGACAAAATTCACTGCACTACAGTGATTATGTAATTATACAACATAATACTTTACATGTAACTTTGACAGAATTTGATTGTTATATTCGGATTAGAATACTTATTCCTACAATCCTTTATAACAGTTTGATATCTTCACTCATATTTACATATACGAACCCTCTACTATGTCAATGACTGAGGGCCCCCTAGAGGCTTACTTGTCTCCGGGCCCCCCGCACTGCTGGGTTTTGCGACTTGTAGATCCGGCACTAGTTGTTAACTAGTTTCTAGTTAAAGCTATTACTCTTAATAAAGAGTTAATTATGTAATATTAAGACTGTTACTTAACCCTAGCAAGCCCTGAGTGTAGAACAGTTGACGTAGCAAAATGTACTGAGGAACCTCAGGTTCGAGTCCCGGTCTGTTCATGGATGTTCTTTTTGCTTGTCCTTTCGTCATTTTCAATTACTCATTCTCATCGTGATGATTCTCCGAAAGTGGCAGAAAAGTGACGTAAGACAATGAAAATACAAATACAAGTACTCGAATACAGTAAATTTAAGGCCTGGGGGTCCCCAGAATGTAGTCCGTGGTAAATGAAAAAGCTAAGAACCGCTGATGTAATTCGTAATACGAACACAACCACACCCCCGCAATATCAAACAATCTTTTCCTGGTAGATGAGCCGTGACGTCATTATGCTGCATGAGTGCGGGTCAGGCGGTCACTGGGAGGAAAGGGGGGACTAGGTGTAGGGCCAAATTAATGGGAAATAGCAGAGAAATTCATTTCGAGAATTGATCGGCTCAACATGACTAATTAAAATGTTCATCTATGTTGCGGCTGAGGAAACAAACCAGAACCACTATCCGTTGACACCCGTTAACGATTAATTGTGGTCGGTTGCGGATCGGCTGCTGCTAATTGATCCAACACTCGTGGGGGCGAAATTCAGTTCATTACTTACGAAAATTTATTATTTGTTTGTCTTGGTATCTATATTTCAAAACCACTTCTTGAATTCAGGTAAATCTAAAAACCCTTTCTCATAGATTGGGAAAAATTCTCTTGAATGGAAGGAAAACTAGAAAAGATTGCTTACAATTCAGGAAAATTTCTGGGTTTTTTTTTAATTAAGGTAAAACAATTTGGGAAAAGTTATTTTAAATTAAGATAAAGCATAAAAAGAATATATTTTGTATTTGGGACAAATTCTTTTAAACTAAAGTAAGTCATAAAAGGATTTCTGGCAATTGGCGACAAATTAGTGAAGGTAAAACAAGAAAATATTCCTCACAATTTGGTAAAATTATTTTCAAATTGAATTAAGTCTGAGAAAGACTGAATTGATGTCAATTCGGTAATAAAAAAGTTGAATTAAGATAAAATAGTAATCGTTGCTCAAAATTCTGGATAACATTAGCCTATTCTGAATCAAAATAGAATTGAATTAAGATAAAATAGTAATCGTTCCTCAAAATTCTGGAAAATATATTTTTAATTATGGTAAACCATGAAAGATTTTGGAAAAAATTTGTGAAACAATTTTGAATACTTTCAAATCAATGTAAAACAAGGAGATATTGCTCACAATTACGGAAAAAATATTTTCAAATTAAGGTAAAATTTCAGCGGCTGCTCAAAATTCCGAAAGAAATATTTTGAATTAAATTTCAAATTTGAAAGGTTGCTTAAAATTTGGGATAAACTATTTTAAATTAAGATAACACAACTATTTGCTCAGATGCTCATAATTGGGGATTTCGTATTGAAATTAAAGGAAAACCTCTTTTCGAATCGAGGTAAATATATGAGTGTTTATATTTACATCAATTAACTAATGTAATTTTATTGTGTCGAAGATGCTTTTTTAATCAATGATAAATCTCAAGCATATAATCTGAAGCATCAACAATTTAGATTAATCCTAACAATGCAAAAGGAAAATTTTCATTGGATCTAAAAGTACTATCTTCAATTTTCTATCCTGATATTTATATATCCTCGCTAAACATCTTCTAACCTATCATCTTGAACAGTCTTTCTTTTCCGAATTCAATAAATTCCTCGGATGCAAGAAGCGCACAAATAGTTCATAAAACGGCTACAGCATTCCATGTCATGTGGTCATCAAGCAATTAAAACAATACTAGGAAAGTGCTCGTTTGAAGTTTATTGCTTAATTATTTTTTTACATGTATATGGCACATATTTGGTAGCATTAAGCATTACATATGCACTCAATTTAACCTTAAAAAATCAGTATTTGTGTGAGATTTATATTTATACTCACACATATGATACTGTGAACATTTAGATTGAGTTACTCTCTTATTTCGACTTCTTATACCTTTATGTTGCAGACGAAATGGCTAATTGAAATTTTTAGTTCCATCGGTGAGACTGAGTAGAAGTAGTAAAATGCTGGTTTTTATGCAAAATATAATTCTAGATATTCTTAGAGGCATGTGTGTAAAACGAATCTATCTGATAAAATTACAATGGTCGAATAATGTTGATTCAAAATACAGAAACTGTATATATTTTTTTCTTCCTAGGCAGGCTTAAATACATGGCTAGTTCTGGAACCATTTTGTATCTTTTTTACACAAACCATGACTTGTTCAGATCATTATCACGACAAACCTGTGTTTCTACTGTGAATGTTTACATTTGTGTATACAATTTTCATGTTAAACAATGTGTATCTTTTTTTTTACAAATTTTACCTTGCTTGTTGCTAGCTTTGACAAGCGCTAATTAAAAATATGCTTAAGGCAGTGTGCATTGTTACAATTCG
This sequence comes from Lepisma saccharinum, assembly GCF_977018435.1. Classification (NCBI taxonomy): domain Eukaryota; kingdom Metazoa; phylum Arthropoda; class Insecta; order Zygentoma; family Lepismatidae; genus Lepisma; species Lepisma saccharinum. Next base: position 28,020,768 of record NC_139256.1, on the reverse strand, counting down.
GTGTGTGTCCTGTCCTTTGTGCAACATGTTGACATTTTTATGTTTCTGTGTATATATGTGCTTATGTGTACAATTATTATTACATGTCTGAGGAGAGAGAGACTAAAAAATAACATTTTCCATGTTCAAACTCTAACCCTCCTATGTTATATTACAGCCTTCGCTCGCCCCCTCCACCCTCAGAAGAAACTACTATCCTCTGGTGGAGAAATTAGGAATGAGATGGCGCTGCCGTCTCCTCGCTACCACCATTACAGGTCTTCAATTGTTTTTTAAGCACTCCAGATACGTAATTTTTGGCTTTTTTCTACAATGTTTTTTAGAACATTGTTTCTCACTATGGAATGCACTTACAGCAGACACTACTCTATACTTTTTTGCATGACAGTTTGTTCCAGAAAGAAAAAGCACTGCATTGAAGATATTTTCTCTGTCTCTCTCTGCATGCTGGGATCTTTTCGAATAAAAAACAATTAAAGCCCATTCTTTCTCTAATGGGATTTGGCGTCAATATTTTTTAGACGCTTCACAGGAAAAAAAACATATTGTTAATTCATAATATCAGTTTTTTTAAAAAAATATTGGAAGTAGTTTTATTCTAATTAATCATAATTTATAAACATAATTATTTCAGAAAATAATTTTCAATTTATTCAGAAAGATTGTTACATACTTTTATAAAATTCATATTCAGAATTTGAAAGATATTTTTTGAACTATTGTATACCAATAGTTAAACAAGCAATTTTTGAACTGCGAGATTGAAAATAAAATTTAAGATATTTAAAATTTATAAAGCAAAATACTTTTATGCTTTGATATAAATTAACACTTAGTAAAGCATATTGCAGTAATTGTAATGGGATTTTTGGACGAGGTTGTTTGGTTAATTCAACCCCATTCAAAGATAACATGAAAAAACATGGTAGAAAATTTTGTGTAACATATATACTTCGCTTTACATGACTAAATTAACTGGTTCACGTCACATTTTGGTAGCCACCAAACTACAAAATATGCCAAGCCATAATTTACTGGTACACACAAGCAATTTGCAGAGTCCCTACCACTACATTCTGATATTAAATGCGTCTCCTTTTGGGGGGGGGACTCCTATTAAAATGTTATGTGGCTTTCAATCTCATATGAGGATGTAGCCAAGAAAAACGCATACATATCATTTTATAAATACAGGGATTACACGATTCTGGATTAGAAGAAGTGCATAAAATACAAAAATATAGCTAAGGTTTTCCATAATTATCATATTGCTTTTGAACTAACAGCAGCACATATGTAAGTTTTTAAAATTAAAAATGAAACTTTAACTACGATTTAAAATAACTATAATCTTTTCCTTCCGTCTTTATTCTCTCTCTCTCTTTCTCTCTCTCTCTCTTACTCACACTCTTCATGTCTCTTCTATTTACAAACTAGTAGAGCACACTTTCATTCATATCTAAATCAGACGATGATTTCATATCGTATAGAATTAGTAACGGTTAGAAGGCATGTGTGACTTAGAATAGATATTAAATAGTTTCCTTTTTAGTAAATCCCTACTCGTAGTAATTTTTAATGCTATATTTACTTTATGAGTGTACATAGGTTTCTGTCTGAAGAAACTATTCCTCATGGTAAGTAATATGTCAGAACTTGAACTTCATGCATGCACTTATGATGATTGTGTTTCGTGAAGCAGCTGTGTACTGGTTTGGTAATCGTCCATCCTGTATGTTGAGTTTGAGATTTGATTACATTAAGAACTAACTTCAAGTGTGAATAATTTGACATAGTAACGTACAGTTGAGTCGAGCATTTTTTTGCCATATACATAATGCTGTTTTCTTTTTACATTATAACAACACCATATTACTTTTCCAGTTCAATTTAGTAGTATGAATTAGAAATACCTTTTAAATGTAAATATATGGTTAAAACAGTTGTCAGATATACTACGGAAAAGTATACTTAACCATTTTAACCATGTTCTTACTGTTTGTTTATAATTTAATTTGATCGTGTGCATTTTTTCCGAAGACATCACAAGTGTTGAAACCATGTGCCAAAAGCAATCGTCATAATTTGTTCTTCTGAGGATGGTTATTTTGAAATTTTCAAATAGTTTCTTTAGTAGAACTTGTTGTTGACGTTATTCCAATCAATTAATTAAGATATTGAAATTACGGCTGATTTACTGTTCGTGTTTGTTTTTCTCCGAGTGTATGCACTAGATTAAGAATATGAACATATGGATAAACAACAAAATTGTACATGTTTTTCAGATTAATTTTATCGTGTCAGCATTTTACGAAAGTAACTGATAAGAAATAGTAATGTGAATAATTCTATAAATCAAAATTAATGGGACACCTTCACTTCATACAAAGGAACAAAGGTTGATTTCACAAACCATGAAGAAAATTTTGAGAAAAGCATTGTGAAACTAGTTTGTGAAAGCATGTCATGTAATCTCAAAATTCACACACCCAAGTCTCGAAGTATTAATTTTGATTTATAGATTTCTTCACATTACTTTTCTTATCAGTTACATTAAAATTGAAGTTAATTTTCGTAAAATGCTGACATGATCAAATTAAAGCATAACTAAAATGTAAAAGCATGGTTAAAATGGTAAAATATACGTTGCTGTAGTATTCATGGACATCTGGCAACTGTTTTAACCATGCATTTACCTCTGAAAGTGTTGGGTAATAGACCCTGTGTATATTGAATGCCCACTTATTGATTAATCTTTATTCCTTTGTCTGAAGTGAAGGTGTCCTATAAATCACAATATTGGTAAACATTATTACAATTAACGAAAAAATATTTTACTTCGTTTTATTTCCTACGAGCAATTAGCAGAACATGTTAAAGGTTAACGCAATGAATTATGGGAGGCTAGTAAAGGTTTGCAAATTAGTGTTTCTTTCAATCCCGATGTATCACTGGTACGACTTCCATAATATTTCACTACAAAACTGGGTGTGTTCAGTATCATATTATTATTTTATGTACCAAAGTGGCGATTTTTAATCATATCCAACAACATTCTCTGTCATAATTCTCTTTTGTGTTTTGTTTACTTATCATTGGATCTATGATGGATGCTGTAGTTCATTTGCATTGTCGCATAAAATAACATTTTCATTTCATGATATCATTCTGTAATTAAACGAACAGTGCATATTAACTACTATTTTTACGAAACATTTGAACACAGTATTTGTGTATTTCTTCGTTTAGAATATGAATTCAGTAATATTTTTTACTACGTATTTCCAAACAGTCCATGAAGTCAGGAAAAATCAAATTAGTTGCTTAATTGGAAGCACCATCGTGACAAACTGTACACAAACAATTATTTTCATCTGACGCGGGGCACCTGAAGCGCGGGGCCTCGGGCGACGAGTACCAGAGTTGCCCCTCCCAAGGGCCGGCTCTGCGTTTGATCATCGGTAAAATGGGATTTGTTACATCAAATTTTATATTCTAGAGAAGAAAAATGAACGTAATGACTTCCTCGAGCAAGCTGGGAAAATGAGATGTGGTTCTGATAAAAATACAGGGTGTTCCAAAAATATGCAATCATGGGGAGTTATGAAGAAACTGTTTGAAATAACCCACGTTATTCGTAATCCACAGGGTCAGTATACTGAACAAGCCTGATGCGAAACAATGTTGAGTTTTGTCTTTCGTGGCTTGCGAAGTTTTTTTTAAAAAATATGTTTATATTTTTTTCTCATTCAGCTCTCTTATCCCCCCTCCTCTCTCTCTCTCTCTCTCTCTCATTGTCTTCTTCTTCTACTCTTAATATTTTTTTTCCTTTTCTTGTCTCTGGGGTGTAAGTGGTTACTTTCCATTAAGCATCTAAATGTCAACCTCTCTTCCACACAGTACACTCTGGACTGCGATCTTTTAGACTAACGAGGCTCTGGCGTCTGGATATCCAGATGAATCCTCTTTGGGGCGTGTGTTTTGTCCTGTCCATGTATGTTTGCGGTTGTCCTTTCATCAATTCCATCTTACCACTTTTCATCCTTTTCTCACTATTATACATACATATATATATATATATATATATATATATATATATATATATATATATATATATATACGTATACTATATATCCTATACATGGTGTCATATTAATGGTGCCCACGTACCACAGAAACGTATATAGGACATGAAAACAAGAAACTTATTTCATTAACATTTTTTCCATAGTGCGTCGTTTTTGGTGCTACGGTCGTTCAAAGAAGTACGTTTGGCGACCTGTATGTTGGCAACCCAACACAACATTTAATTGCATCTGTGACGTTATTTCCCGTCGTGAAGCAGTTCGAGCCAATTTTGCAAAGAATACATATATTTGTGTAAAAAATAACATAGCTACAGCCACGCACTTCCTTTTGAATTCGTTTCTTTTCATCCATTTTTCGTACCATTGGTTCAATTCCCGTTGGTGTACTGGACGCGTTCCTAGCTTCGTTTTACAGCACATAATGTGGTAAGAAGTTGTCGTCTTTCACAAAATATGTGTGGGCCTCCCTGATGGCGCAGTGGTAGCGTCTTCGCCTTGTAATCAAGGGGTCCCGGGTTCGATACCCGGTGGAGGCACAAATGGTTCGGATCCCACTTTAAACTAACTGTAGGTCCAGTCCCGATTAGCCTTACTGTGCATAAAGTGGACTTAAAAACACGACATCGACCAAACAAAATATATATGTTTCTTGCAACACTGTCGTGCGCTGAAGTTGCGTCACAGATGCCATCAAATGCTGTATTTGGTTGTCAGCATACAGGCGGTAAAACGGACCCCTTTTGAACGTTTGTATCGCCGAAACGACGAACCTACGATGTGAATGCTACTGAGAAAAGTTGATTATTTTGATGTTCTCTCTACATTTCTGTGGTGCGTGGGCGCCATTAAGATGACACCCTGTATATTAATATGAGTTACCCAATCTGTCTAGACTTGAGTTATTGTTGGCGTGGCATAAGTCGACAGAATATCAGAAATGAATGGTTTAGCAGTTTACAAGAAAATACAAACGATAGCCTGGAAAAGTTATTAGACAAATTTGTTCTGTGGGGAGAGATAAATATGGTATGCGACAAAATATACAGTACTGAAACTCCCGCATTTCGAACACGTGGTTGCGTTTGTCGACGGGGCATAGCTCCAGCTGCACGTGTTCGCAGTAGTGAAAAGGAAGTTGTGTTGTGCAGTTGTTGTTGGAAATGGGTCGCTCGACGGAGGAAGAAGTATTCATAGTAGAGCATTATTTCCGCTCATACGGAAGCGGTTGTGAAGGTGGACCGAGTTTGAAAAAGGTGACTGGTCTATATGCAACCCAAATGACAATCGTCCACTCCACATGCCCTAACCTAACCTTAGGTTTCCTGACAGCTATGCAACTCAAAAGGCACGATTGTTATTTGGGTTGCATATAGACCAGTCACTATATTGTAACATATCTTATACTTTTGTTCATCTTTTCATTTCAGTACTGTATATTTTGGCGCATACTGTACATGAGAAAAGATTATCTGAGTCTCTGAGAGCATCGCTTAACAACCTGTACTCCAACTCCAAAGGAATTCACAAAACCACTATATACCTCAAGCACTAATACAAGAGTCATATAGTCACCTAATCTTGCAAAGACTGTGCCTGCCGTTACCACATATGGTTTGAATGTTTGCAGAAAATTCTACTTTCAAGCTTGACATTTACTGAATGTTCCAATGAACCCTTCACAGACACGAGGAAAATGATAGGAATTTTAACAACATCTATTTCCCATTTACATTGTTACGGAATCACTAATCCAACTAAATTGACGTTGGAGTAATTATGAAGGGAAAACAAGAGGCTCCTATTTCCAACATACGAGAAACAAATGAACTCTACATGGGACACGTGTTGGATAGCATAGAATAGCGGATGCTACATAGACAAAACGGCGTTGCCGCTGGCGAGAGAAAGTTGGATCTATCCCACCATTAAATTGTTTTAATATGTCGTTCAAGCCATCCAAGTGGCAAACGGGGGAAAAAATATTCACTAGTCAATGGTTCGTGGGGCTATGCGAGAATGATATGTGGGGATATTTATAGCATAGCTAGAATGTCTGTGATTGAAAAGGTGAGGGAGAGTGATAAAGAGAAAGATAGTGAAAGAAGGAAAGATCTATGAAAAGAGGTCGAGAAGCAAAGAAATGGAGAAAGAAATGAGGAAAGAAGATGAAGAAAGAGGAAGAAATTAAGAGGTAGAGAAACATTGGATTAGAGAAAGCAGATTAAAGAGATAGAAGTAAAGCAAGGGGAAAAGTATTAAATAAGATGAAGAAATAGAAATAAAGAAATGGATAGAAAGGAAAGAGGGAAGCATAGAGATAAAGTGAGAAGTAGATCAAGGGAGAAAGTAGAAAAGAAGATGAAGCAAATTAATAAAAAGAAACAGATAGAGAAACATTAGAAGATAGAGAGAAGGTAAAGTGAAAAGTGGATCAAGAGAGAGATGAGAAACGAAATGAAAAAATAATAAAAAAGAGATAGTGAAATCTGAGAAGAGAGAAAGAAAACAAAGTGAAAAGTGTATCAAGGAAGAGAGGGGAACAGAAGATGGAGAAAAGGAATAAAAGGTGCGGAGAAAGAAGATAAAGTGAAAAGTAGATTAAAGGGAGAAGGGAGAAAAGAAGATGAATACAAGAGATATAGAGAAAGAAAAGTAGATCAAGAGAGAAAAGGAAAAAGAAAGAGGAGCAAATAATAAAAACAGATAGAGAAACGTAGAAGGGAGAAAGGGAGAAAAGAAGACGAAAAATATAAATACAAAAGATATAGAGAAACCAGAAAAGAGAAAAAGATAAAATCAGAAGTAGATCGAGAGAAATGAAGAAAGAAGATGTAAAGAGAGGAATAAAGAAGGAAAGAGTAGAGGTAGAGAAGCAAGAAGATATGAGAAATGGAAGAAAGAAGATAAGGAAAGAAGAATAAAGGCAGATATAGATAAAGAGGTAGAGAAACATAAGAAGATAAAGAAAGGAAAGTGGAACAAAATACAATGTTAAGATAAAGAAAGAGAATATAGGAAATAATAGAGATAATCAGAGAAAACATAAATAGTATGACAATATATACACAAACAAACATCGCCAAGGCATATAAAGTTGAGCTGAAATATATTAGTAAAAGAGCCCTTAGTGGACTCAAAGTACAAAATACAGTATAAAATAGAATCGACACAATCTTTAAGATGGGAAGATTAAAAAGACAAGAACATTTAAAAACGTAAGATTGCAAAAATAATGAAAACTTATTTGTTGAAGTAAACGTGTGATGCAACAAAATCTCCAAACTCCTGTTTCCCTGAGCAGCGAGTAAGAAGTGGACCCTTCCTGCAGAATGTCCGGAGGGAATGCTAAGGAAGGGGAACAAGATTATAACTTGCAGCATCCCTAAGAGAAGGATCGACTTGCCGCGAACTTCAAGCCAATCCTCAGAGCTGTAAACGTCTTTCATGGAGTTGTCCCATGGGTTTCCCTTTTAGCTGAAGCCGGGAGAGATTTAAAGGTTATTTACTGAAGCGAGGCCAATAATCCTAATCATCGCATCGGGTGCTTTGGGAGTCAACTAAATCATTCTGCTTCAGAACTGCGCGAACCTCATCGAAAGCTTTAGGAAAGTCGTTTTCCGTGGGATCTCATTGGTGTAATTATTCTTGTATCAGTTCCGTGAGCGGAGATATGAATAGATTGGTGGTATTCTTAGCAATGTTGATATATTTTTTCCCTTGCCATTGTGGGTGACTGTTATGTTATTTGGATTTTCATATTTTATTGGCGTAGTTTCATTTAATTGGAAACACATGTTGTTATTGCTCAGATTGTTCCTCAGAGACCGGTGGGCCTCCGTGGCAGTGTGGTTAGCATAGCGCCCTGCGACGCCAGGGCTCCCAGATTCCAATCCCGATATTTGCTTGGGTGTTCTATATGAGTGTCCATCAATTTTATCATACCAACGTCGCGATTAGCCAAAAGAGCCACAAACACGACGCTAAGTTACAAAATTCAAGTCTTGTTGATATACCGATGGTTGACACGGGTGTACAGTCATGGACACTTCTGAGTTGTAACAAACTTATTGATTTCAAATGGGGACGTTGCAATCCAAAAGTATCCGTGACTGTACGGAGATATGCACGGACTGCAAAGGCACATTCAAAATTTTGCTTTATTAATATCATGAAGCTGCACGTATAAGAATTCATGTATAACGTTGGCCCCGTGTAGTGAACATCCAAGGGGCTATTTTTGAATCAATAACCGAGCGAGTTGAGTGGTAGATCCATGAACTCGCTACCGATGATTCTGTGTTTGAGTCCTGCATGGTCACAGGTACTCCTTTATTAGTGCATCTTAATGGCTTTCATTTAATCACCATGCCGGCATCCGTAGCGGAATGGTCAGCACAGCAGGCTATGACGCCAGAGATCCGGGCATTGCTGTTTGTGTGAGTGTCCCTTCAGCAAAGTAATCAGATCACCTGTAATCCTCATCTTCGTGATTAGCCAAAAACTGTCAGAAAAGCGATGCTGTGATCGGAAAGAATATACGAACTCTCTGTCACCTTTCACAAAGTTCGCATGCATTGTATCCTGAAGTGTTTTCCAATCCTATTTATCGCGATGTAATTCGGCTTGCCTATACGCAAGGATGTTCTTAGAATACGCGCCTTTTGCTGAAGTAAGACCACTTTTGACCCTGAGCGTACATCGGATATCACATTTTTGGCCCATTTCCATCTCCGTACAGAGGTTCATCCTTAATTCCTCCCCGCATGACAGACGCAACCCTCCACTTGGTTGTACACCGTCGTGCGGGCAGCCGTAATAGAGGCGTCGGGAGAAACAAAGAGGCTCCAGAGTAAAAGGGTGAAGGGGTGGGGGGGATCGTGGCTGTATTCCAGCTCCAGCTCAAGAGAAGTCCGCCTGTATTACGTACATGAGTGGTACCATTAACATTGCAGCGGCTAAACCATAATGAAGGTACAAGAGCATTCTTGGCTACTCCGCTATGCGTTAGAATTGAGCGGCGTGAAACCTTAGAGGCTAGGTAGAACTCACACAAGCTCTGTAAAGGAAATTCAAATGCAAAAGTAGTTGCTGTGGAAGAAATAAATTTCCACACTCTCGGTTACTTTTCACAACGTTTTGATGCATTGTATCCTGAAATGTTATGCAACCTGGTTTATTATGATGTAATCCAGCTTGCCTATGTGTACGGATATTGATTGAAGTGTGTACTCTTGCTACTGAGTGTACATCTAAGCAGTCAGACCCTCCTTGGTGACTTACGGAAGACATTTTGTGTACATTTTCCTATTTTCTTCGGGTCCAGTCAATTAATCATAACGTTCCCCCCCAAATAAATACACGAAAGATTTTCATAATCACTTCTGGGTGAGTAAATCTGTCCTCTTTCTCTCATACACATAGAAGGATAGACAGGCAGAGAATTAGAGAGTGAATGAAAAGGGCTTCCCGATGGCGTAGTGGTAACGTGGTTGTCTTGTAATCAAGGGGTACCGGGTTTGATCCCCGGAAGCACATTACGCAGTGGTTCGGATTCCACTTTAAACTGAACTGATAACATCATTTCTAACAATATAAAAAGATAATGAAGTAACTTTGTGTGTAGAGAAAGTGATAGAAACTGGATGGTTTAGTTCTTATTCTATTATATTGTAATCAAAGTTATCTTCTTGTATCTTATGTAGAGGAATATTATACAGGGTGAGCTTAAAGTCTTTCCCTGATTACAAACTTTTATTGCTAAAGAACTGTGCAAGATACAGATATGCGGTTTGTTGGAAATGGTAGCTTTACTCATAATGTTTGGTTATCAGTACACTTCAGTACACTTCGACATGTGTTCCTTTGTTGCCCTTAGAACGTCTAGGCGATACTCAATTTCTCTCCACGTCTTTGCCAACATCTCTTCCGTCACCGTCTCTATAGCATCCCGAATTCGTATCTGAAGAGTTTGCATATCAGGAACTGGTGAACTAAACACTGTGTCCTTAACGTAACCCCATAAAAAAGTGAAGAGGGGTTATGTCCGGCGAACGCAGTGGCCATGATATAGGACCGTCTCTACCGATCCATCTGTCTGGAAAGGTGTCATGCAAGAACTGGCGAACAGTTATCTCCCAGTGTCGCGGTGCACTGTTCAAACACTACCCATGGTTAAAATTCCTGCAACGGAGGCGCAACGTAAAGTTTCAACATGTCCAGGTAAACTGTTGACGTAATGGTAGGCTCAATGAAAAAGAACGGTCCAATAATTTTGTTGTGCATTAAGCCACACCAAACATTCACTTTCGGACTGTCCCTTATGTTCTGTAACACGACATGTGGGTTCTCCGACCTCCATATCCGGACATTATGTCTGTTTACTTTCCCGGATATGTGAAACGTCGCTTCATCTGAAAATTACGCTACCTGAAACACAAGAGAAGGAGAAATCAGACAAGAGAATAAGAATCAGACAAAACAAAGAAATGGAAAAAACTTGATGTATTGCACTACTTATTGCCATAGGTTATATTTGCCTATCTAGAGTGGAAGTTGATATATACATATTCATAATCAGGGAAATACTTTATGCTCACGCTGTACAGTGGTTCGAATACCACTTTGAAATTTCAAATTTGAGCCTATCAGAGCATAGACCGAGCTTAACGCAACCTTTGACTTTGACTTGAGAGTAACAAATATAGAAACGAGGAAAGAGAGAAGAAGAAAAGCAAGATGAAAAAGAGAGAAATAGGAGGATAGAAAAAGTGAAGCAGAGAAAGAAAGAGTTGTTGAAAGTGTGTTTGTGTTCAGATAGATTAATCGAATCTGGACCTATGAGGGTGGACTGAAGACTTCTCTGCCTACACCATACATAACGATGCTGCCCGATTTTTTTTCCCTTGAAATGTATAAAATTGAATATCGGAAAGCGATATTTTTTTTTGTAATAGAAAGTTTGTCAGTCAAAATGTTTTTGCAAGACATTCATCCATAAACATTCATGGGGACTATTCTTCAACAATTAAAAAAAAGAGCTGCCGAATTTAAACGTGGCCGTTCCAGCCTTGGATGCCGCGCTTGCTAACAGCAGATCAGAAACGCTTTTAACAAGAATAAAACTGATTATGTGCGTCGATTTATATCCATGGATTTGACTTGTTTTCACCATTACACACTTGAATTGAAACAACAGTCAAAACGATGGATGAAGCCGATTGTTAAGCGCCCCTCCCCCCAAAAGGCAAAGTCGATTCTATCAGCAGGAAAGGTCATAGCAGCAGTTCTAGATATTTGATATCCTTCGAATTTAAGGTATATCTCAATAAGAGCTGTAACTATTGACATGCTTTTTATTTTAGAACATAAAAATATTATACTAGTCCATCTAGTCTACAATATACAGGGTGTCCATTTACAACGCAACCCGGAGTTGCCGATAGTACAACTTTTGAACCGGAAGTGGTACACATATAATCCTTATACCAAATTGAATCCTTGTTCAAGCATATATTTTTAAACCGGAGAACAATGATTGGATTTCATTAGTGTCCACGCAGTGTTGCCAGATGTAACTGGAAGTGTAAATGAAACTTTTCACAAAACATGAAAAATGGCACATAACACACACATACGGACATGCCGTCTGTAATTTTCAGTTTGGTTAGGTTGATTAGCTCGGCATCTATGGCAATGAAAAAAGAAATGTACATTTTTACCGATAGCCAATCGGATGAGGCGTCTTTAAGGGGGGTCTAGGAAAATCGTTGTTTTTAGAAATTAAGACTGTGCATTGGCAACACTGCTGGTGTTTCAGTGCCACAAAAGGTGTGTTTTGAAACTGTATACACCATGCAATCACTGAAAACAATAAAAAATAAACTTGGAAATTTTCATGAAAATAGTGTTACGTACATGCATCTGGAAACCATGCGATGAGATGACGACCGAACATGGCTGGCCTTTCCTGTGTTTCTTTCCAAGCGGGGAAAATGTAATCTTATCGCATGGTTGCCAGGTGCATGTAAGTAACACTATTTTCATGAAAAATTCCAAGTTTCTTTTTTATTGGCAACAGTGCGTGGACACTAATGAAATCCAATCATTGTTCCCAGTTTAAAAATATATGGATGAACAAGGCTTCAATTTGGTATGAGGATTATATGTGTATCACTTCCATTTCAAAAGTTGTGCCACAACTCCGGTTGCGTTGTAAATGGAACGCCCAGTATTTATTAAATGCTACTTTTTATTTATTTAATTTATTATTACGTTTTATTTCTATCGTTGCGAGGAACGAAACACGAGTTCTTCACGAAGATGCTGCATAAAGAGTCCTGCATAAACAAAGAAAAACAAGCATATCGTGCATATTTTGAATGCACCTTGGGGACCAAAGACTTAGCATGTAACACAAATGGCCAAGTGGAAGCGAATATGAACAAAGCATTTGAACACCTCAACATTTCTCCCAGGAACTCAATGATCTCATACGAGACCTTAGTCTGTCAAAACAAGCATCCAAACTTTAGCATCCAAGCTAAAAGAAAAAAAAACCTTCTAAGTCAGAAGCTAAAATAACAATTTATCGCAAGAGAGGCGGGTATTACCTTTGTCTTAAATTTTTAAGTAATAATATTAGATAAGGGGATGTTTCCTCGTATTCATTGAAGGGTGCAAGATGACCTAATGTGCCGACGCACCCAATCAATCAATCATGTTTCCATTCTTCAATAAAGATGACGAGCTTGTGTATTATAATAATATCTCTACCTTTGGATTATTACTTCACTTAGAACTAATGGAATATGTAGTTGGCGGCTTCAACAGAAGCTTGAAATGTGTTTATTGCACAATTGGAATCCCTACGCATGTATTCCAATTGGTCACTCGCCAAAACGTGAAGAATAATATGAAAATATCAAAATGGTCTTACAAAGGCTGTGCTATCATGAACACCAGTCGTTTATTTGTGTAGATTTAAAGATGGTGAACGTCTTGCTTGGGCAACAAAGTGGATACACAGAACCTTTGATTTATCTGTTTGTAAGATAGTAGGACAAAGGAAGATTATTGGATTGATTGATTGGTGTTTTAAGTCAACTTTATGCACAGTAAGGCTAATTGGGACTGGGCCTACAGTTTAAAGTGGGATCCGAACCACTATGTTCCTCCACCGGGTATCGAACCAAGGACCCCTTGATTACAAGGCGGCGATGATACCACTGGGCTATCGGGGAGGCCAAAGATTATTGAAAAAGTGACATGGAGTGTGAGGTAAACCATGGCTGTAGGTTCAACAAACGCGGATACTGATGAAGCAGTTTGTTAAAGCATTGGATAAAAATGGGAAGTGTTTCTCATACATTTGTACATTTCCTGGACTGAGTATTGAAAAACTAAAAGCAGGGATCTTTGATGACCCTCAAATTCATAAACTCATTAATGATTCAAGTCTCTCAAATCTTATGAATACATATTGAAGCTTCTGCAAGGTTCAGTTATGTCTCAGTTGTCAATAACTTCTTGGGCAACCAGAAAGTCGAAAACTATGAAGAACTGGTGAAAAACATGATCACAAACTTCAAAACTTTGCGTCATAATATGAGGATAGCCACAGATTTCCAGTTAGTCTTAGTGATTTTAGTGAAGAACAAGGGGAAATGTTCCACCAAAATGTAAAGATATCAAGGTATCAAGTGAGTTGAGACAGACACATGATGCCAAATTACTGCTGATGTCTTCAATGTAATTGTCCTGATAACTTACATGAAAGGAAATCTCAGAAATGAAGTTTTTCTCATCCTCAATTGTACTTATCTGAATGAGCTTTGTGTATACCAATAGATATTAACTGTTCATAGATAAGAATTAGTAAGATAATTCCAATGTATAACTAAAGTAAGCCTGACCATTAAATTTCATGTATTTTTATCTTTATGAATGCGACAGCCATTACTCAAACACTAGAGCCAATGTAGAATAACTGATGTCATATTCGAAATCACAATGGCAAAGTTACTAATTGCAATGGCAATAAAAAAGTGTGTTAGCTTCGAAAGGGATAAAACAATAACCAGAGAATACTATTATATTCTTGTACAAGGACTCGGTGAAAAATCGTGAAAAAAACTCGGTTTGTAGAAAATCATTTTTCATCAAGACAATGCACCTGCACACACGTCTTTTGATAATGGGAAAATTAAGGCATTTGGACTATGAATTGAACATTGACCCCACATTGGACTGACTTCGACTTCTGTCTCCTCCCAAAACTCAAACTCTTCCTTTCTAGTCAGGGTCGAATCAACAAGCGATTGACTGTAGAATGGTACTTTGTAGATCTTACGGAAAACCACTTCAGGGATGGGATAATGAGATTGGTTAAGCTGGAATAAATGTATAGACTTAAGGGAGATTATGTTGAAAATGAAAATAATTTTGAAGTTATAACTTCGTTCTTTCATTGTTAGACCGATAACTTTCCAGACCACCTTCGTACACTTGTACTTGTGATCGAAGCCAGTACCTTTTGATTACAAGGAAGGAAAGAAAAACATTGATAGAAACGTCCTGGCATTCCTTTGCCAGCAACACACTTAAAATACAAGGCAGAGTCAAATGAAACCCTTAAATTGCTCTTGTTTCTTATCGAGTAGATTTCTGAATGTAGGGTTGCACAAGTTTGCTACATTTTAGCACAGACCTATTGCTCACCTACATATATTTTCAACATTGAGTTGAGTCTCTGTATACCTTAAGAAGAATAAGCCTTTGGGGTCCACGTGCACTCAGTTATGAGCCACTGCGAAAGTCTTTCCACCCATCTGCCTGCAAACCGAGGCCATTGTCGAACTTTCTCCTCCATTAGTAAACTTGCTGGTGTGGTAAGCATGCACAGAGATATTGCTTTTGATTTGTCGAGAAATTTTAAGTTTTAGGCTGAAGGAGAG
Source organism: Lepisma saccharinum (assembly GCF_977018435.1). Lineage (NCBI taxonomy): Eukaryota > Metazoa > Arthropoda > Insecta > Zygentoma > Lepismatidae > Lepisma > Lepisma saccharinum. The sequence goes on along the minus strand of NC_139256.1, from coordinate 28,005,728 downwards.
GAAGAAACCAGTCCTTTTCACTGGTGCAAGTGTGTATAGGAGACGCCATCTTTAAAATATCAAAAATGGCGTTTTGAAGCTCACTTGACTAGTGTTGCAACATGCCCTGCAAGTTTTATTGGACTTTTAAAGATTTCATTTGACTTTTGTAATAGAAACAACAACTAATTGTTATAGTAAACTGTTATTGCTACTTGCACTGCCTTGAAAATAATGTTTCTAAAGATTCTCAGCAGATGGCTCTAGCGTTATGTAGTGTTTCATCAGCAATTTGTGTGTATTTTATCTTCTCCTTTCTGTAAATAATTCCCTGTGGTTATATGATGGAATAGTTCTTTGAAGAAAAATACTGCAATAGAGTTGACAACAAATGCTAAACATTTATAATTAATAAATGCACATGCCTAAAGGAAGATGATTTTTTTTTTGTTGAAGAATGAAGTATCGTACAAGATGTAAAGTTGCTGAAGAATAAGTATCTGTAAAACTCGGGCATACGGATATTTTTTTTTCAGGAGGGGCTGGAATTATAAAAGTGGACAGTGCATATCTGCTTTCTAGGGGCTTGCCTACACAATAAGATGTGTCGTATGTTAAAAACTTTTCACCCTCAAGAATGACATTGACAAACTGACATGTTTAATCTAAATAACCTTTCATTTCTTGTTTGCATATTACCAGTATGATTTAAGAAATGAATAGCACTATTTTCCTCCAAGAAAAATATTCCAGAAATAATATTTAAAAAAACACTTTCATAATTAGCTTCTAGCAGGCACGTAGCCAAGGGGGTGGGCTCTGTAGACTGAAGCCCCCTAAAACCTACAAATGTTTCGTTGGAAATAGTGTAGAGTGGTAATAAATTTTACTTATTTAGCAGGATTAAGCATCTTGTATAATAAGTTGTAATATAGTGAGAAATTAATCTTCAAGGCTTCTACCTCCCACTTTTTCGCCTTTAGAAGGTGGCGACTACGGGCCTGACTGCTACTACGCAGCTGCCAGTCCATGAACTATGATAGATTCAAGAGCGAAATTTATTAAAATCAGATTTGAAGCTGTATTTTCTATTATGATTTTAGTTTGTAATTTTCCCTTATTTTGCATCGCTTGTCTATCCCTTATGGCTAATGTCGATAATAAGGGTGGCTGATTATAATAATTATTGTACGGTAATAATTATACAGGGTGTCCACAAATTATCTTTACAATTTCAAATCTAAATATCTAAATAATGGCACTAGGTATCTCAGTTCTGTTTCCTTCATTTAAAAGAGAAGCTCTCAAAGTTTTTTTTACCACCTCAATGCATCTCTATGGGTGCTCCCTTTGTTGCCCGTAGGATATCAAGGCGATACTAGATTTCCTGTCATTTCTTCTCTAGTACCTCCTCAGTAAGTGTTGCGATGGCTGCAGTAGTCCTTTGTCGTAGGACTTGTACTGGCGTTCGGTACACAATATCCTTAACATAACCCCATAAAAAAAATCCAAAGGGGTTATGTTGAGTGATCTTGGTGGCCAAGTAACTGGGCCATTCTTCCCAATCCATCGACCAGGAAAATGTTCATCTAAGGTCGATTTCTCGAACCTCGTGAGGCTTTTCAGACCCCCAAATTCGACAGTTATGCCTATTCAATAATTTATGAGAAAAGGAAACACACTGTGCCTTCTCCTGTGGAGTAGTCATTTTGTGGAAATGTGACCTCACCTCTTCACCACTTACTCAATGTACCTGAAAATACAGTAAACAAAACTTTAAGAGTTTCTCTTTTACATGAAGGCAACATAACTGAGATACCTCGTTGCATTATTCAGATATTTAGATGTGAAGTTGTAAAGATAATTTGTGGACACCCTGTATATTGTAATAATAAAAATAATATAATTAACCTAGAGTGTATGAATGGGTAAAAAGATCCGTTTTTAAAAACGGAAGACGAAATGTCAGTGATGAACACCGGAGTGGGAGGCCAGTTTGCTGAGGCAGTGAAACAACAAATTGACCAGTGAATCTGTTAATTTAATACACTCTCCCCTGACATAAACAATTATCTCCGTACTGAACCTTCATTCTGCTGTACATTTTAGAAGGTTTCATTCCCTCTGACCACTAAAAACAAATATCACTTCATTGCTCTTCTACGGTGCAAGTCAACAGTGGAGAGGCCGTGGTGTACGAGCTACTGCGCATGCGCATGCTCCTCGATCGTCACGACACCTTAATGACGTGTTGCGAAGGAACCATTTTGAGTCTCGTTGTGCATAAATCTCCATGAAGTTTAGAATAAAGTTCCTACATTTAATGACTTATCCTCGTATATTGTCGATGTTAAATATTGTGGTCGACTTTTAATCTTGCGAATAACACAAATACAGTACAAATACAAGTCAAACATTGTAGTTTACGCTTAAGCACACTCGTGGTTACAAGTTGTGAACGGAAACGAGCGTTCTCTATATATCTTGCACTGAGAACTCTTCAAACACACTCAGGCAGCCAACATGTTGGTCATCTTGAGAGCTGAATAACTGAAGAGTTTGCACAGTGAGAAATTCAAACACGGAGCTAACGTCAGTCACACAGAAATCAACGAAAGAGGGGGCTCAAAAAGGAAGAAAGTAACTGAGAAAAGGCAAAAAGGAAGGCTCCATCTGGTGGAGAATACTCTCCAGCTCTGTCTCACTGAGAGGATGGGTCCCTAAGGGATTTGTCAAAGGAGACGGCAGATGGAACTGGGGAGCCGTCAATGTTGCCAGCTTCTCCTCCACACAATTATCTCCTCTTTTTATTTCTGCGCGGCTTCAGTGATGCCAGGTCTGCTCATGCTTCTCTGATGATATTGCCAGTGGTGTAGCTATAGCCAGTAGCTATACTTAAACGGAGCACTTTGTATACTACATCACAAGGACATAAAATATATACTAATATATAAAAATGGATGTATGTGTGTACATATGTATGTTGTTATGTTTGTTCCGGCATAACTCTCGAACGCGTGGAGCAATTTCAACCAAACTTGGTACACATATGTCTTACAATCTGGAAAGAAATACTGTGGGTGGTAAGATACCCCTGGCACCCGTAGGGATGTGGGTTGGACGGGGTGACATAAAAATGATCGAAAACGACCGATATTTGTGTGGAATCCATAATTTTCGGGGTCGCTAAGATGAATAGTGACACTCCCAATGCCGTTCAATTTATTTATTCTTGCTCCTGGAGCTGATACTGAAAATGTTGTTTATAATCAAGTTTTGAGTTAAATTAATAATATAGTGAATTTGTAAAAGATTTTACTTTATAATTTCAATACTGTAATTATACTTTTAAATACATGTAAATGAAATTAGTAACATTTTACACTATAGTTAAAATTCATTATTTTCCTGTCTCCGAGCAACGCCGGGTAATCAGCGAGTACTAATATATAATACGTTAAGCTACACCGTGTGGTCTTAGATTTGTTCACATACGGCTTGTTAGTATTATCAATTGAGGTCTAAGGGGTGATCCTTCCACGTAGGACAACTTGGACTGCATTTTGCAGAATAACGAGGCTCTGCCGCCTGTGTTTCGTCCTTATGTGTGCTGAGTGCCCCTTTACAGCCTCAGCTTTTAACCGAAGTCAGGATGTTTTAATATTTTAGTAAAAGACGTTACAGTTAATATAGGTAAGATAAGGGGTGGACCCCGTATAACATGACGGGTGCAAAGTAGCCTTTAAATGCTAACGCACCAAAATATTCAAATTCAAAATTTTCAAATTATTATCAATACTATTACTACTGTTGTTGATGGAATTATAACAGATTCCTTTCTTCTGATTCATCAACATATTTTAAAAATTTGCAAAAGAATTAAGAAGATAATGAGTTATATATTTTTATAATGAAAAGTTTTAAAAAAAAGAAAGCATCTTAATATATCTGAATAAAATAAAATTTCTTCCAATTCTTGAATATGGTAATGAATTACAGTATGTTTTTTTTTGTTAGTGAAGAATTATCAATTAATTCAGTATTTTGTATCATGCCCCTATGTATCAGTGTCTGCGATTAGAAGAACGTGGGCACAGTTGCTCCTCCTACATTTTGCAATTTTTGCCCCCGTATTATGGCATCTTAAAGCTCATCCTTATTTACCAAGAAACGTAAACTGTCCTTGCGCCCCTCCCCCAGTTTTAGCAGCCAATCACCGCTACTGGCTAATATAGTTACGTAAATATGTCTGATGCTCTGGCAGCCCCTGTGACTTTGATTTGATCCCTAAGATAAAGGTCCCGAACTGTTCCAGATATTCTTCTGGCAATAGACAGCTCCATGAACAGAACAGGCGCTGCTACAGGTGTACTACGACTTCACATCACTTGCAACGGTCGTACACAATGCTGGTGACTACATTGAAGGGCTGTAGAAGTTTCACAGAAAGATCTATTTGGTATCATTTGTAAATAAATAGTTGCCACTATTAAATTTCCAACCCACGTATTCATATTTTTACTTAACAGAAACTTTCTAGGGTAACTTTATATAAACAATTATGTTAGAGATGTGTTTGTATTGTTCAATTTTGAACATCCTTTGTCTAACTCCTATTTCTCTTTCCCACAGGACCATGACAGCCATATGCTTCGTCTGCAACCTTCCCATCCTCAGTCACCAGGTGGGATTGGTATGGCAGGGAGGCAACGGCTGGGATGACTTAGTCCGGGAACAGGTCCAGGAGTCGACGCTGCGGCAGCGCCTTGGTCGTCGGGATTCGGCGGCCCAGATCACAACCATTTCTCCACCGACGGAGGTCCGAGAAACGTCGCCACCGACCACTAGGCGACGCCGCAGCTCGTTGGCGCAGCTCACCGACATCCTGAGGGAGTGGGGCGGCTCCAGGGATAAGGAAAAAGAGTTGTCGCGACGTGGCTCTAAGGACCTCAGCCGGCGGGAAACCCTGGCCGATCTGGCGAGAAGCCTTCCTTGGGGTCGTTCTGACACGATGAGCAAAGTCAGGAAGAGAAGGGAATCTTCGGCAGACATCATCAAGTCCAAGAGTAGAAGAGAGTCGGGAACGGACTTCAGGTCGGACATCGCACGGTTGCTGTCCCGACGGGAGACCGTCAGTTCCAGCAGGGACAGGCGCGGTTCCGGAGAATCATCCAGGAGTCGACGGGACTCCATGTTCCGGAGACGAGACTCGCGCGCTGTCGCGTCTCCTGAACCGAAATCGCCAATATACAGCCAGGAACCTAGGCCTTCAACCTCTTCCACCGGTTCGGACAGTCTCCCGCAGGTTCTCGGCTACCGGCCAGTCGCGTCTCCGGAGCCGCGCGAACCCACGACCACCGTCACGGAGCCGGTCGCGGTCACTCAACCCGAAACGACGACAACCGCCACCGTCAGCACGCAAGCCATAAAACCACCGACGATCATAATGATACCCACCACTCCTCCGGGACCGATGTCGCCCGGAAGCACAGCGACGTCGCCCGCACCGACCGTCACGGCGGCGCCGACGACATTGCCGACCACCACGACGACCACCACCACCACCACGACGACAACATCGTCACCGACGACGACGACCAGTTCGTCGCATCCACCGCTCTCTGCCCGCCGCGACTCGACGACACAGGTTTATTACAAAGGCCGGCGTGACTCCCGGTCACACGTGTCTCCCGAGAGGCGAGGCGTCGGCGAGGGTGGCAGCAAGGAGCCGTCGCCCAAGTTCCCGAAGCTCCGACGGCAATCGACGGCGATCGACGACAGCCTTCCGCTCGTGCGGGTGGGCGGTCGGCGCGGCTCAAGACCCTTCCTGTCCCCGGACATCACCGCCGGCGCCGAGGAAGGCGGCAGAAAGGCCAGACGGGACTCTCTGTCGCCCGACTCTGCGGCGGAGGACGGGTTCGGGTCGGGTCGACGCGGCCGTCGCGACTCCCGCCCTCACTTGTCGCCCGAGCGAGGGGACCGGGACGCCTCTCCTCGCCGCCGCCTTCGTCGCCAGTCCACCACGACGGGCGACGACCTCCATCGCAGTCGCCGGGGGTCCCGCGCGCCCCGTTCCCCGGACTCCTCCTCCACCTGCTCTTCCAGGGACCCCTCGCCGAAAGGTCCCATGCTCCGGCGTCAGTCGACGACGGAAGAAATCCTCATTGCTCGAGGATTCCGGCGACAGTCGACCACCGAAGAGATGATCCGGTGTAGGAATTTCAGGAGGCAGTCCAGCCAATCGGACGATCTTACCCGTATTCGAGGTCGAAGAGATTCTTGTGCCCAGATCACGGACGGGACCTTTGCGACGATGACTGTGGAAACCACCAGTACGTTCTTCGACACAAGCACACAGACAGGTAAGTTCAGTTGTTACATTCTTTAGGCCATGCAAGATATACAGGGTGTTCCTAAAATCCTGTTACCATTACAGTCAAACATAACTTTGAAACCACATGACATAGAGCAGTTCTTTTTTGTTTTTGTTTTTTCACGCTGCAACATATCAACATAAACTGGGTGCAGCTGCAATCATTCTTCTGAAAAGTGTAACAAAATCTGGAACAGGGATTTGGTACACACAATCCTTGACGTACCCTCAAAGGAAAAAATCCAAGGGGGTGTTAACAGGAGAGCGTGTTGTCATTTTCCAATCTGCAGAACAAAAATTAACACCAATGAACTAATGACAGTAAATGAACACAATTGCAACAACAAAATAACTTTTTGAGCTGTAAAACATTTTGCAAAAAAACCGACTTGCTCTATGAGATGTGGTTTCAGATTATGTTTGATTGTAATGGTAAAAGAACTTTAGGGATACCCTGTACTTTCAAAATCCAGTTGACTATGAAGCCAGAAGGTACAGTATTAACTAGGGCTTTGAGGTTGATGGACCTGGACAAGAATGTTAAACCTGAGAACTGTCTCTTGCGCATCCAGTTAAAACCAGAAAACATTGGTTTCATTTTGCTGATTTTGTTCGGGTTCAGGTCATTTTTCAGTATTTTTACCTCTTTGTCGCACTTTAAAAATCATTTTTGAGGTTTCCTCTTGCTCCTTCCTCGTTGTTTCATGAATTTTAAATGCATTTGCTAGCATGACTTTCATTAGAATCCTGCGTGGGACCACTCGTACTGATTCGAGTCTTCCAATGCGAAAATAATCGAAGATACATATATGAGTCATTCCATGCCAAATCAACACAGACATGTGCAATTTTTAACCTGACCATCTCCGATTTTCATGAAATTTGGGGAGTTGAAACTATGCATAGAACTTAGTAACTATGAAAATTTTTAGTCTCGTGCGTCTTGTAATTGTTAAATTATTCAAAGTCAAATTTAGCAGAAATTGTCCTTTTTGAGCCCGTTTAGCTATACTAAATGTGCTGTAACTCCGCCACTATTTTGCCTAGGAAGCTCTAATAAAGCTTATTGTACAGGGAATTGAATAAGCTTTTCAGTGATATATAACAAGCATACCTTTGGATAAAAATATAATTTTGTTACGTGACCTTGACATTTGACCTTGAATATCTCAAAACATGTCATCACCAAAAATCGTGAAAAAATTATATTTGGTCCCTCATACCATACTCTAAAACATACCAAAAAATCATTCTGAGACTGCAACGGGATCAGAAGATACAAAATAATATGTGTAACTATGTGACTGATAAAAGCCCCATTACATGAACTATGAAGAGTCAAAGGTCCCTTAACACTCCCTACAAAATGTGAAGGAGTTATCCTGGGTATAATTTTCATAAAAGAAATAGGTTAGGCACAGGGAGATCCCTAGCCGTGTGTGTCAAGTGCAGGTCCGGCAAATTGTTGACCGCCATATTGATTTCAACGCAAAAATTTCAAAGGAAAGGGGGGGATGTGATATATCAAATGAGGCTAGAATTTCACGAGAAATGAAGTGACGAAGGTTTATCCAACATATATTTAACCAGCAAAAATTTATTACTGCATGCTTGTAACCATTTTCTCCTTTTCGAGGTGTTAAAAACAAAGCATTGGAATGCTCCTAACGTATTAGGAACTCATCGAGATCACGCTGACATCTTGGGAGAGAAAGAAGTAGACGCACCATTGCATATGATTTTAATCAGCTACATTCACCAAATAGTTGAATAGTGAAGAATATTGGGAAAAGTATCTCACACAATTACGTGACACTTCCTTGGGAATGAAAAATTCTTCAGTGACGAGGCAAATTTTTATGTTCACGGTGAAGTTAATAAAAATAATATGCAATACCTGTGATTTACTCAGTCGAATGGTTGTTGCTGGTAAGCTAATTATGTGGTATAATGTATGGCGAACGGAAATGGTTGGTCCATATTCAACAACGGAACCTTAAATGGTGAGGGCTTCTTGGATTTGTTAAGTGAACAGGTTTTTTCACCCTTGCTTACGGAATATGGCACTTTTCCAGAGTTTTGAAACAGGAGGGATTGTGACCACACTATGTGGACATTTTCGCAATTTCTTCATGGTAATTTTCTAGGTAGATTAATGGGCACACGGGGATCTATTAAAAGGCCTGCACATTCCCCAGATCTAACATCTTAGGAGGACTTTTACCTTCAGAAACATTTTAAGAGAATGGTGCATGCACTAAAAGTCCCTGACATTGACCATCTGAGAGAAGGAATAGCTGCTGCTTGCGATGTTGTTGCACATGCTACATTACCAAATGTTCTATGCGAGTGTGAGAGACGTCAACGAGCGTGCTCACAGGAACATTGACAACATTATAAAGTGCATATATCGTAAGTGAAAGATATGCGTATAACGTTTTGCTGCCTAAAAATAAGTTCGGAAAAACCTTCGCTGCTTCATTTCTCGTGAAGTTCTAGCCTGATTTGATATATCACATCACCCCCTTTCCTTTTTAAATTTTTGCTTTGAATTCAATGTGGCAGTCAACAATATGCCGGATCTGCGCTTGACACACACAGCTAGGGATCTCCCTGAGCCTAACCTATTTCTTTCATGACCAGGATAACTCCTTTACATTTTGTAGGGGGTGTTAAAGGACTTTTGACTTGTCATAGTTCATGTAATGGGGCTTTTATCAGTCACATAGTTACACATATTATTTTGCATCTCCTGATCCCATTGCAGTCCCAGAATGATTTTTTGATATGTTTTATAGTATGGCATGAGGGACCAAATATATTTTTTTCATGATTTTTGGTGATGACATGTTTTGAGATATTCAAGGTCAAATGTCAAGGTCACGTAACAAAATTATATTTTTATCCAAAGGTATGCTTGTTATGTATCACTGGAAAGCTTGTTCAATTCCCTGTACAATAAGCTTTATTTGAGCTTTCTGGGCAAAATAGTGGCGGAGTTACAGCAGATTTAGTATAGCTAAGCGGCCTCAAAAAGGACAATTTATGCTAACTTTGACCTTGAATAATTTAACAATTACAAGACGCACGAAATTAAAAATTTTCATAGTTACTAAGTTCCATGCATAGTTTCAACTCCCCAAATTTCATGAAAATCGGAGATGGTCAGGTCAAAGGCTGTGTTGATTTCGCATGGAATGACTCATATGTAAAATATCCGTCCTGGCAGTTTCAGCCCATAATCATCTATTTCATTTTTATATATCACTGTATTGGTAAGATAAACTAAACTACATTTTAACATGGAGATAATGACTATGTGTACTTAAGTTTCAATTTCACTGTGTCTTTTAATTCACGATCCATATTTGAGGTTTCACTACCACAGACAAATTACGGTTACGAGTGCATACCGCTCGTTTTGCCTGTTCGAGCCTCATTCGCTGGAGGGAAGAAGCTCCCAATTCCGTACGCTATCTAGCGGCGTTCATGCGTACTATTTGGTGTTCGAGCGAAATCCTCTTGCTGCAGCACTATAACGTACATATTTCAATCTTCTAACAAGAATATGGGCAGTGCAAGAGCACAATATTATTTTCAACTGAAATCTTTCAAAGTGGATCAAATAATTAATTGTTGTAAATTTATGTTCCCTTGAACAAACTTAAAATACTTTGCGTGAAGCCTATTTTGAGGTTCCCATGCTGGCCACCTATCATCGCTTTAATCTGTCGCTTTAAAGTAGAATTTGTCGCTTTAAAAATATATCTAATCTGATGAACGCGAAGCATAGCTGTATATCCAGATGCTGACCTTCTATTGTATCGTGTGTAATCCATTTTTACTGGGAATCGAACCCGTAACTCATTTATGATAAGGTGATGTCGTGATGCTATCGGGAAGGTTTAAGGTCCTCCCGATGTTGGAATTCAATCCTTTTGTCCTCTTCTAGATTGTTTAGTGTTTCAATAAAATTTAACCGTCTTCTGAACGCAACCGTTCTTGGTGAGCGTGGACACATTCATGTGGAAAAGATTTTATCTTAATTTTTGATATTTAACGTTGCTTCTCTGCCACTTTTATATAGTCGCGACGATGATGATAAGTGATGATATGATAAAATTGATGAAGAGACAGTCACAAAGAACATCCATGAGTAGTATGGAGACTCCCGGGAACAAGATCTGATTGGTCGAAATTTTTGTGACGTCATGAGCTGGCGACCAATCAGATCTTGTTCCCGGGAGCCTCCGTACTACTTCCATGCCCAGGCCGGGACATCGAGATCGAAAGTCGACCACTTTTGAGACCAACACGAGCACACTCTACATATAGAGAAGCAAATGCATCAGTTGAGACAAGAAATGCCTATAATCTATAACGCAGACCAAATGTTTGATTGCATCTTTCAGAAAGATGCAGGAAGGTTAATCAAAAAACACATTGATGCATTAAAGTGCAGCTAAACATAGGAATGCTCACATGCATCATAATGATACATTTTGACGTTACCTTTAAAACGATATACAAATATGCATCAGACTGTAAACCTGATTCTTGGCAAAGGCCCCAAAAACGCATTTTAGTGCACACATCTATGCGTTGATGGCGCATCCAATAGATTTCATGCATTTAATGCATTTAGTATTCTGTGTTGTAGACGAGGCAAAGATCAAGTTTCAAGAAGTCAGAAAGCTTGATAATTTTATTGTTGATAACAGTAGTTCAATTAGTCAGTTTTCCAACACAATAACAAAGTTAAAAATTGCGTTAAATCGAGGAGAATGAGTAAATCACTTCATTCCATTTTCTGTATAAAATCTTAAAAAATAATACAAAGCAGTTGTGCTGGATATTTACTCACCAAACCCTCCCCCCCCTCAAATGTTAAGATGACGAGAAATTGAAAGGGGGGATCTGACCCCAAAACCTATGATTGTCGGTACCAAACGCAAATGCTTTCGTGAAGGACGATGTCGGTTGAAGTTCTGTGCTAATAGTACTGGCAGATACACAAGTGGGACACTTGAGATATGAAGTGCATATCACTGGCAAACACAGCTCTGTCCTGTGTGTGATCTTTCTATGCCATATTTACGTGGTTTCGGGGCCAGAATCCACTTCACTTTCTCCTCATCTTGACATTGGAGGCACCCTAAAACAGTTTTTTAGCCGAAACAAAAATACACGTATTTCTTCCTTTGGGCCCCTCTATACACCTGCCAAGGTTCATGGAAATCGGATGGGGAGACAGGGGTCTGATCCCACTTCAATTTGTCATCATCTTGACATTGGAGGGGGGGGGTTTGCCCCCTAAAACAGTTTTTAGCCGAAACAAAAAGACACGTATTTCTTCGTTTGGGCCCCTCGATATACCTGCCAAATTTCATGGAAATCGGAGGGGGACACTTAGATAACCTCCCTTTTCAGTTGGTGTATCGAGTAGAATGGTCTCCCCAAGGATAATAATAATAATTATAATAATAATAACGGTAAAAAGGTAAAGTTCCCCGTGCTATAGTACAGTCCCATGAAGGCACATATAGAGGATGTTGGGGTAGACCCTCACATATTCTCGATCTTGGCCATGTTGGAGGTGATGTGGTTAGCACCACGCTCCGGCCGCCTTTACCCCACAGGTGTGCCCCAGGTACCCAATGATATGAAGCTGGGTGAACCCCAGAGCTGCTTTATGCGGAGATAAGGCGGGAAAAATTCCCACCTTAGATCACACACCCTGCGATTCGAACTGGGTCCTCCACGTGGCAGTCAGACGCCTTACCTAATATACCACTGCGGCATTATAATAATAATAATAATAAGTAACCGTGAAAATAATTATTGCTGTTATTATTATTATTATTATCCAGGTTTTTCTTTGGCCTTACCTACCCTATAAATATTTCTGGCGACGCCAGTGTTCAGCTGGATGCCACTTCAATGATTGATTGATTTGCTTTACTTTACTTTGCCTTTCTGCCACTGGTTAACCAATGAAAAGCGCCAGGTAGCAGAGCATTAACTTTTAAGACCCTCCCCCCGTGCGCCGTACCGAAATCTAACCACTAACTGCAACGTGAGAAGCGCAACTTCCAAGTCCTCAGCGGACGAATACAATCAGACAGAAAGCCGATGGAAACGGACAGTCAATCGGTCGACCACAGAGGCAGAAATTTCCAGAATAAGTGACTGTGGAATTATGGTCTCTCTCGTGACGTCACGTCCTCTCATTTTGAGGCTGGCGAACTTTCCCTCAGAGTTTTCCCCCACTGAAAAGTTCTCCGCTGTGGAACAGACAGCTTACACGCGACAGGAATTGATGATGTTGGACAGTGGCGCCAGGAAGTGACGGCGGCCGGAACTACCCCAAGAGCATTGAAGTGGCCTTCTCCATCAATTTCGCCAGGAGAAAAAACTACTCGAGCAAGCACAGATGTAATTTTTCAGTTCAGGAAATTAGTAATGCAATCTCGGTCATGGACAAAATGGAGAATGATAGCTATCTCTAAGGCAAAAGGGAGAAAGTGTATTGTGGTGAGAGTTTATTCGTTTTCAAGTGAAAAATGATTATGGGTCGGTCACTCATTCCATGTCAAATCAGGCAGGAGTTGACCCTCATAGTCATCGATTTTGATGATATTTGGTACACAGCTTTGCCTTGCTTCAAAACCGATATATGTGAAAGGATTTTTCTGAAATAAGATTATTACGAATTATATGAGGGTTGTTCAAAATGTCATTTTTGAGCAACATGCTCTTTTCAATTAAGTATATCTCGAGATCGAATGAAGATAGAGAACCGTTCTTGAGCATTGTAAAGAGGAATGACGGTTGCATATTATGAGATGATCAAATGATGAAACTTTGTAAAATTTGAACACACTGTTCAAATTTCAAATTTAAACAGCTCAAAACACCCCCTAATCGATTTTCCTCAATTTTGAATATTTTTACTACCATCCTTCCTCTTCATACTGAGAAAGTTTTATGGAGGTGTTTTTTTTATATAAGGGAGAAAAATGAGATTGAAATTTGTCCTGCATCAGCAATGAACTGAGCTGCAGTGTCCCAATGATGAGGCTTTTCATTTGTGTCGCGCTAAAGGATATATATACTTACAGTTGACGGAGAGATGATATACCACGTGATAATTGGCTTAATTTTGTGCTGTTATTTTTAATTTATACGTTACTGTTTCAATATTTTTAGCCGCGTTCGTGGGGATGAGATGTGGGCGCGTTGTGAAAACTTCTCTGTTAGCCAAACAAATGAAGGGGGAAAAACGAAGAATGTCGGGAATGTTTGAGAAAAATTCATTACTTCTAATAGTTTATGAGAATAACTGTGAGTTAGGAGCAATGGCGGCAATTACCCACAAATTTTTGCCACTTTTTTGCCTCGCACTATGGCCTCTTAATGCAAAGTATTGTCTAATAAGAAAATTAACTGCCCTTTCCCCCAATCCTCCAAGATTAGTCACCGAATCGCCTCTAATAGTTAGCAGTCTTAAAAATATTCCCGAATCAAACGATAGTATTATATATTGTAATATTAGGTAGTGTTTGTTAAACGTTTCAATTTAAATTTTTATGAACTGAATACTTAAAATATTATTTTTATATTTATCAAGTTACTGGACAAATGCCATTTGTAATAAATTCAATTCTACAAAATTTTAATGATGGAGTCCGCATTTCGAGATGTTGGAATGACCTCTAGTTTACATGACTGAAAATGTAAGAAAATTACCATTAGCATTACTTTCAACTAGAAGTTAATCTCACAAAATGCTTAAAATGAGTTTTTCACAAAATAACCGTTTATGTTTTTAAAAATAGATGTATTGATTTAATGTGAAAGTTTACACTGTTTGGAGCATTTCTAAGAAAACAATACATTAATAGGTGTCACCGTTCCCGAGATATATCAAACCAAAAGTATCCAATATGGCGGACTCTTTTCAACATGGGAGGCGTCAGCACGCACATAGAGATTGGCTCCTCGACTGAAAATACCATAAATGACATAATAATTATACTACCAAGTCTCTAGTTGTTATCAGAAAGTGTAACAATTTGTCAATCATTAGGAACTTAGCACTGGGCAGTGGTCAAGATGGCGTGTACGAAGCCCTCTATTTGGAGACACATCTTATGGTGATTCTTTGATTAAATACATTAAAACTTATATCAGTTTAACGCTTATAAATTATTCTATAATTTTTATTCCAAATAATTTTCTGTCGCATAATTTATTCGAAAGTTACAATGGAGAAACTTCTAAAACTACAAGAAGACTTGTCTTTTTTTAAAATATGATTTCTTACATAACGTGAAAACCACTTACATTATTGAACAACGAAACATTACCTTTTCTACAGTCCATCTAATGAGGATCAAAAGTTTAATAGAAAATAACTGCTTAGATATAGGCCAGTAACTAAGAGTCTGTGAATCCGATGCTTGAAGGGAAGCACAGGGGAGAAGGGCGTGAACTTTTGAGATTTTATGCTTCTAGTAGTGGTCTGACAGCTGACCAAAATCCATCTTTTACGGAATTATTCCCGACATTCGTCGCTTTTCCCACTTCATTTCTGGCTAACACAAAAGTTTTCACGACATGCCCACATCTCGTCCCCACAAATACGGCTTAAAATATGGAAACAGTAACGTATAAATTAGCAATAACAGCACAAAATAAAGCCAATTATCAAGTGGTATATCATCTCTCCCTCAACTGTAAGTATATACGTATATCCTTTAGCGCGATACAAATGAAAAGTCTCATCACTGGGACGCTGCAGCTCAGTTCATTGCAGACGGCAGGTTAAATTTCAATCTCATTTTTCTCCCTTATATCAAAAAACACCTCGATAAAACTTTCTCAGTATGAAGAGGAAGGATGGTAGTTAAATATATCCAAAATTGAGGAAAATCGATTAGGGGGTGTTTTGAGCTGTTCAAACTTGAAATTTGAAATGACATTTTGAACAACCCTCATATATTTCGTAATAATCGTATTTCAGCAAAATCCTTTCACAGGTATAGGTTTTAGAGGAGAACAAAGATGAGTACCAAGTATCATCAAAATCGGTGACTATGAGGGTTAACTCCTGCCTGATTTGACCCTTATATATATAAAGACATAGACATATCACATTTATTATTGCTTTATTTAACACTTTTAGTATGTGGAAAATATTTTTGAGAGCGAACTTCAAGACAAACTACAAAATCAAATATATTTACCACCTTCCGTGATGTATTGATTAGCGTCTCGTGCTGAAAAGTAATGCATTTTTATTACCTCGCTGACACTTCAAGTAAAGTTAGCACGAGTTCCACACAAACCGGATATCCAGTCAGCGGCAATAAAGTGGGACACTTATATCATGAAATTTTCGCTTCCCTGTAAGGCGTTATAACTCCACGGCGATAAGAAGATATTATAGTTATTTTCAATTCTTACGGCGTGCGCCCTAGAAGGTGGCAAGGGAGCGGGGAAGCAACCAATCCAGCGCGATAAGAAACTCAGCAGCCCGTAGAACGAGGTTCACGTAGTACTTATTTCCGCCACGTCGTATCTCTTGACGCCACTACTGTTGTCTGGTTGGTCTGCGGGGAATTCCCCGCTTCCCACTTCCCTTGCCAGTACAGCGCCTTGAATAACGTAGTGTGGAAAACGACCCAAGAAACTGGTTCCCGAGACGGATGATAACATAGATGGCAGCGCGATCAGCACAGCTGCTAATTTTCTTATGAAAGTAATGCGGCTTAGTTAGTTTTTGGACTATATCGTAGATTTGTTTGTCTTGAAAGGCGGTAAATGAATTGATGGAAGCAGTTATATTTGTGGAGTGATTTGCAGTCACGAAATTGCATTAATTTGGAAAGAAAAGTAAAATAAAATTAATAAATAAATAGCATGCGTAACACAAAAAGAAACATCGCAATGTGATTCCGGACGTCAGGTGTTGGATTTTGTACTAGTGTTTATTTTTCTATGTTATTAGAATATAAATAGTATCCTGAGAGATATTTCATACCGAAGCGACAAACCACAAGTGTCGCTTGGAAGCGAGCAGTTTGTAATCAATGCAGCCTTTCGAACCGTAGGGACAAAAGCTCTGACTGCACCGTTTCCTCAAGGATATTTTAGATCAAAGCGGCAAACGATACGGCGATTTCACACCAAAGCGACACGGGTCCTTTTGTCCAAGGTAGCTTTCATACTGAAGCGACACGCGACACATGTCATTTGGAAACGAGCCAATCAAGAGCAACATTTCACATCGTAGCGGCATGACGGGCAGCACAGGCCAGCGTTCGGTTGGTGAAATCCTCAAGCGATAAGTGTCGCGTGCCGCTTGTCGCTTTGGTGCGCAATATCCCTAAAGCAAGACACTCATTGCATCGCGCATGCGCGAACAACAAACCACGGCAACACGTTGCAAGCTACTGAGGAAAAGGGCACAGTATGAGCGACACGTGTGGCAACAAAGCGACACGTGTGGTTTATCGTGTCACCTAGATCTGTTGTTGTAACATGCAGTTTATCGTGTCGCCTAGATCTGCTGTTCACACAATTAGCAGCAAACGCTTCCTAATAGACTGAAGGCACGAACCATGTCGCTTGTCACTTAGTTGAGAACTCCCCCTGTGGCGCGTCGCTTCGGTCTGAACACCCTTCCTTTAAGGAGCTTTCAGGCAAAAGTAACAAGTAGCACGCGAAAACGGCATATGAACGTGTCGTTTGCTGTTTGGACCAATGAATGTTATTTTACAGTCTGGAAGTGTCTGTGTCACTAGTCACATCAGTGTGAACATCCCGTGTCGCTTGTCCCATTGGTCTGAAAGTTTCCATACACTCATGTCGATGGCACTAAGAAAGTTTTGTGAAGTTCCCCTTGTCATTCCATGCAATCATCGTTATCAGCATCGCCGCGATTAGTTTAAAGCGGAAGAAAAGAGACAGTAAATATCAAAAATACAAATGCATTAGTGTGTATATCCTTAAAACAAATGATAATGATGATAATAATAATGAACCTAATTCATACACAAAAATTTAGTTACCAAGAGCATTCAACGCTTATTTTTTCTCCCGTATTATTAATGAAAGTATAACGACAACAGGACGCGGTCAACTATCTAGAATGTTCGTTAATATCTTCGCGACCACTGTACTAAATATCATAGCAATTATCACATTCATAGAAATGCTTCATGTAAAAGAATCGGATGTTGCAGCGAAAACCCCATTTACTTCCATTATAAGCAGACGAATGCCATGCAGCTGTACCGACGCCAGCGCCTCTAGCGGTATCATATTCGAGTGGAACCAGCCAGAGAGCCCAGAACAGTGCCGTTTTCCACACTACTTTATTCAAGGCGCTGTACTTGCCAGCTTCTGTATATAAGCCTTGCAGGGTAGAGAGATTTTCAGGATACAGGTGTCTCATTTTTATTGCCGGCGACTGTACATCACGCCAGGTTTATAGTCAGCAATCGAATGTTGGTTGCGAAGGTCGACAGGAAGCATTATTTCAAAAAGGTCAGCTGAAAATATATACATAATCCATATGTTTCAGTTGATTTGATTCGACAAATATTATTAGTTGAATTATCGTTGTAATTCTGGCGGTACGCAGTACCGGAACCTTTTTACAAGTGATAATAAATATAATAATATTTTATTTTAACGAAAGAATTTGTGTGTATATGTTGTTGCACGATCATTTATAAACAAACCAAAATATTTTGAGTAGTTTTCATGATGAACAAAATATGAAGCTAAATTTAAGAATACCGAGACCTTTCTTCGCAGAAAAAAAGAGCACAGCGTCATACATCCAAGTTGAGTACTGTAAGTCTATGGGACAATAATTGCATATTTGAAAATAAATTATTCATTTCCTATTTATTGAATGAAATTGTTGAAAATATGTATGTATATTTAACCATTTTCTACTGGGCGCTGCTACCAGTTACTGCTTGTAGTCCGCGCTTCATTCAACGAAAAGAATCCTCTGAGGTTGAAGCGTTCAAGACTATTTATTCCCTTAGAAATCTAAAACTGTTGACAAATTGCTGAATTTCAATTGTCAGAAATTTCCTATTTGCACTTCTGTATGTTCAAAACGATGCGATACTTGTGCTGCGGTCGCACGCAGGCTCTAGCACGACAATGCTTCTATGAAATCCCATTTCTCTGAAGATTTTTAGGGCCTACGGTTACTCGCAATATTTCGACATCCTCCCTACGCGTCAGACATGGCTCTTGGTGCTTCACAACAGCTTTCCAAAGCTAAGTAGCCATTAATGAGCTTGAGACGTGAAGACAACGCAACAAAGGACCTGTCCTGTTAGCCATCCAGAAATGGAAAACTGTAAGAAAAGAACATACCAGACTTTCGAAAATTTTAGACCAAATTTTGTAAACATGACTGATTAAATTATCTAAACTATTATCACTGATATAATTCGAAACCGGGAGAATTAGAGTAATGATTAATAAAGAGGAGCGGGTAAGAACGTTTGGGGCTCAGGAATAACAGTATAAAATTGGATCCAAAATATGCTGAAATATATCAAACTCACAATAGAACCACTTACTGATTGGATCTAAGGTAACAGCAGTAACCACTGAATTACTCGAGAGACGTGATGAGGAGTATTTTGCGATTCATCTCTGTGTAATATTTCATACTAGGTAGGCTATATGCATTGTTTTCTTCTAATAATGATGCATTATTGCAAATAAAATGTAATATAACACAAAGTGTGCAGCAATGATAACGAAACTGGGCACATGATTTCATGTACGTAAGTATATAACAGTTGGGCTGAAAAGTTCATAGGCTGACTCATAGATGGCGTTACTAGAATTAAATCCATGTGATTTTTACTTAGTACTAACCTTCAAAAGATACGTGCATAAATTTCACAGCTGCCGGATAATTAGTTCGTGAGATATAGCATTGTGAGTGAAGCAGCTTTTGTTGTTGTGAAAAAATGGATAAAAAAGAATTTCGTGTGTTAATAAAGCATTGCTTTTTGGCGAAAAAAAAATACTGTTGAAGCCAAGGCTTGGCTTGATAAACATTATTCGGACTCTGCACCAGGAAAATCAACCGTTGAGAAGTGGTTTGCTAAATTTAAACGAGGCGAAATGAGCATCGAAGACGATGCACGCAGTGGACGCCCCAAAGAGGCTGTTACCGACGAAAACATCACAAAAGTCCACAAAATAATTTTAAATGATCGTAAAGTAAAGTTGATCGAGATAGCTGAGACTTTAAAAATATCAAAATAACATGTTGGACATATTGTGCATGAATATTTGAACATGCGAAAGCTGTGTGCAAAATGGGTGCCGCGCGTGCTCACAATCGATCAATGCACCGTGTCACAAATCAATGAAAACGATGGCAAAATTATATGAATTAGACTACGAATTGCTTCCCCATCCACCATATTCTCCAGATCTGGCCCCCAGTGACTTTTTCCTGTTTGCAGACCTTAAAAGAATGCTCGCTGGAAAGAAATTTAGCACTGATGAAGAGGTAATCGCCGAAACTGAGGCCTATTTTGAGGCTAAAGAGAAATCGTACTATAAAAATGGCATCGAAAAATTGTATGACCGCTATAATCGTTGTATCGCCCTCAAAGGCAACTATATTGAATAATAAAATCGAATTTTGTCAAAAAAATATTTTTTACTATGTTAGCCTACGAACTTTTCAGCCCAACTGTTATATTTGAATCCACTGGTAGAGGAAGATTATTTCCGTAACATCTTTGGCTTTATGCATTTGAAGCATCGGAACGAGTCACAACTCTCGAAGCAGCCAATTAACCAAGCGGACTGCTGGCGTCATCTGAACCCAGAACCTATCGCTAAGCCCGTTTCTCAGGTTCTACACCCCCCCACTAGGCTCGCTAGACAGATTCGCGCAGTTCGCTGGAGATGTTCCGAAAGTAATTCGGCTATAAGTGAACACAAGTTACCTTGAAAGGTACGAGTACCCTCAATCACTAAAATATAAACATCTACTCCTTACAATTCAGTAATATTTAGTTGCAGGAACTAGAATTAACTACGTGTCTCAATTTATATTTCATCACTTCTTTCCTGAAGTGTAGGGGGATAAAAATATTCTTGAGACAAAAGGAATTGATCTAATGATAGTGAATTACTTCATCTATGGGAAGAAATGAAACAGTTCGTTCAGCAGTGCAAGAATGTTTGACGAAGTTCTGTTTATTTTTGTAATCTTGTTTCTCCCAGCATATTTAAGTAAAATACAAGTAGTATGATTGGTGCTACAACCAGGACCACTTACAAGTGTACAAATGATGAGCTCATATAATTAAACAGCCCGATTTGCCCACACTTAAAATTATGCCAAGATGATCTTATTCCCTAATTCTTCAAGTGTGATATGCTCTTAATTCTAAGAATTTTGAATCCTAGTGTACAAATGATGAGCCCCCTCAGATTGATTTGCCTACACTTATAAAAGGCACTTCTGTCAGATTGTTGTCCATAAATTTGTTAAAAATATGCACCTCTTGATATTTTTTTTGCCCACACCTAAAACTAAGCTAAGATGCTCATAAAACCCACACCCACACCCACCCACACACATCAATATTTATTCTCTTTTTCCACTTGTAGGCTATTAGCTTTACAACCTGTCATAATAAGCATAGAGTTTTGGTTTAAAACCCAAAAAATTTTATATAATAAACTGAGAATAAAAATTAACAATATTAACATATTAAATATACACAAGAAATAAACAAAGCACACAGCTGAACAAAATATATATATATATTAAGTACAAAATTTTGAATTGAACCCCAGGAAATCTTATATAATAAACCAACAACATAAGTGCCAAATCAAAAATATTGCAATCAGTGTAATAAGAATATATCCAGCCCCAATTGGGCCAGACACCAAAAGAATTGTGACCGAGGCAAATATAGAACACCCACTAAAATATGTCCTAAATGCCACAAAATATTTAGCAAGGCATATTTCAATAGACATGTGGGCTCTTGTTCTACACAGTTATCAACATTGCCCCCTCAACCATCTACATCTGGTCTGAAAAGGAAGCATGAAACACCTGTTAATGCTGGACCAGCAAAGCAGCCACGCTATGAACCCATCCATAGCAGTTTTAACGGCCAATTAAGAGATCACCGTTTTGTATCAGAGCCAAGATGTGACATTAAGACTTTTTTGAACAGTATAAATCCTGATGTGCAGGCAATTCTAAATGCACAAAATGGCTCTTATAAGCTGTCCCTCAAATTGTTTACACAATATAAGAAGCCAAATGGCACAAAATTTACACAGCCCCACATAACAGAAACTGTACCGGTATATTCAAATGCAAATTCAGACAAAATAATAGCCAGTTTGATAGATCAATTGAATATTAAACACTCTGAATTTGCAGCAAAAGAGTCTGGATGGAGCCTATGTGGATCTCCACAGAAGTTATATGTTAATATTTCTGAATTCAACCCATTACAAGGTTCCACTTATGTGCCATTACCTGCCAATATCAAAAACAAAACAGCCGTGGTTAATATAAAAAATAATGACGAGAAATGCTTTGTGTGGTGTATTTTAGCTGCTTTGTATCCAGTTTCAAGGCATCCTGAGAGAATAACTTATTATAAACAACATGAAAATGATTTTGATGAAGCAATGGAGGGTTTAGAATATCCAATGCTTGTTCAGAATATTGATAAATTTGAAAAAAAGGCCAGGCACATCAATGGCAAACAATTATCTATTAATGTATTTACTTGTTCTACTGGCCGTGACAATTGCTTGATAGATCCTCTCAGAATCAGTACACTTGATGATGAATCTGCTATTCCGATTGATCTGCTCTTAATTGAAAAGGATGGCACAAATCATTACACTCTGATACATAATCTTGAAGCTTTAGTCAGAACACAACTAGACAAAACTCATAGAATATTCAAGTTGTGCAGAAGATGTTTGTCTGTATTTGATGGTAGAAAAATGGTGAATGGGGTTCGGGAAAAAAATGCAGAAATTGCTAAAAACAAGTTAATTGAGCATCTGAAATACTGTGGGAATCATAAACCTGTTCATATGCTTATGCCTAAGCCAAGTGAAAATGCCAAATTCAAAAGGTTTGAAGCCCTGTTGGAACACCCAGCATATATAGTCTGTGATTTTGAATCAAACCTCAAACCCCTTGCATTCTGCAGCCCAGACCCTGAGGAATCTTCAATTACATCATATCAATTACATGAACCTTCCAGCTTTTATTATGTGGTTGTACAGGGTGGTGTGGTTAGTAAAGAATATTTATACATGGGAGCAGATGCCATCAAAGAATTTGCACTTAGAATAGAAAATGAGTGCCATGACATAGCATCTAATGTCTTATTAAAATCAAAGCCCATGTTGCCTTTAACAGAGGAACAGATTGAAGATTTCAACAAAGCAGAAAAATGCCCTGTATGTGATTCTGAATTTTCAGATACAAATATCAAGGTACATCACCATTCTCATACAGATGGTAAATTCTTAATGGCCCTGTGTAATAGCTGCAATATTAAGATCCAGAGACAAAAATTTGTCCCTATATTTTGCCATGGTGCATCCAATTATGATTTTCATCATTTGATCAGGTACGAGGGGTTTGACAAGCAGAATTTAATTATTTTAGCTGAAAATAATGAGAAATATATTGCCATTAGCAAAATAATTAAAGTTAATGGTGTTTCTATTCACTTAAGATTTCTTGATTCATACAGAATTTTATCGGCTAGCCTGGCTACACTGGCCACTCAATTATCTGATGATCAATTCAAAATCACATGTGCTTTGTTTCCAAATCAGGACCTGAAATTAATTAGGCGGAAGGGTGTATATCCATATGATTATGTTACAGATTTTTCTAAATTTGATGAGTGTTCTCTGCCACCACAACAAGAGTTTTACAGCAAAATCAGAGGATCTGGAATCACTGATGAAGATTATCACCATGCCCAGTTGATGTGGAACAATTTAAAATGCCAGACATTTGGTGATTATCACAAGGCATATTTAAAACTTGATGTCACTCTCTTAGCTGATATACTGCAGGCATTCAGAAAATCTTCCATGGAAAATTATAAGCTGGATCCAATGTATTTTTACAGTGCTCCGGGCCTAGCATGGTCTGCAATGTTTTTAAACACTAAAATGCAATTGGATCTGATCCAGGATCAGGACATGTATCTGTTTATGGAACAATGTATAAGAGGAGGCATGGTGCAATGTTCTCAGAGATATGCCAGAGCAAATAACAAATATATTCCTGATTATGATCCAGCACTGCCATCAAATTATATACTGTATGTGGATGCAAACAGCCTGTATGGTTATGCTATGATGGATAAACTGCCATATGCAGGGCTTGAGTGGGTTGAAGATTTTAATATTGAAGATCTTCAGGATTTTGATGACAGTAACTATGGCCTGTTCTTAGTGGTTGATCTGACAATTCCAGATGATTTACACAACACATTTTCTGATCTGCCCCCAATTCCCGAGGTTAAGTGTTCACCTGGCTCTAAACAGAAGAAATTGATGATGACTCTAGAGCCGAAACAGGATTATGTCATATATTACAAAAACCTTCAGTTCCTGATGAATCATGGTGTTCAAGTGACCAAAATTGGAAAAGTTTTGAGGTTCAGGCACTCAAGATGGTTGAAGCCATATTGATACAAACACAGAGCTTCGAACATCTGCAATGAGCCAATTTGATAAGACCTTGTTTAAATTGATGGTCAATTCAGTGTATGGCAAAACAATTGAAAATGTCAGAAAACATATTGATGTTAAAATAATTACTGACCCCAGCCGGAGCAAAAAATTGATTGCAAAGCCCAACTTCAATTACAGAAGAATTTATGATGAAAATATGGCACTTTTCAACATGAAAAAAACAAATATTAAATTTGATAAGCCTATTTATGTAGGGGCTGTGATATTGGAATTGGCCAAATTACACATGTTAAAATTGTATTATGATGTGTTGAAACCTTTTTATGGTGATTGTGTAAAATTGATGTACATGGACACAGATAGTTTTGTTCTTGATATTCAAACAGAAGATGTTTATCAAGATATGGCACAGCCTGAATTGTTTAAATATTTTGATACCACTGAACATTCAAAAATTAAACATCACAACAAAAAAGTGCCTGGCAAGTTAAAAGATGAGACACTTGGTGATGTTATTGTGGCATTTGCAGGGTTAAGAGCCAAGATGTACAGTTTTGAAACATGTAGTGGTGCTGTTGCCAAAAAGGCCAAGGGCATTGGCAGAGTGACTGTGGACAAAGAGCTTGAATTTGAGGATTACAAAAATTGTCTCAAATCATGTAGCACAATCAGAACATCAGAATCCAGAATTCAGAGTGTGGATCACTTATTGACTAGCAATATTGTAAGAAAAGTTTCTCTGGACCCACATGATGACAAGAGATGCATTTTATCATGTGGCATACATACTCTACCATGGGGGCATTGTGATTTGAAAAATGGCAATCAATGCCCAATTACAGAGCATGATTTGAAATAAATAAACATGCCTATGAACTTATTTGGGTTCAAAAAACAGGCTATTATGGACCTGCCAACAGCA
The DNA here is from genome assembly GCF_977018435.1 of Lepisma saccharinum. NCBI lineage: Eukaryota > Metazoa > Arthropoda > Insecta > Zygentoma > Lepismatidae > Lepisma > Lepisma saccharinum. The sequence continues at coordinate 27,980,682 of NC_139256.1, read as the reverse complement.
CAACCCTCTTCTGATATAATATCTAAACTGAGTGCTTTGTTAATTATTCATCTGAACAGCATACTTACAGATGTTGATGATGAAACAGGTAACACATTGTACATATTTAACAATAATTTAAATCATTACCAATTACCTGTAGGTGGTCAATTACAATTTATTACAACCCCTGAGGGTAATGTCAATATTTCAGTAGGGAGAAATATTTGTAGAATTAAGCACTCAAACATGATTTCTGGCACTATATTGTTTCTGCTGGTGACTGCTTATATATTGAGGTCCCTGGATCCTATGACAAGCTTATACCCTTTTTTATAGAATTAAGAATCAGTTATTCAATAATAAATAACCACTAAAACAAAAATGCCTAATGATATATTTGGCCATACAAGGCATGAAGATCACAGTGATGAGATTCTGATGCTTGATGTCAGAGTCAAGAAATTAAGAAGTGATTTACAAGCTTTACAAACCACACTCAATGCCAGTCTTCAACTAGAAATTACAAATTTGCAATCACAATGCATGGACCCTCTTCTTAAAATTGATTCTGAACTCAAACTATTGCTTCAGAAATATACTGATTTGGCCACATTGGATAATTTTCAAAGTTTAGAAGAGGCTGTAGCAGCTCTTCAAGCCAAATTTAAGACCCAGGCCACCAACTATGAGCAATTGAAACAGCAATTGGAAGAGCAGATAAATAATGTCCAGACACAGCTCCAAACAATTGTCAAAAGCATAAAATCACAAGAAGATTTTGATCTAGTGATTTCCACTCTAAAGGAACAGATTCAATCACTCCAAATACCTAATCTGGACCCCTTGAACAATGCCATAGCCGAGGTTATAGAAAAAATTGAGACACTTGAAAATTTTATGAACAACTTGCCATCTTCTGATGCTTTGAGTGCAATAACTCGGAGTGTTGCCAACATTAAGCTGCAACTTGAAACATATGAAGATTTTGGAAAAATTCAAAGTACCATAACCCATCTTGAGGGTACAATAGCAGCAGTGCAAAGTGATTTGACAAATATACAAGAATCTCTAGAATCCCGCCTGCCTGGTATTGTAGACACACTTGTCAGTGTCCAGCAACAGATCACAAAGCTTGAAAACCTCAACACTGAATCTGAACTATCTCATTTTCATCACTTGATCGATGATATCCAAACAAAACTTGAAATTTTACAACAATCAACACCCACTCAGGCAGATATAGCCCTGCTCCAAAATGCTATGCAAAATGTGGCTGATGCTTCTGAATTAAATAATGTGAAATTGGCACTTGAATCTTTGCAAAATACTGTAACAAATCTGCCTACATCACAGGAACTTAAAAATATTAAGAGAGCTGTGAATCGCATATTGAAATCAGAAGATATCAAGAATATCCAGACAGAGATCAAACAACTCACTCAGACAGTGGCCACTCTACCAACCAATCAACATATTAATGAACTGCATGCCCTGTTTGAGGATATCAGAAGACAGGTCCATGATCTTACTGCTCAAAATTCAAAATTGGCAGTTATTGAAAATTTGCAACAAATTGTAGCCAATATCAAGCAACAGCTAGGGACCATGGAATCCAATCAAGCAAATGCTCTGTCTGTTTTTGCCACCCAGCTTCAAGAGATTGTGCAACAATACAAGAAACTTGTTGTGGACATAAAAATCAAGCCAGGCCATGATGATGTTGTTAGGACCATCAATGAGCACCTTGAATCTGTAACAAGCAGATTGCTTACAGCAGAAAAAGAAATAACAGGCATAATTGAGAATCCAAAACATACAGTAATTCTTGAATTGTACAGCATTCCCAACAAAGAATATGATTCACCATTTACACCAGGTGGCAAAATATATATGCTGTCCCCTGCACAATTTTATTACCAATTTTTTGTTGGGGGCACACTGAGACCAATCAAGATCAAATATTGGCTTCAACCACAGGCACACCACTACCCCACCTTATCAATAACAAATGCTGACAACAAACCAAAAATCACCAGTGTAGAGTTAGAGGATTTTACAGATCCCAATACATTAGAAACAGCCTATGCTGAAGATGATGGCTCTCTGGAATTTAAAATACAAATAGGGGACAAATTATATTTAGAAAATCCTGTAGTATCAGCTGCTGAACACCCCATAGTTGCAATATTCCTGTTTTCATATTATGTCTAGACAAATTATTGTTGATGAATTACACAGACAAGCCAGACATAATTATAAGAGACTGCCAGTAGTCACAAAAGGCATAGATGATTTATGGCAAGGGGACTTGATTGAGATGGCAAAAGGACAGTTGAAAAACTTAGACAAAATCAACAAGGGCTACAAGTATCTACTTACTGTAATAGACACATTTTCAAAATTTGCCTGGGCTGTGCCACTCAAATCCAAAACTGGAAAATGTGTTACAGAAGCCATCAGAACAATCATCAATCAGAGTGGAAGATCACCGCGCTATTTGCAAACAGATAATGGCAAAGAATTTTATAATTCTGTGTTCCAACAATTTATTAAAAGCCAGTCAATAAAACATTATTCGAGTTACAGTGATCTCAAAGCCTCAATTGTAGAGAGATTCAACAAAACCCTAAAAAATCTTATGTATAAACAATTTACACTTCAAGGTAATTATAAATGGATTAATATTCTTCCAGAACTTCTACATAAATATAACAACTCGGTCCATTCCACAATCAACATGAAACCCTCTGAAGTAACTTCATCTGATGAGCAAAAATTGATCAGGACTGTTTATTATCCTAGATACCAGCCAACAACAAGAAAGGCCAAATACAGGGTGGGTGATCAAGTAAGAATCAGCAAATATAAGCACTTATTCAAAAGAGGCTTTACAAGAAACTAGAGCACTGAATTATTTACAGTGGTTCAAGTTAAACCTGGGACCCTTAACACATATATAATAAAAGACCACCGAGAAGAAATTCTCAAAGGCCGGTTCTATGAAGAAGAACTCAACAAAACTAAACAGCCTGACACATATCTCATAGAAAAAATCATCCGCAGAAAAGGCAACAAGTTATTTGTCAAATGGCTAGGACTTCCAGAACACAGCTGGATCGATGCAGACAAAGTGATAATATGAGCACCTGGGATGTTATAAAAAGGCTGCCAGAACCTGAACAGCAGATTAAGAGAAATGGCAAGTTGCTGCCTGAAAATATTAGATGTCTTATTGTTGGGCCATCGGCTTGTGGTAAAACTACACTAATGGTTGATAATTTTTTATTGGCACCCAACTGGTTAGACTGGAAAAACAGGCACTTGTATGTTTTCTCTAAGAGCTTGGAACAATTAAAATATCAGCAGCTGATGAAGCTATATGATGGATTGGATATAGCCACTTTTGTACCAGATGTTAAGCCACTTCATGAATGTCTCGATAATTCTGTTGTTGTGTTTGATGACATTATATTGGATAATCAAAACAAGGTTAGAAATTTTTTTACACAGGGGCGGCACAAAAACATAGATTGTTTCTACCTGGCACAGACTTTTTCTAAAATTCCGAAGCAGCTGATCCGAGACAACAGCAATTTTATATGTGTGTTTCATCAAGATCATACCAACCTCAAACACATACATGATGAATATGTAGGTGGGGACTTGAGCTACAATGATTTTTCCAAGTTTTGCAGTAGGTGCTGGAACCAGGACAGTTATGGGTTTGTCACAATTGATATGACAAGAAAACCCAATAGTGGCAAATACAGAAATAAAATCAACAATTTTCTAGACATTGAAACATATATAAATAACCATGAAAAGGCCAATTATTGATGATCTTAAATTAAGAGATTATCTTGTAAAAAGATTTAAGGGATGGAAATCACAGAACCGAGAAATTTATGAACAACACAAACAAACAGAACAGCCTATCATTGATGCTATTAGTGAATTAGGTAAAAATATCAAAACTGTTACAGAGCAAAATCAAAATTTGATCACAGAGCTTGTACCTGTAGCTGCAAGGAACATATTAGATTATCCAATCACCCCACTTTCCAGTATTCATACACCTAGTCCTCTTGCTCCTCGAAGAATTGAAGCTACTCAGGATCCTATTGAATTGGGTCTTCTTGCTCAAAAATATTTAAGCACACCTAAAGACAACAAAGATGAGGTCTTTAGCTTATATGCTGACACAGAGCGTGATGGTAGCATCATACATAGAATTGGCAATTTCAGAGTAACATTTATGGGAGATGATATAATTGTATATTCAGAATCTCATCTTGGACAAAGAGGTGGTTTTGTTAAATATCCCGGCACACCTGGATTGTGGGAACTGATGACTAGGAAGAGGCCTGGCAGCTATACAGATCAAGATTATGAACATTACAAAGAAATATTAATAAAATCAGATGCTCTATACCAGAACAATGATCCCACACAAAAAAGATTCAAGTCTAGCAGTGGGGCAAAATACAATAATTTAATCAAGCCCATATGGTCACAGATCAAGAATGGCAGTGGAATCAAACAATACAACACCCTGCCTAAAGAATTTGTGTGGGTTGATGATGTCAGGAAACTTGTAGATAGGTTATTGGTGATAGCTGGGGAGGAAAATGCTGGCAACCACAATTTTTACAATGAAAAGGTTGGAATTATGGACATGATAAGCACAAAATTGTCTAATTTTATAGTGAATGACACTAAGGGGATTGGATATCTTATAAAAATTATTAATACTCTACCACCAAAATTTTGGAATATTTCTGAGGGCCGGGGGTTGGTTAATGACATTATAAACAAGCTGCCATTTGAACTACATATTCCAGGCTATCAGTATTGTGGTCCAGGCACAAAATTGGACCATAGATTAAACAGAGGTGATCCTGGTGTTAATCCCCTAGATGTTGCTTGTAGAGACCATGACATAGCATACAACACACATACTGATCTTGACAAGAGACATGTTGCAGACAAGAAATTAGAAGAGGCTGCATTTGGTAGATTTGTAAGCAAAGATGCTTCTTTAAGTGAAAAAATAGCAGCATTGGGAACCACCATAGCTATGAACACAAAACAAAAACTGGGGTGGGGGCTGTGAATATGTATATAATAAACCTAGAATGAAGGCCAAGGGTGTTATGTATCAAATACCTTATGCAGGTCTTAAATCTCTTAAAACTATTGATAGTCTTTTAACCAAAAAGCAGCGCAAGAAAAAAAGCTCTTGTATTGCCAAGGGCCATGGTATGAAATTGTTGCTTAGTACCCCCCATTTAAACAAATTACAACAATCCAGGAAAAAATCACATGTGGGTGGATTCATATTTACTATCCCGGCCATCTTAGCTGCTCTCGGGGCTGTGGGGAGCTTGGCTGGGGGATCAGCTGCCATAGCAAAAACAGTAATAGATGCCAAGAAAAATAGGGCAGAATTAGATGAATTGAAGCGCCATAACCTGGCCATGGAGAAACAAGGCAAAGGTGTTAAGAGAGCCATGAATAAGTTTAAAAAAAAACAAGAGCCGCTTACAAACCAAGATATTGAAGCTTTAATCAAGCCACTGGGCATCAAAAATTTTAGAGGTGTGTACATGTCTGATTCTTTGCCAGAACAACCACTCAACAAAGAGTGTGGCATTGTTAATTTGGATAAGTACAAAAATCAGGGCACTCACTGGATTTGTTATCTTAAATATTTAAAAGATGAGGCATTTGTGTTTGATTCATTTGGAGGTGTTCCACCTGAAAATTTAGTACAATATCTAAAATCAGCTAATCTTTATTACAATAATGCCCGTGTTCAAAATTTCAAAGATGTTAATTGTGGACATTTGTGTTTATCTGTTCTTAGATATATGTCTCAAATAAATAAACCATCAATTGAAAATTTTCAAAAAGCCTTGTGGTATTTAAAACATCATGGGGGTATTCCATCTCACCAGCCAAAATTCAATATTGAAACTCAAATTACATGATGATATAGTGTATCCCAAAACAATAGCTCTCAGAGCATTTTATGGCATGTACTTGATCCCTAATATTACACACCACAACAACAAAATTGCAGTAGGGGATCAAAAAATTGTCATCACTCCAGGGCAATATAATCTATCTACTCTAAATGCTCAATTACCCAGAGGTATAGTATTAACTCAAAATTCTGTCACTCACAGAGTAGAGATTGTATCTGCTACAGAAACAGTGGATCTGGGTACTATAGGAGAGCTGTTAGGCTTTGAGAACAACACAAAACTTGAACCAGCCATCAAACACACTGCTATTAATATACCTAAATTCTTAGCCATAGAGACTCTGAATATTCACTGTAATGTGGCCGAGGGTATGATCACCAAATCAAATGGCATAGGCACTCACAAACAAACTGGGATCATTGCAACATTTAAACCTAATTCTGAATTTATGGAGCCAATCATCTACACTCCATCCCCAACATTATATTTTCCTGTGTGCCATAATAGAATAGATAATATTGAATTGATGGTCACTAATGAAAAAGAAGAATTAGTTGATTTTGCTGGAGCCACAACAACTGCAATCATAGAGATTAATATTTAAATAAAAATACATACAAAAAAAATGGAAAATATTGAGAGTTATGAGCTACAATCATTCCCCCCAAACAGGAGGACATTTGCAAATTTAAATCAACCCAACACAGAGATTGAGGTTGATCTTGATGTAGAGGATGGCTTTATACACCCCCACAGAGCAGATCTATACATCAAATTTGATGTTGTAAAGCTCGATGGAACAGATTATCCGGCAAATTCAAATATAAGATTGATAGATAATTTTGTGCCGCATCTGTTCTCTGAAATTGAGATCAGAAAGCATGGTGTTGTTATAAACAGAGTGGATTATCCCGGCATTACCTCCACAGCTTTGGCCACACTAAAATTATCCAAAACCGAGGCTTCTTACTACAAAATAGGTGGATTTGAGGCTGGTGATAAAATTATATCTAAGAGCCACACAGTGCTGTTTCCAATGCGCCTGTTGCCAGGATTCTTCTCAGATTACAAAGATATTATGTGGAAGGGTGGTTTAAGAATCACATTTAGAAGAGCTGCCAATGATAATAATGCTTTGATGAGGTACAGCACATTAAACTCTACAGGGGAAGCTCTGCCCAATACCCTACCTGATGAAGGCAAATGCATTATTCAGACTATGGAGCTAAGAATCCCAGTTGTTGAATATGAAGCCAGTTATGCTCTTAAATACAAAGCAGATATAATAAAAAATCCACAGGTTCCTTTACAATTTTATACATATCAATGTGTACAGAAGCCCGCAACTGGTACTTATTATGAGTTTGATGCTACAAATTCATTCTCCAGTATACAATATGACATGCCGGATTTTGTGGTGGTTCTGTTTCAGACTGGAAGACACAATAATCAGGAAAAAAATTCAAGTAGATTTGATAACTGCAACATCAAGAACATATATCTTAAAAATGGCAGAAATGAGGTATTCCCTAGAGAAAATTATAATTTAGACATTTCCAAGGATGATTTCCTTAAATTATATGAAGCATTTACAGCATACAAAAGGGTCACTACTGGCAATACTGACATGTATTACACACCAGATGAATTCAAAGCACAGAGACCCATGTTTGTAATCAACACTTCAAAAAGAAAACAAGTTGTGGTTAATGACAGGACAAACATTAAAATTATCTGTGAATTCCACGATACACTCCCTGATGATACTATATGTAGTGTTATTCTCATAGGTGAAAAATCATATGTTTATGATGTAAGAAATGAGAGAGTCACAGAGCAATTCTAGAAAAATTACATTGTTTTAGTACTAGATATGCAAGTTGAGCCTGGTATCCAATTGAACTTAAACCGGAAGTAAATATGTGTGTGTGTGTGTGTGGGTGTGTGTGTGTGTGGGTGTGTGTGTGTGTGTGTGTGTGTGGGTGGGTGGGTGTGTGTGTGTGCGCGCGTGGGTGTTAATATGTTTGGCCTAGTTTTAGGTGTGGGCAAAAAAAAATATCAAGAGGGGCATATTTTTAACAAATTTATGGACAACAATCTGACAGAAGTGCCTTTTATAAGTGTAGGCAAATCAATCTGAGGGGGCTCATCATTTGTACACTAGGATTCAAAATTCTTAGAATTAAGAGCATATCACACTTGAAGAATTAGGGAATAAGAGCATCTTGGCATAATTTTAAGTGTGGGCAAATCGGGCTGTTTAATTATATGAGCTCATCATTTGTACACTTGTAAGTGGTCCTGGTTGTAGCACCAATCATACTACTAATACAGCAAATAATTTCCAGGAAAAACCGTTATCAAAACAAAATTGATCAATTACTCTGTATTGCACAGCAAATGCCATCTATACTTTTATTTCTAACTTAACAAAGATTATGTTCGCTTTAAATTAATACAGCATACCAAATGTCTTGTGTCGACCTTGCAAAACAAAACACTATAGTGAATTCAATAAAAATGACGCTATAACATAAGCAAATAACCAAACTCTTATTTAGTTATTCCATAGGATATTTTTTTATTTGTGATTTATTTGATTTTCCCCCCCTTTCTCTTCCGCTATGCGCGGCCTTGCTTCAGAGCTATATTTCCTTGCCTTCTAGTAATCGAATAATTAAACAAAATTAGGCGCCCAATCTAAATTGCGTTTATAAAGTCGCCCTGGCAATGAAAGTACATTCGTATTTGTGTTGAAATAAAAAAACACCCACACGCATGCATATATACGCTTAGCACATACAAACATGTGCATATATACATATCTATGTATTTGTGTGCATCAGGTGTGTGTGTGTATATATATATATATATATATATATATATATATATATATATATATATATATATATATATATATATATATATACACACACAACATATAAGCATATAAATATACAGGCTGACTTGTAATTAGATGTATTCCCTGAAAGGGCTTAAAGTAGAGACAATTTGCAATACATTTGACCATATGATACCCCGTACGAAAACTAGTAGTTTTCGAGATAATCGAATTTCTATTGTTTTTTTTTTTAAAAAAAATGACAATTTTCCACATAAAAAGATGATTGAGAAAAAACTGCTCATTGTATGAAAATTATTTCTGAGTTTTCTGATAGCTAACAAATAAGTGATTCGTTGAAAAAAAAAAGTTTTTCCCAAATAACAATCACATGTAAGCAACGGGTGGGTCTAAACTTACATGTGATGATAAAAAAATGCACTCTTAGTTTACTTGGCAACGTATTAATAACAAAAATGGTATGACACGAAGCGTACAAATTACTTTAATTACTTCCTTGTGTCATCTGCTGTCCAACAAGGTACAAATGTTGCTAAAATTCACATTTGTGTACAAGAAATAATACTTCATTCATCTTCATGTGAATGGAATCAATGAACAATACAATTAAAGAACATTACACGTCTTGCTCAAAGTGGGCACCTCCGTTACGAATGCAGGCACGTAGGTTTTTACGGGCATTTGGTCTCTTAACTCGTGATGTGATGGTGTCCTGTCCTTGATGTGTTGACCAGCTGTTAAGATCCTCTCCCTGAGCTCTTCTTGCGAGTTTAGCGGTGTCTTGTAAAGTAAGTCTTTCATGTGGCTCCAAATGTAGAAGTCGCAAGGCGTCAAATAGATCATGCTGGTAAATCATGTTACGTCTTGTAGCTAGAGGCACATCCTCCAACAACATTGCCATCCCGTTACTCAAAAAATATTCATAAGTGATGCTTTAAGATTTGGGGCAGGAAAAATGGCTCGCTCAAATGATTGTTGATGACGCCCATCCATACTTCTGCCTGGGCGTGCGACAGTGGCTGGATGAAAATTATCCAAAGAAATGGATTGGTCGAGGCGGTCCGATTTCCTGGCCGGCTCGAACCTCCGATTTGACGCCTTGCGACTTTTACATTTGAAGCCACATGACAAGACACCGGTAAACTCGCAAGAAGCGATCTTAACAGCTGGTCAACACATCAAGGACACCATCACATCACGAGTTAAGAGAACAAATGTCCGTAAAAACCTGCGTGCCTGCATTCGTAACAGAGGTGCCTACTTTGAGCAAGACGTGTAATGTTCTTTAATTGTTTTCTTCATTGATTCCATTCACATGAAGATGAATGAAGTATTTTTTCTTGTACACAAATGTGAATGTTAGCAACATTTGTACTTTGTTGGATAGCAGATGACACAAGGAAGTAATTTAAGTAATTTGTACGCTTCGTGTCGTACCATTTTTGTTATTAATACGTTGCCAAGTAAACTAAGAGTGCATTTTTTTATCATCACTTGTAAGTTTAGACCCATCCGTTACTTACATAAAGGTAAAGTGCTCTCCTGTGCTTAGCACCACGCCATGAAGGCGTATAGGGGGTGTGGGGGTAACGCCCCACACTTTCTTGATCCGGTCATGAGTGGGGGTTATGTGATCAGCATCACGCCCCTGACCGCCTTTACCCCCCAGGGTTTCCCCCAGGTACCCATGTCATTCGACGCTGGGTGGACGCCGGGGCCGCTTCCATCGTTAGAAAAGTTCCCGGATTTGAACCGGCCGGGGATCGAACCCGGTACCTTTAGCATGGTAGTCAGACGCGTTACCGACTGAGCCACCGCGGCCACTTACATGTGATTGTTATTTGGGAAAAACTTTTTTTCAACGAACCACTTATTTGTTAGCTATCAGAAAACGCAGAAATAAATTCCATACAATGAGCAGCTTTTTCTCAATCATCTGTTATGTGGAAAATTGTCATTTTTAAAAAAAAAACAATAAAAATTCGATTATCTCGAAAACTACTAGTTTTCGGACGGGGTATGGTCAAATTTATTGCAAATTGTCTCTACTTTAACCCCTTTCAGGGAATACATCTAATTAAAGTCACCCTGTATATAACCGCGCATCCAGTTCCTTGCGAGGCCGAGAGATCTGGAGAAGTGTGACGGGCGGCGCTAGCCGATATTTTCGAACAATAACGTCCCGCTTATTTTTATAGACATATCCGTAGCGTGCAGATATTTATATTAATATTGCAAAACGAGCAATTCTTCCGTAATTCTTCCACACACTGAAATTACACGAAGAAGTAGCAAGGCAAGTAACCAAAAACTACACTCTTTCACACAGTACGAAATGAACACGCTCTTGGTTCAAGGTCTGTTCCTCACTCCATTCGCAGCTCTGTCCAGGGCACCTGTAGTCGCGAAGGAAAGAACAGCTCAAGCTCGGAGCTTTCAGATTGCAAACCATTGACTTTTTACTGTTTAGTCTGCAACGTAATCTTGATACAGTGTTGCACATTCGAAACCTCCAAACGATTCCGAGCGAAGCAAAACGTTTTCGGAAGTAAACTTAATCGGGACATTACTGGTTGAAAATGTCGACATCTCCGCTAGCGTCGCCCGTCACACTTCTCCCGATCTCTCGGCCTCGTAAGGAAATGGACGCACGGTACACACAGACACACACACACACACACACACACACATATATACATGTGAGTGGCGGGTGAGTGGGTGTGTGTCAACGCTGTACTAGTAGGCTGCCGATAAATTTCGCAAGGATTTGATGATATCTCTTTTTTTTAGTGATTAGTGCTGTGTTTGACCATGTTTTCGTGCATATGATTTTTTTTAGAGGAACATTAGTAAAACGATGATGACGTATAACCCCCATGACCCATTCTGAACGAGCCATTACTGGAAGTAAGAGCAATAAATTTATTGAAATCCATGTAGTTTGGAAACTGCATTTACATATATCGAATGTGAATAAAGAGGAATACGTGTAAATCCTACACGTAGGCATTTTCTCTATTTAACAATTCTAAAACATATATACGTTTTTAATATACAGGGTGTTCATAAAGTTCGAGTACCATTACAAAAGAACATAGATCGGAATGGTACCAGGACATGCTGTATGATTTGCAGTTACCTTTACGTGTATTAAGTAAGACTGAGGTTTTTTTTAAAAAAAAATAGATGGTGCGATAAAAAGGAAAACACATATTATTAATTGAATGAAAAAGTAATGAATAAGCTGAATATTTAAAAAGATATATGTATACAAAATATATGTGAGAAGTATTGATACACCTTGATTTTTTCATTTCAGTAGCTTCCTTGCTCAAACTCAACAACGATATTAAATATCAATGTGTGACGGAAGGCTATATTATAATAAGATAAAAATACATATAGATTTATCCTTTTGTAATTTCATTTATATTGTTTATTTTTGGAGGAGGGAAACATATTTAGTTTTCTCCCTTGTTTCAATCTCACCGGAAGGGTTGCCAAATACCTGGGCTTGCAGGAGAATGAGTACTCCCCATGCTTTATGTTCTGAAAAAAGTAACAGCATTCCTCAAAATGACACAGAAGACAGAAAATTTATTCTCACAACCAGTGTATTAACACGTAATATATTATATATCTACATAAATATAAAGAAATGCCATTCCTTCTCCTACCTGCTTTTGAATTTGTCTGAAGTTGTTTAATAACAAAGCCTCGTTTTAAACTGTACAATGTTTCGTGAAGAAATGATCCAATTTTAAACTTTAGGTCCAGTCCCGATTAGCCTTTCTGTGCATAAAGTGGACTTAAAACAACAATTCAATCAATCAAAGTCACTGACAATCTTATCTTTGTTTCATATTTTCTTTTTAAACCAAACACTCGTTCGAAATCTATAATAAACTAAATTTGGAGCCGAATCTCCGCTTGAAAGTTTCAAGTGCACAACCAGACATCAAGAAACTGTCAGGCTATGCAGGCACATCCTTCTCATTACAAACTCTGAGGATTTACAATAAGAACTCCAAAATCGTGCTTGCCAGTTTCTTTACAAACTTATTTTTGAACTTTACTTTCTCTCAATAACTCTGGAAAAAAATATATGAAAATTAGAGTTTGTTATATACTTCTTAGCATATATGTGTTTCACATTTTTATTCTTGTAACTAATCTTAAAGATTGTGAACGTAGGAACACCCAATGAAATAATAATAGAATTCTAATGTTTTTTCTACCATCTTCCCACATACAGCTCGAAAGCCATTTTTATCTATTGACAGATACGCGCATCCAGGGCATCAAAAACGACCAACCAATCAGATAGCCCAAAAAAATTTCTAAAATCCACTATTCGGAGAAAACCTATGATGGGGGCTACATTAGAGGTTTAATTCACGACGAAAGGGTACAATGATAAAAACGTTATAGAACCGCTGGTCTAAGGCATGGAAGCTAGGCTTTGTTGCAAGCTAAAACTTTAGATAATCGACACTTTATTGCAATTCCTCATTTCTAATTGCGCGCGAAGACCTCAGTGTTGCATTCATTTGAAACGTGGTAGACGAGATAGAAACACGTTATTGTCGAAGGAGTGCATCTTGTTGAGTGTGTACAAGTGTACAGGTGTAAGTGGAACGGCGATTAAGGGGGGCGAGGAGGGCAGCTGCCCCTCCACTTTTCGCCACTTTTGCCCCCACACTATGCTAAACCTTACATGCAAAGGGAAATAAACTGTCTTTGCCCCCCAGTTTTGACGCTTTGACCCCCTGGTTTAGGAACCCAATCGCCTCCACTGAACGCCATCATATGCAAAGTACTGTACAAACAACGCGCTACGACGCCAGGGGTCCTGGGTTCGAATCTCGGCCTGGGCATGGATGTTCTTTGTGAGTCTCCCGCCATCAATTTAATTTATCATCATCGTCGCGATATACATTATTTGCTCTCCATTGTTCTGATTCCCAGACGGGTGTACCAACCGATAGAGTTTGTAGCGTGTTCAAGTACGAGGGCTATTTATTTTTCAAGATCCGATCGGTCGCGAAATAAAAACCACAGTGAAATCAAAAAATGTTTTTATTTGCAACATTTAGCTACATATTCCAGCTACTTCTCTACATAGTCGTCGCCCAAATTTAGACATTTGTCGTAGCGTGGTACCAACTTTCCAATACCCTCGTCATAGAAGGCAGCCGCCTGTGCTTTCAGCCAATTCTCTACGCTGGTCTGCAGCTCGTTACCTTTGCCAAAATGCTGTCCTCCTAGCCAGCGTTTCATGTGCGTAAAGAGATGAAACTCTAGGCTGTAAGGTGGGTGATCAAACACCTCCCATCGAAAACGCTGCAGGAGTGTCTATGTTGCAGCTGCAGTGTGCGGCCGAGCATTGTTATGAAGAAGGACAATGATGACAACATTCCTCTTCGCTTGTTCTGAATTGCCCTTCGTAGACGTTGAAGCATCACGCTGTATGAGGCTGCAGGGATGGTCGTGCCACGTTCCACGAATTCCACCATCAACACTCCTTTTCTGTTCCAGAACACAGTAGCCATACACTTTCTGATGGAGAAGGTTCGCTTGCACTTCTTTGGTTTACCCGGGGAATGGGAATGCATCCACTGTTTGGATTGCTATTTTGTTTCTTCATTTTCGAAATGGACCCATGTCTCGTCCCCTGTGACAATTTTGTTCAAAAGATCCTTTCATTCGTCGAATGAATTGCCCCCCTCAGCATGAAGAAATCGATGGACTGCACGTACTTCACACTTGGCGTGCGACTCTAATGTTCAGGCATGTTTCCGTGCTCACTGCGCGCTTCGAACTGACACGTGCGATGTGACTCGATCAACGGGCATACTAGAGACACTGCGCAACACATCCGCGCACAGCTTCATCGGATTTTCAATGTGGTTTTTATTTCGCGACCGATCGGACCTTGATAAAAAAAATAGCCCTCGTAGAATTCACAAGGTCTTGAGATAGAGGCATGCCACATGACATCAGTTGTTGCCTCTCATGGCCAGACGGATAACCGTACTTGAGTACTCTATGGTGCAGTTAGCTATTTGATGAGTAGGCTGCGGATAGTTATGCATTTTGCATATATCATATGAAAATGCATATTTTCAGTGTCTTCAGGATATATTGCATATTTTACCATTTTATTTTTACAGATGCGTATTCTGCTGTTTCTGTCTGAAAATTTGTAGTTTCCTTTCCTTTGGAGTAAGTTCTGTTGAACGCAGGTAGGCCAGAAGTACTTGAAAAATTGCAGTATGTGTTTGCAAAGAATTCTCTATTCATGAAGGGAAATGAAATGTGAACTGTATTCCAAGTTATCTGCACATTTCAGATCTGTTAAAAATTACAACATGCATCTCTTGTTCCTTGTGATGCGGATGGAGTGTTTTGAGAGTATAAAAGTATTCTCGTGGATAACAGACATAAATGTACTTTTGAGCATCTGAAACAATACGTATTTATTAAGTGCAATAGCAACTTTTATGCTGAGTAGAATGACACAGAGCTGGTGAAATTCCGCCTTCTGATAATTGTGACGTTCAGTGAAGTCAGAAACAGTTTTAGTGGACTTATGATAAAGATACATATACAAAAACCGTATGCAAAATATGGTCAGTTGTCAATAAAGTAAGCCAAACCATATTTTTTTACTTACGTAAACAGTGGAATTAATAAATAGTTACAAGCTATGGCTAAATTTTCTGGGTTTGATCGACCCTGTGGCCGAGTGGTTAGCACATCGCGCTGCGACGCCAAGGGTCCCGGGTTCGAATCCCGGTCGGGCTTGGTTGTTTGTGAATGTCCATTCATCAATTTCATCATTTCATCACTCATCCCCATCTTCGCAAATTAGCCAAGAGGCACAAAACGCGAAGTAAAATAAACTAAATCAATCAATCTGGGTTTGATGTCAATTTTTAATTAAAAAGCATATTTCGAGCATTTTAGGAGCATGTTTGCATGCATATTTAAAGGTTTTTTAATGCATATCTATCTGAAGCCAATTGATGAGGCAATCACTCCACCAAATTTTATATTTGTAGTTGCAACCCTATAAATTGATACGTTGGCGTAACCTCCGTGGCGGAGTGGTTAGCACAGCGCACTGCATAGGTGTTCATTCTGAGTGTCCCTTAATCAATTTCATAACATCAGCACTCATTCTCACCGTCATGATCAGCCAAAATTGGAAGAAAAGCGACGCTAAATAAAAATCAACAAATCAATCATATCATTCCTCATCTTCATCTTCACGATTAGCCAAAAGAGGAAGAATAGCGACGCTAAATAGTAAGAATCAAACAATCAATAATGTCATTATTTTTCCTCATCGTCGCGATTAGCCAAATGTGGTAGAAAAGCGACCATAAATAACAAAAATCAAACAATCAATGATTTCATTACGTTCTTCATCGTCGCGATTAACAAGATGTTAAAGAAAAGCGACGCTAAATAAAAATCAACAAATAATATCATCACTCATCCTCATTGTCGCGATTAACCAAAAATCAAAAGTGTTAGGGGCCTCCCTGATAGCGCAGTGGTAGTTGCTTTGTAATCAAGGGATCCCGGGTTCGATACCCGGTGGAGGCATATACGTGGTTCGGATCTCACATTAAACTGTAGGTCCAAGTTTCGATTAGCCTTACCTTGCATAAAGTGGACTTAAAAACTAACTCAATCAATCAAAAGTGGAAGAAAAGCGACGCTAAGTAGTAAGAATCAAACAATCAATAATGCCATTATTTTTTCTCATCGTCACGATTAGTCAAATGTGGTATAAAAGCGACGCTAAATAACAAAAATGAAAAAAAAAAATCATCAAGTTCTTCATCGACGCGATTAGCCAAGTGTGGAAGATAAGCGACGGTAAATAACAAAATCAATGAATAATATCATCACTCATCCTTATTGTCGCGATTAGCCAAAAGTGGCAGAAAAGCGAAGAAAAATAAATCAAATCGATGCTAGGCCGTGGGCGTGAGGCGAACACTCGACGCGCTTGGCCACCAAGTTGGCTCAATTCTGATACGGTAGAGTTGTGTTCTCACACTTATTCAATCACATGATTCTTTCTATCCTTTCTATACAGGTGTTGTACGCATAATAAGACCGTGAAACCACCGTAACACCGTCTGTAGTACGCAACAAGTCCTTGCAGGCGGGCATGTGTACAGAGCTGAAACTCAAAAACATCCGAGCATCGATTTTAAACTTCTATTGACCCTGATGGCCGTGCGAGCTAGAATGGGCTGATCGTTGCATCACGATGATGAACTCTGGGTAATAAAAAAAAATGATAGTCGAACGATATGGCGGGAATTGGGGGGGAGATATTCGATGCACAGGCAAACCTTTCAGCAAGCCAGGTCACGTGTACTTCGTAGAGCCGGGAAATTTTTTTGCTACCCCCGCAACTTCCCTTGCAAATACGTAACGGTTTGAGTCGCTCATTGACATCTTAGGCGGCGTTGCCACGTTTCCGACGCGCATGCGCAGAACGCGTTGCGGAACGGGAGCGCGGACCGGCGCGAAAGTGACATTTTCCCGCCCTTTCTGTGTCGTTTCTTCATTTGTGCTTCCATTAAACCCTTTTTTCTGCAGATTTACCTTTTCGCATGCTAGTTTATTTAATTAATGCCTCGCCAGTGGAGGACTCTCAACTATTTCTCGTGTGAGATACCTTTCCTTCCAGGTTTAGAGGTTAATTCAACTACCAAAGTGAGTGATTTGTTACTTTTAGGGCGATCGTTAATTTCATACGTCAAAGGGGCAAGTGATTTACTAGACACGTGATGGGTGATCCCTTATTTTTTGATCTCAAGGAAGAAAGGGAACAACTTCCCCCTTTTTTAATAGAAAGCAACTGGCCACAGGGAGGGTCAAAAGGGTCACTTAACCCCCCGAATTAAGGAAAAATTGCTTACTTATTATTAATGTCTTTGCTATGTATGTATCCTCTTCCTTCTTTCTGTTTTTTGGTGTTCTTTCCCTAGATTTTCATATTGCTCTTGATTTCTTTCACTATGTTTCCTCTTCCGTTTTCTGCCACGTTTTCTTCTTTATCCTCTTTTCCTCTTTCTCTTATGTTTTGTTGTCTCTCTCCCTCTCGTTTCTTTTATTTCTCTTTTATCTTCCTCTCTCTTTTATTTTATTTTTCTCTCTCGTTTTACTTCCATTTTACCCCTTCTTCTCGTCTTTTTATTTGCCCCCCTCTCTAGTCTCTTATATTTTTCTATCTGTTTTCTATATTTCGATTATCCATGAGCATCACGTCACACGATTTTCAGTACAGATAGACAACTTCAGGGAATTAGCCTTTACTGGCCATTTACCTGTATTAATCGACCATTCATTGTCACTTTAAATCATCTGGAGGGTGCCGACAACCCCCTTTGCGCTCCCTTACACCACCCATACATCTCGTAACCTCTGTGAACGAGCGAGTCGAGTTTTCTGCACAAAATATTCTGAGTTCGAGTGTCGACATAAACATGTATATTTCTTCGTGTGCGCGTATCAACTAAATGCATTAATTTCAACCGATCATTGACTCTAATCGTTGCGGTTTGCCTAAAATTAACAAAACGTACCGTAAAACAAAGTAAAACATGTGTAAAGCGATCCACTATGTCATGTACTGTGTCATGTATAGAGCATTTCTCGCTTTCACTCAAACTGGAGGTGATGTGATCTGCACCACGCTCCGGCCACCTTTACCTCCTCACAGAGCTATCCCCCGATATCCATCGATTAGATGCTGAGCGAACTCAAGAGCCGCTTTATGCAGGGACATTGTCGAGAAAATTCCCACCCGAGCTCACTCACACCGGGAATCGAACCTGGTCTCCTGCTTAGCAGTCAGGCGCCCTACCGTCGTAACCATCTTAACTAAGATACATACAAAAAAACATTCAACGTTGCTTAGACATATTGTTGCATCGAAGAGGTGGAAAATGTTGAATACAAATTGGAAAGTGTGAGAGGGAGCCTATTAGCTTCACAGATAAGGTACCATCCCAGCATTCTCCTCGAATGGTCAAGGCAAAATATAGAAATAACTTTCAGTACTAGCCACTGCATTCGCTTTACTGAATGAGAGTCTAGCCTATCAATGACCAAGTCACTGCTATATGAAAATGTATGTAGTATTCCGCGCACACTGGAATGCAGATCACAGGCTACACTAAGGTTGGTTGCCCTCCTCGATAACAGATGGCGTATGATTAAATTTATATATTTATTTATTTTACGGTATCGTTACAAATCCACATATACACTGGACCTATTAAACTTCAAGTTCTAATGATATCTTAACAAGAAAATACAAAAGTTCCCCTAGAAACAGGAGTTGAAGAAACGGCCTGTTTGACCTTTGCTTGATACCCGCTGTAGAATATTATAAGATCGTTCTTGAATTTTCTCTTAAACATTTGCTAGTAATCAGGTTTTTATTTACCGCCTTTGATATAAACGATAAATATCATTCTACCTTCGTTAACAGGAAAAAGCATAGCACTGTTTCACTTATCATGTTTATAAAAAGTATACATGTAACGCTATGCAATAAGTTACGGAACTATTTTTTGATTGTAAATCTTGTAGTGAGTCTTTGAAAGATATGTTGCAATCACACGATAGATGGTCGTGCTGATCTCCACCAGGGGGTTCTGCGTTCGAATCCCGATCTTTCCCTTCATCAATTTCATCATATCACTCAGCGGTTCCCGCGGCGGAGTGGTGAGCATATCGCGCTACAACTCCAGGGGGCCCTGGTTCGAATCCCGTCCTGGGCATGGATGTTTGGGAGTGTCCATTCATCATTTCATCATGACATCACTCATCCCCATCTTTGCAAATTAGCCAACAGTGGCACAAAAAGCGAAGTTAAATAAAGCAAATCAATCAATCAGCCATCCTCATCATCACGATTAGCCAATTAGGCAGAAAAGCGAAGTAAAATAAGATAAATCAATTGGCCACCCCGATGGCGCAGTTGTAATAAAGGGGTCTCGGGTTCGATACCCGGTGGAGGCACATAGTGGTTTGGATCCCACTTTAAACTGTAGTTCCAGTCCCAATTAGCCTTTGTGTGCATAAAGTAGACTTAAAACACCAACTCAATCACTATAGTATGTATGCCCATTATGCCTTGTAAATTCCTCACACTGTCGTTATGTGCAAAATACAAGCATCATTAAATACTTCAATACGGGGTTAGCAAAAAGGTTTAGAATGAGAGATGATAAATAGTTCCAGAGTTGAATGTTGGCAATTCTGCTTGTATGTCGCTGTCAGGTTAAGTGAGGTTACAGTGCATATTTAGTGTTGCAGATTGCTTTGGGTATCAATTCCGGTCGTTCTTGTTCCTTTCATAGGAAGGACTTGACTTTTGTTTTTTATCACTATTTCCAATTATTTTAGTAATTAATTCTGTTCCAGACCTCGTTGGATGGATTAATTGATATCTCCACTCACGACCTTATCTTCTAGAGTTCCTGATTTGAGTCACGACCGTGCTATTGATGTTTCTTGCTGCTAGTTACCAACATGTATGGAGAAGTGGTTATGATATCATTGCGAAGCCAGGGTTGTAGATTCAAAACTTCAACAAGGGCTGGAAGCTTCGTTATACTCGCGTCTACATATTTCGTCAAATTACCATTCATCATCATCGTCGCGATTAACGTAGAGAGACGGAGGAGCGACGTAAAGCAACAATATAAGTACAAGTTTCTGTTTGTCCTTTTCGACCATATTGTAATCAAAATACCGCAAGTTCGATCCCTGGTAGAGACATACTGCCAGGATACCTCTGCGTTAGTTACGCCGGAGCGTGGTGCTGATCACATCACCTTCACAAAAGACTGAGATTGTGAATATGTGGGGATTTGAATGTTTGTGTGATTTTTTTTGAGGAACCGCTCGAAATAAGGAACTCTTTGTACTGGGCAAGAACATTTTTTCCCCTCAAAAGACTGGTGCCCCTGAAAAAAACATTAATTCCATTTGAATTTATCCTGTTTGTGCAACGAACTGTGCCACGCCATACTAGTAATTCTCAGTCTCTTATTGGTTGATTTGGTTTGTTTTACTTTGTTGTTCTGTCACTTTTGGCTAATCGCGAAGATTGATTGATTGGTTTGGCGTTTTAAGTCAACTATATGCACAGTAAGGCTAATCGGGACTGGACCTACAGTTTAAAATGGGATCCGAACCACTATGTGTCTCCACAGGGTACCGCGACGAGTGATGATATGATGAAATTCATGAAGCAACACCCACAAAGAAGAACACCCATGCCAGGATTCGAAACAAGGACCCCTGGCGTCTTAGTGCGATGTGCTAACCATTCCGCCACGGAGGTGGGTTCAGTTGTTATAATTAACACAGATTACTGTGACTAAATGAAATGGCAGGCCCTCCCTTCGAGGGCTGTTGCTTGATTGATTGGTTTTATTTTACTTCGCTTTTTGTGCCACTTTTGGCTAATTTGAGAAGATGGTGATGAGTGATGATGTGATGAAATTGATGAATGAACACTTACAAACATCCATGCCGAGACCGGGATCCGAACCCGGGACCCCCGACGTCGTAGCGCGATGTTCTAACCACTCCGCCACGACGGCTGTTGCACGACGGAGTCTAGTTTAAATGGTTCGATACCCACTTTAAACTGTAGGTCCAGTACCGATTAGCCTTACTGTGCAACAAATCAATCAGTCAATCAAATCTAGTTTAAATGAAATTATATGTATGAAATATAAAATTTTATGTTAACATTGATTTCTCATGGAGGGGTCGTAGTCCACCTTTCCCCCTTCTGGAAGCCCATGTGTGCGGACCTACTTCCACATGTCTATGTCTCACGTCATGATTCAATGTGCAGCATAACACCGTTACGTTATATCGGTTCTATAAACGTTTTTATTGGAGCTTTATCGATATCGTAGCTCTTGTGAATAGTAAGAAGTCTTGTTGATAAGTATGTTACAAGATTCCCTGAACAGTGTTGGCAGATGGTGCTTGTAAAAGCGTCCGCAGACCGCGCTGTAGTAGCGCGAGCTAGTAGACGTGGCAACGTCGCTCTCCGGCAAGGTTCAGGCCACAGCTTGAGAGGCGGGGCAGTGCTAGTTGAGTTAAATGGTGCAACGGAACCACATAGCGCTCGGTTCGACGTCTGTGTTTTCTTCTTTTTTTTAACTTGCTATGCGAGTGACGTGTATTCGTACTATGTGTTTAGCGGTTCGTTCGTATGTCCCTACAAGGTGTTCACGATACATCGTCATGTATTCATTGTTTAGTGGTGTTGTCCGGCGAGTTTCTGCGTAGGGGAGGACAGCAAGTGCATTCACAGACCATGAAGCAGGTTAGTACAGAAAAAATAAGCTTGTAAACACTAAATTACTTGACGTAATGGTTAACATTTCACAGTGTTTACCGAAACATAAGGATCGATCTGTTTATAAGACGTTCATTTCACTCGTTTTCTTTAGTTACCCCACTTCCCGCGCTCCCACCCCCCCTTACAAATTTACCGCCGACGATCCGGGTTCGAATCCTAACCCCCTATTCCCCTAAGCCTTTGTTATAGTGTCTATTAACCCGATCATACCCAAATATTGGCTTCATTGATTTGGTTAAATTTACTTCGCTTTTCTGCCACTTTTGGCTAATCGCGAAGACTAAGATGAGTGAAGATATGACATACGACATTCACAAAGAACACCAGCCGACCTCCGTGGCGGAGTGGTTAGTGTATCACACCAAGATGCCAGCGGTCCCGGGTTCGATTCCCGGCCTGGGCATGGATTCTCTGTTAATGTCCCTTCATCAATCATGTCTTCATTCATCCTCATCTTCGCGTTTAGCCAAACATGGTAGAAAGGCGAAGTCAAATAAACCAAATCAATTAATCAACAAAGATCACCTATTCCAAAGGCGAGATTCGAACCCGTGACCACTGCCGTATTCACACGAAAGACAGTTTTAGAATTTTACTGTAGTTGTATTTCTTTATTTGGCGTCGCTTTTCTGACACTTTGGCTAGTCGCGACGATGAGGACAAGTGGCGATGATGATGAAATTGACACCCAAGTCGAGATTCGAACCCGGGAATGTAGGTGACGAGATAAAAATTAAGTTGTAGTTCTGTTTTTCGGCGTCGCTATTCTGAAGATTTTGTCTAATCGCGACGATGAGGATAAGTGACGATATGATGAAATTGATGGACACTGAACACAGAATACTAATGTTGGGAGATATATCGGTTCAGGCGATATCAACTAGACGATATATCGTCACGATATTTTAACGATGTATACAGTATATCATGTCGGCGATATTATAGCGTCACGATATTTGGCGATATATATCGTGGAGATGATATTTAGCCGATATCACGATACGGAAAAAATACCGTATCGTATCATCTGTGGTGATATTTTCTTGACGATCTATCGCGATATCAAATTTTCCATATCGTCCATTCCTACAGAATACCCAGGCCGGTATTCGAACCGGGGAACTTCGGCGGCAAGATAAAAAGTCAACGACTTAACACGTTCGACAACCGAGTCGGTAGAATTTTACTGTTAATAGATATATTATAAGCTAGCACCTATGTCCCGCCCCCTTAGTACGCTACACAGTTAGTAAACAAAACAGGTATGTATCACTGATACAAAGCAGTTGATTTCTTAAACAATAAGGCCAGTCAAATCAGCCCCTCCCCCTTCCAGAATGTTCTTCGCTTTTTGTTAACGAGGATCTAATGGCTGGACTGTCAGCACCACCCCCGCCAACGAGAAAGAAAGATGACGTAACGACTGTGTCATTTCTTTTTCTCTGGTCCAGTGTGATTGGTTGTGTGTGCTGAGTGCCCAGTTCAAACTTTTATTGCAGGCCTCTCCACTGATTTAGTCTTGTTTGTCATCTCTCCAAATTGGGTTTTTGACTATTCACTTTTAAGTTAAAGTCCACCTTATGCACAGAAAGGCTAATCGGGACTAGACCTACAGTTTAAAGTCAAATCAGAATCTCTATGTACCTCCACGAGTGACGAATCCGAGGCCCCTTGAGTAGAACGAGAGGTCGAGTAAAGACAATGTTTATAGTTGTTTTTAGCTCGCGGAAACGTGTTGTTAAGTAAAGTACATCTGTTACCTTAGCGTGAAGCAGAACAGCCAGAAGGCTTCGCGCAAGTGAATATAGCACCCAACACGGCATTCCACAACAGTAGCTTACGGAACGTAGCCTTCAGTTTCATAACTGTATTTAAAATAAAGTAAATCACACACGAAGGACTGAAAATTTGTGAAAACAAAATAGAAGTGAAATTATTGTTAGGAGTGTTAGATTTATTGATGTTTATAATTTTACGTCGTTAGGTTAGGTGCTGATAGTAATTTTCCACTTTATAGTTACATTAGGGGTGCTAAGTTTGATGGTGTGATCTTTTACACGTGTATGTGTATAGCAACAACCTGTTTTTACTAATAAACAGAGGCTTAAGTACTTAGTTGGCAGGTTTTTACTTACGCGTGCCACACTTTGGGATCAAATATCTCAGTCATTTGTATTTCCCGCGCGCTAGAACCAATTATATATTACTTAAAACATCGGAATCTGTCGAATAAAACATTCGATGTAATTCTCTATGGAGTACAGTGGATCAACAGCGCTCGTGACAACTTCACACGTATACATTTCCGCACTTCTAATGCATTGCATTCAATCGAGGCGAATGCAAATGGTTTAGGCCTAATTGCATATCAGAGTACTTGTAATATTGAGGCATATGTGCGTACAATACGATGAATCTGTGGGCAAGCTAGTCTTCCCGATGTGGTAACGTCGTTGCCTTGTAATCAAGGAGTGTCTGGTTCAGTACACGGTGGTGGTAGATATTGGTACGAATTCCACTTTAATATGCAGTTCCAGTCCCGATTAGTCTATCTGTACATAAAGTGGACGTGAAATAAAAACTCATACTCTTTGACCATTGAAGTTACCAGGCTCGAATCTGAGCGTCATCAATTTCATCTGATCATAACTTTGTCGTCGCGATTAGAAAAGAGGGACAGAAAGGCGACTTAAATTAACAAAAATGCAAATACACTGAGGTTATACAGTTTTAAAAAAGCGCAGTATTTCTTTTATAGTTATTCCTTTTGTCTTGCTTTCAGTATCTTTTATGCCAATTTTAGTTAAACTTGACGACAAAGAGAGTGATCATCAGAATGTATTGACGAAACGATACTTACACGTAAATGAATATCCATAAGCAGAACAGGGTTAGGTGTGGGAGCTTTGGTGCTAAAACGTGAATCGAAGCATCGCTAATGAAATAGTATTTACTTGTAACATTTCCAAGCAGATCGTTAATTGTGTGTATGGGGGAAGAAAATGGTTAAGAGAGTGTATTCTTATCGTTTTTATAAAAGTAAAAATATTTAGAATGATGTACCTCAATTCTAGAATGCGCAATTTACATCGTTGCTTGAAATAGAAGTTTGTAACAAAAGGGTACATTTTCTTCTGACGTCCGTGTCTGAAATGGTGATGTCACCGAACTCTAGTCTTGCCCGTAACGTATTTTGTACTTTGCTATGTAACGTCGCTCTTTTGTTATTTTGGCTAATCGTAACATTCAGAATGAGTGATGAATAGATGAAATTCTTGAAAGGCACATTCGCAAAGAATATCCATCACCAGGACGCGAACCCTGCAACTTAATGCGTTACCCTTGACGCTCTGTACCCCCTGGAGAATGTGAAATATTTTGATGGGTTTTTGAAGGTTTTGTTGTATATGAACGTTTTCAGTTGATTTTAGCTCGCGGAAATGTTTTCTTGTGCAGAAAAGTACGTCTGTTACCTTAGCGTGTTACTTTACCGTGTAGCAGAACAGCCCGAAGGCTTTGGGCAAGTAAATATAGCACCCAAAACGACTTTCCACAATAGCAGCTATAATTTTACGTAGTTAGGTTAGGATTGGCACTGATAGTTATTTTAGACGTGTTCTTTCGCCATTTTAGTGTGCATACAAACTGTTTTTATTAACAAAAAGCGGCGAAAATACTCTGAAATTGCAGGTTTTAACTTACGTGGACCATTCTTTGGCATCAAATATCTCCGTTATTTGTGGTTTCCTAAAGCTGGAACCACTTTTACATTACGTAAAACATTGAAATCTGTCGATTAAAAGAAATTTCGATGTAATTCTCGAGGGGGTACAGTGGGTAAACGGTCCCCTTAATGCATTCGTCCGCCGAGCCTACTTGTCTGTATTAAAAATGATATATTGGTATAACCATTCTACCACATAAATTTCAAAATATGCATTATTTACTTTTACTGAGTAATTCCAGTGCATTAATATGTAGTACATTGACTACAGTAATTATTTCAGCACGCAGGGAAAACGTTAATAACATATTTAAATTTAACTGTGACTCTCGTGTTTTGATATAATAAGAGTGTTATGAATAAATGTGAAATTTGATTTTTAGATTATTGAATTACGAGGGATGATCGAAAAAAAAGGTTACAAAGCCTATTATGGCGTATGTGTTAGACATAGCTGGAAGATCAACACACCTGATGATGGAGGGCACTCAATACTAGTCCTCGATGTAATCACCTTTTTTGTTCAAGCACTTGTCACAACGGTAGATGAGGTTTTCCATACCGGTTGCACAGAAATCCGCGTCAAGTTCTCGTAGCCACCGTGAGGCAGCTCTTTTGACATCATCACATGTCAGATAATGGTGGCCAGCCAACCAAATGGTAGTCCCAGCTCAGCTGATATTGAGCGTAATGTTCTTCTTCTGTCCTCACGAATACACTCATCCACAAGAGCACAGTTCACGTCAGTGGTTGAGGTACTAGGCCTACCGCTGTGTCCAGGGTTGTCATTAACAATACTGGTCCGACCTTCTTTGAAGGCATGACATCACTTCGCTACAAGGTGTCTTGAAATTGTCTCCATACACCTCCACAATCTGCCTATGAATGTCAGCAGGTGTAGTGTTTTTGGCCCACAGGAACCGCACCACTGCCCTCACTTTTACTCTTGACCAATTTTCTAGACGAGTCACCATTTTAAATGTCCGCTTCTCGGGTATACATGGTCAGAATCCGAAGTGCTCAAACTCGCAACAAGACTGATATGGTTCGGAGCGAAGGACTTGATAATGTTGATTAATAACCAGACGGTGAACAATTAATACATTTAATATACACTGGACGTTATGTCCGAAACATTCAAATACATTGAACCATGATATATCAAGCATTACACAGAATATATCTGCTTATGGTTTTTTTCTTCTTCTTGCCGTGAAGATCAAGCCTTGTAGCCATACCTAGACCGTATCATCCCTCCAGGTGTCCCATAAAAAAAAAAATCAGATGTGCTGATGACCGTATCGATCTGGTGGGCGGCGAACCCTGGTAGACCTTCTCGGAGATGAGTGAGGTGTGCTAGGACCTGGTCCTGGGTATCCGGCTCTGCCTGGGGTAGGTTCTGGTACTGTTCCACCGGGGTTGGCTGAATTTCTATTTGGTATTGTAACGTTGAAGTCGTCGTCATCTGCAGTGTCACGTGAAACACGTCTCTTCAACCACCTGGGATGTACCACTCGTTTGATTCCATCTTCCAACATTATCTCGTAGAGGATACTATCTCCAATTCGACGAATGACAACTCCTGGGATGTAATTTGGAGTACCGTGTTTAGGTGATTGAACCCAAACTGCTGAGTTGATGGTGAAAGTACCATATCTCGATGAAGAATCGTTCTGAAACTTTGCTGACTTCCTCGGCTTGAACGGAGATTCACTCGACAGAGGCAGATTGTTTGGTTCCCACCAAAATCTGGGTCGGTATTTCAAGACCGAAAGTGCCGGCAGGCTTCCTTTTCCACCCAGTCGCGTGTTGCGAAGGATGAAAAGAAGGTTGGCGATCCCCATATCAAGTTCAAGCGTGCTGAGATTGGGTTTGTCAGTTATAAGCTTGACAAGAGCGGTTTTGACAGTACGAACGTAT
This sequence comes from Lepisma saccharinum, assembly GCF_977018435.1. NCBI lineage: Eukaryota > Metazoa > Arthropoda > Insecta > Zygentoma > Lepismatidae > Lepisma > Lepisma saccharinum. The sequence continues at coordinate 27,952,780 of NC_139256.1, read as the reverse complement.
CGTTCGGCTAAGCCGTTGCTAGGACTGTGATAAGGTGGTGAAGTAACATGTTTGATGCCATTCTTAAGGCAGAAGTTACGAAATTCGAGAGAAGTGAACGTTGGGCCGTTGTCGGATACGATAGTATTTGGTATCCCTAGCGTGGCGTAAGATTGCATAAGCCAGCGGATCGTTTCCTTTGTGTCCAATGTGTGTACAGGCCATACTTCTGTCCACTTGCTGAAGGCGTCTACTATCAGTAGGAACTTACGCCCTGCAAAGAAAAAGTGGTCTATATGCCATCTCTCGTTCACGTACGAAGCGAGAGGCCATGAAGAATCGGGTCCGTTGCGGACCTTAGGAGCATTAGCTCGGCATGTATTGCAGCTCGCTACAAAATCCGTAATCTCTGCTGACATGCCTGGCCACCAAAATCTGGAAAGACACAACTCTTTCATACGAGTTGAACCTATGTGTCCATCGTGTAAAGCTCTAAGAACTTCATTCCGTTTAACTGTGGGAATGATAAGTCTACCCGACCACATGAGCGTTCCCTGCTCGTACGTAAGGTGAGCTCTTCTTTCGAAGAAAGGTGCGAGCTTCTTCCGTTCAGTAGACGTGTCGAGTCGATCTGGCCAGCCATTTACTACACAGGACACAACTAATGAGAGCAGTGGGTCTTCTGAAGTGGCGTTCTGTATTGAGTCTCGAGAAAGAGGAGCTACAGCGTCTTCAATCGACCCGAAATATGCATGAAGTTCTTCTTCTCCAGCTGGTATTGTGTCACGTGTTTGCGTAGGCAACCTGCTTAGCATGTCAGCTACTTCTACCTTGCTGGAATGAATTATATTATATTGGTATGAAGATAAAAGTAGAGCCCATCTCATCAATCTATTGGATGAATGTTTTGAAATGGCTCGATCCGGAGAAAATATAAACTTTACAGCACGTGCGTCTGTAACAATCTCGAACTTGGATCCGAGTAAAAATTTGTGAAATCGCTTGATACCGTGAACTATGGCTAGAGCTTCTCTCTCTACCTGGGAGTATCTGCGCTCCGTCTCACTGAAGGTGGTAGAAGAGCAGGCGATGGTCTGTAGACCGCTATCAACTCGATGACACAATTGTGCGCCACAGCCGAAAGGAGAGCCATCAGTGATAAGTACAACTGGCTTTGTTGGGTCGAAAGGCACAATAGGATTTACCTGTCGGAGTTCCGCCATGATGCTGTCGAACTCGTGTTGACAGTTATCGTCCCAGTTCCAAGAGACGTTTTTCTTGAGTAAAGAAAGCAAAAAGTGAAGTTTCGAAGCTAAATTGGGTACAAACTTTCGATGAAAGTTGATCATCCCGATGAAGGAACGTAATTGTGATTTGTCTTGAGGTGGGGGAGAATTTAGGATGGTCTCCAAGTTCTTGTCTGACGGCCGTATACCAGTGACGTCAATCTTGTATCCTAGGTACTCGATAGATGAGGTTAGGAATTGGCTTTTGCTGGCGCTCGCTTTGACATTGTGTTTGGCCAGACGATTCAGGACATCACACGTGCGTGTGAAGCATTCTTGCAATGTTTCACCTCCGATGATGACGTCATCAAAGTAGAAAGAAACTCCGGGAATGTCATCTGGAATCTTCGCTAGGACCATTTGAAACAGATCTCGACTTATGTTTATGCCAAAAGGTAGTCTGTGAGGTTTATATAAGCCCCAAGGAGTGTTGACGACAGTGATGCGTTTGGCAGCTTCAGAAAGTTCCAACTGTCCGTAAGCCATTTGAAGGTCAATTACCGTAAAGTATTTACACCTGGCCAACTTAGAGAAAATATCCTCGACTCTAGCAATGGGAAACTTGACGTTTTCAGTCATTTTATTCACCGTTCCTGAGAAGTCAGTGCAGAGACGAAGTGAGCCATCTTTCTTGGTAACAACGACAAGTGGTGAGGCCCAATCAGAATATTCGACAGGTTCCCATAACCCTACTTTCACTAGATTTTGAATAGAATCCTGAACACGGTCTCGAATACCGTAAGGAACTTCGTAATGTCTACGAAATATTGGTGCAGAGTTGGATCTCAGTGGTATATCGACCAAATAAGGTGCAATTGGCTTGGACAAATCACCATCAAAGATTTTCTCGTATCTAGAAGAAATTTCTCGCCTTAGGTCGTCGGTACCAGCGCTAGTAATAGTACCTTGTACTGTGTTAGTTGAAAGAACACTGGCTGTAACTAATAATCGCCTCCAAGATGGTTGAATAATGTCCAACCATGTACGGCCGATCAATGGATATAAAAGTTTCTCCTGACAGAGAAAGACAGGTAAAGTATAATCTCTATTGTCTAAGTATAGCTTGACGGATGTTTGTGCTGTAACACGTACATATCCTTCGTTTACACCTCGTAATCGTAGGCTAGAATTACATTTAACATAGTGTGGAAACAACTGATCAAAATACTTCTCGTTGAAAAGAGTAACAGCAGACCCAGTATCTACTTCACATTTAACAATACACTTATTGATTTGGAGATTTATTATGAAGCTATCCGAACTGATCTGGTGGTCCAAAATGTGTTGAGTAGAAGTAACCAGTGTGGAACGATGACTGAGCGCACAAGTGTTGAGATGGTTGAAGCTGAACGTAGACAACTCATCGGGTGTTGGGCTCCGTGAGGTTGAACTGGACGTTCTATTCACGGCTCTATCTTTTTGCTTCTTTCTGCATCGTATATTCCAATGGCCTTGTCGTTTGCAGTAGCTACAGATTGCGTTTCTTGCCGGACATAGACCTTGTGGGTGATTCTTTGTGCAGTTGCCGCACTGGGAGTGAGGATTTTGCTTGGTAGCAGTTGTGTTCTGAGGTTGATTGTAGCTCTTCTGCCTCGTTTCGCCCGAGCGTGAACTCGTTGAAGCGCCTGTGTGGCGATCTGGATTCATCCGCGTCAAATTTCTTGAGCTGGTGGCAAAAGTCACAGAATCTGCATTGTACTTATTCGAGAATAATTTAACTTCTCGTTCTAATAACTCACAATGCAAAGCAATTTAATTGACATTTAGCAAAGGAAAGATCACTTTCAGATAATAATCTTTTTCGAGTACTGTCAGATTGTACACCAACAAGAAATTGTTCAACAAGTGCCTCATCTAAATACTGCTCATACGCACATTTGGCTGCTTGTTGTTTGATTCTCACTACGAATTGAGTAACTGATTCTCCTTGAGATTGAATACAATTTCGAAACTTGAACCTCTCTGTAAACTTGTTGGTTTTGGGCCTGAAGTGCTGAACCATTTTGTCGTGAATGACAGCATATGTTAGATTACATGGCATTTCAGGAGCCGTAATATTGCGAAGTACTTGGAAAGCCTTAGGACCTATGACTGCTAATAGAACTGCTGCTTTTCTTTCATTTGCCACATTCTGGGCGAGACAGAGTTGATCAAAACGCATGAAATAACTCTCGATATCTTCATTTTCTTCAGCAAATTCGCTGAATGTAATGTTGAGAGCCATGTTATCGAAACTTCAAATTACATTAACTGATAGAAATCACTGGCATGTATGAAAGTTACGATGTGTAACTGAAACTAGCATGTAGAAAATTAGCAAACTTAAACGTTACATGTAAGACCGTCTTGTTGATTTGCTACAGAAATCTTACTTGTTATAATCCCGTGCCGATAAAGTCATCCTGACGATACGATTAGAATCCTTCAAATTTTCTATCCTGTCCGCAGCGCCAAATTGATATGGTTCGGAGCGAAGGACTTGATAATGTGGATTAATAACCAGACGGTGAACAATTAATACATTTAATATACACTGGACGTTATGTCCGAAACATTCAAATACATTGAACCATGATATATCAAGCATTACACAGAATATATCTGCTTATGGTTTTTTCTTCTTCTTGCCGTGAAGATCAAGCCTTGTAGCCATACCTAGACCGTATCAAAGACAAACATGTTATTAATTTACACATACATTTTCGTTACGTTACAGTGAAAAAAACAAAAGTTATATGCTTTGTAACTTTTTTCCGATCATCCCTCGTATATTAAACATTTAATCAAAATACAAACCTTGTATTTCGCTTCTGACTGTTTCTGATTTTCATTAAAAAATCACATAATATAACTGCAAGCAAGAAAACGTTTACCAAATTATTTATTTCCAGGACGATATTATTATTTTAATAATGCGTCAATATTTCCACAGGCCTTCGCGACATTTATTCCTTTCCAATAGTTTCTAGTTTTGCTGATTTGGTGTCCTCTTCCCCTTCCCCTTCTCCTTATAGCTGTGCACATTCAATTTTTCTTTTACTAAATCAGTCATCCTAAATGTCTAATATCTGAATTTCTGCCTAAAATCTAAATCTGTGAAAATATCATAGTCACAATATCATTGTCACAGTATAAATGTCTTGGGCCCCTCATTTCATCCCTCCCCTGTTGCCCCTCCTTTATGACGCACTATAATACATACATTTTATTCAAATCCTCTTGCATACTGCCCTAAATCTGTCGAGACTTTTCTTAAGTCGTACATCATCCCTATGTTGTTTCAACCTATCTTTCAGTCTCTTTTTCGTTTCTCCTATGTACACACTCTGACATTCTTTACATTTTACTTCGTAGATAATCCCTTCCTCTTCCTCTTCTATATTTTCCATTTTCTTGTTTGCATTCTTCGCTATTCCTAAGATGCTTCTCCCTCCCTTCCTGTAAGTTTTAATGCCCCGTTTCCTAAGCACTTTGCATATCTTTTCTGTGGTCTTCCCCATATTCCTTATTCCAAACCTCCTCTCTTTTTCTTTCTCTTCCTCTTTTTCTTTCTCTTCCAATTCTCCCCTGCCACTTTTCTTCCTTCTTCTGTTTATGTCCTGTCTATCGTGCTTCTCATAGCCATTCTTTTCCAGCTGTTTCCATAGGCTATTTATTTTGCCTTCTTTTTCACATTCCTTCGTGCATATTTTCGTTATTCTGTCCTCCATATTCTTTATGAAATTTATTTTTGTCACCTCACTTACATCACTTCTTTTGTGGCAGAATACCCCTGCTGAACACTTCTTCTGATGCCAAGCGGTTTCAATTCCTTCTCCTCCCTTCCTTTTCATCAATATATCAAGGTAGCTTAACTTGCCTTCTTCTTCTATTTCAAGTTCCAATAATATCCCTCTTTCTTCATCTTGTATTTCTTTGGCAAAAATGTCGAGCTGCCTCTTTCTTCCCTTCCATATGCCAAAACAATCGTCCACATATCTGCAAAACAGAATGTTATGTGGCAAGTAGTAATAAATCTTAAATATATCATTTACTGTCATTCAAAGTCGTATGATCACAATCCTTTCCTTCCAATATGTTTAAAAGAAATAAATAACTCCCGATTAAAGAAAAAGTATATTTTCATTACTTAATTTTAGTAATTTCATTATTCCATTATTTTCATTATTTAATTTTTGTACTTAGTAAATCTTTCGTGGGGGTCCGGATTCCCTGCCCTCCTAAATACATCCTTGTATTACTGCTAGTTTGAGAAACAGAAAATTCCAGCAGCGTGTTACCAGAATATAAGACTACAAGTAAAAGAAGACATAAGAATAGTAATTGTCCCGGGTTCGATACCCGGTGGAGGCTTATTGTACAGTTGTTCGGATACCACTTTAAACTGTAGGTCCAGTCCCGATTAGCCTATCTGTGGATAAAGGGAAATTAAAACAACAAATCAATAATTGTACCGACTTGAATGGTGACATCTATTTTCACGTGGTAACCCCCAAAGGAAATATCAAATGTTACTTCATCACTTGAAAATATTCAATGGGAACAAAGATCGGGTAACATATAAAATGTTTCCCTTCGCTCCTTGCCTGTGCAATGTAAAAAGTTTGTTTTTGAAGCTTCCAATTGTGTCCTAGGCTTCAGCTCCTCTAATCCACCACTCGCTACGGGCCTCGATTCAAAAAAATTAGCTTCAATGAAAATTTCATCTAAATCTTCTTTAACGTCTAGGGTAGTGGATCTCAACCATTTCCAGTCCGGGACCCACCCATAAGAATAGGCGCCTGCAGAATTACTTGTAGGGGTGTGCACCCCGTTTATAATCATATTTTTACTAACATCGAGTACTTTATAAGATGCCCTCTTTGACGTTTGCTTAACTAACTAACTAGCCTTCTTAAACCCGAAGGTTCATGGCTGCAGCAACACAGGCCTTCCATCTTTCCCTATCTTGAGCAAGATCTATATACTCTTTTCCATCCCTACCGATTTCCTTTAGGTCCATCTCAACGTTGTCCCTCCATCTTCGTCTTGGCCTTCCTACAGGTCTCTTACCATCAGGTTTCCCAACAAGAATCCTGTATACTCCTCTTTCCTCTCCCATTCGTGCCACATGGCCTGCCCACCTAAGTCTTCTTGATTTAATTATTCTAATAATATCTGGACATGAATACAAATTATGTAGTTCTAAATTATGTAACCTTCTCCACTCACCTGTTTCCTCATCCCTTTTAGGTCCAAATATTTTCCTACGGATCTTATTTTCAAGTACTTTCAATTTATGTTTCTCTTTCAATGTAAGGGACCAAGTTTCACACCCATATAATACTACAGGCAAAATTACTGTTTTGTATATTTTGACTTTTAGTTTCTTAGATATTAAACGAGAAGACAAAAGTTTATGAAGAGAGAAGTAACATGCATTTCCTGAATTTAGCCTACTTTTTATTTCCTCTTTAATATAATTTTCATTTGTTAATATTACTCCTAAGTATTTGAATTTGGGAACTGGTTCAAACGAGTTGTTATCAATAATTAGATTTTGATTATTACCTAACACTTGGTTTCGGCCTGTAAGCATATATTTAGTTTTCTCTTTGTTAACTTCCAAACCTATCTCTTTAGCAGTTTTGAAAAATATTTTAGCATTATTCATTGATTGTATTTATATCATCCCCTAATAAGTCTACATCATCTGCATATGCTAACAACTGAGTCACACCATTTAATTTTAGTCCTTCGTTAGTTTCCTTTACCTTCCTAACAGCATATTTTAAGGCAAAATTAAAGAGCAATGGAGATAATGCATCTCCTTGTTTTAACCCATCATGAATTGTAAATTTGTCAGACATATTAATACCCACACGAATTTTACTTTCTGTTTCACTGGTGCATACTTTTATCATACTAACAAGCTTCTTAGGTATTCCAAACTCTACTAATATATTATATAATTTATCTCTTTTGACCGAATCATATGCTTTTTTGAAATCAATGAATAGCTGATGGACATTTTGATTATATTCCCACTTTTTTTCAAGTGTCTGTCTGATGTGAAAAATTTGATCTGTAGTTGATCTGTTACGTTTAAATCCACATTGATAATCACCTATAATTTCATTAGCATATGGGGTTAGTCTTGTTAAAAGAATGTTAGACAATATTTTGTATGTTGTTGAGAGTAGAGAAATTCCACGGTAATTATTGCAGTTCATTTTATCACCTTTTTTAAACACAGGAACAATTATGGATTCTTTCCACTGTTGAGGGATTTCTTCTTTATTCCATATTAAACTAATTAATTTATGAATTTGACATATTAATGGATTTCCACCATATTTAATTAACTCAGCTGTATTAAATCAATGCCAGGTGCTTTGTTATTCTTTAGCCTTTTAATAGCATCTTTAACTTCAGTCATGCTACGTTCTGGAACTAAAGGTTCTGCTGTGTGGACTTCATTTACGTCTGATTTATCTACTACATGGACATTTAAAAGGTCATTAAAGTTGTTCTTCCATCTATTTAGAATATCGCTTGGGTCAGCTAGAAAATCACCGTCTTTATCTTTTATCAAGTTTACTTTAGGTTGCCACCCCTTTCTAAACTCATTTACACCTTTATATAGATCTCTGATATTTTTATTTTTGCTGTTTGTTTCAATTTCGTTAATTTTGCTTTTCAAGTAATCTCTTTTTTTACTTCTAAACGTGCGGTTAACTTCTTGCTTTATTCTATTATAATTGTTTAGATTTGTATCATTAGAGTTATTTAACCAGCTAAATCTAGCCAGATTTCTTATTTCTATTAGATTATGACATTCATTATCAAACCATGGCTTACTTTTTCTTGGTTTATGGTATCCTATACTTTCTTTAACTGCTGATTCTATTGCATTACGTATGTGCTCCCAATTCTTATTTACGTCTGTTTCATTTATATTTTCATCATCATTTAAATCCTGCAAAACATCAAATCTATTTGACAGTTTAATTTGGTAATCTTTCTTAATTCTTTCATCAGTAAACTTTCCTGTATCAAATTTTAGAACTTTTAGATTTTGTTGCTTATGATTTATCACTGAGAGTCTTTCTCTGAATTTAGCAATTACTAAATAATGGTCACTGGCACAGTCAGCACCTCTATGTGTACGAACGTCAATTATACTAGTATGCCTTCTCTTATCAATGAGAATATGATCTATCTGATTATGAGTTTTACCATCTGGAGAAGACCAGGTATATTTATGGATATCTTTATGTTTAAAAGTGGTACTTTTCACAATTAAATTCTTGGAGGTTGCAAAAGTAATCAATCTTATACCATTATCATTACTTAATTCATGAAGACTTTCTTTATCAATCGTGGGTTTAAATGTCTCTTCTTTGCCAATCTGTGCATTACAGTCACCTAACAGAATTTTCATATCATACTGAGAAAATTTATCAAAGACCTGTTCTAACTCTGTATAAAAATCATCTTTAGTATTATCATCTTTATCTTCCGTTGGTGCATGTATGTTTATTAAAATAATTTTACACTACCTACCCTGTAAAACTGCATATGACATCCTATCATTAATAAATTCTACTGTTTTAAGAGCCGAGATAATTCTATTATTTATGAAAAAGCCTGTTCCAAAATTATGATTTTCAGTACCACCATAGAAAAAAGTATAATTTTTAGTTTTACAATTCCCTTCTCCTGGCCACCTAACTTCCTGGACAGCTACTACATCTAATTTATACCTTACTATCTCATTAACTGTACACTGAAATGCCCCAGGCCGGTAAAGGCTCAGAACATTCCAGGTGCCTAATTTAATATCCTTATTCCTAACGTAGATCTTATCGTTTGCTTAAACAAATTACAAATACTTCATTCTAGAAAAGTAAATATGTATATAAAAAGACTCTTTTCTAGTCTAACACACATGCTGAAATTGAGAGATGCCGATAATATGCAATGGTAGAGCGTGAATAACAGAGATGTAGGGTTTAAACTACCTGCAACACGGGTTGAATTTAAATGGTTAAAACAATATGTCTTAGTAATTTTGGTACAGTGGTAAGGTCCTCGCATTGCAATCAAAGGGTCCCGGGTTTGATCCCCGGTGGAGGCACATAGTGGTTCGGATTCCACTTTAAACTAGGTCCAGTCCTGATTAGCCTTACTGTGCATAAAGTGGACTTAAAACACGAGATCAATCAATCAATAAGTCTTACAAGGGAGGTTATCTAAGTGTCCCCCTCCGATTTCCATGAAACGTGGCAGGTGTTTCTTCCTATGCCATATTTACGTGGTTTCGGGGTCAGATTCTCCCTTCAATTTCTCCTCATCTTGACATTTGAGGGAGGGTTGCCCCCTAAAACAGTTTTTTAGCTGAAACACAAAAACACGTACTTCTTCCTTTGGGCCCCTCTATACACCTGCCAAGTTTCATGGAAATTGGAGTGGGGCACAGGGGTCAGATCCCCGCGTCAATTTGTCTTCATCTTGACATTTGAGGGGGGATTTTGCCCCCTAAAACAGTTTTTTTTAGCTGAAACACAAAAACACGTATTTCTTTCTTTGGGCCCCTCTATACACCTGCAAACTTTCATGCAAATCGGAGTGGGGCACAGGGGTCAGATCCCCACTTCAATTTGTTCTCATCTTGACATTTGAGGGGGAAGGTTACCCCCTAAAATAGTTTTTTTAGCCGAAACAGAAAAACACGTATTTCTTCTTTTGGGTCCCTCAATAACCTGCCAAGTTTCATGGAAATCGGAGGGGGACACTTGGATAACCTCCCTTGTTAGTAATTTAAATGTAATGGATTTTAAGACACAGTAAATACATTTTCGAGCCCGACTTCGCGACCCACCAAACGCCCTCGGGACCCAGTACTTAGTGGGTCGCGCCACATAGGTTGAGAAACGATGTTCTTGGCTGTTCGGGTACGAGCACTTAAGTAAAAAAGAAATACAGCAGAGAGTTATTTATGGGTCTAGACGCCAGATCCTCGTTAGTCTGCAAAACGCAGTCCAGGGTGCATTATGCTGAAAGGAGGTTGACATTCGGTAGTCTTCACCATTTATACCCCGATATAAGTTATGAAACAAATGTTCCTGCCTGTCTTGTTCCTTCTTTTCCGGTTAGTGAACTTTTAACATTTTTGTGTTTATTATTTCGAGGCTCCAAACATGACTGAGACGTCACCTCCAAGAACAAGACCAGACGATTAGAAATTTCATTGATGGATTGATTTGTTGTTTTAAGTCCACTTTATGCACAGTAAGGCTAAAGTTGGATCCGAATCACTATGTGCCTCCACCGGGTATCGACCTCTTGATTACAAGGCAGAAATTTCATCGTAAAGTTACGGTAAATTTTTACAGTGTGGATGACAGCAGAGATTGACTGGTTCAGACCGTAATTTCTCGTATTATAGTGTTGTACAGCGCCCTGGGATTTAAGATCGATGAGTGTCGAACAGATAAATTTAAAACAAAATATTTTGGAAGCCTCAGTAATCCTCATTGGAACGCCACCTCACTTCAAAGCAGTGATGTGCGTCTACGCGTAAACAACGATAGTCTACATTCTACACGTAGACTATTTTATACACGTAGATTACGTAATCTATGTAAACAACATGGCGAAAATTTATAAGTTAGGAAAGGGCGCCGTGGAATTAAAAGAAAATTATACTGCGTATCAGTTGCTGATGTGTGAGGAGAACTTTCTATACTCTTTCTTCCAAATTCGAACAATTTCTCACCTAGTAAGAAACCTAATATAAGAAATATCTTGTGTTTTATGGGGAAAAGACCACTCGTGCCTCACGAATGCCATCTGTTGTTGTTTCTTGCATACTATTTCTTCTTCCATAGTTGATAATAGAAGAGAAGAGAAATTTTGTTGTAAATAGGATTTTTTTCATTTCGTTAGGAACCAATATAAAAATGTCACTTTCCTTTCATGAAACCCTTAATTTTAATGCACTTTAGATTGTCTACGTAGTCTATGTAAACTACAACCCAATGTAATCTACGCGTAGATTACGTGTAGACAACGCATGTAGACGTAAACTTATAGTCTACTGCACATCACTTCTTCAAAGGAAGTTCGAGAGATCAGTTTCCTTCTGACAACCATATGTCAAGTCCACGTGGAGCCCTACCAATAGCGTCCGTTTTTGGAACTGACAGTACTTGTCAAGTCCAAGTGGAGTAAATGAAATGTTGCCAATTCAGTTTCTTCAGAGATTTCATAACGTGAAGTATTCGTTATCTTTGTTAGGTTGTGTTATAGTGTTTTTTATACAATGTGGAGACATTGGGAGTGTAATGTCGTCACAGTTCATCTTGGATGTCTATACCCTATCCCAGATAACTGTGGAGCAAGGCCGCGCATACCGTCAGAAGCGCGAGAGAAATTGAGTGCTCAGAGCGAAGCAGTACACGCTGCTGGAAAGGCAGTCGTCGCTCTCCTCCCCTCCACGCAATCCCGTTCCTCTCACGTGTGTTCATTGATGGAGCCGTCTCGCTCCACTACTTGCGCAGAGACTTGCTTTCGTTCGCTTCCTCCAGAGATACCCGGGAAAGAGTATAGGGCCGATTTAGCTGAGCGAAAGAGGTTCGCTCATATCGTTCATTTGCAATGGACCTCAAAGCTTTTCGTAACCTGATTCCGTTCAAAGTGATTGCGTGACGAAAGAATCATAAACGAAAATCGATGACAGGAGGGTACGTCGAATTCACAGTTAATTTCTCTTCCGCAATTCTGTTAAGAAAGCATAAAAATGACGTCACGCATAAAACTTCTTCACGCATCCCCATGAATATATAACGTCGATCGAATGCGTAATTTTTGAACGATATTAAGTACCGGGTGTCAGAAAAGTAAACCGTTGTGTAAAAGAGGTTAATGTACGTATCTCTGAGCAGCTTGTTGTAATATATGCAGAAAGGATGTAAGTTTTGAGTGAATGCAGCCATATGGCTGTACTAGTGCGCATATAACACTCGAAAATGTCGCATCCCATACGATACATTGTGCGCTGTTGTGGCGTGACCACTATCTTTATCTACCATGAACGCTAGCGCCACGCGGCTGAAGTCTGTAAACCTGCACTCACTCAAAACTTACATCCTTTCTGCATATATTACAACAAACTGTTTAGGGATACGTACATTAACCTCTTGTACACAACTGTTTATTTTTCGGACATCTCAAACGGATCACCCGATCACCTTAGGTTTGGTACAGCCTCAGTAATTAGTTACTTCAAACCCCGTTACAAAATTAAAATTCTTAACCAAACCGACTAAATCGAACATCTGCAAATTGTCATTATTAAAGCTGGGATTTTCATGACAGTATATTTTTTTTTGAAAAGGTTGATGTGTTCCTTAAATATATAGAAATTCATATTATGAAGAAACTGATTAAATTAAGGTGCTTTATAAGGGCATATTTGGCCATTTCTACGTGATAGAGCGTATTTTGATAGATTTTCGGACATATTTAGCATATTTTCATGGAATAATACAACCATTCGTTCTTACTTCCATATTCACTCAAGTTGTTGAATTTCTTACTATTACACGTCCCAGTTTATTTACTGACAAATCGTGAAAAATTTTGTATTTTTCATGCTGCTATAGCTGCTTTGGAACAATCAGGAGTAGAGTAAGATTATTTCCATAACATCCCTGACTGTTGTGCATTTGCAGCTTGGGAGCGAGTCACAACTCCCAATGCAGCCAATCAACAAGCGAGCTACTGACGTCATCCCAGCCCAGAACCAATCGCTGACCCTCCTCGCTGTAGGTAGGTTCGTTAGCTAGACTCGCGCAGTCAGCCGAAGGTGTTCCGAAAATAATCTGACTCTACCACTAGTGGACCAGATTCAGTTGTGAATAGAACTGTGAATGAACTTATATGGTGCTTGTGGTGAAGTGGGACAACGAGTGTCAATGAAATTTAGGAATGTTTTGGAAAAGAGAACAAAGGGCATCATACATTGTGCTCTATTGCAAAAAAAAATATTGGCCCAACAATTTTCTCTCGATACTACAGAACGAGCCGAATGACATTGTTTACTTTAAATATGCTCATCTTATGTCAGCCGAATAGAAAGAATCTTTTCTCAGTACAAGGTTTTGCTTGCTGACAATAGGCAATCATTTACAGAAAGTATTCATTGTACATTGCAATTCAGGGCTCATAAAGTGAACTCAAAATAGTATGTGTATCTCAGCATATGTTAACTATTGATGTTTGAAACAGTTCAGTTGTAAGGGCATATTTTTTAAAATTTTAGGTCACAGTAGCATTTTTTATTTTACATATTTTGGTGATTTTTCAGGTCATAAAAATCCTAGCCTTAGTCATTATATACTATCAAGTTCACTGACCGGTCGCTAGATGGTACTGTTTGCAGAAAGTATCTCAAACAAAATCGAAGCAGTTTCTGAATTAACGGGGGCTATGCTGGCGATTTTCCCTCCCCCCACAAATTTTATCCCCTGCCAGGGATACTTTTATCTGCCGGAAATAAAATGTAATTGAAAGCTGCAGTATACCATTTTGTAAAACAAACACAATTGAAAAATAATTATTTTTTATTATAATTCAGCCATCAAAAATTTTTATAACAATAAGCATCGTATCGTACCCAAGGTTAGGTGATTGACTTGAGAGGCGTATGTGTCATGAAAGTTGGAATCGGAGGACAGTTGGCGAGTGAACGGGATAGTGTAAGGATTGCAGATTGGAGAGAGAAAGCAAGTGGGGGACGATTGTTGACCAGTGGGGCATAAGGAGAGGGAATTCTGACAGGAAGGTCAGATATGTGACAATTGAAAGGACACTCAATGGAAATAACCTTCATCTAATTGTGAGGCAAATATTATCCTTTTCTTGATAAATCCATATGGGTTCAGTCATGGAGAGTACAAAACCCATATCTAACTTAATTCTATTGCCATTCCTTTAAATGTAACCTCTTTCATGTATCACATTTAGGCCAAACGAGTGATAACCATCTGAAAGATGAATAACTAAGCCACCCAATAGACAGCTCAGGGTCTCTGGTTCGATCCCAACGCAGGATTAACATTGCGTTACGGTTTGCAACCTTGTTTAATAAAGTAGGACACTATTCTGCAATTAACCAACCTCACCGAGTCGAGACAACAGCAGGCTGTTTTCTACTTACGTTTTTATAACATAGTACTAATATTTACATGTACTAAAATGTTCACAAGAAACTTGTAGGTAAGTTAGATGCACGTTAAGTTTAGGTTAGATGGGCGTTAAGTTTAGGTTAGATGGATGTTAGGTTTAGGTTAGATGGACGTTAGGTTTAGGTTAGATGGACGTTAAGTTTAGGTTAGATGGGCGTCAAGTTTAGGTTTGATGGACGTTAGGTTTAGGTTAGATGGACGATAAGTTTAAGTTAGATGGACGTTAAGTTGAAGTTAGATGGGCGTTAAGTTTAGGTTAGATGGACGTTAAGTTTAGGTTAGATGGACGTTAAGTTTAGGTTAGATGGACGTTAGGTTTAGGTTAGATGGACGTTAGGTTTAGGTTAGATGGACGTTAAGTTTAGGTTAGATGGACGTTAAGTTTAGGTTAGATGGACGTTAAGTTTAGGTTAGATGAGCGTTAAGTTTAGGTTAGATGGACGTTAGGTTTAGGTTAGATGGACGTTAAGTTTAGGTTAGATGGACGTTAGGTTTAGGTTAGATGGACGTTAGGTTTAGGTTAGATGGACGTTAGGTTTAGGTTAGATGGACGTTAAGTTTAAGTTAGATGAGCGTTAGGTTTAGGTTAGATGGACGTTAGGTTTAGGTTAGATGGACGTTAGGTTTAGGTTAGATGGACGTTAGGTTTAGGTTAGTTGAGCGTTAAGTTTAGGTTAGATGGACGTTAAGTTTACGTTATATGGAAGTTAGGTTTAGGTTAGATGGACGTTAAGTTTAGGTTAGATGGGCGTTAAGTTTGAACTTAGCAATAGACATTGGTTGAAGTTTTCGGTGTTACTAGTTCGATAATTCTTTTTGTGTATGCGTTTAGGTTTTTCTCAGAATGGAAATCTATTTCTCCATCACGTTAAAATGCTATCACAAGATTTAATGACTTAAGGTACCTTAAAACCACTATGTAATGTTTAATTTACTGACTGGTAACATACAATTTTGCATACTAAAGAAAAACCTACCTCCCAAAATATTGTGCCCCCCCAGCAAAAAAAGCTTAATTCGCACAGTACATCGCAGTATAGTTGAATTTTGTTTTGGTAAATAATAAGCATAAAATTTATTTTAGTTAAGACTGTTCATTATTTAATTTTCTAACAGATCAGGAAATATTTTGTAGGTATATAAGGAAACACATATGCAGCGATTTAAATGCTATTAACCTGATTAATGGAAAAACGGTGAAAGTAAGTCGTGAACTTTTTCTACTTAGAACAATTTTACTGAATACAACTTCTAAGTTACAAATATGTTGTAGTATTGTTGGAAAGCGTTTAATATCAAAATGTAAAATAACTTACGTGATATTGATGTTCATCGAGTTTACATTAATGCCACGCCACTAGAGGGAATCGCATGCAAAAAATTAAACGTGTTGTTTGTTGTTCTGTAATAAGTGTTTATTTACTGTTTTTTATTGTATTTTTTGTTATTAATAAGACGTTTCAAATCTAGAGGTGATGATGACCATAGTGATAGAGAAAACTGTGATTTAAGATCGCATATTAAAAAGTGCCTGATCTTTTCAACTGTGATTTTGTGTTTCCTGTGATAGCCGTAAAACTAAATAGAAAGAGTGACGTTGGCCAATGACCATTCCTGCGATTCGTTATATATTAGTGATTTACATGTTATGATTCTTGTTTTGCAACCGAATCTGCTGGAATTACCTGCGGTAATCGTTGAATGACGAACCGTAGTGTTTGAAAGCAGTGAATTGACTTTAATATTTTCACATTAAAATATGTTAAGAGGAAAACAAGAAATAACACTGTAATTGTAATTTATTCTCGTTCTGTTGACTACTTTGTTGATATTTCTATCTGCAGCAGTATAGAGCACATCATTTGTTACATATAACTTGATTACAATTGATTAAGAATTAGTTGTTGGTCGCGAACGTGATTGTAATTCATTAATCACAGTGATGAGAATCACAGTTGGCTTCCAAACACGACGTCACGTAAATCTCAATATAACATCCTAATTCAGGAGGCAATGTCTATTCTCGTCATTCATCTGACCCTGACAACATTTTTCTGCGGTTGCCCACTGATCTCAACAACAGAGAAGTACCCACACGGGGTATTGAACACGGGAACTTACAACTAAGCGTATAAGTTCGACATATTCTCCTATTGTTGGTACGTGGCTTGATCATCACGCGTTTTGTATCCCTCCGCTTAGCGTAAAATAATCCCCCGCCGTTTCTGTGTTGAGGAGAGGGTGTCAAAGTGGTGGACAACCCTGATAATTAACCAAACCAATCCTATCTGTTGCAACGCGTCGTGTCCTACACACAAAACCCCTCCGCTGCCAAATTGAATTTTGGCTTGTCAAAGTTTGGCCTTACGGGAGACCAGTTTCTGCAGTGAGCGGGGACTACTTCCTCTGTCGGATGCACGTGGGCTTCCATGTCGATTAGCACTGCCAACCAGAAGAAGTTGGCTGCAAGTTTCCGCCAGTGACGTCAGCGTTCTAAGCCAAGATCGACATCTTTGTAAACTGTAGGAAGGAAAACAACTGTACTAATTATGCTGTCAAAGGTGTATTTTTGATTCCGTATATCTTGTACACCGCACTTCACTTCTGCTTACAGCATGTTTGGAATGGAGTCCGCAGGTTTTTTTTTTCTCAGGGGCATACATAAGTTTGCCATTTAAACTTATACTTTACCTTTTATTATTATTATCATTATTGGTATTAATGTAATCACAAAATCGAAATTGAATTAAAGTCGTTAATTCTTGGTATTTTCTTCACTATAAGAGCCTAAAATGTCTTAAAATGAACAATATTTTTTTCGAAAAGTGCAAAAACAAGCAGTTGAGGGGCGGGGGATGGTGTGTAGAATTCGAGATTTTCACCAATTCAGGAAATGTCTGAAGTTTCCTGTCCAGAAAATTTCCGTCTGATCAGGAAATGGCAATTTTTTCAATCCCAAACAAGGGGATTATAAAGATTTCCTTTCCGCATACCACAACAAGTTACGGTAATAAGCATGGTTGTAATGCTTCTGGAAGAAACATTCCATCGTTATTTTGTTGAACGTGGCAGTAATGCCGTAGCTTACAGACTGTGTGTCACAGAACAATATTATTTAAAATATCGTTACAATTTCACCATTCAAATTACCTGAACTTTTCCTAATATTTCAGGAGGGCAAGTGCTCCTGGGCCCCGCTTTGCTGACGCCCTTGCATGTTCAGCCAATATCAGTTCGGCAAACGCCCCATAAGAAGGAACTTTTGTGCCACAGTCTGTCCGTCCGTCCGTAGACATGGAGAGCAGTCTTTTTACTGATAACCAAATCTAGAAATGATGAAGAAACTGTGATGTCAGATCACAGTGCCTGTTACTTTCAATTGTGATTTTTATGTTTCCTCTGATCAGTGGCAGTTACAGTGGTGAGAAATTGAAGCCTTGAAAGAGTGGCATTAGGTGTTTCCTGTGATTCATTTTCTATTAGTGATTTCTATGAGTGATTCTCGTTTTGTCACTGCATCCGTAGCAATAACAAATTACAAATCATCTGCCATGAGGTGATCGTTGAATTTCATGAGGAAATGAAGTCCCCTTACCCCAAGAAAATTTCAATAAAAAGGTAGAGCATGCCGACAATAGCTAAGAAATTTGGCAGCCATATTGACTTTCGTTTTTCATTGAGTTTAATTTAACGTAGAGCGTACTTTTTTTTGTAATAATAAGCACTGATTCCATCCTTTTTTTAATTAAAGGTCAAAATAATGAACGAATTTTAAATTATCGTGCGTTTTGATTACTGCTACTAGTAATATAAAATTCCATTTAATTGAAATTCAACAATGGACACGTTTAGAATGGCATGGCTGGTGTAATGTAAGCTTCTATTGTTGCAACGACTTTCAATTCTTGCAGATATTTTAACGGTTAGTCAATCATTTATGGTGACGTAACTACTTGTGCAGTTTTGTCGGAAGAAATGTTACTGTTATTTTTACCGGAAATACAATGTCTAAGCAACAAACATTATTTGTTTCTTTTCTAAGGAAAGATGAAGACTCGCATAATAAATTAAATGCTAGTGATGATGAATGATGAATCTTCGATTACTCTTCCTTATTCTTCGAACGAAGAAAGTATTATTCCAGACCCATCCTCAAGTCAAACCGAACAAAGTGTTGAACAGAGAGTTTAAAAGATGATTTGATCTACAGATAAATATGCTGTAAAAACCTCGACCCTTTTAGTCTGTTGTAAATGTTACATCCTATAAGTAAAGTAATGTAAAGTGCTCTCCTATGCTTTGCATCACGCAATGAAGGTGTATAGGGGGTGTGGAGTTAGGGCCCCACACTTTATTGATCATGACCGAAGTGATGTGATCAGCACCACGCCCCTGGCCGCTTTATACGACGCCTGGTGGACGATGGAGTAGCTTCAACAGGTGGAAAAAATCCCTGTTCCCCCAGTCGGGATCGAACCCGGGTCTCTCGCATAGTAGTCAGACACCCCAACGACTGAGTTACTACGGCTATTTTCCTAACATAACTTAATGTTATTACGTTATCCTTTGTTCACAGGTACAGTCATAATGTTTCCAATCTCGCCTTCAAGTCTATACCCAACGATTTTGGTCACGAACCGCCAGTGCACTTAGCACTTCGCAACGAACCGAAAACCTGGAAACGCGACAAAATTTCTAACCAAGACGGGCCCAGTTGTTTGCTAGCGCATAAGAACTCACAACACGTATCCATTAGATGACCAAACCTGGTAAATTCAGTTAACAAATTGAAGAACGCTGCTCACCGAACGGGGTCAAAATCGATCAAAACAAACTCAGTGGGTTATTTTCTGAGACGTTAACTTCCGAGATGATGGGGAAGAAGCGGTTGATCACAGGAGGAAGGGCCAATCGCTGTTTCCCAAGGCAGAAGACAGGCCAATTGGGGTGAGACGGGGTCTTTTCGAGTCGAAAATTGAAGAAGCCTTCTGCAAGTGACATTCTAGGGGAGAGCCATGGTGATGTGAATTGGAGAACAGGTATTTGTGCGTTGCATTCAAACAATGTGTTGTTTATTGTTGATACTCAATAGTGGTGTTACAAAATTTGTGGATAACAAGTGCAATGTGCCCACATTTTGTAGGGACGGTTAATTTCAATTTCAATCAAATGTAAGATCACAGCTTTGGTAAGACCAATACAGTCATCCATATTGTGAAAAACTAAGTATGCTGACCAAGGCAGTAATTTATTTGATTAAAAACATAAACTAAACGTAACGTTTCAACCTTCTAGCAAGGTCTTCATCAGACTCTGTATCAAGTACAAAAGTAACCAGATACACAAAAAGGGCATTATATATACACAAACCTTACTCCCTCCAGACTATTAGAAAGTTGTTAGGAACTTTCTAGCAGGTGGCTTTCACTTGCCAACTGTACTTTCACCTAACAGGCTAAACATAATTACTTTCATATAGAATGTGAAGAGATATTCATATAGAATATCTCACGCTCTTTTTCCTTCATTTTTCTCCATATTGTGTCTAATAGGTATGACAATTTTGGTTCAACCATACTCTAAAAAAAAACGAATGTTCGATACCTGGTGTTTTGGATCAGACTCTAAGCTATAGGTCCTGTTCCGATTAGCCTATTTGCGCATAAAGTGGACTTGAGAAACAAAAACTCTTCCTGAAATAACTACAGAGCATTCCCTGACATTCGCTACGAGACTCGGCGGCAAGCTTCCCGGCATCAGCGCTTGTCTTTCCCGGTGAACGGGTGAGCGACAGTCGCTAGAGTCGGCTATTAAAATTACAGTTTTCATATTGTGTACTAACCTTGACTACAGAAGGTGTTGAAAATGATGTTCCTCTCCTGCAACACATTCCTGACATCTCCGAAGGAAATTGGCATTTACACGTGCAAGTTCGTCTACTGTAATTCTCCCGATTTTTCATACAATACTCTCTTTTAACTCACGGATGGTGTGCGGATTGTCTTTGTATACTTCATTTCCCCATTTTTCTTTCCACTTTTATTCAGAACTGACCCTGTTAATCTAAACGTTTTTACGAGGTTTAATACAAGCGACTCTCACGGACCTGTTCACCGGGAAAGACAAGCGCTGATGCCTGGCCGCTTGCCGCCGAGTCTCGTAGCGAATGTCACGGAATGCTCTGTAGAATACACAATGAAACCACTTCGTCCGAAACACATGTGAGGTTTCCTCTCCCAATATGATAAAACATTGAAATTCGTTTATCTCTGATCATTTATTTATCACCTCTCTAAAAGTTTTATCGCTTTATTTTTGGCAAGCGGATTGGAGTGAGATGCCTTGCTGCAGAAATTCTTTATTCATGGGCGAAGTTCAGCCTGTGGCTGCTCTACCACTTAACCAGCAAAATCAAATACAGTAAAACCTCGTTAATCCGGACTAATGGGGGGGGGACAAGTTGACCAGTTTAACGAAAGTCCGGATTAACTGAAATAACCTAAAGAATTGTAGAAAGTGCATTAAAACAAGAAACATAATTTCATCAGTGGTTGACTGCCTTTACTTTGGGAAGTTCTCTTGTTGACTTCTAGCCACATTTAAAACCTTACATTCTGCTTTTTTGCCTTTTGCCTGTCCGGATTAAGCAAAGTCCGGCTTATCGGAGTCCGGATTAACGACGTTTTACTGTACTACTATACCATAAGTATGCATTACTATAACAATACATTTATCTCTACTAAATATTTCAGTAACTAATACTATTTAAATATTACAATTTTACTCATTCACACATATCAAAAGATTCCTTTCGTGTTCAATCGTGTAAATCGTTATTTAGTTTCGGTTGCAATGTAAAACTGCTGAATCTAGTCATGTGTATTGAGGCTCGGTCCCTGCTCATAAGAAGTACTTTTCTTACTGCACTTTTAAAGCTGTTATATGTCGCACACGAGGTAGCATCTGGTGGCAGCGCATTCCAACAGTATGCAGAAGCAGCTTTGAAGGATGACAGGAATATGGATTTTGAAAATCTGTCAAGATGAAGTTTCATAGTGTGTCGATTCGTGTAGCTGTGTATGTCGTGTCTAAATTGAAGTCTGTCGTATAAGTGTGCCGGTGTTTTTTGTTCTGGGTATAATCCTTCGGATTATGCATTATAATTATCTTTCATTTTCCGCTGTATTCACACACAACCTTAACTCCTCGATGGCAGCCTTGTCATTGTCCAAGAGTCACTGGGCCACTGTCATCGTCACCTCGAAACGGCAGCTCGTGTTGATCACGAAAACAGAAAGTTCACAGTTATTAGTGAATGATATAATTATTGTTCTTTTTAAATTAGGGGCACGATATGTTATTCTCCACTTAAGAAACCACGAACCTTATTTCCTCTAGTGTAAAAGAAAAACATTCTCTGTGGGCTAGAGACTTTTGACCCTTCCCCTCTGGGTACGTGACTTCATATCCAAAAACGTTAGAATGTTTATGAACTTGGACAGTGGCGGCGATTGGGTTCCAAACCCTAGGAAGCAAGGTGCCAAAACTGGGAGGAGGGTAAAGACAGTATATTTCCCTTTGTAGATAAGGCTTAGCATAGTGCGGGAGCAAAAGTGACGAAAAAGAGGAGGAAACTGCCCCCTCGCCTCCCCCAAATCGCCGCCACTGTACTTGGACATGGACCATTATTCACGAACACAGTAACCTTTGTAATAACTGACTGATTTAAACAGAACTGTTAGATGTGTGTGATATGCTGGAACTATACAAATAATGATGTTCTGAGTGGAGCACTACATATATATATATTTATAGAAACAAATTCTACATAATTTTCTAGGATCTTTATCGAAGGGTCTCTATGTAAGGAAGTAATAGAACTTTATCGACCATTAAATCTTTTTTGTGTAAAAAGAAAAGAAATATAGAAAAGAGGACAGAGTTTACAATACCGGACCACTCTCAAATTTCTATGAAATTTCGCATACTCACCAATTGAGACATCCTAATCACGAATCTGCATCTAATAATTGGCGATCAAGCATGGAAATTGTAAAATAACGTGTAGAAGTTGTAGAATAACCTTGTTAAATACCACGATACAAAGCAATTGACAGCCATAGTTCTCTCGCAATGCTTGTCGCACAACAGTTTTCCTACCTTGTGTTCCGACGTGAGACGAGGTTAGGCCTGTTAGGTTCCATTAGCATAAATACCTAGGTACAACAAAAATTATTATTTACGCTAACAGAACTAAACACACTAAAATTGAAAAGCTTTCTGCCTTGACGTCAGAACACAATATTGGTCAAGTGTTGTGCGATAAATGAGACCCAATTGAGACAATTTAAATTAAGTCAGAATATTTATACATTTGACCGTGTAAGTTTTTCCATTGGAATTATGGGCCTCGCCGATGGCGCAGTGGTAGCGTCGTCGCCTTGTAATCAAGGGGTCACGGATTCAGTACCAGGTGGAGGCACAAAGTGTTTCGGATCCCACTTTAAACTGTACGTCCAGTCCAGATTATCCTTACAGTGTATAAAGTGAACTTAAATCAGCAAATAAAAAATGATTTTAGCCACCCTGTGTATGAATGAATGAATGGTTGTTTTAAGTCCACTTTATGCGCAGAAAGGCTAATCGGGACTGGACCTACAGTTTAAAGTGGGATCCGAACCACTTTGCCATATGTCTCCACCGGTTATCAAACCCAGGGCCCCTTGATTACGAGGCGATGACGTTACCACTACGCCATCGGGGAGGCCCATACATGTGTGTGTGTATGAGAGAGAGAGAGAGAGTGAGTGAGGATGAAGAAAAAATGTTTTAAGGAGATAAGTACTGAGTATTAAAATACAGTAGTGGCATTAATTCTGGACACTTTTCGTAAAATGTTATTTTTTTTTAAAATCTCGAATGTAGAAACTATATTCTGTATAGAAATATTAAATAAGTTTCAATGACATCGTTCAGTAACTTCAATAATTGCATCTGAGTGCAGCAGTGTAGTCTGATTATAATTGTTATTGTTATTTTCAACCAACAGAACGCTTGTGTGCGATTGTTGTATAGTAGGTCAACTTCCCAACTGCTGCAAACAATGAAGCTCACACTTAACCCACAGTACAATACAGAAAATACCAATAATCAGAGAACAATGCTACAGTAAGATGAAATTCTTGAAGCTACTGAACAATGTACAACAATGATGCTCCCAGTTGACCTACTATACAACAATCGCACACAAGCGTTCTGTTGGTTGAAAATGACAATAATAGAGTACAATGCTGCACTCAGATGCAATTATTGAAGTTACTGAACGATATCATTTAAACTTGTTTAATATTTCTATACAGAATATAGTTTTTACATTCGAGATTTTTAAAAAATTAACATTTTACTAAAAGTGTCCAGAATTAATGCCACTACTGTATATTCAATACATGTATATGATTTGTCATATGAAATCGGTGCTGTTATGTGTAAAACCTAGCTTCCAAATTAAATTAAAAGTATACCAGTCCTGTGTCTATATCCAGTATTAGTCGCACAGCGTAACGAACCACAGCCTCCACCGTGTACCCTGAGACTTCTGCTTTTTTTTGATGCCACTATATTGAATCCAGAAGATCAATAAATAAAGAAAAAGAAATGTCTGACCTCTCCAGTTAGACCTTATAGGATTTTCATTGCTACTGTCGAATCATTCAGCCGCAAATTGGCAACCCGAAAGTTGATTTCGTTTTGGGTTAGAGAGGAGGGATCCATAAATTCGATTACAAGGCTTTTCGGCCGTTTCCTAGTTTTCTCCGATCGGTCCGTGGGCACCTGTTAGTTCCTGGCGGCTAGGCAACCTGTAACGCTTCCAGGGAGTGGACGGTCACTGACCCGGAATCGGGCGGGAAACTTGGGGGGGGGGATTTATTTCGAACTCCGTCGACCAAAAATCGGCTGTCGCATCGGAACGACTTCACTCGCATCACGTGATCGGCAGCCGTATAACTTCAAAGGTGATCTGGCGTCCTGGGTACAAATTTCTTAGTTCTAGGTGCCCTCCTAGCAGCACAGGATAAAGGGGGAAGAAATTCGAAAATCGAAGTAGAAAATACATTTTGGGAAATAATCTTGAGAAATCCACGTGCTCTCTAGGCAGCGAATTTTAATTTCTCCAGAAAGGAGTTATTTTGTTTGGGTATTTGATTGATTGAGTTGGTGCTTTAAGTCCACGTTATGCACAGTACGACTAATCGGGACTGGACCTACAGTTTAAAGTGGGATCCGTTTGGGTATTTGGAATGACATATCCCCAATAGATCTACGCTCTGTCCCAGATATCTGTGGAGAAGGCGAACGAAAACAAGTGTCTGCGCAAGTAGTGACGCGAGACGGGTCCACCAATGAACACGCAAGAGGTTTGATTGATTTGCTTTATTTTACTTCGCTTTTTGTGACACTTTTCGCTACTTTGCGAACATGGGGATGAGTGATGACCTGATGAAATTGATGAATAGACACTCGGAAATATACATACCCATGCCGGGATTCGAACCCGGGACCCCTGGCGTCGTAGCGCGATGTGCTAACTACTCCGCTACGGGGGCCGGCGAACACGCAAAAGGGAACGGGATTGTGTGGATGGGGAAGCGACTGCAGCCTTCCCAGCAGCGTATACTGCTTCGCTCTGCCACTCGATTTCTCCCCTTCTCTGCCACTATGCGCGGTTTTGCTTCTGAGATACCTGGGACAGGGTATTTCATTCATGGAATTAACTGCATTTTTATTTCATCGAAAGGATCTCTTATTTGGTTATATTATGTTGCTTTTCGTCCATTGTTGCAGATGAGTGATTATAGAATGAGATGACGACGCGCGCCCTCAGGCCTTTTTCTCAGGGGGGGGCAGAGAAAGATTTCATATCCTAGCATTTAGTCATAGAAACGTACCGTCAAACGGGGTAACTTCGTCTTTGAGGGCAACTTCGTCATGGGACCGATAGATGTCTGTAAGAGTCACATTCTGGTGGACCAATTAGGGTTCCCAACCGTCCCGGTTTGTCCGGGATTGACCAGGAATCGTTTGCCTTGTCCCGGAATATTTTTTTTATCTTTCCGGGACGCGTGTTTTCAAACCCTAAAGTGTTGCAGAACCAGAGGTATATAACGCTTTCTTATTGGCTGTGCGCACCGGAAGTGTTTATGTTTCGTGTTCATCGTTCCTTGCTTGTTCGTTTACAGAGTAATATGTCTATGGTTTACAGGAAAAGTATTGAAAATTTACACTAGTTTTTATTTAGTAATAATGTTTGTAATCAAATTGTCGAAATAATGTTTTACTTTGAAAAATAATGTTGAATATCTCTGAAAGGGCTTGCAATGTATGTGAAGTGATTTCTGCATTACAGGAGAAATTTTATAACTTGAAATATGCTAAATAATGCAATTTCTGTACTGCACAACAAACTGTTGGAATGAGAAATTAGAGGCATAATATTGTTGAACAATATCAAGAATCTTTGGAAATGCAATTGAAAATACAATAAATTATACATATTAAGTTTACGGGGAAACTACTTCATCATATATACCTGTGGCTTCATTGTGGTATTGTTTGCAATTAGTTGGAATATATATATTTCTGAATAGTCGTAAGTAGTTACAATGTTTCTACTAATGTGACTTTAAATAGGAAAATCATTCACTTCAAGAAGAGTTCTGATTTCTGTCTTTCAAAACATTAAAAAATATGCTAAAAATCAACTTCAGTTTAAAGGGGTTTCTAATGTTGTTGGGATAGATCTCTGAAATCTACACTGTCAACTTGATCCCTGCCATCTAGCGTTACCTTGGAGGAACACTGCATTAACTTCCGGAATGACAGCCAATCAGAAGCCGAATATCGCTGGTGGTTCTGCAGCACTATAGGGTTTGTAAATACGCGGCCGGGCTTATTACTACGCGGTGTATGAGTGCCAACTACTGGACTATTATTATTGTGATTTGCGAACTATTTCTCTTCTGTACAAGTGTTTTTTCCTCATCGAGGATGTCTCTAAGGTCGTTATCAGCTTCGAGTCCAAGCTCCAGAATGCAAAGAACTTCTAAAATTAGTATCATTTGTGTTGTCAGTGCCTGTTGGAAATTCATTTTGTGAGCGAGTGTTTAGTGTAATGGGTAGGGAGACAAATTTATGGTAAATAAAAACTGAGGAGAGCGGTAAATAAAATGTTAGATCAGCGGTATATACCAGCGGTGGAAAAAAAATTGGCACGCACTTTTTCATCATGAGAGGAAACAACATACAAAAGAGCTATAAATTGATAAACTACTTCATTTTTATATACTGTACACATGCACAAGTACTTAGCTGTCCAACCAAAAAAAACTTCAACACAAAATCACTTCATTTCTAAATTGCATATCTCAAGTGATTTATTAAAGGATATCCTTGCTGTCCAACAAATAAAATAATCACTACTGCACATACACAAACACATGTTGAAAATCACATGATGATAAACAAAATTCATTCGTGACGCTAATGACACCATTGTTTCCCTTGATGTGCGGAAACAGACTAATCTTATCGCTGCTACAGCTAGCAAGTTCAATGAAACTGGAAGTTGAGTAGACATTCGGGGGAAGAAAGGAATGCAGCTTGACAGGGAGCGAAGTTTTCGAACTGAGATTATGTGCATGGGAAATCCCAATTTGCAGCGTCTTCCTGATGTGATCGAAGATAAAACGTTCTTCAGCTGCACGTTGTAGGAAACTTTAGGCAAACGTTTCGTTACAAATCGACAGTTTACGCGCACAACCTCGATTGTCGGTTTTTGCGTGTTTTCTACTTAATTTGATGATATTTCACGGTTATTTCGCGAAAAAGCGTTCATTTCGTGGAAAAGCACACATTTCGCATTACTTCGCGAATAAAACTCATGCGTATTTCATCATTGGGGGTGTAGTTACGTGGAGAATGTTCAAAATTGCATCTTTTTTTTACATTTCGCGATTTCGCGCATCGCGAAAATTCAATGTCCCTAGTAATGGGCTATATGAGAAACAGATTAAGTGAGAATCAACTAAAAGCTAAAATACAGGTAAAAATAAACTACAACATGAGCTGCATGGAGTTCTACGATTATGTGAAGGGTAGGCCTGACTTAGTGAAAAGAGCCAAATCTCAAGGTTTTAAGTATCAGCTGTGATGGCTGCCCCTGCCACATCCAGTACGAGTTATGCAACATGTAACTGAAGCATCGCTGTCCCTGCATTTTTTGTAAGTATCAGTATCAGATTATTAAAATAGCTTAAAATGCATTCGGACTTTTTTCTAATACTCCTAAGATTTGTGGGGGAGGGGTTGTCCTTGTCCCGGAATTGTTCAGCTCAGAGTTGGGAACCGTAGGAACAATGGGAGTGTGAAGCTACAGCAACTAACAGGAAGACTGTGCAATGATCCTACAAGTGTCCGCAAGGTGATGGATTGTAGCATTGCAGAGGTGTTGCAGAACCTCCATGCAAATACTACTACGACACAGAGGAGGAGGAGAGGCAAAAGATTGTTCCTGGCGTCAGTAGTGAGCCATGGCAAATTGGAAATACCGGTAACACGAATGGTCGCACGGGGGAATCGTCCACTGAAGATCTTTGCGTGATATGCAAGTGTGAATACAGCACGTAAAGGGGATCTGATTGGCTTCGGTGCGTTTCCTGTATGAAATGGGTTTGTGGTGTGTGTAACAAGAGATCCATAGACAAATTACGTGTGAGGCATGTGAAGATGATGACTGATTGTATTGTCTATGTCTTGTACCGAAACACCTTGCTCTTTGTTTCCTTATGATACATGTGCTGAACTTGTTTTGTTTTCAAACACATTGTAAGATTTAATTGTTTAGAAACCAATAAAAGATTAAGATAAAATAAGAATATAAGACACACAAACGTCACTACTTTGACAAGAGGATATATTTTGCAATTCATACCATTTTGCGTGACGATCTTACCTCTTCATGGGGTAATTTTGACCTGCTAGGAACGTAAGCAGAGATGACGAAGTTTCTGGGGTAACTTCGTCACGAAAATGCTGACGTATTTGCCCCCCCTAATCTTTTAGAATTTCTTTGGTATTGCTTCAGTACATTTGTAAAGGACAATGTGTTCCTCGCGTATAATTTTCGTGTTGTCACTCGCCACGGATTTTGCAGGGCACCCTATGCCAAAATCTGTACGAAGTTACCCCGTTTGACTGCATGTTTTACCTTTTATTATTATAGATATCTTTATATTTTATCATTGTACAAATAACACAATTCGAATTGAATTGGGCCGGACCCTGTGGCTGAGTGGTTAGCACATCGCGCTGCGACGCCAAAGGTCTCGGGTTCGAATCCCGCTCGGGCATGGTTGTTTGTGAATGTCCATTCATCAATTTCATAATTTCATCACTCATCCTCATCTTCGCAAATTAGCCAAGAGGCACAAAACGCGAAGTAAAATAAAATAAATCAAATCAAATCAAAATCAAATTGAATTGAAAATTCTGTGGTGTTGTTGAACGCTCAGACTTGAGTCCACTATTTAAATTGAAACTATGTATATTCGCCTTGCTTTCCGTAAACATCTATAACTTTGTTGATGAACATTTCTTTGTTTTTTTTACTCTTGCATGGTGCACATATATTAATCTGCTCTCCCTCGTAGTACGTTTGATCCATGTTTTTATGCTCCGAAGTGTACTATAAAAGAAATCAAAATTAAGATGCGTGAATTGAATTGTCAATATTAAATCCTGACTTCGGAAAATGATTTCCTGATTTTTAGTAGCCTTGAACAGTCTAGAAATTCCAAAGGATTATATTTAAAAGTATTAATTCTTCGTATTCTCTGCACTCTAAGTGTTTGAAGTTTATTGAAATTTATAGTTGTTTTTTTTTTCAGAAGGGCAAAAACAATCAGTTGAGGGGGAAATACGTAGAATTCAAGATTTTAACAGTATTTTGGAAAATTTTCTGTCCAGAAAATTTCCCTACTTGTTCGGGATAAGGCGACGTTTTTAAATCCCGAACGTCATGATTATAAAACTTTCCCTTCTGAATCACATCCGATTAAATATTTTCCAACCTGCCCATACCTAGCTACGGCAGTCAAGATGGTTCTAATGCCTCTGGTGAACATCGCTCTCTTGTTATTTTGTTGGACAGGGCAGTTAATTGCTATAACGTGCAGCCTGTAAATTACAGAAAACAATATTATTTGTAATATAACAACACTACAATTCCACCATTCGAATAACATGCACCCCCCCCCCCGACCCCTCTCTGCAGGCGCCGTTGTGACGACACGATCACAACACACACGGATGATACAAAACCAACGCCCGTAGAGGATTGTACTACTACATTTAGGCACATGTTGCGTGCGTCTGGTGACAAAATTTCAACCTGCTAGTGTTGCCAGCTACGGAGATATGTCCCCAAAATGGCACTTTTTCACTCAACCCATATAATCGCCAGTCATAAATCCGTCAAATGCTGCACATGATCAATATTGGACAGATTGACATGGCATCAGTCAACACACGTCTAATTATAACTCTCGGATAATTTCATATATAGTTTTCTCACTCAAATGTCAATTTCTGGAAAAAATTTAACGCTACCTTCCGACAGTTATTAATTTATTTGATTTTATGTATGGAATAAATTGACAATATTGAGCATCGGAAAATATTTCAATGGATGAGGCTTTATAATGCAGCAAACTCGGTGTAAATATCTCTACGGTTTTCATAATACATTTTCAAGTTTGGGTTGCGCGACTTTTGAAACACACTGTAGCTGTGGATCCACGCGGCAGACCCTGTGTAGATGCAAAAGGTGTGTACTGCATGGAATATAAGTTGTTATTTGACTAGGTAACCTCTTGTACATTCACGGACACTTCTGGGTTGTAATGATCGATTGAGTTGGTGGTTTAAATCCACTTTATGCACGTTAAAGCTAATCGGGACTAGACCTACAGTTTAAAGTGGGATCCGAATCATTATGTACCTCCATCGGGTATCGAACACGCTTGATTATAAGGTGACGATGTTACCACTACGTCATTGGAGAGACCTTCTGGGTTGTAATGATCCCACTGAATGCAAAGAGAATTGTTACAAACCAGAAATGTTCGTGACTGTACGCCTTTTTTCTCTTATGAAAGTTGTCTTGTTTTATTTATACCTAAAATTTAGAAAGGGGTAGAATTTGGCTAAGCCATTACGCCACTGTACGTAGAAAACATTGAGATACGCTTGCCCATCTCTTGTGAGCACACTGCGGTATACCCTCGCACTCAACCTTACGAGCAGCTGCATTGAATAGAGAAATCGGGCAATTTTTATTGCAGAAACGTCCACCACCCTCGTCGATATTACCTTTACGATATAGAACCAAGCCAAATATTGTCGCCGCGATACACGCTACAGCTTCAAATCGTAAAGTTTCTTTCCTCGCGATTCCCTTCTGTTCCTTTTTTCGTGGGCGTTCATCGCTGTTCCTTTTTACGATCGTCTTCTGTTACATCTCGCGTTAGTTACTACTTCGCAGACACACCATTTCCATTACTGCGGAAGCGCTAGGCTCGCCCTTCTTACCCAGGCTTGAACATTACTGCTGGTTTTATGAGAGCTCTGATGTGAATTGCTCTTTCCCCCGATAGTTGGCGCTGGCATCACGTTTTGCCGGAAGGAGGGCAGAGCTTACAGCGGTTTTCTAATAGAGCTTGCCACAACTGGTCAAATGAAGTAAAAATCCCATTTTTCTTGTACGTTTACGTCACTAAACCGCGTACTGTACTAGAAATGCTGGTTTTCCTACTCGCTGTCCAGTTGAAGGGCCAGGGGGAAAAACGATGAATGTTCATTCGAGACGATTTGCCAGGAAATGAAAAACAAAGTATTTCTTTTCATAAGTACGTTAATATATGCCAAAATAATAATGCGTTTTTCAGGCACTTCTCATCGTTTCCAAACCAAGGCCGTTCTCATTCTTATAGTACAGCTTCTGAACTATCAGATGGCGTTGCGATCTCAAAATGGGCGAAAAATCGACATTCATCGTTTTTCCCCCTGGCCCTTCAGTTATTTTGATATGTAAAGTCTGCATCCCGCGAGGATTTCGTTACTTGCTTCTGGCTGGATGCTTTAAACTACCAATTAGAATCCACTTTAATCACGTTATAGCCTGTGCATCCGTAGCTGGCGATTATACAAATGTAACTGTATTACTTGATAAACACCGCGCGAGTTAAGCTTTTTGCTTTGGGGGGGGGGGGGGGGTTCACACTAAGTAGCGTATTTGTGATTCATTTATGGAAGTAGGTTTTCTTATGCATGCTAATTACACACACACACACACACACACACACACACACACACAAACAAACACAGAGGGTAATAGCGCAAACTGACACAGTTGAAAGTACACGATAATAGAAGCAAAAAAGTCTCTGCAAACATGGGTCTGCAAACGAGCCGTTTTCGAGATAATTGCGTATGTGTAGTTACAAGCCGCCGCTGACTTCATTGTTTGTAAACGTCTTCCTTGTTGGTAAAATGCTAATAATGTGTGCGAATGTGTGCTTAGAAGCTTTACTCCTTGCGAAGTCCGAGGTTGGCTCTTTGTTTACAAAACAGAACATTTCCGAGAGGTGGCGTTGTAATCAAACAGGATTGATACAATCGGTACAGAGAATTGTACGTGCTTGTGACCAATTCCGAAATGAACCGAGGGTGTTCGTGTACTTTCTACTGTGTCAGTTTACGCTATTAATTATGATACACCCTTATATATATATATATATATATATATATATATATATATATATATATATATATATATATATATATATATATATATATAAGGGAATTATATATACATATATTACAGGGTGTTTCAGAGTGACCCAGACACTACCTTTTTCTCGAGAACGGGAGATCGTATCAAGTTGAAACAAAAAAAATGCAGCACTAAGTTGGGCCCAAAGAATCCGTAGAAAGTATTTGCAATAGCCCGAAAGCCACCCTTTGCGGTTTTAGTGGGGGGCACATGCCCCGTTCGTGCGATTTTCAAATGGGAAAGGTATTTTTGGAATACAGATTCGGAAAGGCGGGGAAAAAGATACGATTGTCATATGAAACATTTGTCTGTACCACCTACAGTTTTCCGTGTAGAAAATGGTTTTGCAAAAAAGGAAGGTGAGCCAAATCGAGTATACCGAGCTTAACAATTAAGATAAATGCAGCACCATAACAGTTTCGGAAAGTGCAGGACACAAGCTTTCCAACGATATGCCACATGATGACTGCGGGACTAAAAAAGGATGAAACCGCGTTACCCAAAAAAGGGGGTCTAAAGTTAGGGAAGAACTCGAAAATTTCAAATGGCAAAGGGGGTCGAGTAACACCGAAAACTTGACCAAATTTATATTGCCAGTATTTCCATTTAACCTACCTACAAGTTTCTACAAGTGAACACTTCAATACATGTTCAGGGAGGTTGGTCAGTTACAGAATGATGTATGTCCTCCTTAAATCCACAAGGCTGCACACTTTTCGGTATGAAAATATTTTATGGCTGCACTATTAATGGACACGAATAATTTTTCAGTTGTTTGTTCCAGTTGAGAAATGATATACTACATTCTTCCAATTCCATTGTCTTTCAGGGAGATAAAAACATCCCTAGCTGGAATAAAAATAGTTTTATTTTGGCAGGGGAAATTTCTTGTGGGGGGAAATCCCCGCACCCCCGCCTGTTAATAACTAGAGCTCGGATTTGTATGCAATTACATATTCTATTACTTTGTAGATACTTAGCTTGAACAGGAAAATGTCAACGAATTATATAACTGACATGATTTTGCATAAGTTTTATGTTACATATTTTTACATATTTGCCAAGATATTACATGTTTTACATAGTTTCTAAATTACTTTACATAAAACAACATATTTCGGTATTTTTTCCTATCTTGATCTTTTTTCCTATATTTTCGATCTCTGAAACATGATGATGAAAATTTGTAGCTCATGTGATGTCATATTTTCTAATCAATGAGATGCTTAGTTCTTACGGTCAGAGTCGAATTACTTTCGGAACATCTCCAGCGAACTGCGCGAATCTGTCTAGCGAGCCTAGTGGGCATGTAGAACCTGAGCAACGGGCTTAGCGATAGGTTCTGGGTTGAGTTGATGTCAGCGGCTCGCTTGGTTAATTGGCTGCTTCGAGAGTTGCGACTCGTTCCGATGCTTCAAATGCATAAGAGACAAAGATGTTACGAAAACAATCTTCCTCTCACCTAAAAATTGATAACCAAGTCGAAAGAGAGGCTGAAAAAAAATGGAACTGGTATTTATCAAAAAATGCTCGACTTTCCTCCAACCCTTCTGGCTACATATTTTCGTATAAACTTTGCATCGGTAGACAAGAGAACTGCTTTCCTGTACGTACCGAGTTGCACGATATATGTTTTCCCTTGAACAAAAAGTCTGGTGGCCTAACCTGTTTCAGACTTTAAAGAAAATAAATTGTCCAGGCACACTGTTTCAAATTTTGGAGGACTATTTTAGAAATCGCAGGGTCTCCCTGAGGATAGGCGATAACAAACTAACAAAAACCACGACGAAGGGATGCCCACAGGGCTCAGTGTTGGGTCCTCACCTGTGGAATATTAACTTAGAACCTTGTCTTCGTACTCTGGGTGAGAATCCGGACGTGATCAGAGTTATAGCCTACGCGGATGATATCGTCCTGGTCTGCGCTGACGACTCTAGAGCTAAGGTGGAACGCAAGGCAAACAATGCTTTAAAAACCTTGGGAGACTGGTGCAGAGACGCTAAACTCGAACTGTCGGCAGAGAAGACTAAATATCTTATCGCTAAAGGCCATCTTAGCACCAGCAGGAATCCATCCATTAGGATACTGGGATCAGCTATACAGAGATCGGTCAACTTTAAATACCTCGGCGTGACCATGGGAGAGGGTATAAAATTCGGAGAACATATCAAAAACATTACAGCAAAGGCGGAAATGGCGATGGGTAAACTCACCAGAGTGGCATCCCAACAGTTTGGCCTGAAACCAAGCACAATCGAAGCATATATCCGAGCAATATACTACTCCATTGTGACTTACGCAGCCTCTACCTGGTTTGAGAGTCTAGCTTTGAAAACGAACGTCAGAGTTCTCAGGGCTTCTCAACGAAGAATATTGTTAAGAACAACAGGCGCGTTTGGAACAACTTCCACAGAAGCATTGCTAACCCTGACTGGACATCTCCCTTTAGATTTAGAAGTAAAATGGAGGGCGGGTAGATACTTTTTTAAGAAAGGAAATGAAGACAAAATGATCTCCTGTATAGGAAACTTCACCCCAACCCTGCATGAAATGAGAAACTCCCTGTTGGACAGATGGCAAGAGGAATGGAACAATGCCGAAAATGGGAGACGGACATATACCTTTATCCCGGATGTCCGAAGCAGCACACAGACAAAAATATTTTATACAGGGGGCCTGTTGCATCTTCTAACAGGACATGGACCGAATGGCAAATATCTTCACCGAATTGGCAGTGCCCTGGAACCGAAATGTACCTACTGCGGAGCTACGGAGGATTCTCCCGAGCATAGAGTCTTCTTCTGCCCGGAAACAACTGACAGGATCAAAACTTTGCGAAGAGAACTTCCTACGTTTGATATTAGAACACTTCTATGCGAGCAGCAAATTCAAAATCTGAAGATCTTGGCTGACGAAGTCTCAAAAGAAGAAAAGAAGAAATTCAACCCACGACACCGTAACACGGCCCCCACAAACAGCCAACAAACACCGGAAGAACCTAGGAGAAGTACGAGAATACAAAGGCAAAGGATCACCCCGGCCCTCGAGCAGGAGGAAGAGAATGATGAAGAACAATGAGGCACCACCAACTGTATCAAGAAGAAGGCACTACGTGGTATCAACTGGAAGACGGGAAGCCGCAGAAAGAAGAAGAATTCGTCCTGTTCGGATGCTGGGGGAAAAGCACAAAGATTATTTGTTGAGAGTGGCGGAAGCCAGGTTAAAATATATAGTAATTAAATAAAATAAAAATATAAAAAAAAATTTAAAAAATATGGTATGCTGGTATTCCAGCACCCGGTGACATTGGCATTCCAATGTCTAATCTAAACCCCAAACTAATTAACATCAAATTAAACAAGCACTATATTATTATTCATTTAAATTATTTTTATTCAAATTCTAACACTAAAAAAAACCCAAAAAAAACTTAATTCACTGTATGTCATATAATGAAGATCAGAGTGTACCCATTTTGATCGACAACTTAGCATTTCAATATTGTTTTATTTTTTTTATTTTATTTTATTGTTGTCATACCTTATTTCCTCTTTTGTACAATTAATATTAACTTTAAAATATTTCAAACGCAACTCAAGCTACATAAGTCATGGACTGAAATAGGAGGAGTAGGACGAACCGACAGGGATAAGAACACCTAGCCTCTGGGGTGAGCAATCTCCCAAACAATAAATTCAAATAACTAAAGGTCCTCAACCAATTGCTAAATTAAGAGAAAGACTCTCAGTGATAAATCATAAGCAACAAAATCTAAAAGTTCTAAAATTTGATACAGGAAAGTTTGTTGATGAAAGAATTAAGAAAGATTACCAAATTAAACTGTCAAATAGATTTGATGTTTTGCAGGATTTAAATGATGATGAAAATATAAATGAAACAGACGTAAATAAGAATTGGGAGCACATACGTAATGCAATAGAATCAGCAGCTAAAGAAAGTATAGGATACCATAAACCAAGAAAAAGTAAGCCGTGGTTTGATAATGAATGTCATAATCTAATAGAAATAAGAAATCAGGCTAGACTTAGATGGTTAAATAACTCGGATGATACAAATCTGAGCAATTATAATAGAATAAAGCGAGAAGTTAACCGCACGTTTAGAAGTAAAAAAAGAGATTACTTGAAAAGCAAAATTGACGAAATTGAAACAAACAGCAAAAATAAAAATATCAGAGATTTATATAAAGGTGTAAATGAATTTAGAAAGGGGTGGCAACCTAAAGTAAACTTGATAAAAGATAAAGACGGTGATTTTCTAGCTGACCCATGCGATATTCTAAATAGATGGAAGAACTACTTTAATGACCTTTTAAATGTCCATGTAGGAGATAAATCAGAAGTAAATGAAGTCCACACAGCAGAACCTTTAGTTCCAGAACCTAACTTGACGGAAGTTAAAGATGCTATTAAAAGGCTAAAGAATAACAAAGCACCTGGCATTGATTTAATACCAGCTGAGTTAATTAAATATGGTGGAAATTCATTAATATGTCAAATTCATAAATTAATTTGTTTAATATGGAATAAAGAAGAAATCCCTCAACAGTGGAAAGAATCCATAATTGTTCCTGTGTTTAAAAAAGGTGATAAAATGAACTGCAATAATTACCGTGGAATTTCTCTACTCTCAACAACATACAAAATATTGTCTAACATTATTTTAACAAGACTAACCCCATATGCTAATGAAATTATAGGTGATTATCAATGTGGATTTAAACGTAACAGATCAACTACAGATCAAATTTTTCACATCAGACAGACACTTGAAAAAAAGTGGGAATATAATCAAAATGTCCATCAGCTATTCATTGATTTCAAAAAAGCATATGATTCGGTCAAAAGAGATAAATTATATAATATATTAGTAGAGTTTGGAATACCTAAGAAGCTTGTTAGTATGATAAAAATATGCACCAGTGAAACAGAAAGTAAAATTCGTGTAGGTAATAATATGTCTGACAAATTTACAATTCATGATGGGTTAAAACAAGGAGATGCATTATCTCCATTGCTCTTTAATTTTGCCTTAGAATATGCTGTAAGGAAGGTAAAAGAAACTAAAGAAGGACTAAAATTAAATGGTGTGACTCAGTTGTTAGCATATGCAGATGATGTAGACTTACTGGGGGATGATGTGAATACAATTAAGAATAATGCTAAAATATTTTTCAAAACTGCTAAAGAGATAGGTTTGGAAGTTAACAAAGAGAAAACTAAATATATGCTTACAGGCCGAAACCAAGTGTTAGGTAATAATCAAAATCTAATTATTGATAACAACTCGTTTGAACCAGTTTCCAAATTCAAATACTTAGGAGTAATATTAACAAATGAAAATTATATTAAAGAGGAAATAAAAAGTAGGCTTAATTCAGGAAATGCATGTTACTTCTCTCTTCATAAACTTTTGTCTTCTCGTTTAATATCTAAGAAACTAAAAGTTAAAATATACAAAACAGTAATTTTGCCTGTAGTATTATATGGGTGTGAAACTTGGTCCCTTACATTGAAAGAGGAACATAAATTGAGAGTATTTGAAAATAAAATCCTTAGGAAAATCTTTGGACCTAAAAGGGATGAGGAGACAGGTGAGTGGAGAAGGTTACATAATTTAGAACTACATAATTTGTACTCATGTCCAGATATTATTAGAATAATTAAATCAAGAAGACTTAGGTGGGCAGGACATGTGGCACGAATGGGAGAGGAAAGAGGAGTTTACAGGATTCTTGTTGGGAAACCAGATGGTAAGAGACCTGTAGGAAGGCCAAGACGAAGATGGAGGGACAACGTTGAGATGGACCTAAAGGAAATCGGTAGGGATGGAAAAGAGTATATAGAAGTTGCTCAAGATAGGAACAGATGGAAGGCCTGTGTTGCTGCAGCCATGAACCTTCGGGTTTAAGAAGGCTAGAGAGTTAGTTAGTTTTTTTAAAGGTCCTCAACCTATTGCGATCTGTCCTTGGCGGTTCGTCTTGCGGCATGGATCAAGCATACTATAGATTCCGGGAGTCCGGAATCCGGATCACAGTGCATACATAAAACAAGAAAAAGAATGTGAAAAGAAATAAAATAAACATAACTAAATAAAAATGACCCAATTATACTAAAATATAACTATGTGCTGGTATCTGTGAAGACCACTAACTATACTGTAATGTGTAATTTGTGACTTGTAATTTACATATAATAATCAAATCACTGTATTGGGAACCATGTATATGTATGTGTCTTATATATTTTCTTTACTGTTATTTTTTTTCTCTTCTTATATTTGTTTTATATATATATATGTGTGTACTGTAGTAAAGGATAATTTAAATAAAGGTAGTGTGTGCAACAATAATGGGTGAACCGTAATACGAGCAACTGCCGTCCCAGTTTATATCAGAGGCACTGGGACATGCGCATACCCTCGAATGTATGCGGGTGGAGGTTAGGATACATTCGGGGGTTCCCCCATTATTGTACAAAAAGTACAGCTATGTATTTTCATTCGATTGTTCTTTCTGTAGACGTTTTTTTTTACAATTTGTTTCGAAAGTTACAAAGAACTCTCTTACATACGTATTTACAAATTCTAGAATAATTTGCGATGTGATAAGTAATTAATAGTTTACAAAATTGGTTTCTTAAATATGTACACGTTTCTGTGCTTTTTTGAGTTTATAAATTTTATACAAATTTTAATTTGAACAACTTATGTGTTCAAATAAAATAAATATCTAGCAGAATTCTTGAATTGCTTGGATACCCGATTATTATTAATATTACATATTCTTTGATACTACATATTTAGTTACATATCCTTTTGATCATAGGCGACGACTCCATGGGGCTTTGAGAGCTCGAGCCCCCCCCCCCCCAATGTTATGATGTGAGGCAGAGTCCCCCCCAAATAATTTTACTGAAGAGAATCTAATGTATTATATTGTTTCTCTTGTAAATTTTACTCTGAATTGTGCCACATGAACTTAACTTTAAATACACATTTGAAATGTTCTAGTCCATCAACTTTGGGGGGCTGAAACCGCCAAACCATCAACTTTAGGGGAGGGGGGCTATTACCAGAGACAGCAAAACACATGACTTATTACTATATACGTATATAGTCCTGTTTTGTACCTGGTTACATTTGGACTTGGTGCAGAGTCTGAAGAAGACCTTGCTAGAAGGTTGAAACATTATGTTTACTTTATGTTTTATAATAAAATAAATTTCTGCCTTGGTCAGCATATTGAGTTTTTTTATATACTAAGTATATAATTATGAGTATTGTTAACTTTTTACTAAAAAGAGTTTCAAAATAAGATGTGCATGAACTAGGAGAGTGGATGGGACGTTCAGGTTACAACTGGCTCTCACATGACATTCAGAACGAGATCATTGATATATTAGGGACATCTGTTTTGAGCTCCGTGGTAGCAGATATTAAAAGTCGGAAATAGTTTGCTAGTATGATTGACGAAACTTGTGATATATCCATCCGTGAACAATAGACATTTTGCATTCGAACTGTAAGTGAAAATTGTAATATTTTAAAGGGATTCATGGGCCTTTACGAGATTCCGAACACTGAGGCCAAAACTTAAGAAAGGGAGGGAGGGAGTCATTTATTAATTTATTGCAGTGATCAGAGCCCCTCCAATAATTTTGACAAGTCGGCGCCCCTGCTTTTGATAAAACATATTTAGGTACATATTTTATCAATTATTGTTACACATTTATGTACATATTTTGTACTTCGATATTACATAAATATCCGGCGTCTAGTTATCAGTCGGTAAACTAAACCATTGTCTTGTATTTGTAAGCACCTTAAAACATTGGTTCTAAGCTAGATCATTAAATGTTATAATAACATTTATATGTAAGTTAGAAACATTTAGTATATTTTCATTCAAAGAAATCCCAAACTCATACACGAAAAGAGCTATCAAACTATTCATACCCAGTGGCGTACATTGAATGTAAGCTACCGAAGCAATGTTTCGGAATGTAATATGCAATAACGTAACGATATATTATATCATTATAACACACGATTATTCAATAATATCTAAATAAAACCGTTCCATTTTTTCGCTACAAATAGAACAAATACCAGCCCTGCAGGCCTGCGCTGAGGTTGAGCCGAAGCGATCTCCCTCTCGCATCAGTTCAGCAGTGGCGGACAGTTGCGCGCGCACCTCAAGGTCACGCGTGTATTTCTGCTTCAAACGAAGCTAGCATCGGACAGAGAGTGTATCGGGGTGTTTCAACTCGTATTGTTTTCGGTTTTCCTCAGTTTACGGTTTTGGGCTGCCGAATGTATATGAAAGTGTGTGAATGTACCAGGTAGTATCTATACTGCTATCATTTCCAAACTGCGCTTCAAGGTCACGGCATCGTTTCCCCTCCAAACACAACCAACACACACACCTTCTGCCTGTTCATTGGGTGCTGCACGGGGAATGCATAGGAGACGAAGAAGGAAGCGCGGAGCTGGGTGGATGTCCTTGAACCGCACATTCGAACTCAAAAGAATGTAGTATAATATAGAAAAATGTGTACTATAAAAGAGCTTTGTCGAAGCCGTTTTCTGCCCGTTCTTTCTCAGAAACAAAATGAGATAATTGAAAATGGACGGCCAACACCAGAACTACCAGACTTGGTTCAAAAGACCAGTAAATCCACTAGACATTTTCAGTGAAATATCGTAACGCAACTCCCTTGCTGCGTTTGGGATCGAACCAAGAACCTTTAAATTGTATTGGGTGGTGTAGTTATTCATCATTCATCTTTCAGATGGTTATCACTCGCTTTGCCTAAAGTATAATGTATGCTAAAGGTTACATCCAAAGTTGTGGCACAAGAATTCACACGTACAGTAATTGAGCTTCTGTACTCTCCATGACTGAACCGATATGGATATTGATAAGAAGAGGATAATACTTGTCTCACAAATAGATGAATGTTATTCCATAGATTGTCCTCTCAATAATGGTAATTGACACACATCTGACCTTCCAGTCAGAGTTCACTCTCCTCATGCACCACTGTCCAATAATCGTCCCTCCAACTTCCTTTCTCTATCCCGTCCACTCGTCTCTCTCCCTTCCAACGCTCATGCCACATGCGCCTCTCAAGTCAATAACCTAACCTTTGCCTGATTACTTATTCAGCATTCCTTTCTCTGCTATGTTAAGACTTGACACTTCTTACCCAATGCCTTGGGTACGATACGATATGTATACCAAATGTGACTGGTTAGCAGGTAGTGACTGGTTATTTTAATATCTATTCTTTTAATT
Organism: Lepisma saccharinum; assembly: GCF_977018435.1. Lineage (NCBI taxonomy): Eukaryota > Metazoa > Arthropoda > Insecta > Zygentoma > Lepismatidae > Lepisma > Lepisma saccharinum. The sequence goes on along the minus strand of NC_139256.1, from coordinate 27,911,077 downwards.
TACTCTATTACCAGCTGTGATTTTTATCAAGGCAAGCCTGCTCCTTGATTCACTATTGTTTACTTAAAAATTATATATTCAGTGCTTCGGCTATCTAGATGGTCACCGCACGCCACTGGTCACACCAAATTTCTATTACCAAAGTTCAAACTTCAGGTTATTTTAACCTACCTACAAGTTTCTCGTGAACACTTTAACACGAGTAAAATATCAGCACTATGGCATGGAAACTTAAGTGAAAAACAGCTCGGTGAGGTTCGTCAGTTGCAGAATGATAAAGGCTGCATACTTTTCGGTTGGGAAATCACTGATGACTGGACCAATGTGACTTATTCCACATCAAATCATCCAGGCCATGGCGCCAACCGATTCAGATTTTAATGACTCTTGGTGTAGTTGTTAATACTACCAAGGTATGAACACATGCAATTTTTTTCTTCTCTAGACCTCATAGTTACTGAGAAACAGGAGGCTAAAGTTTCAGAATTTTGCACGGATCGGTCAATTACGAGGCCATGGTGGTGACCGGCAGTGCTTAACAGAAAACGTTATATCTCTGAGTCAAATCGACATATCACTTTCATTTTTTTTCTAAAGTTCATAGAAATATGTATATTCCATTTAAAAAAAGTCGGCATCAATATTTATTTACAACGAGAGTCACAAAAAATCTTGTATTCTAATAATGTTGATTTTCTTTGTGTCAACGTCTGACGTTACTAAAATTGCATTATCACTAAAAGGCACTGCAGTTATCATGCCATTTGTTTTTCAAATTAAAGCTTAAAGTATGTTCTAAGAGGCTATACAATTAAATTAGTGGCATTTTCATTGCTTCTATTAATAAATCTTCATTAAACAAATTTTATGTACATGCATATGAGCTATTCCATGCCAAATCATCATAAAAAATGAACTTTTCAACCCGATAATTCACACACTGATCTACCGTATACTACGTAATCACGCGTGCCTATTTAAATGTTAAAAATTCCCGGGATTTAAAAAAAAAATCTGAATTTTGTTGGAAACTTACTGATGCACCTGTCCGAGAAAGTCAAGTGAGACATGCAGGAAACGCATGACTGTGCACGCACGAACAGGCTCATCGTTCAGAATGACCCCCACAGTTCAAGCTCTGCGTACGCCTGATATGTCGGAATCTCTGATTTACAGGCGGTTTAAGTGTCGTTTGGGTGACGCTTCGCCTCGTGGGGCTGTCTACACTTGTTGCCACGGAAACGGATGTTGGTCACAGTGTCGCCTCTTTTCCTGCGTATTATTCACCATCGGACCTTGCTGAAGGAAGATATACGCTGTGTGATATTCAAAATCAAGATTAAAATGTTTTTTTTTTTTTGCCGTGGCTATAGCGCTTACGTACTCTCACGGCCGGCGCTCTACGACAACACCTGTGGAGCCGAGAGTTACGACATGGCGGGAGGAAGTACTACGCGCACCTCGTTCTACAGGCTACTCCGTTTCTTATAACGCTGGGTTGGTCTTTCTCTTTGGTAAAATCACAAACATATAAAGACGACACAAAAGAAGCCCAACAGAGAAATATACGGCCTTTGAGTTCAGTTGCCAAAGCCTCGCTTGTCTGCAAGCGAAGTAAATAAATGTCTTTCAAAAAACATTTATTTTCTGAATTTACATACACTTCTCTACTTTTCTACATAAATTCCTTGCTGGTTTAAATATTTATCGTAACGAACTATGAGTTTTTGGATACCCTCCTCATAGAACTCTGCCGCCTGTGATGATAGCCAGTTAGTAGTAGTCGCTAGGCGCAAGGTCTATTTGTGAATACTGTTTGAAATTGCGCGTGCGCAAGCTCCCAGCATTCGTTGAGCAACATCCGACGCCATTTGCATTCACGGCGTCAGTCTGCACGCTCCGTTAAAATGTTTAAGAAAATCGACCGCCCCGCCAACTGTGAAATACGGCCAGTCATCCGATTCTTAACAGCAAGAAACATGAAACCTGCGGATATTCATCACCAGATATGTGAAGTTTACGGAGACAATGCGATGTGTGACAGTAAACTGCAAAAATGGGTGAGATTGTTCAAGGAGGGTCGGGAAAACGTCCATGACAAACCGCGCGCTGGTCGGCCATCTGTAATCACTGACGAGTTGGTGCACTCAGTTGACACCCACATTCACGCAGACAGGAGATTCACAATTTCCAAGTTGTCATCGGAATTCTCACAAATTTCAATGTCAGTTTTGTTTATAATTGTGTCTGAGAACTTACAGTCAAGAAATTGTGCTGTCGATGGGTTCCTAAACTGCTGAGTAAGGAACACAAAAAGAAAAGATTGGCAAGTGCTTTAACATTTTTGACCCTCTACAACGAGGAAGGTGACATTTAATCATATCGTCACAGGAGTTGAGACATGGGTGTCCCACGTGACTCGTGAGTCAAATCAACAATCGATGGAGTGGCGACACACATCATCACCGGTCAAAGTGAAAGCAAAACGGACACTTTAAAATCGCAAGATCATGGCAACTGTGTTTTGGGACAGTCAGGGTGTTTTGTTAGTGGACTTTTTGCCGCAAGGAACAACAATTAACTCAGCTCCCTACTGTGAGACCCTAAGAATCCAGCAATCCAGAACAAACGGCGTGGAATGCTGTCAGCCGGTGTCGTACTGATTCATGACAATGCAAGGCCACATGCTGCGGTTCACACTCAAGATCTGATAAAAATCTTTTGGCTGGGACGTATTCGATCATCCGCCATACAGTCCAGACCTTGCACCTAGCGACTACCACCTCTTCCGTCATCTGAAGACCTTCCTGGGCGACACGCGTTTAGACACTGATTAAAAAGTGAAAACGACCGTGAGTATCATCACAGGCGGCAGAGTTATATGAGGAGGGTATCCAAAAACTTGTAGTTCGTGACTATAAATATTTAAACCGGCAAGGGAATTATGTAGAAAAATGGAGAAGTGTGTGTAAATTCAGAAAATAAACATTTACATACTTCGTTTTTATTGTAAAACGGACTTTACTTTAAAAATAACCCTAGTACGTCCGCTTTAGACAGAAGTATATCCCTCCATATATGTTCGTAGGATTTGTCCATCTCAACAAGTCGGCGTGTAAATTTATTGAAACTTACTCATTGTTAGGGACATTGAATTTTCGCGATGCGCGAAATCGGTAAATATGAAAAAAGATGCAATTTTGAACATTCTGCACGTAACTACACCCCCAATGATGAAATATGCTTGAGTTTTATTCGCGAAGTAATGCGAAATGAACGCTTTTTCGCGAAATAACCGTGAAATATCATCAAATTAAGTAGAAAACACGCAAAAACCGGCAATCGAGGTTGTGCGCGCAAACTGTCGATTTGTAACGAAACGTTTGCCCAAAGTTTCCTACCACTTGCAGCTGAAGAACGTTTTATCTTCGATCACATCAGGAAGACGCTGCAAATTGGGATTTCCCATGCACATAATCTCAGTTCGAAAACTTCGCTCCCTGTCAAGCTGCATTCCTTTCTTCCCCCGAATGTCTACCAAACTTGCAGTTTTATTGAACTTGCTAGCTGTAGCAGCGATAAGATTAGTCTGTTCCCGCACATCAAGGGAAACAATGGTGTCATTAGCGTTCTGTCACGAATGAATTTTGTTTATCATCATGTGATTTTCAACATGTTTTTGTTTATGTGCAGTAGTGATTTTTTTATTTGTTGGACATCAAGGATATCCCTTAATAAATCTCTTGAGATATGCAATTTAGAAATGAAGTGATTTTGTGTTGAAGTTTTTTTTTTGGTTGGACAGCTAAGTACTTGTGCATGTGTACAGTATATAAAAATGAAGTAGTTTATCAATTTATAGCTCTTTTGTATGTTGTTTCCTCTCATGATGAAAAAGTGCGTCCCAATTTTTTTTTTCCACCGCTGGTATATACCGCTGATCTAACATTTTATTTACCGCTCTCCTCAGTTTTTATTTACCATAAATTTGTCTCCCTACTCATTGTCTTTTATTTCAGTCTGTTACCTTAATTATTACAATAATAATATATTTGTAATAACAATAATTGTGAGCTGTGAATGATGATGGCCTAATATTACTTAAATGCGAAGGCTGGTGCTGCATTTTACTTACAAATATTTTATATTTTATTTGTATAATTATTGAAGTACATTGAAAGCCATTATTTTATCGTTTGGATCGCGTAGTTGTGTAGTAGTGAAGTGACATAGTGCCGGTGTACTTTGTTTCACGCCCTATCCTATATAAAACACATTCCTCAAACATATTTTACAGATAGTTTCAGAACTAACATCACACAAACCTTTACGAGTAGTTTTCAAGATGCTCTGAATGGTTTCAAGTTTCTTTAAGTACGTTATATTCGTACCCATGAGAATAATAGACGTGTTTTCAAAACGGGGTTGTATTAATGACAAATAACTAGCTAAATCAACTAAATTCTCCTTCGGAAAATTTACGGATTGAACGGAATACGTGTGTGGTGGGTTTACTTTAGGAATACATATTGACATATTGAATTGAATTGCTGTTTTAAGTTTACTTTATGCACAGAAAGGCTAATCAGGACTGGACCTACAGTTAAAAGTGGGATTTGAACCATTATGTGCCTCCGCCGGGTATCGAACCCGGGACCCCTTGATTATAAGGCCCCGATGCGAAATCGGGGAGGCCCTAAAACAATTGAATCCTGCATACATAAAACAGATTTTGTACAGATCAAAACGAATTAGAAACAGGAGGTATTATCTTGTACAGTATAGCCGACGTGTTAGATATATATGTACCGTAGGCGTAGAATATTGTTCAGTGACTATGTCAGAAAAGGGTTTTGAACAATTCTCTGACGTCACAAACGTTACCTTGAACTATTGAACAGCTTTCATCTTGCCGTCTAAAAGCTTAAAGCATTGTTTCATGTGGAGCATTTCTGGATGAATGGGGGGACCTGTCCTCCATATTCTCCCCGCATATGACGCATCAAGACCCATTGTTTGTCCGTCAGACGCTACAGAATGGAGGGTTTAATACAAGACTTCATACAACTGGAAACATGGATATTATAAATCAGAATAAACCGCGAGGAAAAAAACCCAGCAAGAATAAAGTTTTGCCGCTCGCATACAGTATTGAACTAGAAAAGATGATTATTCAACAAAGACTTACCGGCTTATTCCAGATCAACTATTAAATCCCGTTTCGTCGAGCTGCTTGTGTATTTAACATCCACCCAGATATAAACGAATGTTTACATTTACGAATGCAGTTACAAAGTTGGAACTCTTTATACCATGTGTAGTGTAGCGCACATTAATGCATTAGAGGGGATGGGCTTGTAAGAGGAGGAAATGCGACTGCAGCGAGAGGGGGATCATTTGGGATTACAGCACACATGTTACCCGGTGGAGGCAAATAGTAGTTCGGATCCCACTTAAAACTGTAGGTCTAGTCCCGATTAGTCTTACTGTCCATAAAGTGGACTTAAAACACCAACTCTATCAATCTAGTTTCTATTAAGCTTCAATCCTTTACTTAAAAATCAATAAATGTGCAATGTCTTTCAACAGCGTTAAATGTTTGGGTCTTGTGGTCCAGCAACAAACAAGTGTTCACGTTCATTGTAATATTATTATTGATGCATTGGTTTCATCATGTCAGTGGTACAAGAAATGTAATTGTATTAATTAAATACTGGTATGTACAAAATATAATAGGGAAAGAAATATATTATACAAAACTTTATATAATTTAGAACTTCAGCTTCCAATCAATTTGAAAAGTTTTGTTGTCAATCCGGATGTTCGGATCGGTTATAGTCTGTTAACATTTTTAAGAAAGTGTAACATACAATTGTAAAGGGGAATGTCTCTGTTTTCTAATCTAATATCTGTCAAATAGGTGGGGGGAGACTGATATTTATAATGTAAAACAATTATGTATGTTTTATATGCATATTGTAATGGACAAACATCGGATTAAAATTTGTTAAAATAAAATAATTATAATAAAACTACTTTAGATAACTGAAACCAGACAGACATGATTTGTGCCTATAATTTCATTATTCTTATTCTTTTACACGTTCTTGCTTGGGTTATTTTTCGTCGTATTTCTTCCACTTTTGGATAATCGCGATAATGAAGATGAGTGATGATTTGAAATCGATGAAGGGACACTCACGAAGCACTCATTCCCAGGCCGGGAATCGAACCCGGGACCTCTGACATCGTAGCGACCAGTGATAACCACTTTTTTAAGGAAGACCCTTAATCGGCAGACTTCCTCCACACATCAGACACTCATATAAATTAATCTCAAATCTGTTTTTCATTCAGGACAGACGAACAGAAACATCCATGTCTTAATCGGGATTCGAACCCGGGACCCCTGGCGTCGTAGCGCGCTATGCCAACCACTCCGACACGGAGGGCGGCTTATTCGCGTGCATTATGTAATTACGTTTTATCGATTATTTTCTTTATTGCTGAAAAATACGTTGTGTGGTTTTGCTCTTTGAGCAGAGCATTGAAATTTCTTGATGTTCAAAATGTCCACATTGGAACAATTAATTTTGTTATGCACTTTGCTAACACTATAGAAAACGCGATTCATACCATGTGAAAAACTTAATATTACTTCAACCTAACTGTGGGGAGGAGGTGGGGTTGAACCGTTTCTGGAGGTATGAGTGTTTAGACAGTAGCTACCAGCTGTAGACAGCAGCGCCCACTGCTTTGCTCCGCCCACTTTCTTCGTCCTCTTCTCTGCTGTTATGACCGGCCATGCTCCACAGATGCGCGGAGCAGAGTATACATTCTTCCAAGTGAATGAACATGCGACACCAGCGCTACTGCTGCCAGGCCACAGGTACTAACATGCCGTGGCGAAGCGTGGTGTCACTGGAAGGTTAGGCACAGGCGTCTGAAATATTAGGGGGAGGGCGGGGAGTGCTTTAATGCTGTTATGACTGATTATTTTAGAAACAGCAATGTTTTTAAATGTTAAAATATTTAAAATATAACCCCTACAAAATAAAACATACAGTAACACCTCGTTAATCCGGACTTCGCTTAATCCGGACATGCAAAAGGCCAAAAAAATGAAGCAGAATGCAAAGTTTTAAATGTAGCTAGAAGTCAAGAATTGCATTCGCCATATTGCTCCGTAACGGACTCCCCTTGATTTAAGCCAACTGTATAGTGTACTTAACTCTATGCCGTTTAAATACACCATAATAAACCTAAACGGAGTTTTAATTCACTTTCTACTGTTCTTTTAGGTTATTTCAGTTAATCCGGACTTTCGTTGAACCGGTCAACTTATCCCACCATTAGTTCGGATTAACGAGGTTTTACTGTACCACATTGACTCAATCTCATTATAAAAATCTATTAGACACTTTAAAATACATGTAAATTAAGATGATGAACGGTGATACCCCTGTCCAAATATATTGAGCGACTGTCTGTTTAACACAGACGTACAAGAGTATGAAACAACTTAAAGGAAATCTAGTGTCAAAACGTATTCTGACACCGTATATTTTATTGTTACTGCAGTGGAGGATAACTTGCAAGACCCGAATTAGCTATGTACGTACATCAGTAGAATCTCCAGTCTCCTGTTCATCGTTACGTGAGAGAAATATGAAACATGTGTAATATTTAACAGCTCTATTTAAAACAAATAGCCACATATATGTAATCAAAATTAAGGTTTTGCCGCTACTGAAGGAGAACATCCCGGTTAGGCGGCTCGGGCAGTCCCTGAAAAAATGTATTTATTTGAGAAGGTTGGTTTCTAAGAGACACGTGTCGTGTGTTTCTTGTCGCGTGTCGTTTCGATCTGAAAACTCTCTAAAAGTGATTTCGATTTTTACAAGGCCATTTTGATACCATAGCTGGTGATGCTTATGAAATACCAGCTGATTAGCTGGCGTTGCCCGGGTGTTTATTTATTCCAATCTTGTATTAGACAGGAAAATAATGAATTCTAACTATACTGTAAAATGTAACTAATTTTAAATGTGATCGTGAATGTCAACAATTAGCTTAGCGACTCCGAAAACTATGGAATCGACACTAATCTAGGTCATTTGTGGCATTTTATTTTTCACCCCCTCTCACCCCCCATACGGATAGGTGATGAACTTGAAGTTGAAGTTGAGAGTATCATGTAAACTATGGATTCCATTTGCAACACAGCCTGAATGTTAGACAACCCGAGAAACATTATCGTTGTGCAGATTGCACAGAGTCACGGATGTCAGTTTGTGTGGAATTTAATATCGGTGGTTCTCGATTATTTTTAGATGTCACCCCTTCCCACCCCACCACTAGGGGTGCCAGGGGTGTCTTACCTCCACAGCATTTATTTCCAGATAGCAAGTGATATGTGTACCAAGTTTGATTGAAATTGCTCCAGGCATTCGAACAAACAAATATACACACTCACACACACACATACATCCATTTATATATATATATATATATATATATATATATATATATATATATATATATATATATATATATGTAGAAGATTAAAAGCGTTTGACCAAAAATAAACATGGAATCGTTGTAAAGGAAATAGATGCGTTGGAGGTCTGTTTAAACATCTCCTTGCTTTTATTCTGAAGGTGGTTAGATGAAATTGCAGCCTCCAGGCATTGATAAACAGCACAGCACCTGCCAGTGAAAGTGACAAGGGACTGCCGAATATATATATGCATATATGTTTTGTTTTCCCTACAGAGCGATTGTTCGTCCGTTGTCATTAGCAGGTTTATTTGTGAATGATTTTAATTTTAATTGCTTTGTTCGTTTGATGTCCGGTCAACCGAAAACCTCGTTTTCCATCTAGACGACACCGGCAACACTCGTCCACACAAATCTCCTGTGTTGGCAGACTGACGCAGCATCCGAAGACCTGATGGACCAGTGCGAGTGCCGACAATCGACTGTCGCTCTCAAACAGCCGTTGTCTGTCACTGGTTCACTCGTTCGACCCGCTCGCATCACAAATTAAAAAGCTATCAGGTGTATAAGGGGGTTGGAAGTAACGTTGATTTCTCATATTTCATATAACTCAGCCTCACTGTTATTACAGAGAAACAAATATATGTCCGTAGGTCGAAAGGATGTCTTTATCCCCTTCAAGGCGAAGGCTGAGTGTGGCCTGTCGCGGTGTGTTGTAATTTGGGTGTAAAGTGAACAATCCACGAAGACGAGCACGGTAGTGTTGCAATCCGAACATTCCTGGAATTTCAAAAATGAACAAATGAAATAGATGCATCTCCACTCCGTTGTATAAACATCTGTATAAAATCGGTTTCGCAATGTAAATTGATAATAATAATGGATATTGAATACAGATGCAAGGAACTTCAAAACAAGGCCAATGTTGTATTTGTAGGACTTCCCAATACTAAGAAGATGTTGTTCCGCAAAATTGATGATAACAGTTTTTTGACAAATTTTAAAAAAACTGAAAATTGGGAATTGTGTTTAAAACCTTCCTGAGTGCACCACATTAAAGTTTCATCACAATCGGACAACGCGTTTTTCACTTATAGAATTTCAAGGAGACCGACACTTTTTTCTTCTCACGACAATACAAGACTTTCTGAAAGAAAAATTGGTTTTCATAGATTAACGCAGAATTGAATTAGCTAAATATTTATGTAACCTGTTTTTATGTAGGTCTACTGGTTAAGTTTTAATTGCAGTCCAAACTCGAGTATCTCTAATTTTTAATCCGACAGTAGTTGTGTGTGCGATGTCAGTAACATTAAGCGAAATGGAACACGATGTTGTATAGTTTAGAAATAGAACTACTATTTCTTCATATTGATTGATTGAGTTTGTGTTTTAAGTTTACTTTATGCCCAATAAGTCTAATCGAGAGTGGACCTACAGTTTAAAGTGGGATCCGAACCCCTATGTACCTCCACCAGGTATCGAGCTCGCAACTACTACAGGATGTCCGAAAATTTACACAACGAGATTTTGACCGTACGTAACCTTGCTATGGGTATTTACCAGTGACGTGTTCTGGATTTTCATAAAGGGCATATTGTACACAATTTTTTCGAAACATATATATTATATAATGGGGGATAGCGTTATACAACCTTTGTCAGAAAAGTTCCAGGACTGAGGTCGTAAAAAATAATTTATTCAACTTACGAACTAATGGTCCTAGGTCTTGTCAAAATAGTTCCCTCGGCTACCTATGCGCAGCTGCCACCGTTTCTGGAGGTCATGGAAGCAAACAGAGAAAGCTTCATCCGGGATGCTTCTCAGCACATTTGTTACAAAACTGTTTGGATTGCTACAATATCTTCATGACACTTCCCTTTCAGCGGATTTTTCACATGGGGGGAAACAAAAAAAATCACACGGGGACAGTTCGGGTGAATATAGGGGATGTGGTAGAGCAGGAATACGATGCTTGGCCAGATTTTCCTGGACTGATAAAACAATATGGGGCCTTGCATTGTCGTGCAATAAGAACCACTGCCAAGATGCTGACAAATCAGGACGGCACCACCAAATTGCTTGACAAAAACGTTTCAGCTCGTCAATATAAAAGTATTGATTTATCGTTTATCTTTTAGGCAGATATTCATGGTGCATAAAACCTTCTATCATAAAAAAATCTGATCAACATTGTCTTTGGATCGTCTTGCACTGAATCTCTGCCCTCCCAAAACTTTTTGTGCCAATCAAAGGCACAGCTTCTAGATAATGCCTTGTCACATATACTTGCTGTATCATATTACATGTTTCACTAGAGGTTTTCCTAGCTTAAGAGATAACTTAATGTTAACTCTCTGCTCGGAATGCACGTCCGTCACGTCACTCGAGTAACTTCCAACTAAATGTGCCAACAAGCCGAACAGTGGGTTGCAAAGCACAGTCCTGCCACCTAGTAAGTTTACATGGAAACACTTCCAAGGCCATGTTTATTCAGAACACACATCAGGCAACTGAAAACACCCATTTCTTGTGTTTCAATATCATAGGTAAAGAATAAAAAAAAATCAGTCCTGGAACTTTTCTGACAAAGGTATATGTACATATTCAATAGTTGACGATTTACACATTAACATTACTAAATATTGCAAAACGTATAATGTAATGAAATATGGATAATAAAAGTTTAAAACTCACCAGGTTTGATGTTTGATGTGGAAGTCTGATATTTATAAACAATTTATATTTACATTGCAGATTCACAATTTAGTTTTGTTTCGCTTATGCAAATAACATTATAGTGTAGAGGCCTAAATTACAATCAGAGATTCAGGAACAATAGACCAGACTTAATTAAAATTATTTAAATGTAAATTCTGCTCTTCTGTTTAGAGTGGTAAATTCCCTTATAGCATCTTCGTAAAATAAGGGCAATGCTTTAATTTCAGAAGCAGCTCTTTTTCGATGGATAATATACCAAGCGCACTTAATCTTTTTTGGGATTGGGTTGCTCTAATATAATTATTAATTCTTCTTGATGCTGAAAAAGATCGTTCCACTGATGCAGTTGAAGCTGGTATTGACAAAAAGAATGTAGCCAATCCGTAAGTTTCACTCATAATGTTATGAATATTGTTCGTGTTCATATATGATACTACTTCATGTAAAGGTTTATTTTCAAATTTGGGGAAAGAATAGAGAGCAATCAACTTATTCGTTACCTTTGCAAAGTCAAATAATTTGCTGTATAGACTGACGTTAAGTTTATTTAACAAATTTTCAGGAAAATTAGGTTTGTATGAGGGAAATTTTTCTTCATTCAGAAGGGTCATGATTTCGAGCTTAGCAAGAGAACCAAACCTTTTGGATATTTGTTTGGATATGTTATCTACAATCTCATAGTACAATCCCTTCATTTCACATTTGTCAATACACTTCCTCTTTCTATGAAATTCATTTGGCTCTTGTATATTGACCTTTTCGCACACTGTTTCAAAATCATTTCGTTGTGAAGTAATCAAAAGATGAAATTGTGCAATTTCTTTGACAGTAATCAATATAAAGGGTTTTCTTTTGTAATATCTCAAAAAGTATATCTGAGTGGGAAAATATCCCTGAAAAAACCTCAAGAAGAAAACAACTCTTATATTCAGACAGAACTTTAACGAACCCATGGGCCTGTGATACACGTAAGGGTCCCAATTATCACAATTCTCTATTATGTCTTCAAGAAACATAGCCAACTCATTTCTCATTTCTTGCACTTTGTCAACAAGTCTTAAACAAAAGTTCCATCGTGTAAGTGTAGCTCTGGGGATATTTTGTTCCATGAATTTCTTAAGTGCAAGAGTCCTTTTTGGAGACGTTGAAAAAATATACAGATATGCCAGGTAGCGTTTTTAAAAAATACACGGGTATCTTATCATGCATTAAGGCATTTATATTCGTATATAGCAGCACTGTTGTTGTATTATTTGGTGATAAGCTCACACATTGTACGCTCACATCCGCACAACGAAATAAAACTGTCACTTCTACACCTGTCCCCCCCTTTACTTGGTTTGATTGATTAATTGAGTTGGTGTTTTAAGTCCACTTTATGCATAGCAAGGCTAATTTGGACTGGGCCTACAGTTTGAAGTGGGACCCAAACCACTATGTGTCTCCACTGGGTTTGGGCTCCTTGATCTTATAAATTGCATTTCAAAAGTTTTCATTAATACCATGAAAAAAGTAATAGCGACTACTCAATTTGTTTCAATCGTTCTAGATTAAACGACAGACTCAGTCAATAAATCACAATTATCTACGTGCCTCAGATATGTAAGTGATAAAGGGGAGCCACAAGAAATATTCATAGGATTTTCTGATGTAAGTGCAGATCGCTCTGCTGAAGCACTGTCTGATCATGTTGTCAAACTTGCAAGAGATTTTAATTTTGAATCAAAATTGGTTGGTCAGATGTATAATGGAGCAGCAGTTATGGCAGGACAAATAAGCGGACTATAAAAGCGAGTGCAGGAAAAATATCCACAGGCTATTTTCACCCATTGTTACAGCCACGTATTAAATTTGGTTTTAAAACAGTCTGCTTGTGCCATTACAAGACGAGGACGCCTCCACCTAGGTAATTTAGTAATCCTAAAGAACTTGCGCAGACCAACACTTTGTCTATATCCGTCACCCCTTCTCTGTAAAGTAGTTTATTAGGTCTATGACGTCATTTTTCGAACGTTTGTAACATCTAAAAGGGCACAGAGAATATAAAATCATAATCACAAGGTTGTACAAAAAGAGGGAACAGAAAGTATTAAATATTCAATATTTATGTTAGAGTTTTTGGATAACCCTGTGAAAATGTTCTCATTTCTATTCTCTACACTTCGTTAAAGTTTTCGATGTTATCCTCGTTGCAAGCAACTCTCTACTTTATAAGACCAAACATTCTTGACCGTACGGTCCAAAAATTTGTTTTCTCTATTTTTTCCAGAGTTGCATAAAGAGACAGTTTGTTTTGTCTTCTTTTATTTAAACCGCAACCAATGTCCATGTGTAGTTTTCATTTCGAAGTCTGCGGTATTTACGGTTAACGACAACTGTTGCCCGTGGTTACCGTGACAAAACTGAAAACTTTTCAGAAGTAGTAAAATAGCTTGATCCGTTGATGTCATACATTTTGTCCATGAATATTTGTACCATTTTCAGATCAATTATTATTACAGTGGTTTCTATCACATGTCTCTACTAGTAACAGTAGCCGAGATAATCCTATTTTTTCAAATTTCTGAAATAGAAAAATTATCACAAGCGGTGAGAGAAAAATGGCGGTCACTTGTTTAAAAAAGAATCATGAATGAAGTGAGGTTATATTAAACTCTCAGCATATCAAGTTGTAATTTAAAATTTCAAAAATTGTCTTGCAACGTTCACTGTTCTTGATGGAATTCTTTAGTGCCACATTAATAAGAACATTTCAATATGGAAATTAACTGCAAAGAACAATTTAAGTTGAAAATTACAAGCTGAATACAGTTCGGTGGTAACTAAATTTAAGTGTATGTATGGCAACACTTATTCTATACTTTCTCCCTTCCGGTCTCTTCTAGAACCATCGCCTTTGTACGACAACAACCACTACCACGAGGAGTGTCTTCGTTGCAATTCGTGTGGTCTAAACCTGACCGGTCCAAACCAGAAGCGGGCGAGACGTTTCAAGAACCAGATTCTATGTGACCTGCACTTCGCAGACGTCGCACTTATGGAATGCTCTGATTTTATGCAGCAACTGCGAAGTTTCAAGCCGCAGAGCTTAGGCTGTGCAGTGGCAAGAAGAAAAAGCTCCACAACACTCATCTTTCCTCTACCGCCACAGGCCTGCAGCGGTAAGTAGAAGTACTTTTTCATTCCCCTTTGTTCAACTTCTAAATTATTGAATGTGTTGAATACCTAGGTATTTTACAATATCTGATTACATTTTATTCCTCATACAAACTGGGGGCTCGTCCGGGATCTTCAATGACAACAATTTTAGTTTCTGCAGAATATTAGTATCATAATTTTTACAGACCTGGATGTTGTTGGAAGTAAGCTCATGCCGGTGTGCGTTGTAAAGTAATACAGTAATCTTTGTGCTTTATTCAATTCGAGTAAAACGGTCTGGAAGCGTATGTCACAAATTTAACAAAATTATGCATTTTATGTGTACAAATGTTAAACTTGGTATGTTTGTTATAGCAAGTTATTGATTCTGAGTTTATAGAATTATTTGAGAAAGATTATGGAATTGAAATTGCGAATGGAAAACTTATGAAATTATCTTTTATTTTGAATCTAACATTTATGTTGTGCATAATAAATGTTATTAAATGGAAACAGGTCTTTCATCAGCTTATTCATTAAAAAATGTGGAACTATTACGTTTAGAGAAATCTTTGTTGTAAGGAATACTTTATTAGAACATTTTTTTTTAAAACAGACAAAAGAAACAAAGAAAATTAACATCGGAGAATCCATTCAAAAGTTACAGGCCAAAATTGTTTTTCGATATGTTGTCTGCTTAATAAAATTCACCATTTGTATTTAAAGCTCCGGACTAAACACATTATAAATGGCACACGGCACCTAATTTTTTATTCAGTATCATAGTTTGCTTTACAGCTAAGATAATTTGATATATTTTACATGTCCATTTTCCAGACAAATTACCATAAAATTGAAATCTTTTAAAGTTTTTACTCTGAAGATGAGACTTATGAATTCAATTTTGATTATGGACTTGTTGGATCATTCTCAATAAAGTCTGTGTAACGGAAAAAAAATGCAAATCTCTCTGAAATTGTACCCTTAGCAAGGGATGAATTGTGTTTCAATTGTGACATTTATCAAAGAATGTTATCGAGAAAGCGGCTATCGTATAGGTGAGTCCTTGTTATTTATGGCAGAAAAGTGGCCTTCGTAGAGAGGTACCTGTCATGGCGCTCCCCCAAAATTTAAAGTTTAGTAATGAAAATTGAGAAACTTTCATTTGTTTTGTTTCTCATTGTACCTTTTTATGTTATGTTTCTCGATTTCTTGTCTTTCTATCGCTAACGAAAAGTTTAACATGGAGAATTGCACGGCTAGTGGGAATTGTTTCATCTGTCTGGCATCTACCGGATTTTTTTGAACGTGAATTATGATTACGTCGCCGAGAGAACACATTTTCATTATTTCGTCTATTTTGTGAACGTTTTGTACAACGTGCTCCCCGGACTTTCATTATTATTATAAACCAGATAAATTTCATGGTCTGTAAACAAGACCTCTTCTCAAAGAGAAAGAGTAATGTATCTCGTGAGTTTCCTCCCAACAGCTCGGGGAAGACATGCTCAACCTCACGACCAATTAGCCCTTCTTTAATATGCAGTTTTATTTAATTGCACCTCCACGGCTCCAGACTTTGAATCCACCCTAATTAGTCGCTTCAGTTATCGAGTCCCCTTGCCAACGAAGGAAACTTCATTACGGACGTAGACGTTTGACGTGTCGCCTAAAACGAGGTAATGTCCTCAGGTGTTGGAGCTAGACTTTAAAGAGGAAACGCCGCATCACGTGAACACAATTTTGGGTTTGAGTGCAATAAACATATTACCTTCATAACTTCATGATGGCGACCCTTTATTCTCTTGTTTGTATAATCAACCCTTACAGACCCTGGGGGGAAGGAAAATGCACCGCCAGAGAGGGAGTGTTTCTAATGAACATCTTCTATTCTGCAGGAGAGATGAATTCTTAATTGCGCCCTTCCTCTGAGTCTCCATTGATTTTCGGTCTCTGCTAGTCTGGGGTTCGGTTCTTTCACACTGATGGTGAATTAACTTTGATCAATGGGTTTTATGAGTAAGCGGCTTGTGGATAATGATTGTTATACACGGAAAACAATCCCAAAGGTCCGGATGGAGAGACAAGAGGATTGAACAAATCCAGCAGTGTTGCCAAACCATTTTGGTAAAATGAAGCTGAATCGATCTGCAAATCGAACTACAACTACCACAGAGCATGGGCGTACCTTGGGACTTAACTTTGAGTGGACAGAATCGAACTGGACCTAATTTTCAGGGAGCAGAATTAAATTGGGCCTAATTTTGAGGGGGCTAGAATCAGACATGATACCTAATTTTGGGGGGGTAGAATTAAACTGGACCTAATTTTGAGGGAGCAGAATTAAATTGGGCCTAATTTTGAGGGGAGAGAATCAGACGTGGTACAGTGGGATCCATGAATATTATCGTGCAAATTGTCCATCACCATGTTCGTGCACTTTATTTGACCCAATAAGAGCTTCAAGAATTAAAAGAAAAGTCAAAACAAGCTGTTGACAACTTCTGCACCAGCATAATAAAAATCCATCGCTTAAAAACACATAGGATGTAAGAAAAAAATTAATGAAAATAGTCATGGACAATTTGCACGGTAATACTCATGGATCCCACTGTACCTAATTTTGAGGGGGTAGAATTAAACTAGGCCTAATTTTGAGGAGGCAGAATTAAACTGGGCCTAATTTTGAGGGAGCAGAATTAAATTGGGCGTAATTTTGAGGAGCAGAATTAAATTGGGCCTAATTTTGAGGGAGCAGAATTAAATTGGGCCTAATTTTGAGGGAGCAGAATTAAATTGGGCCTAATTTTGAATGGCAGAATTAAATTGGGCCTAATTTTGGGAGAGCAGAATTAAATTGGGCCTAATTTTGAGGGGAATGAATCAGACGTGGTACCTAATTTTGAGAGGGTAGAATTAAACTGGACCTAATTTTGAGGGGGTAGAATTAAATTGGGCCTAATTGTGAGGAGCAGAATTAAATTGGGCCTAATTTTGAGGGAGCAGAATTAAATTGGGACTAATTTTGGGAGAGCAGAATTAAATTGGGCCTAATTTTGAGGGGAGAGAATCAGACGTGGTACCTAATTTTGAGAGGGTAGAATTAAACTGGACCTAATTTTGAGCGGGTAGAATTAAATCGGGCCTAATTGTGAGGAGCAGAATTAAATTGGGCCTAATTTTGAGGGAGCAGAATTAAATTGGGACGAATTTTGAGGGGGCAGAATTAAATTGGGCCTAATTTTGGGGAACAGAATTAAATTGGGACTAATTTTGAGGGGCAGAATTAAATTGGGACTAATTTTGAGGGGCAGAATTAAATTGGGACTAATTTTGGGGAACAGAATTAAATTGGGACTAATTTTGAGGGGGCAGAATTAAATTGGGTCTAATTTTGAGCGAGCATAATTAAATTGGGTCTAATTTTGGGGAACAGAATTAAATTGGGACTAATTTTGAGGGGGCAGAATTAAATTGGGCCTAATTTTGAGCGAGCAGAATTAAATTGGGTCTAATTTTGAGGGGGCAGAATTAAATTGGGTCTAATTTTGAGGGGCAGAATTAAATTGGGCCTAATTTTGGGGAACAGAATTAAATTGGGACTAATTTTGAGGGGGCAGAATTAAATTGGGACTAATTTTGAGGGGCAGAAATAAATTGGGCCCTTTATTACTTTGCTCCTCAGGTCCCCTAACTTGTAAATTTTATTAAACCCGAAAATTTTGGGAGGGCAAGTGCCCCCCTTGCCCCCGCCATGTTACGCCTATGCCTTAGACTAAGTTGATCAAGGATTTTTTTCTGGGAGGAGCACAGCTTATGTTTTAAGCACCATAGCACTGGAAATAACAATACTCAGATTGTGTGTGTGTGTGATAAGTTAAACTAATTGGGATTGGAGTATAGAAGTGGAATCCAAACCACTCTGCAATGTGCCTCCCTTCAACCAGGAAAAGATCCCGTGATACTTTGACGGTAATCTGATAAAAAAATAATACTTTTTTTCGAATTAGTAAGGGTTCTAAGTTATATGTATTAACAATGGTTACAGAAAGGGATAACCTCAGGCGAAACTGCTACAAACGTGGGAAATATTTCACCTAGAATACTCTCACATGACAATTATTGCGTGACCTCCCCGAAGGCGCAGTGGTAGCGTCGTCGCCTTGTAATCAAGGGGTCCCGGGTTTGATACCCGGTGGAGGCACATAGTGGTTCGGATCCCACTTTATACTGTATGTCCAGTCCCGATTAGCCTTACTGTGCATAAAGTGGACTTAAATCACCAACTAAATCAATCAACGATAATGTTATTGCCTTGTAATCAACAAGTCCCGGATTCGATTTCCGGTGACGATTTATTTATGTGTGTAAATCTAATCCCCATTAATGTATTTGCGTTAAACTTTGTTTCAATCTTTTTACTGTCTGAAGAAAGATTACTCGAACATTGTTCGTTATAATACAATGCTATCAATACGTTTGAAAATACTAAGTCTTCCATTTTGGAATGGGCACGTGCCCCCTTGCCCCTATCGCGCTAGATCCGATAATGACCCTAGGTTACAACCATTAACGAACGGACAATCCAACCGTTATGCTGCTTTAAACTGCCATATGTCAGGTCTTCAACTTTATAAAAGTTTAGATCTTCACTTGTTTCAGTTTTCGATATGGCGACAGGATACTTTAGCTTTTGAGAAAATACAGGCTTGTCGATACAGTCAATTCATATTGCAATGTTATTTGGTGGGTTTACCCATCTTATCCTTGTAGCTTTGGTAATTACTTATCAATCAATAGGCCTGTGGTGGAGTGGTCAGCACAACGTATAATTATTAAGACTGATAGTGCATCAAAATAGGAAAAATAAAGGAACTAATTCATAGCAAGCTGACGTTTGGTATCTAACGTCTTTATAGCATTAATAACAACATATCCATACGCTAAGTCCGCCATATTGAAAAATGGCGGACAATGAAAGTTTTCACGAAATAAAGGAACTATAATTCATAACAGGCTGAAATTTTGGATATAACATCTTAGTAACAATAATAACAACGTTGCGTATTTTGGTGTATCGATATCGGAAAGTATAGGTTGGATTATATTTACCGATACCGGCGTTTTAGACACTTTCGCTGAGTCTAATTATCCTGAAAAGTACGCACAAAATAGAATTTTCCATTTATTTTGCATAAATAGTATGTGAGGAAACTATTTTTGCGATTACATAACATATATTTTTATATTCTGGTTAATTTGTTTTAATATTTTAAAAGAAAACTCTGGTAAATTTATGTTTATAATACAAGTGGAATACTCACCTACTAATATTAATCAATATTTTGAAAAACTTTTAATTGTTACAATTATCAAGCATTGGTATCGGTGGGAATTTGCAAGAGTAGATATAGATGTCGGGTCAAATTAATATAGGCTGAGTAATAATGACAATCAGAATTCTATACCATCAAGTAGAAAGAAAGGGCAATTTAATGTGCACATTGCTTTCTCAAAAATTGGAAATATTATTTGAGCTCCAAGATCTCACAGCTACATCTTGATTATTTCTTTTCTGGCTTTCTCAAGGACGCTAATTACAGTAATAAACAAAACTTATAGACGTTCTCAAGGATAACAACAGTATAGCGTGACGTCTCCCAAGAAACTTTGTTCGAAATGTCAACGCGGAGAGAAGGCAAGGATGTTCCACGAGCGACCGTATTGTAGACGGTAGGGTGCAAGCGACGCACGAACCTTGCCTAATGCCCAAGTAAGCTCAACGTCAAACGTCCAGCGCGATAGGGAGGTCATACACCTACCTCCTATATAAACACAGGAGCAATTACGTGGAGCTCTCTTTTGTTTCTGTTGTCATCGAAGTATAAGCATAAGCTATTGGGCTGGTAATCTTACGATACGCTGTGTTCAAGGAAGCGTCGCTGAATTAGGCAAGGTGAGTGAATGAGTGTGCCTTCCGTTTACAATCCCTACCTCCACTTCTCATGGCGTCGTTGATCATATTGAATGCTGCATCGCGTTTGGGAAGAACTTGATTATAGACAAAGGGGGAACATATCGATCACTTGTAATGCGTCACAAAACATGTTGAGTTTCTCTACAAAAGTGTAAAGTTACTGCAAGATACGCTCACTAATACGCGTACAGTAAAATCATGAAACCCCTCCATTATTTGTAGACACCATGTACTTCTGGAATTCCCCAACTTCAGCGTAGGCCTAGCATCAAACGTTGGTCACAATTGAGCGGAAACACTATGTAACCATACTGAGTTTATAATAATAGTTAACACACTTTGATAATGGAGCATAATACTTCATGTATTGTTTGTAATGTATCATTTATGTGGTACATACTTTAATAAATAATAATAATAACTTTACAATAAGTCCTAAATGATTTTATTTTAATATCTCCAGTTATGTGGTTTAAAATATCTTGATCACTCAAGCTGTTGGTGATGTGGCAAGAATAAACGTGAACCTATTCAAATGTCGTAAGATCTTCTTCAAATTAACATTGAAAATTCGGAATACTTACTCAGAGTACATAAAGTATTAAATCCGCAAGAGAAGGAAAGACACGTACTAAAGAGGTAACCTAGTTCCTGCAATAAGTGACAACATTTTACCTTACACTGTCAGCTCCATCTGGCGGAATCGGGTATAAACTCCACAAGCAACAGTCTGTTCCTGCTTCCAAATTGCTACGAAATGGCAATTTGTCCCCCTCCCCCATCTCTCTCTCTCTCTCTCTCTCTCTCTCCAAGAACTTAAGAGGAGAGAGACTCTCGGAAAATAGCGTGTTTTGGTGATATTCCACTTTCTTGCGCAACCTGTGGCTGTTCTTCAGTTCATAAAAACAGCCAGCGCTCAATTTCTCTACAATTACAATCAGAGAAGGGCTTTGCAAACATGCAAGAGAAAGGCAAGAAGCTGTTAGAATGAGAGATATGGCTGTGGGGACACTCTACGGGCTTCCACGTGTTTTGATCAACAGTAGCAGCCAGTGGCGGCGATTGGGTTCTAAAACCAGAGGGGCAAGGTGCTAAAACGGTGGGAGGGGACAAGACAGTATGTTTCCCTTTGTAGATAAGGTTAAGCATAGTGCGGGGGACAAAAGTGGCGAAAAGTAGAATGGCAACTGCCCCCTCTAGTTTCTGCATCTCCCTTTAGTTGCTAATTTTCGACTC
Organism: Lepisma saccharinum; assembly: GCF_977018435.1. Taxonomy (NCBI): domain Eukaryota; kingdom Metazoa; phylum Arthropoda; class Insecta; order Zygentoma; family Lepismatidae; genus Lepisma; species Lepisma saccharinum. The sequence continues at coordinate 27,889,506 of NC_139256.1, read as the reverse complement.
TTTTGGTGAGGAGGGGGTACTGTATGCAAGGCCGCTCGCAGGATTTTTCTCATGGCGAGGGGGACAGCAGTGCTTAAAGTGGGGTAAAGGTAGGGTGATTCTTTCCCCAAGTTAAGAGAATTCTCTTAAAATATCCACAGTACTAGGATATTCCGCATAGGTACTTAATCTTGTCTTCTGTCCATGCTTTCACGCTACAATTTCAAAATTTGAATTATATGTAGTACCTATTTTCAGATATCTCAGGGAGGGCAAACCCCCCTGGACCCCCTCTGCGGGCGCCCTTAACTGTATGCCCTCACTTGAAGTTTTTCAAATGCCATACTGCTTATGCCTTTCCATCTTTCTTCACGTAAGATAGTGTGTTTCTGAAGGACGACGCTAGATGCGTTTACGAAATCCAGGGTTTCCAGGCAAAGTCGCGCAACCCAAAATTTGATCGCTTATAATATGAAAACTGTAAGAGACATTTACATCTGGATTTCTGCATTGTAAAGCATTCACTGAGATACCTTTAAATAGTTTAGGATTTTCCATGTAAATATATGGTCAATATTTAGGCTCTGTTGCCAGTTTAGGTGATGACCTCCGAAAATGGCAATTTTTTACTTAACCCATTTAACCGCCAGTCCCAAAATCATCAAATGCTACACATGACACATATTGGTCACAAATGACAAAGTACGACCCTTCACTATTTTCTTACATATTTTTCTCGCCCAAAAGTGTCATCTTCGAAAAATATTAACGCTGACGTCCGCCATTTTTAATGTATAGAATATCCTGTATTGAGTAAATTGACTCTGAGAGAGAAAGAAGGAGGGACAGGACAGAAGAGATAAAGATAAGAGAGGATAGAGAGACAAAGAGCACTGCCCCATCTCTCCCTTTCTTTCTTTCTTTCTTTCTGTATTCATTTTTCTCTCCTTCTCTATATTTTTCTCTCTCTCTCTTTCTGATTTTCCTCTCACTACCTTCCTATCTCAATGAATGAGGCTTTATAATGCAGGAAACACTGTGGAAATGTTTCTTACGGTTTTCATGTTACATGCGATCAAAGTATGAGTTGCGCGCTCTCTGCAGTGTTAACTTTCTTCATATTTTTGTTCCTACGTTGCTTTTCTATTTCATTGATTAATCGCGGCGTTGACGATAGCACATCCACTATACTTTCTTTTGATAATCATTTCTCTGTTTTCCTGACATTGCCGCTGTCTAATGGATACTTATTGATGAGTGTTTGCAGATTTTTCTGTACTACTTTAAACATTTTCCAATCTTGGCATGCATATTGTACAATTCATGTTACATTGTTGGTCTCTGTGACTGTCCATAGTCATATACTCATCCGTTTCGCCCTCTCTCGAAAGTAACCGTCGCCTTGTAATCAAAGGATCCCGGATTCGATATGCGGTGGATGCACGTAGTGGTTCGGATTCCACTTTAAACTGTGGGTTCACTCCCGATTAGCCTTTCTGTGTATAAAGTGGGCTTGAAAACGAATTCAGTCGAAACTAATACGGCTGAGCCGATGCTGATTGGTTGGTATGGTATCGATATGGGAAAGTGTCGGGCGGATATTATTTATAGAAACTTGGCTGATAATTTCCCGGTGTTTTGATCTCTCGAGATGTCTTATGTAATTTCGCGAGACACTTCTACACAGTTTAACTATCCTACAAATTATGCGAAATGTAGGGGGGGGTGCATAAAAATAGACGCTGAATTAGCAGAAGTGACAATTACTATCGACTACTATAACTCCTTAATATTGTGAAAATAGCAAAATAAAACGTATCAAGTTCAATCCTTGACGTGTTCGTTGGCTTCTCCTACTCAGGCAGGTTGTTAACCCCTTTTATAGTGCTCTAGGGAGTTGGGAAATGCTGAGGATTTCCAGGTTTGGCCGGTAACGGTGTGATTAGTAAAAGTGAAGCACCATTATAACAAGGCCGTTATTAATAATATGTACTCAGGGGGTCCCGGGTTCGTTCGATACCTGGTGGAGGAACATAGTGGTTCGGATCCTACAATAAACTGTGGGTCCAGTCGAATTAGCCTATTGTGCATGCATGGACGTCCACGATTTTTTCCAGGGAGGAGCAAGGAATGTATTTTTTTCCAGGGGGCAAACAAGGCACATATTCCCCAAAAATAGTGTTGTTCCCTAAAAAAGTGCTTAAATTTGAATTTATGGTGTTCATGCAATAATGAACACATATTATTGTGACTAAAATGAAATTATATGTGTGAAATACATAATTTTTTGTTCTTTCATTTTCCAGCGGAGGTGGGCCACGGCCCCCTTGCCCCCTCCTTCTGGACACCCATGTGTGCATGAAGATGGACTTAAAACGAAACTCAATAATAATAATGTCGGAAGAACCCAAATCAAAGGATAGCTTAGGGGGTCAAGTTATATAAATCCCCATTAACAGCTTTTGATTGTTACAATTCCGGCCCAGCCTTAGAAACCTACCTTCAGTGTCTGCCGGGAGGCAAGTAGTTCAGGTGATGGTGCACCAATTTGAATAAGAAAGCAGACAGGCAATATAACTATGGATCCTAGAAGATGATGACGAGAATGTCATCTGCATATAACTACTGGGAGAGCATAAGCTATTAGATACCGGCATCTTTTAATGACCAGGCTAAAGTTGATCATACCGAACGGTGCCCAATGGCGAAAGTGTGCCCGTAGCTAACTCTGTTTGCACACGTGTCACGCATCCATCCCTCCACTCCCATCAGCCATCAGCATTTGTCAACAAGCGCCTCCAGCTTTTCCGTTAATGCAGCCTACTAGGTTATCTCCTCGTTTAGCTTCCATTTTGAATCACCCCGAAGCTATCCACTAGCGAGTTTCTTTTCCACCCCTCGCGAAGTGCGAACACATCACCATGAAGTTTCCTGATTGGTGTTTCCTAGTAGTTTTCTGTTTCATTGAAAACACAACTGAGATTGGAATACAAACTTCCATTGATTTATCTGATTGATTGAGGGACACTTAGGCTAGACACTAGAATATTACATGGATACACTTTCGCTTGCTCGTAGTCGTTCGATTCTCCCACGGTCGAGCGTTTAGAGCTTCCCCGATGGCGCAGTGTCATCAAGGGGTCCCGGGTTCGATACCCGGTGGAGGCACATAGTGGTTCGGATCCCACTTTAAACTGTAGATCCAGTCCCGATTAGCCTTACTGTGCATAAAATGTATATTGGTACACTTACATTCTATTTACATAATGACATGAAATTTTCACAAAGAAATAACATTGTTTACAAACCAATAAACAAGGCAGTGACATGTTACAATTTGTTACCAGAAAACAATGGGCAATTGAAAGGTCCTTTATCATCCTTAGTGAGTTCCACTTACTCTACGTGAACATAAAAGTAACAAATATCACAGTTACACATGTCCTTCACGATATATTCATACTTAGGCCATATTGAGTCTACCTTACATAGTGTTAATACCTTCGTTATAAACAGGACTCTAAAGTCTAAAATACATTGTTGTAAAGTACAAATTATGAGCTATCACAATATTACTAGAGATATAAACACCTATCACTTGAAAGATGTAGTAAGTAATAACTTGACTATGCAATATTAGATCACATAGAACACAATCACGAGGTTCAGCTATTTCGCTTCTTTGTCCTCAAGTTACTGTACTATAGATACACCTAACAAGTTCAATCACGTCATTCAGACAATCTAAATGACATACTACCGTCATCTGTTGAATTAACCATGTAACTATTTTGGAACAGCAAATAGGCTATATTGGGTACTATGGCATACGTGGGCGTACCCAAAAGAAACTGGAAAGCATATTTGGCGGGAAATCGCGACGTACTTCCGACTTCCGCCGCGAGATGTAGTGAGGAGACACTATGACGTGTCAGTGTGCTGAGCGCCGTTGTCCTGTGTAGACGTGGAGCTGTGCTGTGCCGCACGTTCATTGTGTTGACAAACGTTTGCTGCGAATTTTGCTATGGTGGATCAGAAGGAACAGAGGGTGTGTGTAAATTTTTGTTTCCTATTAGAGAAAACTGCAGCTGAGACTGGAGTGGTGCTTAAAGAAGCATTTAAAGAAGACACCCTAGGTAAAACGCAAGTGTACGAGTGGTTTGCACGTTTCAAAAAGGGGGAAATGTCAGTGGAAGACCAATCGCGATTTGGACGACCTGCCACAGCAAGAAATGACGAACATTGAAAAAGTGCGAAATGCTGTTTACGAAGATCGTCGTCAAAGGTCAAACTGTTAATTAGGATTTCTACATGGGTGTCTTGAGGCGATTGCGTGAAAATGTGCGGCGAAAACGTCCAGAAATGTGAAAGCGTGGCGACTGGTTGCTCCACCACGACAATGCCCCAGCCCACTGTCCAACAGTTTTTGGCGAGAAACCAAATGCCCGTTGTTCCTCACCCTCCGTATTAACCGGACCTTACGCCTTGTGATTTTTTTATTCCCCCGCACGAGCTTTGCAGATGTGGCTCAAGTTCAGGAACATGCGCTTCAGGCCTTGAACAATATCCCAGTTGAGGACTTCCAAAAATGTTTCAAGCAATGGGATCGCCTTTTGGATAAGTGCCTCGCTTCAAATGGACAATACTTTGAAGGAGACTAAGGTATTTGTAACTCAAAGTTAATAAAACTCATCTTTTTTGGCATATTCCGGCAAATTTGTTTGGCAAATTACGGTTTCTCTCGGGTACGCCCTCTTATTGACTTCAGGTACCTTACATGTGCAGTATATTAAGGCTAAGAGAACCAAACCTAACCTAACAACACAGCCTACACATACCTGAGACTAAGGTATTTGTAACTCAAAGTTAATAAAACTCATCTTTTTTTGGCATAGTCCGGCAAATTTGTTTGGTAAATTACGGTTTCTCTTGGGTACGCCCTCTTATTGAGTTCAGGTACCTTACATGTGCAGTATATTAAGGCTAAGAGAACCAAACCTAACTTAACAACACAGCCTACACATACCTGAGACTAAGGTATTTGTAACTCAAAGTTAATAAAACTCATCTTTTTTTGGCATATTCCGGCAAATTTGTTTGGCAAATTACGGTTTCCCTTGGGTACGCCCTCTTATTGAGTTCAGGTACCTTACATGTGCAGTATATTAAGGCTAAGAGAACCAAACCTAACCTAACAACACAGCCAATCCCCATCTGACGTCAGAACACAAGGCTTTACAACTTTAAAGGGAGACCATAAAAGATGATGATTCGTTACAAATTTTATTCTAAAAATAATTTTTGAGCAACTACGTACTGTGTGCTCCCATTGGAGATTCGAACCCAGAACATATGTTGTTCAAAGTAGCAGCATAATGCACTACGGTATTGTAGAGACACAAATAAAGTTGTGAGAAATTTTCCAGGAGAAGTATGCTGCTTTATATACATCTGTGTGCATCTTTTCAGAGCTTCAAACGCTTCTCAGCGCCATCTCCTGGGTTTCAACACGTTTAATATTTCACACGGAACGACATTACACGTTTTCATTAAGAGGAACGAATATGTAAGACCTGACCAGGATCTTCGCTGCTGGAGAAAATAAATAATGGCTAGAGCACGTGTGGCTGTAACGTGATGCTCTTTTGTTTGAAACTTAGTTCAGCCTGGCGTAAGTTTCCATAAAGAAGCTCGAGCCCTTTTTTTAACATGATGAAGGTGCACAACTTTCACATTGTGTCCAACGCTGAAGAAATGTTTCCTCCCAAAAGAGCATCACTGGTAGCGAGCGCCAAACAAAAGAAGACATGACGTCACTAAGTCTACAGGTTTGCGCGGGGGATCGATAAAGTTACCGGAACATCCGTCATCTCGAAACAATAGAAGGAAGGAGGATATTTATGTATTTTATTTGTTCTGTTTCCGGATGTTGTGATGACAGACTATATTTGTTTTCAGAAGTTTTTAGGAACCTCTTTCACTTCCCGAATATCAAAAATTGTTACTTCTGTGCCAGAGGCCTATCACCTAAGCTTTGGGAAGTAGAGGATGTGATTGGTCACGTTCGGTGTTGCTTACATAATATGGTGATATGAACTGCACTCCAAGCAAGCACAGTGTTTTAGAATTAGAAGTCGTTCATTGATGTTTTTCCGATGAATGGTTCTTCTTTAGTACAGCCTTCTTTTCAAATAAAGTTTTATAAACGTTTACACAGGTGTTATTAAAGTTCGCTTTAGTATGCTAAGGACGGGGCAAACGGACACCCTAAGCACAATTTTCAAAATAACTGTGAAACATTTTATTGAAGAATGAAAATAACTATTGGTATAAAAGGTGTGAACCTTCAGTTAACACATGATAGCACATAGTATGCAAGCAAATGAACATCTGTCTCAAAATAGCCTGATCAATCCCCGGATGCAGCAGTGTCCGTTTGCCCCGCATGTTCGGGGCAGACGGACATTTGATCGGGGCAGATAGACACGTGATGATTTATGAACTATCATCACTCTCACAATAACAACACACATAATATGGGTAATTTCCCTTTGCAACACAATTTACATGGAACCAGAGCACTGCACCCAATTTTGAGCCTGGTTGTACACGTCTTTGCATTTACAGCACTCATCACTTGTGGTGCGTTTAAACTTCTGGTACTCGTATTATAGTATGGGGGTGACACCTATAAATCATATATTTCGCATTTTTGTACATTGCTAACGTACTATTTTGGAATGCGGAACATTTCCTAAAGTGAAATAATGCATTTCTACGCGTAACTAAGATAATGTATATTTCTTACATTTACGAGTACTTACTGTTACTTGTTATTTCGATTCTGTAACACATTATGGCGGGCAATAGCGTACTGGTTCAGGGCGCGTTGTGTGAGTGTTTTGTCGATTTATGCAGTGTTTCAACCTCGTTCACCGGAAAATACCTACTTTCGTGCCCGGATTTCAAATTATGCTAATACCTCGCAAACCATTAACGTTAGCCTAACAAACCATTGACGTTAGCCTCACAAACCATTGACGTTAGCCCCAAAAACCATTTTACGTAAGGTTAGGTTAAGTTAGGTTAGGCAAGCATACTTACAAAAAAATTAAAAAATTAAAAATACTCGACACTTCATGTTCTAGTGAAAACACGGCGAGTTATAAACACTGACTATGGGGTTGCGTCATCTTAACACACGGAACATTGTACTCTCGTGCAGAAAGCAAATGGCGGAAGCAGCAACAGCGTGTCGGACAGATATTTTCGCAGAAAACTACATGCATTCGCATTAAAATGGATCAAAACTTCATTCACGAACTTCCACAACGCTACAGAAAATGATTTCCGTAAGTACTTTCTCCTGTAAATTTGAAGAAATCCGTTACCCCTATACTATAATGTTACCAAACTTCTTTGATTTTTTGCTGCAGCTTTCAGTTTATTGTACTTGAGGCAAGCGATGAAGGAAGGATCCCTCAATACATGTGATTGCCCAGTTTTGCGTTTCCTGCTGCAGGTCCCAGAAGTTGATAGCAAAGGGTTTGGCTCCTCAAAACTTCCACGAGTTAACACATCCTCTTCTCTTACTGTAGGTTCTGATGATCGCTCATCTTGTACATGGACAGTTGCAGGAACAAAGACATGCCCAGGCAGTCGTTGTGGATTAACGGGATATATTCCATAAGCATTGAACCCATTTACAGCATTGTTCGTTCTCGATGTCTCACCATCCTGTAACAAGGGCACATTGTATTAGAAACACAAACATTTGAAGGGTACAAAATGCATTCTATACAATTCACACTTGCCATTTCCATTACTGAGTCAAATATACATTAGTATCTCAATAAAAAGTACCTAACAATAGTTAAATGACATACAATTCATCTATGTCCGTTTGCCCAAACGGCAACCTGTCCATCTGCCCCACTTGCAGCCTTTGACTTTACATTCCGAAAAAGTCCACCAGATGGCAGCACAATGTTGTCAACACGTGTGTGTATATATTTATAAAGGAATCACTGCGTTCACCACATTTCAAATCACAACTTCGGCGAGACCATAGTAACCTATGCAATCCTTGTGTTCGCAACACATTTTTTTAGTATTCAAGGTTTTGCACGTACATATTCTGCTTACCTGATCATGTTTCTATGCTGGATTCGCGTTTCTTCTTTACGATTTCTTCCGATGCTCAACACAACTGCTCGCAAACGTTCAGGTTCGTACATAACTCCAACTGCTGCACTGTTGATAACTTCAAACCGAAAATATTCTTACTTTTCTTAGGGGATGTTCGTTTGCCCCAGTGCCCGTTTTTCCCGTCCTTACCCTAATAAACATAGCTATCACGATTTGAACTGAAAGAGCGTTCTTGTCACTTGTCCCCATAGCTATCAAAGTTTGAACTGAAAGAGCTGTCATGTCACTTGTCCACATAGCTAGCCAAGTTTGAACTGAAAGAGCATTCTTGTCACTTGTCCACATAGCTAGCCAAGTTTGAACTGAACGAGCGTTGTTGTCACTTGTCCACATAGCTAGCCAAGTTTGAACTGAAAGAGCATTCTTGTCACTTGTCCACATAGCTAGCCAAGTTTGAACTGAAAGAGCATTCTTGTCACTTGTCCACATAGCTAGCCAAGTTTGAACTGAAAGAGCGTTGTTGTCACTTGTCCACATAGCTAGCCAAGTTTGAACTGAACGAGCGTTGTTGTCACTTGTCCACATAGCTATCAAAGTTTGAATTGAAAGAGCATTCTTGTCACTTGTCCACATAGCTATCAAAGTTTGAACTGAAAGAGCATTCTTGTCACTTGTCCACAATATATTCATGTACGAAAACGCTCGTTCACTGTGGACATTAGTTCCAAAAGAACAGAGAAGGAACTCAAATATTTTAAGGTAATTGGAATATGACAAATTATTGAATTGAAATGTGAAGAAAATTCTACCCAACAATGACATAGTTCATATTAATAGTAGGGAAGACGTATTGTTGCAGTAATTCTATGCCGATGAGTCATTGTCACAATAATGGACATTTTGACGCCTCGCTTTACAATTAAAAATCGGGACAGATGCTGAAAAGCATCGGGATTAATGCGGGACGCCTGGTTACCTTACACAGTACGCGCTCAACACAGCCAATCAGACGTGCAATTTCTTCGAATCTTCTCACGCTCTTGTGCTATTGGAGGCCGGGAATAACCCCGTTATATGGGGATGGTTTTGAGAAGAGACTTGATATATCGGTATAGACTTATATATAACATGTTTAGTCACGTACACTTCTGGGTTGTAATAATACCGTTAATTTTCAATGCACTGGACAACCTAGAAGTGTCCATGACCGTACGAGTGTGCTGCAGTGATGTGCCGTAGACTATAAGTTTACGTCTACATGCGTTGTCTACACGTAATCTACGCGTAGATTACATTGGGTTGTAGTTTACATAGACTACGTAGACAATCTAAAGTGCATTAATATTATTTTTCAAGGCTTTCAAGAAAGGAAAGTGACATTTTCAACTATATTGGTTCGTAACGAAATGAAAAGAATCCTATTTACAACAAAATTTCTCTTCTGTTCTATCATCAACTATGGAAGAAGATAAATAGTATTCAAAAAAACAACAACAGATGGCAGTCGTGAGGCAAGAGTGGTCTTTTGCCCATAAAACAAAAGAATATTTCCTATATTAGGTTTCTTCCTAGGTGAGAAATTGTTCGAATTTGGAAGAAAGAGTATGAAAAGTCCTCTTCACACATCAGCAACTGATACGCAGTATAATTTTATTTTAATTCCACGGTGCCCTTTGTTAAGTTATCACCTTTCGCCATGCTGTTTACATAGATTACCTAATCTACGTGTATAAAATAGTCTACGTGTAGAATGTAGACTATCGTTGTTTAGGCGTAGACGCACATCACTGGTGTGCTGTTACAGACACCGTGTATAATTCTCGTTCTAGCTACAGAACAGAGAGGTCACATCAATGCGCCTGCACTTGCGAAAAAACGATTGCAACACAAATGCGGGATCGCCAAGAAATCGCTGCGCTAATTCAGTACATGTTGGTGAGGCTTAAGGATATAAATCGGGTGCATAACCATGTCCACCACGTGATCGATGTGTACAATTTGGCGTAGAAGTCAGAATAGTGCATTGGTAAAATTGCCATATGGAAAAGAGAGTAACGCTTCATTTCAAAGAACTTGAAGAAGCGGAAAACTCACGTCATCAGATTGACTCTCGATAATAAGTAATTCACTGTTAGGGCGTCCTCTCGTGTCTTGACGGTGAATTATTCAGGAAGAGAAACGTCAACGTGATACTTGGAAGTCCTGCGAGGCAGGAGCTGTGTCATTCTTCCTAGATTGAAGGAAAGTGGTGGAACGTGTCCTGTTGTCCTCGTAGGCTATTTACATCCGATGCCACTGCCGTTCAGAATTAATGAATTTGTAGTGGAATCTTTCAGTCTTTATAATACACTAGCAGATTACCCGGCGTTGCCCGGGTATTTTTATCCCAATCATGTATTAGACAGGAAAATAATGAATTCTAACTATAGTGTAAAATGAAACTAATTTTAAATGTGATCGTGAATGTCACCAATTAGCTTAGCGACTCCGAAAACTATGGATTCGACACTAATCTTGGTCATTTGTGGCATTTATTTTTCACCCCTTCTCACCCCCCATGCCGATAGGTGATGAACGTGGAGTTGAACCGCATTGGGAGTGTCACGAAAACTATGTATTCCATTCGCAACACAGCCTGAATGTTATACAAAAACCGAAAAACACTATCATTGTGCGGGTTGCATAGAGTCACGGATGTCTGTTTCTGCGGAATTTATTTAATATCTGTGGTTCTCGATTATTTTTACATGTCATCCTTTTCCACCCCACCCCCTAGGGGTTCCAGGGGTGTATTTCCCTAACAGTATTTATTTCCATATTGCAAGTGATACGTGTACCAAGTTTGGTTGAAATTGCTCCAGGCGTTCGAGAGGTATTGCTGAACAAACACACACACACACACACACATATACACACATACATCCATTTTTATATAGAGAGAGATTAAGGAGAAGGAGCAGCAGATCTACTTACTTCTGTGGCTTGATGTAAGGCAGTTTGTTAGCCTTAGACTACTCCAAAATCACCCTTTTTCCCACACTCAGTTTTTCCCCTACACACACTCTCTCTCTCTCTCTCTCTCTCTTCCGGTGTCTATTTCCCCTGTGTTATTTCAGCTACCTCTGACAGCATGGCTCTTGATGACACTCTACTTTATGCACAATACTCTCCAAGTCATCCTGATTTTCGAGTTATCCCAGACTCAAATCTTTCCCTTCCGCTATTGATGTCTTCTTCCGTTATTGTTCTTTCCACTTTGTTCTTGCTCTTTCTCATCCGCTACTGTTTTTTCCACTCTGCTCTTCTTTTCCTTTCCGTTATTGTTCTTTCCACTCCGCTCTTGCTCTCTCTCTCTCATATGCCCATGTTCTCTGTTATTCACCATTGTTCTCTCTCACCCGTCCCTTTTCTTTCTCTCCCTCTCTTGCTTTTTCCACTCCGTTCTTGTGCTTTCTCATCCGCCCTTGTGCTCTCTCATCAGCCATTGCTCTTTCTTCCCCGCTCTTGGTATTTTTCCTCCGCTCTTGTTCTTTTCATTTCGATCTTGCTCTTTATTATCCGCTTTTGCTTTTCCGTTCCGTTATTGTTCTTTCCATCCCGCTCTTCCGCTTTCTCCTAAGCTCTTGTTCTTTCCACTCCACTTTTGTTGTTTCCACTCCACTCTTGTTCTTTGCACTGTACTCTTGTTCTTTCCACTCCACTCTTGTTCTTTCCACTCCACTCTTGTTCTTTCTACTCCACTCTTGTTCTTTCCACTGTACTCTTGTTCTTTCCACCCCACTTTTGTTCTTTCCACCCCACTTTTGTTCTTTCCACCCCACTTTTGTTCTTTCCACTCCACTTTTGTCCTTTCCACTCCACTCTTGTTCTTTCCACTCCACTCTTGTTCTTTCCACTCCACTCTTGTTCTTTCCACTCCGCTCTTTTTCTTTCCACTCCACTCTTGTTCTTTCCACTCCACTCTTGCTCTTTCTCTTCCGTTCTTGCTCTTTGCACTCCTCTGTTGTTCTTTCTCTTCGATTATCTTAATTTATCTCCTACATTCTCTTCCACTTTTTTGCTTTTGTCTCCAATTTCTCCCTCCATCTCTTCCGCTCTCCCTCCCTCTTCCTGTGTCTGTATCTCTAGTATTATGCAAACTCTCTCCACCAATATAGCTCTCTGTTAGGTGTGGATCTAGTACACCATCCTTTCTGTTTACAGTACTCATTTTTCAGCCTCTTCTAGCCTCAGGCATATCCTTCTTCTCCCTCCACTTTCTCTCTCTGACCCTACATCCCCTGTGACCCATTGGCCTCCTCCAAAATTACCTTCCGATTCTCTCTACTTCCATAAATCTTCTAACTTTCCTTTCTGCACCTCTCTCTGTTTCAGTAGCTATATATGTTGTGTATACTACTAACTCATCCATGTAATGCAGTGCCTACTTCTACATAAGCTTGGCCGTTTTGCAAAATTAACCATTGGCGTAACAGCAGAGTCCATTCATTATGTAACTAGAGCAGTGTGCAGTGTAACGGTAATGTACATAAGATTACAGTGTAATTTGTGTAATATAATGCATATACTGTCAAGGGAAGGGAAATCGACATACCTAAACTTTCGAATTACCTAAGAATAGCCCACTCAAGTAAGTCGTAATCTTTCTTTAACAGAATTGAACCAAAAATCCTAGTTTCCCTGGTCTCTTGGGCTCCTAAAAGAGAATGTGAAAGTACTTAGCTCGAACACTTTCACGAAAAATGGTTCACAAAGTAAATGAAGATAACTCAAGCTCTCGGATGAACATTGAAATAATATTTGTGTGAAAACAAAGCATGTTCTATCGTAATTTAAGCCAACCAATCAAATCTAAACATTACAGTAAATTGTAATATTTAAAACTGTACGTTGCTCTGTGTAGAGTATAAAAATTTAAACATTTGGATAATGACAATATTCACGTAAGCTAATGTTTTAAAGTCTAGTAATTAATACTTTTAAGCAAACCAGGCCATTTTACCTTAGCAAAACAATACAACAATAGTTGTTGTACACAAAAATTTCGATTGGAAGATTATTTTAATAAATTATTTTTAAAAACAAGGTAGGCTATTCCATTCGAGACAAACATGAGTTTTAGATATCATAGTTCGGAAATCAAGACTGAACTGAGGAGACGAGTCCGACTTTCTCGTTTGCGACAATTTTTCGTTAATTCCCTGTTTCGTCTTCCTACCATTGCACAAATTACTGACATTAGTTACACTGTGATGGAGAGAGCTACTTCTGAAATTCTTCGAGCTTGAAGCTTTCCAAAGTTGTGCGACCTTGTGCTCGTTTCCGAATAGTTTTGAAACTGTTCTCAGGTTTCTTCGTTCGTGAGTAGCATGGCTTTTTGATTTGATCGTCATGTGGTTTGCCTGATTGATCTTTGTCGTGTTCCAGTGAGGAACTCTTGGAGTTTGAGCTTGTAATTTCATTTTCCGCGTCCTTTGCCCAAGCAGTTTGATTTATGGTCACAGAAACCTACTCGTGCCTCTTGGACTCTGAATCGATTCTTAATAAGAAGATCGAACGAACTGTAGATGGCGCGCACAAGTTAATGCCAATGATTGCATGCTGTAAGCAATTTGCTTTGTTGCCACCCGAATATTGGTCGTGATTGTTTGACGTTAGATTTCTCATTAATTCGTAATATTACGACAGTACATTCGGTTGAAATCTGAATATCTCATCCTGTGGCTCTCTAGCACTGTTCCCGGTGTAATTTGTCGTTAATATAAACTCAAAAGATACCAGTAGATTCGTAATACTCCAAGGTTTCTTGGAAGCGCTCACCAATAGCACAAGAATCGAAATTTTAATCCGAGTGCTATTGATTAGTGCTTGCAAGGGACCTTGGAGTATTAAGATAGATCGGCAAAGGATACAAGGACCGATCCATCTAAATCCTCAGCACTCAGAAATATCACACGGACTCCAAAACCTTATTCCACGTGCAATCGAAAAGTGCTTCCGAGGGACCTTGGAGGATTATGATGTATCAGGAAGGGCTACAAGGACTGATACATGCAAATCATCCATGGTCCCTGGGAACATGTGCTATGGGTGAGTGCTTGAAGAGAGGCTTGGGGCAAAGAAGGATAGGTCTTTGCTTCATGTAGATTGTAGCGTCCCAAGTGCTTCCTTGGGATCGCTGCCAAGCCTGGAGAGGAAGAAGAGCTTGCTCTCGGACTTGACAGACACAAACCTTCTCGCTACTGAGACGTCTTTGACATAGGTTCGGTTTGGTTTCAAATTCTAACTTCGAACTGGAGGTCGATCCGGAATTGAAGACGAACCTAAGTACCGCGTGAGAATGGCTTAGGTGCCTTATGCTAGTATTTTCATTCATCCCGGCTCTTCCAGCATTGAAGCGAGCAGGCAAGCAACTTTCCCTGTTGGTCTACTGTTTATTTACAATACATTTGTTTTCCTTACGGTGCAGTGGAAGGTTGAGACCTTAGGGTTGTGAAATCACTATACTTTGACGGTCAGAACTTGTACGATTAACGCTACCACCTTTAATTACGAAGCCGTCGAGTGCTTGTAAATACAAATAGCTCTTCCTCCTCCGCTCCAAGGTCGTATTTACAATGCAAGAAGACGACACAGGAAGCGTTAAGAAACGTGCGGGCGTATCCAAGTAACAAGCACACACACAATAACCTAAAGACGTCGTCCCATGTATTGATTTTTCAATGTAATAGCACGTAAAGTAGAATGAAAGTTTGTCTGAAGGAACAGCGCGCAGCAGTTGGAAATAATGCTCACGTGTTCATACTCCCCACCCTCCCCTTTAGCTCTAGGGCGTTCTTGTCTTCCAAATAACAACCGGAAAGTGCACTTCGATAAGAACAAGAATCGATTTTCGCGCGATTTCATCGTCGGTTTTCGTGACGGTTCCTGTCTCCTTGGAGCTGATATTGTTGGTGTTTTCATTTTACTCGACGATGCAGCCGACCTCCATGGCTGAATGGTTAGTACGGTGCAAGGGTATTATTTGTGAGTGCCCTTTCTTCAATTCGGCAGTTTGTAGATGCCAGTTAGTGATCGCCTACTTTTAGGGATGCCAGATGGTGATCATCTACTTTTATATACGTCAGTGGGGGGGGGGGGCGATCGACCATATTTAGAGGTCAGGTGGACTGATCACCTTATCTTAGATGTCAAAGGAGTGCGCACCTAAACTTACACTTTAAAAATTATGTAACTGAGTTACCATCAAAAGTGGGGGTAACAGGACCCTCCTTGGTATGTTAGTGCGGAATTGGTGTTCTTAAGCACCATCTTTGGTTGTTTGTTACGCCATTTTCTCCTTAACCACAACAATATGTAGGCATTTAACACTCAATTAGGTGTTACATCAGTCAGGGCATTACACCACTTTTGGCGCCAATCATTTGCATATATTTTTGAGACTACATATAGAGACAGTGATCATTTATTATTTGATTGATAGATTGATTTGGTTTATTTTACATCGCTTTTCTGCCACTTTTGACTAATCGCGAAGATCTTGAGTGAAGGGACACTCACAAATAACACCCATGCCCAGGCCGAGATTCGAACCAGGACTCCTCGCATCGTAGAATCACTTATTCTTAGATGTCGAGGGGTTTATCAATTAATTTTAGTTGTCGAGAGATGATCTCTTTATATTTGATGTCAATGGGGTGATCACTTATTTTCAAAGATCAAACGGGTGATCACCTTTTTAGAAGTCAAAGAAATGATAATTCCAATTTACTAAAACGTTAATTAAAGATTTTTTTGTTTTGTTTTAGACACTTCGGGAAGCGTATTTACAAACCCTGTAGTGCAGCAGAACCTCCAGCGATATGTGGCTTCTGATTGGCTCTCATTCCGGAAGTTAATCCAGTGTTCCCTCAAGGTAACGCTAGATGGCAGTGTTGAAATTGACAATGTTGATTTAAGAGATCCATCCCAACAAGATAAGAAAGCCCTTCAAACTGAGATTAATTTTGAGCACATTTTTCTTTGATTATACAGAAATGGATTTGTTTAGAATATCAAGATCCCAAGATATGAAATTTCTCGTTTAATGCAGTAATCACTTCGTATAAGCTACAAGCGCTTTCAGAGATATCAACATTATTATTCACGATGGCTTCATATTGATTTTTATCACCTGAAAAAGATTCAAAAACATTTTTAACATTTTTTCCATACAAATATATATTTCTTAACATAATTTCGACAATTTGATTATAAATTTTATTTCTAAACAATCACGAGTCTGATCTTTCCATACTTATCCTGTAAACAGACAAACAAGGAACGACGGACAAGGAACATAAACTCTTCCGGTGCGCACAGCCAATAAGACAGCGTTATGTACCTCTGGTTCTGCAGCACTGTAGGGTTTGTAAATACGCCTTCGGGAAAGGATGATAGCTTAGTTTTAGTAAACAAGGGAAGATGGTCGAACAGCACTTAGCCATTCCACCCTCTCTAACTCACCCATGACAGAAGCAGAGAACATAATAAAATTGTTAAAGAATTAGTTGCAACACAAACAAATATCCCATAATGTTTCTCATTCTGGTTAAGGTAACACTTCCGATTGTTTAACGATTTTTTCAAATTCTCGTAGCATAAAGATTAATTATCGTAGAATTTTGGCAATCATTGTCGCACGAAATTTGAACTTTCCTTAAAGTAATGAGCACTGTTTGGACTCGATAAAAAAGTTATTTATGTTGAAAAAGAAAACTTTCAAATTTCCTTGCGCGCTTCTCATGGACAAGGTATTCTCTGCTGACAAGCGACAGTAAGTATTGTAGACTAGTGGGAATGAATGTAGAAGTAATGTCTTCAAAATGTCTACCAGATGGTGCTAATCATTAATAAGACTAAATCATTGTCATCACAACGATAACGAAAGGTGCTTTCTGAGTGAAAACATGATTTTTCTGAAGAAAATCATTCCTAAATGAAAAACTGCTTTTCGTAATTTGATTTTGAATTTGAAATAACTTTTCATAGCATTAGAGGATTTCTTGTCTACATATTTCAATATGTGTATTTTATATCTGCAACTGCGTTTATCGAAGTCTGTATTTCAGTATTTGTCGACATACATATATGCGCTACATGTATTAGTGCAATCTAGTTTTTCGGGGTCGGGTACCCTATTCTACACCCTCGAATTTTGAAATTATTTTTTTTTCATTACGTAGGTTATGTGATCCCATTTGTGAATAAAAAAAATTGGAGCGCGGAAAGAAGTAATTACGACTGTACAGCCGTTTAAAGTTGCGGTAAAAATTTACTATCCTTCGGACACCTCTAATTTTTTCGTTTCGTCAATTTTTGACATTCGTACTTACGTATCTGCTTCGCCCGACACCAAATTTTAACTATGTATCTCAACCTAACTGAACTAACCTATCCACGCGCCAATGGTTCGTGTTGCTAGCGCCAATGGTTCGCAATTATTTCCAATTTCTAGATCGTGATACTAACACGACACCAAATTTTAACTATCGATCTCAACCTAACTGAACTAACCTATCCACGCGTCAATGGTTCGTGGGGCTAGCGCCAATGGTTCGTGGGGCTAGCGCCAATGGTTCTTGGGGCTAGCGCCAATGATTCGTGGGGCTAGCGCCAATGGTTCGTGGGGCTAGCGCCAATGGTTCGTGGGGCTAGCGCCAATGGTTCGTGGGGCTAGCGCCAATGGTTCTTGGGGCTAGCGCCAATGATTCGTGGGGCTAGCGCCAATGGTTCGTGGGGCTAGCGCCAATGGTTCTTGGGGCTAGCGCCAATGATTCGTGGGGCTAGCGCCAATGGTTCGTGGGGCTAGCGCCAATGGTTCTTGGGGCTAGCGCCAATGATTCGTGGGGCTAGCGCCAATGGTTCGTGGGGCTAGCGCCAATGGTTCGTGGGGCTAGCGCCAATGGTTCTTGGGGCTAGCGCCAATGATTCGTGGGGCTAGCGCCAATGGTTCGTGGGGCTAGCACCAATGGTTCGTTGTAAGTCCAAAAATGAAGTGACTCCTACGTTGAAAGTCGTTGTTGTCCTTTTCCACAGAATACCAACCTCCACTCCCTTCCCATCATAAAAATTAGAAGTCGCAAATTATCCCATCCCACAAGTCATTTAGAAAAAGCAACCCTCCCCTATACGACATGCAGTTGCTAAAAAAAAAATATTATTTCCAATTTCTGAAGTCGCATAAATGAAATCGAATGTCTGAAATGTCCAATCCGCCAATATATCACACAAAGAACATGTCGCAATCCCAAATGTTCCTATTGCACAAGTCAATCATAAGAAGAAAAAGAAAAAAATCAGACGTGCGCCTGTGACATAAATCGATGATCCGAAATCTTCAGACTTGCGCCTGTGACATGAATGCATCATTCGCCATCATAAAGTTGTGAAAAACCTTTTTGACGTTACACAGGGAATTTTAATTTCATAAAAAACGTAAGTTTCGTAGCACGTAGATGTAAAAAATTACTTTCCGCGCTATTTAGAAACATCGTTTATTATGAAGAACTAATTTTTGTAACGAGAATATTTGAAATGTGCGAAAAATCGAGGGTGTAGAAAAGGGTACCCGAGCCGTTTTTCGTTATACATTGTACTGTTGTTGATATTCAGCTCAAAAAAAGTCATTATGCGGTCATTTTTAATCAATTTAATCTAGTTAGTAATACTAAGTGTTATGGCTCAATCAAATTAAAAATAATGATCGCCTTACAATTATCACAGAATATACATTGAAGATATCCATTGCTACGTTCTCCGGATTATTCTCAATGGAACTACTTACGTTTATTCCTTAATGGCGAGCCTGAGACTTATCAGCCTACTATGAAGCCCTCAGGTTGTGGGAAATCAGATAAGGATATGCTTACGTAGACTTTAATAACTTCCGCACACAAAAATATATTTAGAAGTCAGTTACTGTTAATATATTACACTTGAACTCACAATTAAACTTCTTATTACAAACAAAAGTGTATTTAGATCATAATACTTCTTCACTACACAAATTAAAACATTCACATTTCCAAAATCACTTCCATTATTCCAGCAACATCCATAATATCTCTCACCTCACAACCCACAATCAAATGTTTTAAGGTTAGTCCATAACCATAAAAGACTACCCAATTGAACAAAACAAATTAAGTCATAATAGACAATTAACATTTTAAACATATTAAACACCTAAAATGATACAATAAGTGGGTGCGTATCACCATTTATACTGACACTAGAACGGGCAACGTAAATTACATTTGTACCAACTAACATATGAAGAATGACACAAGATACAGCAGCCCAGTCTGGTTCGCGGCACTTTGACTCTCTTTGCAAGTGCAACACCCAGCCGTCTACTTTGTCGATTTGCTGTCACATAGTGTACTTTGAATCTGCATTGTTTACACTGCGTTCTGGAGTGGCGTATGGCGTGGAATGTACTGACCAGTAAATCTCTGCCGCTATTCTTGAACCAACCTGACATTGGGACATCTATGTTTTCCATTCTATTCGTTAAAATATAGTAATGTTTATTTGCCAACTGCAATCTTCTTAATTTTTATTTCATATTACTCTGTCCACATTTAACTGGAATTATTTTCCATTTCTTTTTCTGTATTGTAGCATCACTTGTTTTACAACATCATTCTATAAATTCTTGTTACTGTTGCGCTGTTTCATACCCTAAAATCTGTACTGTTCTATAATTATTGTTGATTTTGTATCTGTCTTATTACATGTAAGGTTAAATAAAGTATCTTTTAAAATTCATTGTGAATATTAAATATGTCTGTACTCTCATTTTGAATTTTCACACGGAGCATTAGTTCATTGTTAACATATAATGTACCACAGTGGCATATACTGGGTTCAAATCCTAGGCTCTCACCATATCATAGTGTTCGAATGGACAAAAATTTGCTGGAAAGGGCTTTTTATGTTCATTGATAGATTTTGTTTTGAGATGTTCAGAGAGTAATTTCCCCCTCATATACCACCGTTTCCCACTCTTCTGTAATAGTTTCGCTCCAAAATTCCCCGTTCCTGGGAAAATTACAGTTGGGAAAAATGGATTTGCAACACTGATGCTCATAGGCGTAGCTACGGGGTGTGCCGGGTGTGCCTAGGCACACCCTAATGCGGTGCTTTATCAAAGAGAATTAAAGGCAGATATTTCAATAAGAGAGAAAATAAGCGGCAGTTTGTAAGAAGTTGAAAATGTCATTACTTGGTACAAACGTGTGCATTATCGCTAATCAAATGAGTGTCTGTAGTTTTTCGATTTTGTGATGTCATTGGAGAAGGAAGATATTTACTGCATACTACTCTGTACTACAGCGATTTTCTTCTATACCTGTCACAAAAGCTGCACGTGTGAGAGAGCTTTCTCCAAGCTTACCCAAGTTAAAACTAAATGAAGAGCAATTCAGAAGCAGGATAGATTGGAAGCCCTGCTCTTGCTATTTGTGGAACAGGAAAAAGCTTAGTCTATTGATGTAAATGAAGCTATTGATGAGTTTAAGAACATTGTACCTTTTGACAGACGTCTCTTGTTATAGATGACGTGTATTTTGATGTATTTGTTTGTAACATTTTTGAACATTTAGTGTCTATGCAATTTGATTTTTTCTACTACATATATATTCAGAAATTTTCAACACTGTCATTTAGTGAATTTATATTCCTTTACAAACATCAGTGCAGTTAAAGAGCCAAGTGATTGTGTTGCAAAATATGCTATTAAAAAGGTACAAGACCTCATTTTTTTCTTTGTGCACACCCAAATATAATGTTCTAGCTACGCCTATGCTGATGCTGTTGTTTGAGAGAGGTTCTGTCACGTTTCAAAGCACACGGCACCCTCTTACCTCGCCTTGCGAATTCAACTCCTCAGAAACTCAGGTTCATTTTCATATTCAAATGAACAATTTTATGCACATATTCTGATAATTTTTTTTCTGTACTTTGGGCTTCGCAGATAGCCTAGATAGCCCTGAATATACGCCCCTGAGTACCATAATCGTTGCTGGGTTATAAACATGTCAATAAACATAAGAAAACAACTCCGAATTGTGGAATCTTTGTCACAACTGAGGCACATCTACATGTGGGTTGATCTACACCATCTTAGAGATGCCTTTCTCTATAGTCCGTCCACTATAAGACCGAGCACCAAGCCATAAATAGTGATGCTTGGTGTTCTACCTTACAGTGAGCGGATTCTAGTACCTCGCCACGACAGAAGACAACAATACAACGTTCTTCAACAATCAAGAATGCATCAGTGTTGCCTCTTTTTCGATACCTTTTAGTTATGTAAGGAATTAGTAATTTCACTAGATTTGTTGTGGATAGGTGGCAGTACCTCTGTGATTTTTAGAAATTATTTATCACTTTAGTGTAGTATCTACTTTTAGTCTTCTAAGGATTGAAATTAATAATACTATATGTTCTTTGTTACCCCCACACCCCCTATACGCCTTCATGGCGTGGTGCTATGCACAGGGGAACACTTTACTTTACTTTTTATATGTTCTTTGTATTATTGTTATTCATTTATATGATTATAAATTATTATTGCAGAATATGCAGTATCTTCTTGTAGTATTCCAAATATTAAAACCTAGTAACATTATATATTATATTGTGTGTTAATTTTCTTCAATTTAGGTGATTATTATATAGTCATTGGTCATTAAATGTTCATCATTATGTAGGTCGTAACTTTCGCTTTCAATTGACAATGGATGAATGTAGCCCTTAATATACGAGGGCTAGAAAGACAGTAGTGGCAACACTGTCACCAAAGCAAGTTGGAACAAGCGAGGGTGCTGCTGTTTCTAGAACGTGGAGAGCACATCTACTACGAAGCTGTTACGTAAGCCTCTATCAAATCCACAACTTATTTCCAGCCCTCCTATAAGTTTATAGTTTTGATTTATCAGTGCTACATAATCATGATTTGAGTGTTTTAATCACTGAAACTTACTAGTTTATCTTCTTATTCCAGAAATGTGTTTAATACATGTGAGTTGTTCAGAATTCTAGCAAAGATAATTAATTCCATTGTTTTATCAGATCTCATCATTAAACCCATTTCAAGAAATTATCTGTCACTCTTTTTTTCCCTTTCTTTGTCATATCAGTGAGCTATTTCAAATACGCATGCGCGCGATTTCTGCTTGATGGATTCATTTGTTTCTTTGACAATGCATAATGATCTTTATAAATTAAAAAAAAGACAAAATAAATGTATACTCACAGTATGCAAATTACTATAATTATCTATCAGCATTTTATTATTTAAAAGGCAATATTTTAACATGTACACCTAATGTATGTTTTTCTTCGTATTATGTACAAAAGGTGAGTTCAATGGAAACTGAATGTGTTTTCTTGTAGAAATTTGCAAATAAGAATTGTCCAAGTTCAGCAATTTTCAATGTATAGTTTTTGTTAATTCATGGATATTTCCAAGTATAGAGAAAGATTTACAGCATTGAATTGAGTTTAGCGAAAACTTAAATATCTTATTTCCTTATTTAAAAAATCTTCCTGCCCATCTACTCGCTAAGTATTGTCATTCTTGAAATTCTCTTACCCATTTCTAAGTTTACTGGATTGACAGACTTCTTTACCAATACTAGAAATTCATTATTCTTAAAATGTTTAAGGTTTTGTGCTTGAGAACCTTTTTCGTCACTGGTTAATGTGCCTTTGGTGGTGCTGCCATCTAGGAGTTATAAATAACATTATTCAGCCCATTTGACCTGTGCTGCAGCTTTGCGGAAACTTTGAAAGGGAAATTGAGCTGTGTACAGTAATTTTCTTCAACTCGCTCTCGTACTATATCAAAGTCACTCGCATAACTTATTTTCCTATTTTAATTAGACATCATATAAGAGCTTTGACTCTATTTTTTTTAGTGTTTCATTCCTAATTAAAATACTAGAAGGTACACTTAAATGGAAAATCATCTTTAAATATTCCTTGCATATCCTCACTTGAAAATAAATGCACTTTAGGTGAGCAGAAGATAAAAGATAAAACCTAGGGTATTCGGTGAAAAGCACATAAGTCACAAACTGCGATTTCTGTCAGCTACGTAACACACTGAATTATTTTTTAAAAAAAACATATTATCAGTATCATTTTAAAATATGGAATGTGGAAAAATTCCAAACAGTGAAACTATGTATATCATGTCTGTAATGTTTGCAATTAGAAAAATAAACCTTAAAAAAACTGTATCTTCTAAATTTGCATTTTTGACTCAAGTGCGATTTCCTAAACACCCTAGAAATTTAAACTAGTATATTTCTTCTCTTCATTTTCATGTTTATAATAGTGTAGGATTTTGTTTCCCTGAATCTGTTCTAAAACAGCAATATACAGGATGACCCATAAATCAGTTGACACAGTCATTAATAATGCATTTTTGTCAACAGACTTATGGCCCACCCTGTATTTCGAAGTATAAATCATATGTGATAAACTAGATAAAGGACACTTTTTGTTCTTTTCCTTTGTAAATGTAGTTGGCATTATGTTTAAATTTATTCCTGATATATGCTTAGTTATGTTATTTGTAATATTAATAACATTGCAAAGAATATAAATAAATGTTCTCAGATTTTATTTTGCTTGGGAACCGAGAACTCCTGCTGAAGTCTCCCATGTATTCATGTTTTTAATTTTTTAGATGTTTTGGAAAGTTTATTTTTAAGGCAGACACGCCTGTAATGTTGTCACTAGTTCAGGTTTGCACCACATGCATGGAAAAAAGATATTCAGTACATGTAATAATAGATATATAAGTTACATCTCAACAGATGGTGCATTGTATTTAATTGAAAATCATTATATGTTAATTATTTAAATTACAATCAAATTATGTATATTGAAATCAAATTGTGTACGTATATATTTGTCCCTAAGGTATTATAATTTCTTCTTATGTTCGATTTCAATTCATGTATCTACATAATTCTATTTTCACGATGTGACCACAAGATTTTTGAAAATTATTTTAATTATACAGGGTGACAATTAATTAATGACCACATTTATTTTGAGTATAATTTTATGTATGTTAAACTTGCAGCTACAAAAGTAAAGGAGTAAGTAGTATGATATATGAAATTACAGGAAAATAACAAACACTGCTTATTTTTTTAAAATAACAGACTTGAGGTACCCTCCATTGAATCGTATGCATTCCTGAGTACGAACAAACACATGATCCATAACTTTTGAAAGTGTTTCATTTCATATCAAGTCAATTTCATTTCTTATGGCTCTTTTCAAGTCCAGTAAGTTGTTTGGTTTCGTGGCATAGACTTTAGACTTTAAGTAGCCCCATAAAAAAAAATCTGGAGCAGTTAAGTCTGGGGAGCGAGGAGGTCATTCAAAGTCACCAAACCTCGAAGTCACATGATTGGGAAATTTCTGTTGTTTCACGACTAGTGTAGCTTGTTGCACCATCTTGTTGAAAAAACATGTCCTCAAAATTGGGGTTTCGACGCTGTAATTCAGGGGGGAAAAAATGCTCTTAACATTTGTCTGTAACGGTCACCGTTAGCAGTTACAGTAACACCATTTGCGTTTTCAAAAAAAATATGGGTCTATGATCCTTGATATCGATAATGCACACCATACAGTAACTTTTGCACTATGTTTAGGGCGTTTATGGATTTCATTAGGGTTTTCGCCAGTCCATATTCTCACACTCTGCTTATTCACATAACAGGATAAGTGAAAATGAGCTTCATCGGTCATTACGAGTCTCTCTCCAAAATTCGGATTAGTGTTAAGTCCAATCATTGTGTTGCAAAGCGCTAAACGTTTTTGAAAATCAGTCTGTTTCAACTGATGGGATACCTGACGTTTGTACGGAAACAAGTGCAAATCGTTTCTCAGAATTTTGCGCACTGTTTCTCTATTGACACCAACTTCTTGTGACAACCTTCTTGCAGATTTCTTTGGGCTGTTTGTGATTGCAACTCTCACCCTTTCAATTGTTTCTTTTTTGCGCACAGATCTCCGCCTACCAGTACGTTTACCATAAGTTACACTGCCTCTCTTTCTATGGGATGCAACATATCGCAGAATTGATTTTCTCGAAGGACACGCACGCCCGCCAAACCTTTTACGGAACCTTCTTTGAGCAGTGATCACCGAGTAATTGGTAGTGAAATAAAATTCCACTATTGCTGCTCGCTGTTGTGCACTCCACCTTTCATGTTACACCACTAAATTTTGCAAAGGTCGATCTTTATATTCACCTGAAATGAAGAAGAAAAACCAAATTAGTAACACAAAATTTACAATATAAATGTGGTCATTAATTAATTGTCACCCTATACATCATAATAGAGATTTAGTTACACAGCTTGAATATTTATAGAAATTATCATCACCGTCTACTCAAGGGTTTCTGAAATAAATATTTATAGCTTATAATAGTCACGTATTCAGCAATATAAATAACATAATATATCATAAAAGTGTTCTTCGTTTGCAATATTGTTCGCCTTCTGACTGTCAGGAGGGTTTTGTCTTGTTTTGTATGTTTGAAATATTTCATAATGTAGTTGGTAGTTGTAAATTATTACACATGGAATGACTTCATGATGGTGTAGTGTAAACTTAATTTAAAGTGTTTCATTGGTTTCTGTTTAAAGAATTTGGATTGGCGCAAGTATGTTCTTGTTGAAGTATGACAATCTGGTCAAGATTACTATAATTATTTCTTATTGTTGCTTATCAGAGTTTGTACTTGATATTGTTTGTTCATGTAGGAATAATAATTAGTTACTGTGAATTAATGCTAAAAGATCAGATTTTTACAGTTTTTTGTTTGAATAATGATTATTAATTTGCTGTTTCTTCATTAGAACACAGCAATTTCTTTGCATACAGCTAATTATAGTATTATACAGGGTACTCCAAAAGTCGTCGTACATAGGAATGTTATTACAAAATATAAAATTTTACTTGAATATTATATTTTCATTGGCACTGATCACAATCTCATTTGTTCGCATAGCCTTCGTACTTTCAACTTTCGGTGTATTTCCTATAGGAAAATACATTATTGCAGGATAGCCTAGTTGTAGAATATAGGCCGAGGACCTCGTTTTGTGCATCAGTTTCGGGTTGTAGAACACTAATATGCGAGGGTTGGAGTAAAAGTCATAGCAACTATATTTTTTCTCAAAATTAAACTGTGGTACAACATTACGATCGTATGTCCCAGAGTGCATGGCAATATATGAAGACGTCACTAGATGGCAGTGTGATGAATGGTTATCGTACAGAGGCCAGTGGTTATTCTTTTGTTGAGTCAACCGCCGTCACACGGCATGAACAGCGTTTCTGTATGAAAATAGCCATTCTTCGGGGGAAAATGCCAGAGAATGCCACAGGGAGCTGATGGAAACTGTGGAGAATAGTGTCCTACCGTAGTATGCGGCTCTTTCGTTCCCGTGAAGTTTGTATGCTTTCAAACTTTTAAACACATCTGGCACGATACTGTCTAATGATTGCTTTCCTCGTTTCTCTATCCTACAATTGGTATACACATGATTTGCATATATCATACATTCCACAGTATTATACCCCTTCCATTTGTATATTTCTGATTTCTTTTATCGGTTCCATATTGTCGCAAAAAAATATAGTTGCCATGACTTATGCGCCAACCCTCGTATGTGCCGCTCTGTTTCTTGGACAGAGCTTTGCAGACATTTCTATAACGCAGGAGAGGCGGGCAAGCAATGGAAATCTGTTTATCGTCTACCAATTCGAAGCTTTCCATTCGATGTTGCTCAAATGCAATACCGTCCCACTCACTCAAGTGAGAATTTCAGTCCCGTAGCTAGACATTTTTACCCCCTAGGTAGGATTGTGGTTTGCCCCCCTCCCCCCAACAGCAAGCACCTGCATTTTATATGCGCCCTTCGATATTTTCTTCTTATGCCATTGCTTGTGATATTTACATCCCACAAATTTTGAATGAAGAAATCAAAGGAAATAAACATTTAAAAATAATATAGCTTATATTTAAATATTCGTAGTTTCCCTTTCTGATTTTAAGGAAAAAGTTTAGCATATTTAAGAATATTTCAGTTATGTCTTAGTGTGTGAAGAATATCTTTAAAAGTGTATTATTACTATTACGTCTGAAAAGAGAAATTTCCAGGAGTGTGTTAACCAGAATACATATATGCCAAGTGTAAATTTTTCCGTCGCACATTCTTTGGTCTCTTAAAAAAAACTTTGATTGACGCCCTCTGTGCGTATTACACCTCAAACTGTAAGCCCAGTTCCCATTTGCCTAACTGAGCATGAATTGGGCAGAACATGAACTTTGATGTTTACGCCATTGTTAGCGAGAAAACCTTAGGTTTATTTGTGCTGCCACCTAGAATGGTTTATAAGAACGAATTCACACACCATTTATGAAAATTTCCACTATTTGAGGAACTTTTTAGAATTAACTCTAAATTATACTAGGGCATTTGTTCACCTAGATTTTGGATAAGTTTTCTTTTCGAAGACCCAAGCAAAGTTCTCCAGAGCCACTTTGGGTTCCCCAATGTAAAGGTGTGTCTTCTAACACAGTTCCCCGAAACTACCAATCTGTCAACGCACACGATACACACACACACACACAGTGTGCTAGTTTGAAAACTACAAACTGGGGAAATTATGGTAAATAATTTCGTGCCACAATAACATTTCAGATGCGAAATTCGAAAACAAAATCCTCTAGGGAAACATGCAATTATATTTCCCTGACAAGATTTTTTTTTATCTCTGGCGACTCCTGATGCAAACATCTCTGTTGATTTTGTATCGGGGGAAGGGAGCGGTATTCCCATCAAAGTTTTTCTAACCCAAACACATTTCCGGCCAGCTCTGGGTAAACAGATAACGAAGCAGCCGTCCACATATCCTGGAATCAGAGCTTTTAATTGATTAACAGCTCATCTATCACAACGATGGAGAATCACACACAAGGGAATGGGGAGGGGGGAAGTGAGGGAGGGGGACGAACTTGATGAAAGCACTTACCACTCATTTATCAGATTTCTGTCCTGATTTGGCCATCACGGCGTCGAATCCGGGGGAAGTTATCAATCTCCAAATTTGCTTTAATACAGATTTCGTGCCGTAGACGTGTGTCATGTGTATATCGCATATCCCTTGCGATTTTCTGCATCGGATGATCCAATTCTGGACCGCGTACTGAAAATCGCGGATATAGACGCTGTTGTTTGTATTGCGGTATTGAAAGTAGGGCGCGGATGGATTTGTACGAAGTGGAACAGGGAAAATATGCATATGCATCTCGTTGCGACGCATTGGACAGTTTATGTGTATGTTTCGTAATGAGGATGATTTTTAGATGGGATTTTAAGGTCTTTTCCAGCCTTAAGTAGTTGATGCTGTGGTTTAAAGTGTGTAAGGGAAACTTGAGTAACCTGTCTATTAATAATCTAAGATTCTGGCCAATCTTTCCTGAGTCAGGTGCGTGATTTTTCCTCCGCTACGACAGGCAAATGCTCACATGGTATCTCAGCGAAGGTCATGGATATTTCTTCGGCTTCCTTTGCTTTTTGCTTCGGAACCTAACGTGTTCGAGTAAGTGTTTTTGTAACAATAAAAATGTTCTTTTTCCGGGATTTAATTCACCAAATAACAATAAAAGGGTATTTGGATGAAGCTTCGTTTTCGTTCAAACGTGAACAGATTTCATAATTTATTACACTGTTGAAATTACGCAGGAAAAAATAGAGTAATATATTTTCTTACTTTTATTATAATACTAAACCAATTAACAATTCCTCGATTTACAACATAAAAACTCAATACAAATGGTACAATCAGTACCTTAGATCATCTTGGTGATGTGTCAGAAAATTTCTTTGCATTTGAAATATTCACATGTAAAGATAAAAATTAAATGTTACCATTTTGCTTACGTTTTGAATTGTTAGCTAGTTTTTATTGCCTTTACCTTCGTTTAAGTAATAGTTAGTGTTCTCTCTATAGCTCTTCTCTAGTCTTACGGCTGGCGGCCTACATGCTGGCAAGGGAAATGGGGCAATACGCCGCAGATCAAGCGTCGCGGGAGAAGGTGCTACGCGCATCTCAATTTACAGGTTACTGCGTTTCTCAAAGCGCTGGATTGGTCGCTTCCCGCTCCCTACTTCTCTTGCAAGCATGTAGACCGCCCGCCGTAAAAGCAGATAAGTCCTATAGTAGCATATAGCGTGCGAGTGCGCGCGAGTGTCGACGCGCTAGCTACGTTAACGACCGGCTGGCTTTGAAGTCCACGGAGCGCACCCACCAGCTGCAACAATCACATTCAACACACAGTGTTGCCACATCTACTGTACACCACCTTGTCCCTCCGCCTTCCCACAGTCTCCACATTGAAGTTACAAAGTACGGCAACATCATATCCACAGTCACGTGACTGAGACTCCACGTGTAGTAGACGAGCAGAATGACAGCTGCGTCCATTGGCTGAAGGTTGAGTGTGATTGGACGAAAACAACTCGCCCGCTGTTTATCCCCAGCCACGTTCGTGGCGGCAGCTCTCTTCAGATCTTGGACGTTAACCAAATACTCCCGTCATCTATATGCTTGAGTGATTGAGATAGATCTTTTGCGTAGCAGAGCGCTGTAGTCATTGGTGCGG
Source organism: Lepisma saccharinum (assembly GCF_977018435.1). Classification (NCBI taxonomy): domain Eukaryota; kingdom Metazoa; phylum Arthropoda; class Insecta; order Zygentoma; family Lepismatidae; genus Lepisma; species Lepisma saccharinum. The sequence goes on along the minus strand of NC_139256.1, from coordinate 27,859,628 downwards.
GCGATCAAGTGTAGACTTGGTGTCTCCAAGATGCTTGGCGACTTGAAAAGAAGTAACGGATCCTGCATAGGAAGCTATGAGCTGTTGCGCCACATGCGTCGGTTTAGTACGTAGCATGCTTGCAAGTTGCCTGTGATATGCTACAGCGGCATGAAGACTGCTAAAATGTTCCAAGATTTGTGACTTTGCAAAACAACCGTTTATCTAAGCCAAGATTGCAATGTTCAAGTGTTCCGGAAATCCATTGTACTCTTCCAGATTCAGTTATGGAAAACTAGCAATCAGTGGATGTGCTTCTGTGTAAATAAGAATCATTGCTAAATGACAATAGTAGTTAGTGTAACTTCCACTAGAGTGCAGCATAGTTAACATAGAATCTAGCAGGTATTTATCTCATTAAACAATTATGTTATCGTGCCGTTGCGCATTGCACAAACTACATAATAATTAGTTATATCGAAGTTAATTTAGCAAATATTAATAATACTATAATAATCGTACATTTTTCTTTACTCGGTGACTATCGTGTTGCAGTGTTAATGAAATTGGCTTTATAAATTACTCTGATAATTTTAAGGATCTAATTTTATTACAACACGTCACACTTGAAACTTTTGTATTGTTGATAGACAATTGTTGTATACTGCCATATAAGGATTGCAAGAGGTAGCCAGAACGTTAACGACAACAAGAAAAAGAAACTTGTTTCGCAACAGTGGTAAAACTAGTCGAGCACTTACAAGTGAAGAAACTACACTTAACTAGAGGAAGTTGAGAAATTGAGCACTTGTTAGTACCTGTAAAAAACTTGATAAACTATTTCCAGTATTGAATTAAAATTCTGCTGACAAAATTAAATTATTGTGAGAAATGTTGTGTTTGTTGTTTTTGAAGTGTTGTTTTAAGTCCACTCAACGCTCAGCTAGGCTAATCGCGACTGGACATACTGTTTAAAGTTGGATCTGAATTACAGAGCAATGTGCCTCCATTGGGTATGAAACCGGTGACTTCTTGATTGCAAGGCGATGACGTTACTCCCTTGTTTTCTACGCATTATGAATATAAATAACTTTCAACTGTATACTTACTGGATGCATTACTTTTGAAGAAATGTAATTCCATTACTAATTGACTGGCGTCACGGATTATAAAATAGTTTAGTGCATTTCCTACACTATGATTGTTTGTAGCACCGGCGTACGCAGGATGTTTTGGGGGTGAGTGTCTGGAATTGTAAATTTGGATAGTACTAACTTCGTTTGGGGGGAGGGGGTTGGTACACAATACAATATTTTGTATATTTGGAGCTTTTCACTGTATTAAAAATTGTACTCGAACACAGAAATGGTAATCCGGGTTATTTTATATATTTACAAATTTACATTTTTATTTATATATTTACATATTTTTTTTCAACTTCTCTACTGATATTCACTTGAAAATTTCGAATTTCTCAATTTTGGGAAAGGGCTGTAGCCCCATCAGCTCCCCCTGCATATGTCAGTGGTTGTAAGCAATTAGCCGTGTAGGTATGTAAATGAGACACTAGGAATATTTTTCGTATGCAACAATGTGTATGGTGTTATAAATGGAGATTTTGAAGTTCCTAACCACCTAACCCTTTGCTATTTCTTCTTATAACTTTTCAGATAATGGAGATTAAGGGTATTGAACATTTTTTTCCGGAATTAGAATGCACCCCCTCTCTTTCTTTTCTGCTCTCTCTCTCTCTCTCTCTCTCTCTCTCTCTCTCACACACACACACACACACATTTTCATTTGGTATTATTTTTGTTCTGTAGCGTCACTTTTCTGCCACTTTTGGCTAATCGCGATGAGGATGAGTGATGATATGATGAAGGGATACTCACAAAAAAACCAACAATGCGCAGGCCGATTTTCTAACCCGGGATATCAGGCGTCGTAAGTTGGTAGCTTGTTTAAAGGGAATCCATGTGGGCCTGTTACTAAAAATACAAAAGAAAGAGTTCTCATATTCATGTAGCCAGAAAATGAATGTGAATGCATTTTTCGATTGAATATGGGCCTTCCCGATAGCGTAAGGCAACGTCGTAATCAAGTGATCCGGATTCGATACCTGTTTGAGGACCCCCCTTTAAACTGTAGGTCCAGTCCTGATTAGCCTTATTGTACCTAAAGTGAACGTGAAACAAACCTCGAACTTTTACTGGGCATAGATACGGGGCTTGGTTGTCGTTAAGGGAATGATGAATCTTCTATAAAATCAACAAGATCTCACGTAAACTCAAGTTTGGTTCCGCTACTAGGGCACTACAGCTAACAAGCTTATAAGACAGAGATTTCCACTAGACACCACTAGGGTGACCATACGTCCCGTTTTGAACGGGACAGTCCCGTTTCAAAGGCGTGTCCCAGTCGTTAAGTTGATATTATTAAAAAGCTATCATTTGTCCAGTTTTATAAAAGTCTAGGAGTTATCTTGAAAACCAAATCTAAATTTGAGACATTTCATACTAAAAAAAAATATTGATATTTTAAACTACCATGCGGCCTCCGAGAATATGTCAAGCAGACAGTTATACAGGGTGAGTCAAAAGTTCCTTATCATTAAAGTTTTCATAAATCTAACTTCACCACTGAATTCCTGGTGAAATTATAACCCAAAACCATACCCCACATGCCCCCCTTCCCAATTAAAGAAATGAAGTTGGATCCAAGATGGCGGCCGTTGTCATGACATGCACCAAAAGGTTTCACCCTAGGCCTACCATGACCAATTGCTGGAACCTACACTCCCTTTCATTTTATAAAGGGTGGTCAGGGACTTTTGACTCACCCTGCATTGCTATGTGCTTGTGTTCCTTTATTTGTAGAGCAATGATTAAGCATGGTTATGAAGCTTACATGTAGTTTGAATACGAACGTGCAAGAATTTAAATTCCTGCATCTTCACACAAACTGAAAAGACAAATGTGTGTCAGATATGAGTGGAGTTTTTTGAACGCTTGGCGAGCAATAAAGTTCTTCTCAATAAGATTGGTTCTTCTGATAAATAATTCTGGCATTCCTCAACTTCAGCGTAGGACAAACACCAAAAGGACCAGAAACACTCTGTAAGTCATACCGAGATTATAACAATTCATACCTCTTGACAACGTGATACGAGGCGAGGCTTATAAGTATTGAGCCTTACCCAGAAACCATTGAGTTAGGAGACTGAAATTTGCAGCTTGTACTGGTCAATTCTTCTATATGTAATGGTGTCAAAATTGACTTTCTATGATTTTAACTTCCGAAAACTCAAAATCGTTGCCCCTTTAGGTTTTTTGTCAGATGGGGGACAGATGATACTCAGATAGAGCCATGTCAGGCGAATAGGGTGGATTGGGCAACACTTGAAAGCCTAAGGATGTAAGTGTCGCCATTCTCTCACCTGCAGTGTGTGGCGAGGCATTGTCATGCAACAGGATGAGCATTTGGAGATCTGAGGTGCTGACATTTTCACTTTGGACCTGAAAAACAAAGGGAAGTCAAAATCATAGAAAATCGATTTTTGCACCATTACATATAGACGAATTGACCAGTACACCCTGAAAATTTCAGCATCCTAGCTCAGGTTTTTCTGGGTAAGGCTCAATACTTATCTGCCTCGCCTCGTATTATATTTTATTCATTGCTTATGAGGTATCATTTATGTGATCCATACTTTAATAAATAATATTGATAACAATACGTTAATAATAACAATAATTTAATAAGTAGGACTAACCGATTTCACACGGGAGGGCGGGGGGAAGGGCAGACCGACCTCTGTAAGATGTCACGTTTTTTGGTCAAAATATTATGTCCACCCTATACACTACTCACCACCGATCTCACCGCAGCAGGGAAACAAAATATAAAAGAGTTCCGAAAATAAACAATTTAATTGCAAAACGTAATATTACTCTGATATTGACGTCTTCATTTATTAAAAAGTTCAATGACTTCAAGTTAAATTCAGATAAATACAGTGACGTCATTTCTGCCCAGCATTGGAAGACAACAGCAGAGTCGCACAGTCATATACTGAAGTGCAAAGTTGTAATTTTGAAAGCCCCATTGCAGAGTTAACTCCCCCAAAAAGGGGACAACACAAAGACTTAATGGATGAATTAAAAGTCTGATTAAATTCCCAGATATTAAAAGAGGGAAATAAGAAAAACTGTCCAGTTTTATCGCGAACTTTAATGGCGTCCATTTTGCTTCCACCCACATGACCACCTTTTTTTGTTTAGGGCGAGGGAATGAAAATTGTGTGTCGCATTTCGAGCATTGACAACATGCCATTACTTGGTTTAAGTGCTATGGCGATCGAATGGATGTATGCAAGAGAGTAACGAGAAATAAAAGAAGCCACAGTGGACACAGTGAGAAATGGCGAAGCTATAACTGGTCATTTTGGTCCAGAGATGTCAGCACGTGCAACTTGGTAACTCGTTACAACCCATCCCTCCCTTTTATGGTTCAGGAACATTCAGAATTCGAAATAAAAGCGACTTTTTTTTTGCTAAAAATATTGCCTCTTTCCAGTGGGACATGAAAACCAATAAATGAAATGCTTTCAGCTCACCCTAATAGTCGTCTCTTTATCACTAAACTAAATGCGAAATGTGCCGAAGTTGGAATAAACGAACATTATTTTACGATGATGTCCGATGCAGCAGCTAAATGATTTTGTGCTGTCTTTGGTTTAACTTTTTAATCATTAGAAAACGATGCAATGAATGTGGCCTCTAGTTTGAATTTTATGTTACTTTTGTAATCAGTCGACGAACTCAACACCAAACAGCTGGTTCATTTCGTCTTTATCATATCTCTATACCCTATCGAAAATAATAGTAGAAGGGACGAAAAGTAAACCGGTAGGATGAAACTGGACCTAGCTAAAAATAGACCGGGTGAAACTGGACCGAATTAAAAATTGTTGGGATGAAACTGGAATGAACCAAAAACAGGTCGGATCGAAAAATTGTTCAGATGAAACTTGCAACGTCCCTCTAGTGCACATCTTAAACTAAAGTTATACCACGGCTACATATATATCTTTATCTCAGGGGATAGGTTCTTTATTCGAGAATTCCAAATAAGAAAGCGTTTTATAGCCAAGAGGATATACGTAGTTAAATGCGGATCTATATTCTGGAAACTATACACAATACAGAGAAAATTTATAGCGAAGCTTGTATATACATTGAAATATATATATATATGCTGCTTTACGTCGGTTATATTCTTCTTAAAAGGAAATCTTCTTCTTCTTGTTTCTCGTAATTTCTGGAAAAAAGGCTGCTTCTTCCTTCCTATTTTTGATTTGGGAAACGATTCTTCTTCTTTTCTTTCTTCTATTTTGGAAAAGACTTCTTCTTCTTTCTGTTTTTGGAAAAGACTTCTTCTTCTTTTTTCTTCTCTTTGATTTGGGAAAAGGCTTCTTCTTCTTTCTTCTATTTTGGAAAAAGGCTTCTTCTTCCCTTCTTTCTGTTTTTGGAAAAGACTTCTTCTTCTTTTTTCTTCTCTTTGATTTGGGAAAAGACTTCTTCTTTTCTTCCTTCTATTTTGGGAAAAGGCTTCTTCTTCTTTTCCTTCTTCTAATTCATTTCTTCCCTTTTAAATTGTAATCTTATTTATTACATATATGCGCTCGCTTTCCCCGTTTCTTTGGCAAACGATACAAGCTATACTTATAGAAAGAGTAGGGTCGACTAAACTGACAATAGCTCCACCTCCTATGTAACGACCAAAAGGCAAATAGCCCAGGATCGCTAACAGCAAGCGCTGCCTATGGTCCAGTGCGTCTAATAAGAAGCGCAACCGTAAGTGCTTCGGGGCGTCTAATTTGACACAGCGCCACCGAGGGACGGACAAATACAAAAGCTGACGATATTCTCCTCGTCAGCAGATCAAAAAGGAGAAAGATAAATTTCTGAATTCATTTGCTCACTTATTAACTTTCCTAATTGTTTCATACACGAGCATATTCTTAATTTATCTTAATTGGCTATATACAACATTTTATTCACTCCTTCTATAATTTATATACTCTTCCTTTATATATTTTGCGTTTACTATAATATACTCTATGTGATCAAAAGTATCCCGACACACCGCGAAACGTGTGTTTATCATAGAGGGCGACACAGTACTGCCATCTACTGCGTGGAACACATAGTCAGCGAACTCAGTAGTCTGCAAACAGTGTGAGACAGCAGTATGGGATGGTCTGAGGAACTCACAAACTTTCAACGTGGTCAGTTGGTTGGATGCCACTTGTGTAGGAAGTCTGTGTGTGAGATTTCCACCCTCCTAAACATGACTCTGTCCACTGTTTCCGATGGTATAGTGAAGGGATGTTTACAACTCAAAAGCGTGCAGGCCAACCTCCCATGTTGACCGCCAGAGACCATCGAGTGTTGAAGAGAATCGTACAGCATTATTGTCAATCATCCATCGCCACCATCACACAGGAATTCCGAACTGCATCAGGATCTACTCCAAGCACCATTACTGTTTGGCGCAAGGTGCGGCAACTTGGTTTTCATGGCCGAGCAACTACCCATAAGTCAAAAATAACACAGACAAATGCCAAACGTCGCCACGTGTGGTGCAAGGAGCGTCGAAACTGGACCATAGAACAGTGGAAAACCGTTGTGTGGCGTGATGAATCACAGTTCACAATGTGACGATCCGATGGTAGGGTGTGGGTGTGGCGAATACCTGGTGAACGACATCTACCAGCCTGTATAGTGCCGACAGTGAAATTCGGAGGTGGCGGGGTTACTATGTGGTCATGTTTCTCCTTGAGGGAGCTTGGCCCCCCTTGTTGCTTTACATGGCAATGTCACGGCACAAGCTTACGTTGACATTTTAACAGCTTTCATGCTGCCTACCGTCGAAGACCAGTTCGGGGATGACCATTGTGTCTTTCAATACGACCGAGCACCCGTCCATACTGCAGGGTTTGTGGGGGAGTGGTTTGACGACAACAACGTCCCACTAATGGACTGGCCTGCGCAGAGTCCTGATTTGAATCCCATAGAACATCTCTGTGATGTTTTGGAATGCCGACTTCGTTCTAGACCACACCTATCCACATCAATACCTCTTCTTATTTTGGCGCTCGGCGAGGAATGGGCTGCCATTCCTCAGGAAACCTTTCGGCACCTGATTCAAAGTATGCCTGTGAGAGTGAACGCTGTCATCAAGGCTAAGGGTGGGCCAACACTGTATTGACTGCCAGTGTTCCCGATGGAGGGTTGCCCAAACAAGTACTTTATTTTCAGGTGGGTGTCCGGATACTTCTGATCACATAGAGTATATAGTCGCTCTTCTCCGCTCCAAGTTTCTACAGTGAACTCTGCTTTTCTTCATATGGCGTGCTGTCATCTATCGTCGCTCTCGGGAAATGTTTCTTCCTTGCATTTTTCATTGTGTCGTCGGAAACTGGCATTTGACAAACTGGACGGAATGGAAAACAGATCGGATGAAACAGGATCGAACGGAAAATTAACCGGATAAAACTGGACCGAACGCAAGAGGACCAAACGAAAAATTGTTCGGATGAAACAGGAATCAATGAAGAACAGATCGAATGAAACTCGACCGAACGGAAAAATGATCGGATAAAACTGGACTGAACTGAAAATTGACCGATCAAACTGAACCGAACGGAAATTTGACCGGATAATACTAAACCGAATATAAAATTTACCTGATGAAACTGACTCAACGGAAAATTGACAGGATGATACTCAACCGACCGATTTAACGGATGAAACTTGATCTAACGGAAAACAGTCCTACGAATATAGACCGGACGAATGTAGTGCGAACGGGTAATAGACACGATGAAAATGGATCGAACAAAGAATGGAAGCTATGAAATTGGATCGCAAGGTAAAATAGACTCGATGAAAAACAGGACCGCAAGGTAAAATAGAGTGGACGAAATTGGAACGCATGGTAAAATAGAGTGGACGAAATTGGAACGCATGGTAAAATAGAGTGGACGAAATTGGAACGCAAGGTAAAATAGAGTGGACGAAATTGGAACGCAAGGTAAAATAGAGTGGACGAAATTGGAACGCAAGGTAAAATAGAGTGGATGAAATTGGATCGCAAGGGAAACATACTCGATAAAAATGGATCGCAAGGGAAACACACTCGATAGAAATGGATCGCAAGGGAAAATAGATTCGATGAAATTGGATCGCAAGGTAAAATAGACTCGATGAAATTGGATGTAAAGGGAAATAGAGCGAATAAAACTAGGTAGAACGGAAAATAGAGCAACCTGAAGAGATACTGTAAGAAAATGCAATGAAATGAAACTTTTAAATAATAATCTGAAACATCCTGTTTCACGACTCCGTGAGACGACATCACTGTGATGTAATTATGTCCTTCAGTCACCTCTGTTTGAACTGCCTGTGGATACGAACCACCGCTAGTACATGCTCAATGCACCTAGTGCCTGTAGCGACAAGGCCAGTCACGTGCAAGGTGAGGGCATGCTAATTTACAAACATTCCCGCCAGGGGGAAGGATAATGAGGAGTGTGGGACGGTCAATTATTCACTTAGCCAAATGATTAGGTTGTGAGATGTGGGAATCCGATACGGTGTGATTTGACCCAAATTACGTTCTATTCATAATCGAAGCGGGCTGTTCACAGCATTGTGTTTCTGTTTTGGCCACCCGAATAAATTGACGTCAAGTGTACTTGCGTTAATTTACACCAATAGTCTAGATATGTTCATGGACTCCTGCTCCGATTTCAATTCTGTTTATTTTACGCTGGCTCTCACTTCTCCACGTGGCCATAACATTGATGGTCAACTGACGATGGGGATGAATGAAAACAAGTTTTTGGGCGTTTCAGAAAATGGCGCATCTGTGGTTGTTTTCGAACCAAATATTCTCTTGTTAAGAATAGATGGGGAAGGTTTTTTTTCTGACTTTAAAACGCACTCACCAGCCCCCGTGGCGGAGTGGTTAACGCATCGCGCTACAACGCTAGGGATCCCGGGTTCGAATCCCGGCCTGGGCATGGATATCTGTGACTGTCCATTCATGAATTGCATCATGTCGTCACTCATCGCAAATTAACCAAAAGTGGTACAAAAAGCGATGTAAAATAAGGCAAATCAATCAATCAATAAATATGAAACGCACTCTTAATTTTGATATACCACCCCGATGGTATAGTGGTAACGTCGTTGCTCTATAATCAAGGAGTCGCAGGTTCGATACCCGTTGGAGGTATACGTGGGTCGGATCCCATTTTAAACTATAGGCTATTTTGTGTGCATAAAAGGGGACTCAAAACAACATCCCAACTATCCCGAGTATCCTAATTTTTAGAAGAAAATTTAGAATAAAAATTAGAGGTGAGACGATACCGTTACCGATGTATCTGTAAATTATCGACTGGATTTTATTTACAAATATCGACATAATTTTCAGGCATTCTGACCGCACTCCTCGTTATCCTTCCAAAGGCGGAAATGTTTGTAAATTAGCATGTTCTCACCTTGCATGTGACTTGCTTTGTCGCTACAGGCACTAGGTGCATTGGGCATGTACTAACGGTGGTTCGAACAGAGGTAACTGAAGATCATAATTACATCACAGTGATGTCTTCTCACGGAGTAGTGAAACTGGATGTTTCGGATTATTATTTAAAAGTTTCGTTTCACTGCATTTTCTTACAATATCTCTTCAGGTTGCTCTATTTTCCGTTCTACCTAGTTTTATTCGCTCTATTTTCCCTTCGATCCAATTTTATCGAGTCTATTTTACCTTGCGATCCAATTTTTGCTGCGAGACACTTTCTCTGTGTTCAATTATCCTGGATGGTATGAAAAATTCTAAATTTTAATTGATTTTGTACCAATATTATGTGAAAGAAACTGTATTTTGCGATTACAAAACATTTATTTTTATATTCTGATGTAATATTTGAATATTTTAAAGCAAAGCTAAGTAAATTTCTGCTTATAATTTGAGGAATTTGGGAGGGGAGAAAGTGCCTTGCTCCCCCCTAAGTCGGCGCCTATAGTTGTTGAGCTCTATTTAGAAGAAGTCTCCTTACTATACTCTGTCCCGGAAATCTCTGGAGGAAGAGAACGAAAACAAGTGCTCTGCGCAGGTAGTGACTCAAGATGACTCGAAAAATGAACGCGTGATAAGGGAAGTGAATGCACTGTTTTGCTCCGCGCACTCGTTTTCTCCCCTTCTCTATCGTTATGCGCGGTCTTGCTCCACAGATTCCTGTAACAGTGAGTAATCGAATATTGTTAGATGTTAATTAGTTCATACTACCCTTGTACATGTGTACATAGTTTTGCTTATATGTTATTTTAATCATGAAACAAAGTCAGAATGAATACGAGCTTTTCCTGAATAATGCAGGCTACAAGTGTGAAAAATATTCCAACACAACTTTGCTTTATCATAAATGTTTATTCAAGAACCCAGTGCTAGTACATCTGTAGCCGTCAAGATAGTTATAATCACACAAGGGAAAGCGCATGCATTATGCACATTTATTATTAAGTTACACCTGAACAGCAGGTACAGTGGAGATTATTTTTGCAATGCTGTCTTTTGATTTGGACAGTCCAGTTGCATTTGCTGTTTACGGATTTGACATTGCCATTGCTTTTGGCTTCCATCTTTTTTGCTCAGAGTTGCTTTATAAGGACCGGAAGTTCATGTTTCGTTCGTCTGCGCTTTCCCTTAGCGGGATACTGTTACCATTGTTGCTGGCATTTGGCACAAGCGACAATGTTTGAATTATTTCTACAACTAGAGTCAATGTTTTAACTTCAGACGGCGTGGAATCCCTGCCTGGGCGTGGGTGTTCTTTGTGAGTGTCCCTTCATCAATTTCATCGTATTATCAATATCCTCATCTTCATAGTTAGCAAAACATAGCCGAAACACAATGTAAACCATATCTACCGGTATAGTCTGACCGGGAGTGTTGGAACTGGTAACAGGTGAAATTGCGTGACGTGGTTTGTAACTACGAATGGGCAAATCCGGAGAAAATTTAGCCTACTGATATCCGGATATACTTCATATCCGATATCTAAATTGCCCTCGGATTATTCTAATTATTGGATATTCGGATTATTCTAATTATTGGATATTCGGATTATTCTAAGTATTGGATATTCGGATTATTCTAATTATTGGATATCTGGATATTAGGATTATTCTAATTATTCGATATCCGGATATTCGAATTATTCTAATTATTAGATATCCGGATATTCGGATCATTCTAATGATTGGATATCCGGATATTCGGATTATTCTAATTATTGGATATCCGGATATTCGGATTATTCTAATTACTGGATATCCGGATATTCGGATTATTCTAATTATCCGATATCCGGATATTCGGATTATTCTAATTATCCGATATTCGGATTATTCTAATTATTGGATACCCGGATATTCGGATTATTCTAATTATCCGATATCCGGATATTCGGATTATTCTAATTATTGGATATCCGGATATTTGGATTATTCTAATTATTGGATATCCGGATATTTGGATTATTCTAATTATTGGATATTCGGATTATTCGAATTATTGGATATCCGCTTATTCGGATTATCCGAAATGTCCGAATATCCGAATGTGTGCATTACCCGACAATTCCATCGCTTATCCGTTTTGCGGTCTATCCACTTATTCGTTTATTCTTAATGTTCGTGTTTCACTGTATGGATTATGTATCATTCATTCGTCAAATCTGTACTATCCGGATATTCGGATGCCTAGATTATCCGTTGCATCCGAAGAGAATATCGAATAATTTGAAATCCGGATTTTGTGATCTGGTACTCCTTCCCCTGAATTCTAACTTGATTATTATGCTCACTATCGGGAACAGAAAAAGGTCCAACTATTACTGTAACTAGTTAGAAAATATCAATTGTTGACGTCAAAACTTACATAATCTCATTTCGTAAATCGTATCCGCGGATGTCTGCTGGTACCTGCCACAGACCTTTATCACTATCAGCTCTGATATTAACATCAGTATGGCTTCCGAAGTACGATATGTTATACATCTATGCCCTGCCTTGTTCAAAGTTCCCATACAATGCTGTTCCAATTACCAGGCGATAGTGAAATATCAGTACTTATTATGTATACAACCTAAACTCTATAATACAGACATAATATGCACTGGCCTTACCACACTACTGTGAGGCTTCGTATTTTGATTGCGTTGAAGTTTCTATAGCTCTCACCACGAAAACAGTCCAGTCAAGGTCGAAGCTTCCCCTTGCCCCCTGTACACCCCTGGCGCTCCAGGGTTGTCACACTTCTTCTAAGGTGCTGAGCCAAGACTTCGCGCGTTGTTGATGTGCGGTTGAAATACAGTATGCGCCAAAATATACAGTACTGAAATGAAAAGATAAACAAAAGTATAAGACATGTTACAATATAGTGACTGGTCTAAATGCAACCCAAATAACAATCGTGCCTTTTGGGTTGCATAACTGTCAGGAAACCTAAAGTTAGGTTAGGGCATGTGGAGTTGACGATTGTCATTTGGGTTGCATATAGACCAGTCACCTTTTTCAAACTCGGTCCACATTCACGACCGCTTCCGTATGAGCGGAAATAATGCTCAACTATGAATACTTTGTCCTCCGTCGAGAGACCCTTTTCCAACAACAACTGCACAACACAACTTCCTTTTCACTACTGCGAACACGTGCAGCTGGAGCTATGCCCCGCTACGCAACCACGTGTTCGAGATGCACGAGTTTCAGTACTGTATATTTTGGCGCATACCGTAGTTGCTTATGGGCAACACTGTAGGTGGGTGGCGTGACCTTGACTGGGCTGTTTTCGTGGCGAGAACTCTAGTAGAGATAAAATAGCCTTCTGTACGGAGCTAGTTTTCCAACGTAGGCTTTGTCTAGAGATATTCAGTCTACAGGCGACTGCCTTTCTTCACTTTGTTGGTTGCACACACACCCTGTACCGTGAATCTCTGAAGAAAACGAACGAAGACAAGTCTCTGCGCAAGTAAACTCTGTCCCAACTATCCCTGGAGGAAGGCCGCGCATACTGTCAGAGAAGGGGAGGAAATCGAATGGACAGAGCGAAGCAGAACGCGTTCCTGCAATGGCTGGTAACAGCATTTGCTTTTCCCCTACAGGCAATCCCATTCATTTCACGTGTTCATTGATGGAGCCGTCACGCGTCACTACTTGAACAGAGGCTTCCTTTCCTTCGCCTGCTACAAAGATAGATGGGACAGGGTATAGTGACTCGAGAAGGCTCGAATGATAAACGCGTGAGGGGAGGGGAGCGTATGGAGGGGAAAATGCGGCTGCAGCTACCCGCTGTTCGCAGCAGCGCGGACTGCTTGCTCCGCTCACTCGATTTCACCTCTTCTCTACCGTTATGCGTGGCTTTTCTCTACAGACTCCTCTGACGTAGTAGAGTATGTCCACAGCGTACGAGAGGTTTCATACCGAAGCGACAAGCGACACGTATCGCTTGGAAGCGAACCCTCGAACCGCAGCAACACGAAACGTTGCCAGTGTCTTTCGCACTGGGCTTTTATCAGTCTGTCTGATGTCCGAGCATGCTTTAGTTTGAAAGGAGTCTTTTCGTTTGTCTCTTTGGTCCAAAGGGTCCCGGGTTCGAATCCCGCTCGGGCTTGGGTGTTTGTGAATGTTCACTCATCAATTTCATCACTCATCCCCATCTTCGCAAATTAGCCAAGAGGCACAAAATCGTCTAAATATTTTTTTCGTTTTGTGACCGCAAAAACACATGCCAGTGGCAACCCTGACTTGCACCGTGCGGTTGCATAGAAACAGGATAAAATTAGGTTTGTCTAGATCTCGTAGCGCCGAGACGGGACCTCAACAAGGAAAAGGCTATTAGGAAAATTTGTTTGTCTTGATCTCTGCTACACGCTGTGAAATTTTGTCCGTTGCACATTGACGTCCTGTCCATGAAAATATACTACCGGCTAGATCATATATCGGATAGTTCATCTTGTTTAGTCGGATCCATCTGTCACAAGAAGAAGGTTATCAGCTTAAATTATCGAAAAACCAAATCTTCGCCGTGGATTGTTTGCAATTTTTCGCAATCGGAACTCTGAAACGATGAAAAGAATAGAAATGAAAAGAGCCTTTGATGTTGTGAGCCACAGACGAAGTTGGGCCTCCACTATCAGAGTCTCTGTATATTGAATTTTGAGGGACACGATAATTCTATGTAGAGGTGCCATTGTCTCCTGCTGAATAGCTTAAGCCCTGTTGCTGGATGTTGGAGAGTTGCCAGGCAATCAATCTCCCCCACCCCCTCTCTCACCACCACCCCCTTTTCGCCCTCCTTCCTTCGATCCAGTAAACGTCTGTTGTTGACCAACGTTTAACCCCGGTCTTCCAAGACTAAATATTGTGTTTGGGTTAAAGGAAAGAAAGGCGCACAGTTTGTCTTGGGTGGCTGGCGTTTGTGCTAGTGCCGTCTAGGTGGCTGAGCGTGTTGAGTGGCCGACTCCCAAAGTTTCCTTGTTCGTGTCAATGAATCAGTAGTAGTATTTATGATACTATAAACTCAACTTACAAGTGTAGAAAAGGCGAGGCTATTTGATTGAACAATCAGATTTGCTTACACTTAAAACAAAGCCAAGAGAGGCCTATACCCCAATTTTTCAGGTGTGATATGCTCTGATTTTTAAGAAATTCTGAATTTCTAGTGTAGAAAAGGCGAGGGCTCAACAGATAGATTTACCCATACTTAAAACAATGCCAAGAGGGGCCTATACCCCAATTCTTCCAGTGTGATATGCTCTTAATTTTAAGAATTTTGAATTCTAGTGTAGAAAGGGTGAAAGCCTCTCAGACAGATTTGCTTATACTTAAAATTATGCCAAGTTCCCATATGATCTTATTGCTTATAGTGTGTTTTTCTGTCAAAATCCCAGGAATTGAATTTTAGTGTAGAAATGGTGATCCCCCCCCCCCCCTCAGATTGATTCTGCCATGTATATTAATATAAAGCTTATAGTTACTGGGTTCTGAGGCCCAGTGGAGTGTGGTGCATAGCCCCATGGTTTTTATTGCCTTGCAATCAGGAGGCCTCTGGGTTTGAATCCTGATAAAATGTGAAGCCTCTCCTGATGGCAAAATGTTAATATTGTTGCTTTGTAAGCAAAAGGCTCGGGTTTGAGTCCTGATAAAATGTGAAGCCTCTCCTGATGGCAAAATGTTAATATTGTTGTCTTGTAAACAAGGGGCTTTGGGTTCGAGTCCTGATAGATTGAAATATGTGTGGCAAAATAATATCTCCACACGTGAGATTTTGAGAATAATTATTCCTAGTTGATATACAACTCCCAGATCTGAAAACCTGGTAATTAGTGTTTTACAACAATATATTGTATAAAAACTGAATTTCTCAGTTTTCTTATTTTCTCATGTTTTATAACCACTCGCTCAATACAATAGGAGAAGAGCGGGTAAGCATAATTAATTGCCTCCATGCCTTGCCGGCACGCAAGAGATAAAATCTACACGCTAGAAGGGAGCATTAATGATTTTTCTGTACGATCCACTGAAGGGGCCATTAATCTTTCTGTGTGACATGTAAAAATGTAACAAAGATTGAGATAAAGATACACATTTTCTGTGCAACATGTAAAAGTGTAACAAAGATTATTGAGATAAAAATACATATTTTCACACAGTGGCAATGAACTGTACCCCCTTCATGCTAAAAGCAATTCTCTTCTAATAATATGAGCCTAGGCAGAGACTTGGAAAATATTATGGCAGTTCAAAATCCAATTTTGTCTGCATTAAGGTCTCAGAACCTAGTAAAATGTGGGCATATTCCATATTGAGAAGTGTTAATATTGTTGCATTGTAATCAGGGGCTTTGGGTTCGAGTCCTGCTAAAATATGAGATTGAAATATATGTGGCAAAATAATATCTTCATATGTGAGATTTTGAGAATAATTATTGCTAGTTGATAGCCCCCAGATCTGAAACCTGGTAAAAGTGTTATACAACAGCATAAAAAAGCAAAATTATTTTATATTTCGGGATCACCCGAGCCTAGGTTTTGCTGTTGTTTGGGTATAAAAGCACCAGCTCAGCCATTAACTGCTGTTATAATTGTTTTGACATATTGTCCATAGTTCTGTTTTTTCGGACCAGGAAATTGTATATAATAAACAACAACAAAAATGCCAAGTCAAAAATATTGCAATCAGTGTAATAAAAATATATCTAGTTCTCATTGGGCTAGGCATTGCCGTATTTGTGACTCTAAGAAATGCAGAAAAGCTACTAAAATGTGTCCAAGATGCCATAAAATATTAAGCAAGGCATATTACAAATGGCATAAGTGTAATTCTTATGTACAGTCATCAGCATTGCCCCCGCAACCATCTACTTCTGGTCTGAAAAGAAAACACGAAGCACCTGTTAATGCTTCACCTGCAAAGCAGCCATGCTATGCACCCATACATAGCAGTTTTAATGCCCAACTTAGGGATTACCGGTTTGTATCAGAGCCAAGATGTGGCATTGAGAATTTTTTGAATAGTATAAATTCTAATCTGCAGGCAATTCTTAATGCACAAAATGGCTCTTATAAGCTCTCCCTCAAATTGTTTGTACAATATAAGAAGCCAAATGGCACAAAATTTACACAGCCCCACATAACAGAAACTGTACCGGTATATTCAAATGCAAATTCAGACACAATAATAAGCAGCTTGATAAATCAACTGAATATCAAACACTCTGAATTTGCAGCAAAAGAGTCCGGATGGAGCCTATGCGGTTCATCACACAAGTTATATGTTCATATTTCTGAATTCAGCCCATTACAAGGATCTACATATGTGCCATTACCTACCAATATCAAAAACAAAAGAGCCGTGGTCAATATAAAAAATAATGACCAGAAATGTTTTCTGTGGTGTATTTTAGCTGCTTTGTATCCAGTTTCAAGAAATCCTGAGAGAATAACTTATTACAAACAACATGAACATGATTTTGACGATGCAATGGAGGGTTTAGAATACCCAATGTCAGTTCAGAATATTGATAAATTTGAAAAAAAGGCCAGGCACATCAATGGCAAACAATTATCTATTAATGTTTTTATTTGTTCCACTGGCAATTGCCCGATAGCACCTCTCAGAATCAGTACACTTGATGATGAAGCTGCAATTCCGATTGATCTGCTCTTAATTGAAGGAGATAGCACATATCATTATACTCTGATACACAGTCTTCAAGCTTTAGTGAGAACACAACTAGACAAAACTCATAGAATATTCAAGTTGTGCAGAAGATGTTTAACTGTATTTGATGGTCAAAAAATGGTGAAGGGGGTTCCTGAATGTAATGCAGAAATTGCCAAAAACAAGTTAATTGAGCATCTGAAATACTGTGGGAACCATAAACCTGTTCATATGGTGATGCCCAATCCAAGTGAAAATTGCAAATTCAAAAAGTATGAGGCCTTGTTGGAACACCCAGCATATATTGTCTGTGATTTCGAATCGAATCTCAAACCTCTTGCATTCTGCAATCCAGATCCAGAAGAATCTTCAACTACACCATACCAGTTACATGAACCTTCCAGTTTTTGTTATGTAGTTGTACGGGATGGTGTAGCTAGTGAGCCATACTCATACATGGGACCAGATGCCATCAAAATATTTGCACATAGAATAGAAAATGAGTGCCGTGACATAGCATATAACATCTTATTAAAATCAAAACCCATGTTGCCTTTAACAGAGGAACAGATTGAAGATTTCAACAATGCAGAAAAATGCCCGGTATGTGATTGTGAATTTTCAGATACAAATATCAAGGTGAAACACCATTCTCATACAGATGGTCGATATAAACAGGCCCTGTGTAATAGCTGTAATATTCAGATCAAGAGACCAAGATTTGTCCCCATATTTTGCCATGGAGCATCCAATTATGATTTCCATCATCTGATCAGGTACGAGGGGTTTGACAAGCAGAATTTAAATATTTTAGCTGAAAATGATGAAAAATATATATCTATTAGCAAGATAATTAAAGTTGATGGTGCTCCTATTCACATAAGATTTCTTGATTCTT
Source organism: Lepisma saccharinum (assembly GCF_977018435.1). Classification (NCBI taxonomy): domain Eukaryota; kingdom Metazoa; phylum Arthropoda; class Insecta; order Zygentoma; family Lepismatidae; genus Lepisma; species Lepisma saccharinum. The sequence continues at coordinate 27,841,454 of NC_139256.1, read as the reverse complement.
ACAGATTTTTATCTGCTGGCCTGGCCACACTGGCCTCTCAATTATCTGATGAACAATTCAAAATCACACGTGCATTGTTTCCAAATCAGGACCTGAAATTAATTAGGCGGAAGGGTGTATATCCATATGACTATGTCACAGATTTTTCTAAATTTGATGAGTGTTCCCTACCACCACAAGAAGAGTTTTACAGCAAAATCAGAGGATCTGGAATCACTGATGAAGATTATCACCATGCTCAGTTGATGTGGAACAATTTAAAATGCAAGACATTTGGTGATTATCACATGGCATATTTAAAACTTGATGTAACCCTCTTAGCTGATGTATTGCAAGCATTCAGAAAATCTTCCATGCAAAATTATAAACTGGATCCATATACATATACAGTGCCCCGGGCCTAGCATGGGCTGCAACGTTTTTGAACACTAAAATGCAATTGGATCTGATCCACGATCAAGATAAGTATCTGTTTATGGAGAAATGTATAAGAGGAGGGATGGTGCAATGTTCCCAGAGATATGCCAGAGCAAATAACAAGTATATGCCTGATTATGATCCAGCACGGCCATCAAATTATATAACGTATGTAGATGCAAACAACCTCTATGGTCACGCCATGATGGATAAACTGCCATATGCAGAGCTTGAATGGGTTGAAAATTTCAATATTGAAGATCTTAAGGACTTTGATGACAGTGAATATGGCCTATTCATAGAGGTTGATCTGACAATTCCTGATGATTCGCACAATAAATTTTCTGATCTGTCCCCAATTCCCGAGGTCCAGTGCTCACCTGGCTCTAAACAGAAGAAGCTCATGATGACACTGGAGCCGAAACAAGGATATGTCATATATTACAAAAACCTCCAGTTCCTGATGAAACATGGTGTCCAAGTGACCAAAGTTAGAAAAGTTTTGAGGTTCAGGCACTCAGAATGGTTGAAACCATACATTGATACAAATACAGAGCTTCGAACATCTGCAAAGAGCCAATTTGATAAGGGCTTGTTTAAATTGATGGTGAATTCAGTGTATGGCAAAACAATTGAAAATGTCAGGAAACATACCGATGTTAAAATAATTACTGACCCCAGCCGGAGCAAAAAATTGGTTGCAAAGCCTAATTTCAATTATAGAAGAATTTATGATGAGCACATGGCACTTTTCAACATGATGAAAACAAAGATTAAGTTTGATAAACCTATTTATGTAGGGGCTGTGATATTGGAATTGTCCAAATTACATATGTTAATATTGTATTATGATGTGCTGAAACCTTTTTATGGTGATCGTGTAAAATTATTGTACATGGACACGGATAGTTTTATTCTTGATATTCAAACAGAAGATGTTTATCAAGATATGTCACAGCCTGAATTGTTTCCATACTTTGATACCAGTGAACATACAAAGATTCAACATCACCACAACAAAAAGGTGCCTGGCAAGTTAAAAGATGAGACACTTGGTGATGTTATTGTGAAATTTGCTGGGTTAAGTGCCAAGATGTACAGTTTTGAAACATGTAGTGGTGCTGTTGCCAAAAAAGCCAAGGGCATTGGCAGAGTTACTGTTGAAAAAGATCTCCAATTTGAAGATTATGAAAATTGCATCAAGTCCCAGAATTCAATCAGAACATCAGAAAATAGAATTCAGAGTGAGGATCACTTATTGACTTCAAATATTGTAAGGAAAGTAGCCCTGGACCCACATGATGACAAGAGATGCATTTTGTCATGTGGCATACATACTTTACCATGGGGTCATTGTGATTTGAAAAGTGGGAATCAATGCCCAATTACAGAGCATGATTTGAAATAAATAAACATGCCTATGAACTTATTTGGGTTCAAAAAACAGGCTATTATGGACCTGCCGACACCACAACCCTCTCCTGATATGCTGTCTAAACTGAGTGGCTTGTTAATTATTCATCTGAACAGCATACTTACAGATAATAATGAAGAAACGGGCAAAACATTGTACATATTTAACAATAATTTAAATCATTACCAATTACCTGTAGGTGGGCAATTACAATTTATTACAACCCCTGAGGGTGATGTTAAAATTTCAGTAGGGAGAAATATTTATAGAATTAAACACTCAAACATGGTTTCTGGCACTGTTTATACTGTTTCTGCTGGTGACTGCTTATATATTGAGGTCCCTGGATCTCATGACAAGCTTATACCCTTTTTTATAGAATTAAGAATCAGATACTCTATAATAAATAACCATTAAAACAAAAATGCCTAATGATATATTTGGCCATACAAGGCATGAAGATCACAGTGATGAGATTCTGATGCTTGATGTCAGAGTCAAGAAATTAAGAAGTGATTTACAAGCTTTACAAACCACACTCAATGCCAGTCTTCAATTAGAAATTACAAATTTGCAATCACAATGCATGGACCCTCTTCTTAAAATTGATTCTGAACTCAAATTGCTGCTTCAGAAATATACTGATCTGGCCACATTAGATAATTTTCAAAGTTTAGAAGAAGCTGTAGCAGCTCTTCAAGCCAAATTTAAGACCCAGGCTAACAACTCTGAGCAATTGAAACAACAATTGGAAGAGCAGATAAATAATGTCCAGACACAGCTCCAAACAATTGTCAAAAGCATAAAATCACAAGAAGATTTTGATCTAGTGATTTCCACTCTAAAAGAACAGATTCAGTCACTCCAGATACCTAACCTGGATCCTCTGCACAATGCCATAGCCGAGGTTAAAGAAAAAATTGAGACACTTGAAAATTTTATGAACAACTTGCCATCTTCTGATGCTTTGAATGCAATAACTCGGAGTGTAGCCAACATTAAGCTGCAACTCGAAACATATGAAGATTTTGGAAAAATTCAAAGTACCATAACCCATCTTGAAGGTACAATAGCAGCAGTGCAAAGTGATTTGGCAAATGTACTAGAATCCCGATTGCCTGGGATTGTAGATACCCTTGTCAGTGTCCAGCAACAAATCACAAAGCTTGAAAACCTCAACACTGAATCTGAACTATCTCATTTTCATCACTTGATCGATGATATCCAAACAAAACTTGAAATTTTACAACAATCCACACCCTCTCAGGCAGATATAGCCCTGCTCCAAAATGCTATGCAAAATGTGGCTGATGCATCTGAATTAAACAATGTAAAATTGGCACTTGAATCTTTGCAAAATACAGTATCAAATCTTCCTACATCACAGGAACTTAAAAATATTAAGAGAGCTGTGAATAGGATATTGAAATCAGAAGATATCAAGAATATCCAGGCAGAGATCAAACATCTCACTCAGACAGTGGCAACTCTTCCAACCAATCAACATATTAATGAACTGCATGCCCTGTTTGAGGATATCAGAAGACAGGTCCATGATCTTACTGCTCAAAATTCAAAATTGGCAGTTGTTGAAAATTTGCAACAAATTGTAGCTAATATCAACCAACAGCTAGGAACCATGGAATCCAATCAAGCAAATGCCCTGTCTGTTTTTGCCACCCAGCTTCAAGAAATTGTGCAACAATACAAGAAACTTATTGTGGACATAAAAATCAAGCCAGGCCACGATGATGTTGTTAGGACCATCAATGAGCACCTTGAATCTGTAACAAGCAGATTGCTCACAGCAGAAAAAGAAATAACTGGCATAATCGAGAATCCAAAACATACAGTAATTCTTGAATTGTACAGCATCCCCAACAAAGAATATGATTCACCATTTACACCAGGTGGCAAAATATATATGCTGTCCCCTGCACAATTTTATTACCAGTTTTTTGTTGGGGGCACATTGAGACCAATCAAGATCAAATATTGGCATCAGCCACAGGCACACCACTACCCCACCTTATCAATAACAAATGCTGACAACAAACCAAAAATCACCAGTGTAGAGTTAGAGGATTTTACAGATCCCAATACATTAGAAACAGCCTATACTGAAGATGATGGCTCTCTGGAATTTAAAATACAAATAGGGGACAAATTATATTTAGAAAATCCTGTAGTATCAGCTGCTGAATACCCCATAGTTGCAATATTTTTGTTTACATATTATGTCTAGACAAATTATTGTTGATGAATTACACAGACAAGCCCGACATAATTTTAAGAGACTCCCAGTAGTCACAAAGGGCATAGATGATTTATGGCAGAGCGACTTGATTGAGTTGGCAACTGGACAGTTGAAAAACTTAGACAAAATCAACAAGGGCTACAAGTATCTACTTACTGTAATAGACACATTTTCAAAATTTGCCTGGGCTGTGCCACTCAAATCCAAGACTGGAAAATGTGTTACAGAAGCCATCAGAACAATCATCAATCAGAGTGGAAGATCACCGCGCTATTTGCAAACAGATAATGGCAAAGAATTTTATAATTCAGTGTTTCAACAATTTATTAAAAGCCATGCAATACAACATTACTCGAGTTACAGTGATCTCAAAGCCTCAATTGTAGAGAGATTCAACAGAACCTTAAAAAATCTTATGTATAAACAATTTACACTCCAAGGTAATTATAAATGGATTAATATTCTTCCAGAACTTCTACATAAATATAACAACTCTGTCCATTCCACAATCAACATGAAACCCTCTGAAGTAACTTCATCTGATGAGCAAAAATTGATCAGGACTGTTTATTATCCTAGATACCAGGCAACAACAAGAAAGGCCAAATACAAGGTGGGGGATCAAGTAAGAATCAGCAAATATAAGCACTTATTCAAAAGAGGCTTTACAAGAAACTGGAGTACCGAATTATTTACAGTGGTTCAAGTTAAACCCGGGACCCTTAACACATATATAATAAAAGATCACAGAGGAGAAATTCTCAAAGGCAGATTCTATGAACAAGAACTCAGCAAAACTAAACAGCCTGACACATATCTCATAGAAAAAGTCATCCGCAGAAAAGGCAACAAGTTACTTGTCAAATGGCTAGGACTCCCAGAACACAGCTGGATCGATGCAGACAAAGTGATAATATGAGCACCTGGGATGTTATAAAGAGGCTGCCAGAACCTGAACAACAGAATAAGAGAAATGGCAAGTTGCTGCCTGATAATATTAGGTGTCTTATTGTTGGGCCATCTGCTTGTGGTAAAACTACACTAATAGTTGATAATTTTTTATTAGCCCCCAACTGGTTAGACTGGAAAAACAGGCACTTGTATATCTTCTCTAAGAGCTTGGAACAATTAAAATATCAGCAGCTGATGAAGCTATATGATGGATTGGATATTGCCACTTTTGAACCAGATGTTAAACCACTTCACGAATGTCTCGATAATTCTGTTGTTGTGTTTGATGACATTATACTGGATAATCAAAACAAGGTTAGAAATTTCTTTACACAGGGCCGACACAAAAACATTGATTGCTTCTACCTGGCACAGACTTTTTCTAAAATACCGAAGCAGCTGATCCGAGACAACAGCAATTTTATATGTGTGTTTCATCAAGATCATACCAACCTCAAACACATACATGATGAATATGTAGGTGGGGACTTGAGCTACAATGATTTTTCCAAGTTTTGCAGCAGGTGCTGGAACCAGGACAGTTATGGGTTTGTCACAATTGATATGACAAGAACACCCAGTAGTGGCAAATACAGAAATAAAATCAACGATTTTCTAGACGTTGAAACATATATAAATAACCATGAAACGACCAGTCATTGACGATCTTAAGTTAAGAGATTATCTTGTAAAAAGATTTAAGGGATGGAAATCAGAGAACCGGGGAATTTATGAAAAACACAAACAAACAGAACAGCCTGTAATTGATGCTATTAATAATTTAGGTAAGAATATTAAAACTGTTACAGAGCAGAATCAAGATTTGATCACGGAGCTTGTACCTGTAGCTGCAAGGAACATATTAGATTATCCATTCACCCCACTTTCCAGTATTCATACACCTAGTCCTGTTGCTCCTAGAAGAATTGAAGCTACACAGGATCCTATTGAATTGGGTCTTCTTGCTCAAAAATATTTAACTACACCTAAAGACAACAAAGATGAGGTCTTTGGCTTATATGCTGACACAGAGCTTGATGGGAGCATCATTCATAGAATTGGCAATTTCAGAGTAACATTTATGGGGGATGATATAATTGTTTATTCAGAATCTCGTCTCGGAGAAAAAGGTGCTTTTGTTAAGTACCCCGGAACACCTGGATTGTGGGAACTGATGACTAGGAAAAGGCCTGGCAGCTATACAGATCAAGATTATGAGCATTACAAAGAAATATTAATAAAATCAGATGCTCTATACCAGAACAATGATCCCACACAAAAAAGAGTCAAGTCTAGCAGTGGGGCAAAATACAATAATTTAATCAAGCCCATATGGTCACAGATCAAGACAGGTAGTGGAATCAAACAATACAACACCCTGCCCAAAGAATTTGTGTGGGTTGATGATGTCAGGAAACTTGTAGATAGGTTATTGGTGATAGCTGGGGAGGAAAATGCTGGCAACCACAATTTTTACAATGAAAAGGTTGGAATTATGGACATGATAAGCACAAAATTGTCTAATTTTATAGTGAATGACCCTAAGGGGATTGGATATCTCATAAAAATTATTAATACTTTACCACCTAAATTTTGGAATGTCTCTGAGGGCCGGGGGTTGGTTAATGACATTATAAACAAGCTGCCATTTGAACTACACATTCCAGGCTATCAGTATTGTGGTCCAGGTACAAAATTGGATCATAGATTAAACAGAGGTGATCCTGGTGTTAATCCCCTAGATGCTGCTTGTAGAGACCATGACATAGCATACAACACACATTCTGATCTTGACAAGAGACATGTTGCAGACAAGAAATTAGAAGAGGCTGCATTTGGTAGATTTGTAAGCAAAGATGCTTCTTTGAGTGAGAGAATAGCAGCATTGGGAACCACCATAGCTATGAGCACCAAACAAAAACTGGGGTGGGGGTTGTGAATATGTATATAATAAACCTACAATGAAGGCCAAGGGTGTTATGTATCAAATACCTTATGCAGGTCTTAAATCTCTTAAAACTATTGACAGTCTCTTGACCAAAAAGCAGCGCAAGAAAAAAAGCTCTTGTCTTGCAAAGGGCCATGGCATGAAATTGTTGCTTAGTACCCCCCAATTAAAAAAATTACAACAATCAAGAAAAAAATCACATGTGGGGGGATTCATATTTACTATCCCTGCCATCTTAGCTGCTCTCGGGGCTGTTGGGAGCTTGGCTGGGGGATCAGCCGCCATAGCAAAAACAGTAATAGATGCCAAGAAAAATAGGGCAGAATTAGATGAGCAGAGGCGCCATAACCTGGCCATGGAGAAAAAAGGCAAAGGTGTTAAGAGAGCCATGAATAAGTTTAAAAAAAACAAGAGCCGCTTACAAACCAAGATATTGAAGCTTTAATCAAGCCACTGGGCATCAAAAATTTTAGAGGTGTGTACATGTCTGATTCTTTACCAGAACAACCACTCAACAAAGAGTGTGGCATTGTTAATTTGGATGAGTTCAAAAATCAGGGCACTCACTGGATTTGTTATCTTAAATATTTAAACAATGAGGCATTTGTGTTTGATTCATTTGGAGGTGTTCCACCTGAAAATTTAGTAAAATATCTAAAATCAGCTAATCTTTATTACAATAATGCCCGTGTTCAAAACTTCAAAGATGTTAATTGCGGACATTTGTGTTTATCAGTTCTTAGATATATGTCTCAAATAAATAAACCATCAATTGAAAATTTTCAAAAGGCCCTGTGGTATCTGAAACATCATGGGGGTATTCCATCTCACCAGCCAAAATTCAATATTGAAACTCAAATTACATGATGACATTGTGTATCCCAAAACAATAGCTCTCAGAGCATTTTACGGCATGTACTTGATCCCTAATATTACGCACCACAACAACACAATTGCAATAGGGGATCAAAAAATTGTCATCACTCCAGGGCAATATAATCTGTCCACTCTAAATGCTCAATTACCCAGAGGTATAGTATTAACTCAAAATTCTGTCACTCACAGAGTAGAGATTGTATCTGCCACAGAGACAGTGCATCTGGGTACTATAGGAGAGCTGTTAGGATTTGAGAACAACACGAAACTTGAACCGGCCATCAAACACACTGCTATGAATATACCCAAATTCTTAGCCATAGAGACACTGAATATTCACTGTAATGTGGCTGAGGGTATGATCACCAAATCAAATGGCATAGGCACTCACAAACAAACTGGCATCATTGCAACATTCAAACCTAACTCTGAATTTATGGAGCCCATCATCTACAATCCATCCCCAACATTATATTTTCCTGTGTGCCATAATAGAATAGATAACATTGAGTTGATGGTCACTAATGAAAAAGAAGAATTAGTTGATTTTGCTGGAGCCACAACAACTGCTATCATAGAGATTAATATTTAAATAAAAATACATACAATGGAAAATATTGAGAGTTATGAGCTACAATCATTCCCTCCAAACAGGAGGACATTTGCAAATTTAAATCAACCCAACACAGAGATTGAGGTTGATCTTGATGTAGGGGATGGCTTTATACACCCCCACAGAGCAGATCTATACATCAAGTTTGATGTTGTAAAGCTCGATGGAGCAGATTATCCGGCAAATTCAAATATAAGATTGGTGGACAATTTTGTGCCGCATCTATTCTCTGAAATTGAGATCAGAAAGCATGGTGTTGTTATAAACAGAGTAGATTATCCCGGCATTACCTCCACAGCTTTGGCCACTCTAAAATTATCCAAAACCGAGGCATCATACTACAAAATAGGCGGATTTGAAGCTGGTGATAAGATATTATCCAAAAATCACACAGTGCTGTTCCCCATGCGCCTGTTGCCAGGATTCTTCTCAGATTACAAAGATATTATGTGGAAGGGCGGGTTAAGAATCACATTTAGAAGAGCTGCCAATGATAATAATGCTTTGATGAGGTACAGCACATTAAACTCTACAGGAGAAGCTCTGCCTAATACCTTACCAGATGCAGGTAAATGCATTATTCAGACTATGGAGTTAAGAATCCCTGTTGTTGAGTATGAGGCCAGTTACGCTCTTAAACACAAAGCTGATATAATAAAAAATCCACAGGTTCCTCTGCAATTTTATACATATCAATGCGTACAGAAGCCTGCCGCTGGTACTTATTATGAGTTTGATGCTACAAATTCATTCTCCAGTATTCAATTTGACATGCCTGATTTTGTGGTGGTATTGTTTCAGACTGGAAGACACAACAATCAGGAAAAAAATTCAAGTAAATTTGATAACTGCAACATCAAGAACATATATCTTAAAAATGGCAGAAATGAGGTATTTCCTAGAGAAAATTACAATTTAGACATGTCCAAGGATGATTTCCTCAAATTATATGAAGCTTTTTCGGCTTTCAAGAGGGTCACTACTGGCAGTACTGACATGTATTACACACCAGATGAATTCAAAGCACGGAGACCCATGTTTGTCATCAACGCTTCAAAAAGGAAACAAGTTGTGGTTAATGACAGGACAAACATTAAAATTATCTGTGAATTCCACGAGGCATTACCTGAAGACACCATATGTAGTGTCATTCTCATAGGGGAAAAATCATATGTTTATGATGTAAGAAATGAGAGAGTCACGGAGCAATTCTAGAAGATATTTGTTCTATTATCCTGTTGTACAACACACAAACCTCAACTGTATTATCAGCTAGCAGTGAATATCTTATGTGTGGGCAGTTGTATATATTTCAATCTATCAGGACTCGAACCCAAAGCCCCTTGTTTACAAGACAACAATATTAACATTTTGCCATCAGGAGAGGCTTCACATTTTATCAGGACTCAAACCCGAGCCTTTTGCTTACAAAGCAACAATATTAACATTTTGCCATCAGGAGAGGCTTCACATTTTATCAGGATTCAAACCCAGAGGCCTCCTGATTGCAAGGCAATAAAAACCATGGGGCTATGCACCACACTCCACTGGGCCTCAGAACCCAGTAACTATAAGCTTTATATTAATATACATGGCAGAATCAATCTGAGGGGGGGGGGGGATCACCATTTCTACACTAAAATTCAATTCCTGGGATTTTGACAGAAAAACACACTATAAGCAATAAGATCATATGGGAACTTGGCATAATTTTAAGTATAAGCAAATCTGTCTGAGAGGCTTTCACCCTTTCTACACTAGAATTCAAAATTCTTAAAATTAAGAGCATATCACACTGGAAGAATTGGGGTATAGGCCTCTCTTGGCTTTGTTTTAAGTGTAAGCAAATCTGATTGTTCAATCAAATAGCCTCGCCTTTTCTACACTTGTAAGTTGAGTTTATAGTATCATAAATACTACTACTTGAATCAGTGTTCGGAAAGTTTTTTTCAAAAGTATCTGAGTTACAGTTCGTTAGTTCAAAAAGTAACTGACTTACAGTTCCTTAGTTCAAAACGTAACTGAGTTACAGTTCCTTAGTTCAAAACGTAACTGAGTTACAGTTCATTGGTTCAAAATGTAACTGAGTTACAGTGTTCCTTGGTTTTAAAAATTAACTCAGCATGTTCCTTGCTTCCAAAAGTAACTGAGTTACAGTTCCTTGGTTTAAAAGTAAATGAGTTACAGTTCCTTGGTTTAAAAAGTAAATGAGTTACAGTTCCTTGGTTTAAAAAGTAAATGAGTTACAGTTCCTTTGTTTAAAAGTAAATGTGTTACAGTTCATTGGTTTAAAAAGTAACTGAGTTACAGTTCATTGGTTTAAAAAGTAACTGAGTTACAGTTCCTTGCTTTAAAAAGTAACTGAGTTACAGTTCCTTGGTTTTAAAAGTAACTGATTTGCAGTTCCTTTAGTTAAAAAAGTTACTGAGTTGCAGTTCCTTTAGTTAAAAAGTTACTGAGTTGCAGTTCCTTTAGTTAAAAAGTTACTGAGTTGCAGTTCCTTTAGTTAAAAAGTAACTGAGTTGCAGTTCCTTTAGTTAAAAAAGTAACTGAGTTGCAGTTCCTTTAGTTAAAAAAGGAACTGAGTTGCATTTCCTTTAGTTTAAAAAGTAACTGAGTTGCAGTTCCTTTAGTTTAAAAAGTAACTGAGTTGCAGTTCCTTTAGTTAAAAAAGTAACTGAATTGCAGTTCCTTTAGTTAAAAAAGTAACTGAATTGCAGTTCCTTTAGTTAAAAAAGTAACTGAATTGCAGTTCCTTTAGTTAAAAATGTAACTGAATTGCAGTTCCTTTAGTTAAAAAAGTAACTGAGTTGCATATCCTTTAGTTAAAAAAGTAACTGAGTTGCATATCCTTTAGTTAAAAAAGGAACTGAGTTGCACTTCCTTTAGTTAAAAAAGTAACTGATTTGCCCTTCCTTTAGTTAAAAAAGTAACTGAGTTGCAGTTTCTTTAGTTAAAAAGTAACTTAGTTGCAGTTCCTTGGTTTTAAAAGTAACTGATTTGCAGTTCCTTTAGTTAAAAAAGTAAGTGATTTGCAGTTTCTTTAGTTAAAAAAGTAAATTAGTTGCAGTTCCTTTAGTTAAAAAGTAACTGAGTTGCACTTCCTTTAGTTAAAAAGGTAACTGAGTTGCAGTTTCTTTAGTTAAAAAAGTAACTTAGTTGCAGTTCCTTTAGTTAAAATGTAACTGAATTGCAGATCCTTTAGTTAAAAACGTAACTGAGTTGCAGTTCCTTTAGTTAAAAAGTAACTGAGTTGCAGTTCCTTTAGTTAAAAAGTAACTGAGTTGCAGTTCCTTTAGTAAAAAAAGTAACTGAGTTGCAGTTCCTTTAGTTAAAAAAGTAACTGAGTTGCATTTCCTTTAGTTAAAAAAGTAACTGAGTTGCAGTTCCTTTAGTTAAAAAAGTAACTGAGTTGCAGTTCCTTTAGTTAAAAAAGTAACTGAGTTGCATTTCCTTTAGTTAAGAAAATAACTGAGTTGCAGTTCCTTTAGTTAAAAAGTAACTTAGTTACAGTTCCTTTAGTTAAAAAAGAGACTTAGTTACAGTTTCTTTAGTTAAAAAAGTAATGAGTTGCAGATCCTTTAGTTCAAAAAGTAACTGTCAAGAAAGTAATCCACCGGATCCATGAAGAATATTGAATGGTCATCGCCTGGACGGCAAAAGGATATCAAGTGGACGTCCGGTGAATATCTAAAGGACGTCCTGTACATATCCGGTGGAAATCCAAGACATCTGTAACACAACTCTTCTAGTTATAACACCATTAAGCCTTGTTTCCATGATATGACAAACTCAATATGCTGACCAAGGTAGAAATTTCTGCCTTGGTCAGCATAATGAGTTTTTCAACTCTTCTAGGTATGTTAACTCTCAATCCAACTTTTCACATCACTTTACTGACAATAATTGTTCACTGCTGTTGCTCAGAAAGACAATTTCAGGTGCAATACATGTGAAACAATTTTCTTGTCAATTATTTCGCCCTTCAAGCTGTGGCTACTATTTACACTCGCACCATTTATGTTTACACTGCATGTTTACAATAATACTGTACGCATTAATAAATCACCACCTCTTAAATGGATAATTATAGCATTTCACACACCATTTTGCCTGCAATGGAACCAATAAATCCTTCCAAACCATTTCTAACGGTCTAATTAATAGGGTGGGAGTTGTTGGGATTGATTTAAGAACTTATTTACATTAGAAATTGTGGGCTGCATTATATATTCCAGGCTGTGGGACTAAATTTGGCTCATATTTTATTGATGACGTTTGCTAAAGGTGGATTGTAATTATCAACGCACGCAGAATTTCATTGAGATAGGATTTTTGTAACAATTATAGCGGAGTACAGAAGGCAAATGGAAATGAATGAAGGGAAAGGATATAAAGACATAAAACACAGAATGTAAGACAAATAGAAATAAATGAAGAGAAAGTATATAAAGAGAGAGAGGACAGAGAGAACTCAGAATGTGAGACAAATAGATATAAATTGAGACAAAGGAGAGAACACAGAATGTGTGAGAAATAGAAATAAATGAAGACAAAATAGAGATAGAGAGAGAGAGAACTCAGAATGTGAGACAAAGTATATAAAGAGAATGTGAGAGAAATAGAAATAGGTGAAGAGAAGGATATAAGGAGAGAGAGAGAGAACTCAGAATGTGAGACAATAGTTATAAATTAAGACAATGGTTATAAAAATATAGATCACAAAATGTGGGAGAAATAGAAATTGGTGAAGAGAAGGATATAAGGAGAGAGAGAGAGAGAGAACTCAGAATGTGAGACAAATAGATATAAATTAAGACAAAGGTTATAAAGAGATAGATCACAAAATGTGGGAGAAATAGAAATAAATGAAGAGAAAGTATATAAAGAAAGAGAGAGAGAGAGAACTCAGAATGTGAGACAAATAGATAAAAATGAAGACAAAGGATATAAAGAGAATGTGGGAGAAATAGAAATAAATGAAGACAAGGGATAGAGAGAGAGAGAGAGAGAGAGAAGACTCAGAATGTGTGAGAAATAGAAATAAATCAATACAAACGATATAAAGAGAGAGAACACAGAATGTGGGAGAAATAGAAATAAATGAAGAGAAGGGACATTTACTTTACCCATTAATAGGGGTGCAAGGGGTGACTCCTTCCGAAAAGATCCAAGTGTCAACCTCCCTTCCACGTAGTTCACCCTGGACTGCGTTTTACAGACTAACGAGGCTCTGGCGTCTCCACTCATGGCAAAGATAATTCTCTGTGGGGTTTGTATTGTGTTGTTCCTACATGTTTGTGATTGTCTCTTCAACCATTTCATTTTATCACCAATCATCCTCATCTTCGCGATTAACCAAAAGCGGCAGAATGACTAAATACAACAATTTACCCAGCAATACCATAGAGGTGCCTCTAGAAATTAGAGATGTGGAAACAGAGTGTGCATTTTTCACAGTGCCAAAATGGGTTACTCTAGTGTAAATCGAAAATTGATGTAACTCATGTGAAACGATAGTTCGTGGAAATGTACTTTAGCATTTGGTATACAGGAGATGTACCATGAAGAAATTTCAGCGAAATCGTACCAAATCGTAATTTACAACTCTACGCAGGGAGAAATAAGGCTCTCCCGACGTCATCATTGTTTCCAAGGCAACAGATCCCGTTGCATGAGCACTGACAGACACAATTCCGGGAAGGTAAAGCAGCGACAGTGAAAACTGAAGGGAAACCAGGGCTGGCTCGGTATCGCAACTAGTATGGTATGCCAGAGATCGAGTTAGTGTCCTGACATAGGCTGCATTTTTTAGGCTCAGATTTCTACAAGGATTTTGTAGTAACGCAGTGGTATTCACACTGTGTGGCGCGCCTCCCGGGAGAGGTGCTGAAGTTTTGCAGGGAAGGCCCGAGAACTTCCGAAAGAAATATTTCTTCTTTCTGAAAGTTTAAAATGTGTTTATAAAATAATATATCAATGTATTTTTCTGAATTATTGCAATTCGGTTGGTTGTCCCAAGGCAATGTCATATTCCGTGTTTTTGAACTTAGACAGGAACTGCACTGGTACCTTGTAGAAGGGAACATGACAAGGCCAAAAACTTCATTGACAGTGCCTTTGTTCAGAAGTTGGCACACCTTTCTGATATTTCCCACAAACAGAATGTTCTGAATACACCGATGTGCCATTATGTTATGACCATCTACCTAATGAGCATTGGGGTACAACTGGGTCTTCGACTCCGCAATCCCATGCGCAGCAATGTTCGAGGAACCGTGTGCTGCGAAATGTTGTCATGGTCACCACTGTTGTACCTGTGAGCGATAACTCGCACTGTGACCCTGCGGTCGCTCCGAATAATGCGCGACACGCTCCGCTGGCCTCTGTCATCAATGAGCCGCTGTCGACACACGCCTGGACGACGTGTCGTTATTTGCCCATCGTTGTACCACTTTCGATACGTGCCCACAACAGTGATACGAGAGCAGCCAACAAGCCTCGCCGTTTCAAAGATGCTGGTACCAAGGTGCCGTGCCGTTTCAGAGATGCTGGTACCAAGGTGCCGTGCCGTTTCAGAGATGCTGGTACCAAGGTGCCGTGCCGTTTCAGAGATGCTGGTACCAAGGTGCCGTGCCGTTTCAGAGATGCTGGCACCAAGGTGCCGTGCCGTTTCAAAGATGCTCGTACCAAGGTGCCGTGCCGTTTCAGAGATAGATGGTGGTACCAAGGTGCCGTGCCGTTTCAAAGATGCTGATACCAAGGTGCCGTGCCGTTTCAAAGATGCTGATACCAAGGTGCCGTGCCGTTTCAAAGATTCTGGTACCAAGGTGCCGTGCCAGTAGTGTATATTAGTTGTTTCAAAGTAGTACTTAGTAGGTATCCTCTTTTTTTATCAATTGAATATCACTTTTTGACATATTTTGACAATTTTTTGTCGATGTTTTAGCGTTTAGCAATGTTTTTAGTACAATTTTCACTATACTCATTTTTCCCCCACTCGTACTTGGTAGGTATATTATGATCTTACGTGATACAACTTAACCTATCCTTTTTTTACGATTATTTAATTTTTTTTACGATCCTAAGTGATATAACTTAACCTATTATTTTTTTTATTTATGCACTGTTTGAACGTCATCATTTGAGGATCATATTTTGTAGGTATTTTTTTTTATCAATCGAATATAAGTTTTTGACATATTTTGACAATTTTTTGTCGATGTTATAGCATTTAGCGATGTTTTAGTACAAATTTTCACTGCACTCATTTTTTCCATTTATACTTGGTAGGTATATCACGATCTTACGTGATACAACTTAACCTATCTTTTTTTTTTTACGATTTTTTAATTTTTTTTACGATCCTAAGTGATATAACTTAACCTATCATTTTTTTATTTACGCACCGAACTAAGCTACAAGGGACTCTGTTTGTTTTAATATTTTAGTATTATAAGGTTTTCACAAATTTTATATAACCTAAAATGTGTTGGATGTTGATTTTTAGTATGTGGCAATTTTTTATGAATTTTAAAACTGCTCCGTGACCCTCTCGTTCTTCACGTCGTAGGCGAAGGACTTCTCTGCAATTAGGATGACACTGCATAGGGTATCCTCGGGCAAGGCATCGTGGAACTCGCAAACACCCACTCTACAAAAATTCTACTATATGATCTTTCACTGGCTAAGCTAACCTACAAATAGGAATTGGCAGCACTGACTTATAAACCCACCGGGTCTTCTTGGCATGTTTTTTCATGATGTGTTGCCAGGCTATTGGGCATCTTGGCGTATACAATGTATATATTTTGAGAGGGGGGTTATAGCTTTTTATGCTGTACGAATACTAAAAACTTGACAGTGACAACCAACAGAGTAAATAAACCTACATGCAGAAACTAACAACACTAGTTTCTGACAGTGAATTTGAAATAAAATATTAAACAAAATACATGAGTAAGCACTGTGATTACAAATAATACCAGTGTTATGCCCCCCCAACTCCAACTGGACAACTGGGGAAAATAATTGTACAACAATTTGTACCTAATTGTACAATACTTGTACCTAATTGTACAACATATACACAGACATAAAAAAAGAGCCTTCCCGTAACTTACTTCATGCACAATTTATATGATTTTACAACTGTGAAAAGAAAGCATATGTGTTCTGTATGCACACATTCATTCTTATTTTTCGAAGTTGAATGGAAGCACATGTTTTTACGCTCTCGTAATACTGACCTTGCCCCAGTGATTTTAAATTGCTTCCATCCGTTTTTTTTTTCTGTGTTATTTCCGCATGCACGCAACATTCGCTTTCAATAGTTTAATGAAATACAGAAGGAGTGTTAGTTTAGCAGGTTTTGAGTTTACAATTTATTAAATTAAACAATAATTTATGTAAGAATATACTTGTACTTACCGAACACAAAATAATAAAAAGCACATGTGAATCTTTGCGTGTGTTCATGTTATATGACGACTGAGTAAAAAAATAATGTTGACTCCCCGAAAGATAAAAGTTCCTGGTTCGACATCAGATGCATGCAAATTTTATGTTTTGCTCTCCAAAATCTTGATTTTTATGTTTGTGCTATTTGTCATACAGCAGAGGAGAAGAGGGGAGAGGGGAGGGGAGGGGGTACTATTAGCGCCATCTATTAGCAAACAATAGAAATAAAAAAGTAGGGTCAAACTTTTTCAACACCCAAAAATTTTAAACGTCCTCGTTTAGTAATACGATCAGCAGAAGATGTTTGAAGGAGTACTCTTAGTCGAGAAAGCTAATTGCTAGGGCCCATATATTGCTAAAATGTTCTTTAATTTACATATTTCTCATACCGCCATATGTTGTTCTAGTTGACTTCTTCCAAAAAAATGCTAATTAGCGAGAGTTAATTAAGCAAGGCAAGTAAAAGAAGCAAATAGGACAATATGTGGTGGCGTGGAAATATGTAAAAATTCGACTCGATTCGAATTAAAATTGGGGGATATTTTGCATTTTTTTCCTACAATATACAAAACATTTACCGTACATAATTTTTTCTATTTACAACAGTATAAAATAAGAGGAATGTGTGACAATATCCATATTAATTAGGAAGGTATGTTGTATGCTAGGTTAGCTAATTGCGTCTTCTACAGCTTCACTGTATAGAGGAAAGATGGAAAAAGAGAGCTCTACAAAAACTAACGCTCTTAACAATATTGTACGCCCCGTGAAAATTATATATAAATAAGGCATAAGCGTATTATCTACTTTCATGTCAGATTTTCCCAACCTGTGAGCTGTAGTGTTTAGGCGACAAACAACCTGCTGAAATATAATACTGTTGACAATATTGTACGCCCCGTGAAAATTATATATAAATAAGGCATAAGCGTATTATCTACTTTCATGTCAGATTTTCCCAACCTGTGAGCTGTAGTGTTTAGACGACAACCGACCCGCTCAAATATAATACTGTTGACAATATTGTACGCCCCGTGAAAATTATATATAAATAAGGCATAAGCGTATTATCTACTTTCATGTCAGATTTTCCCAACCTGTGAGCTGTAGTGTTTAGGCGACAACCGACCCGCTCAAATATAATACTGTTGACAATATTGTACGCCCCGTGAAAATTATATATAAATAAGGCATAAGCGTATTATCTGCTTTCATGTCAGATTTTCCCAACCTGTGAGCTGTAGTGTTTAGGCGACAACCGACCTGCTGAAATATAATACTGTTGACAATATTGTACGCCCCGTGAAAATTATATATAAATAAGGCATAAGCGTATTATCTACTTTCATGTCAGATTTTCCCAACCTGTGAGCTGTAGTGTTTAGGCGACAAACAACCTGCTGAAATATAATACTGTTGACAATATTGTACGCCCCGTGAAAATTATATATAAATAAGGCATAAGCGTATTATCTACTTTCATGTCAGATTTTCCCAACCTGTGAGCTGTAGTGTTTAGACGACAACCGACCCGCTCAAATATAATACTGTTGACAATATTGTACGCCCCGTGAAAATTATATATAAATAAGGCATAAGCGTATTATCTACTTTCATGTCAGATTTTCCCAACCTGTGAGCTGTAGTGTTTAGGCGACAACCGACCCGCTCAAATATAATACTGTTGACAATATTGTACGCCCCGTGAAAATTATATATAAATAAGGCATAAGCGTATTATCTGCTTTCATGTCAGATTTTCCCAACCTGTGAGCTGTAGTGTTTAGGCGACAACCGACCTGCTGAAATATAATACTGTTGACAATATTGAACGCCCCGTGAAAATTATATATAAATAAGGCATAAGCGTATTATCTACTTTCATGTCAGATTTTCCCAACCTGTGAGCTGTAGTGTTTAGGTGACAAGCGACCTGCTGAAATATAATACCGTTGACAATATTGAACGCCCCGTGAAAATTATATATAAATAAGGCATAAGCGTATTATCTGCTTTCATGTCAGATTTTCCCGACCTGTGAGCTGTAGTGTTTAGGCGACAAGCGACCTGCTGAAATATAATACTGTTGACAATATATTGTATGTATATTGTATTGTATAGGAGACTAGAAGCATATAATTTGGCGAAAAAAAACCCAAAGTAAGGTCATAGAAAATAGTTAAAAAAAAGTGAGCAATTATATTTTGCATTGCACAGCATTTGGTATTAAATAACATACCCCCAAAAAATCTCTGCATTATGCGTTCTGAAAAAAATTGCCCTACGTGCCAAATTACTGTGTCAAGTAAACATTTTCAAAAGGCACTGTCGTACTTGTGTGCCGGGAAAGCGAATATGTGCAACCAAACTGTGCTCTAAGTATGGAAACAATTTTTCTATTGACTACTTCAAGCGACACCAGCTTACTTGCAAGAGCACTGGAACATCTCTACCGCAACCTTCCAAGCGAAAGGTAGAAGTAACCTCCCTCGATGCATCCCCACCTACCAAATGCGTCAAGCTGACGAAGAAAGCAGACCGAATTGCGTTTGAGCATTTATTAGAAGACTTTAACATAACATCAGACAGCTTCTGCGATGTGCGTAGTTTTCTGGAGAGCGAGCGAGCTAAGATAATATCCATTCTCAACGATGCATTGGCTACATACTCCACTAAATTCTATGCCGTGCTATGCTGCAAGTATAAGAAACCGTCTGATGAAATACCGGTTTTTTTTCACAATGGCTCGGGATATGATTTCCATCACTTGGTTACACATCTAGGGTACGACAATGCGAGAATCAATGTCCTGGTGTAGAACGAGGAGCGTTATATTAGTATCAGCAAGTGGGTGCCGATCCCCAACTCAAGCAACAGCATCGAGCTTCGGTTCCTCGACTCTCTGAGGTTCCTCCAGGCAAGCCTCGATGCTCTTGCTGGGAAGCTCAGAGACGACCAACTAGCCATTACTACATCAAGTTTCCCAAACTTAGATGTCGCACTCATCAGACGTAAAGGGGTCTACCCCTACGAATACGTCACAGACCCTTCCAAGTTCGAAGAAGAGTTGCTGCCTCCCCAGGATAAGTTCTACAGCCAGTTGAGAGGTTCAGGTATTACCGACGAGGAGTACAAGCATGCTCAGTCTATGTGGGTCGAGTTGGGTTGCCGAACTTTCGGTGATTACCACGATGCATACCTGAAGCTTGATGTGACGCTTCTAGCATGTGCGACGTTTGTTGTGGTGGGATCATTGGGGGAAATGTGATTCTCCCAATATGTCATCTGACTTACTAGCATATGCGATACGAAGAACAGGTGTGTATGTGACTTACTAGGATTAGGCTCATGGTAATGAGGTCCTAGTAGCTGAAACGTTGTTGGGGTATTTTGCAATTTTTTTTCAAATATGAACACGTTAAACTGGACTGTCTCGGATTTTGAGTTTTGTATTCGCCCCCCGAGAAAATTCTATATAAAATAACATACCTGAAAATTATATTCACAGTAGATTCATTTTTTGAGATTTGTAATTACCCCAAGAAATTCTATATAAAATAACATACCTGAAAATTGTATTTACAGTAGATTGAATTCTTGAGTTTTTGTATTCGCACACAAGAAATTCTATATAAATAACATACCTGAAATTCTATTTACAGTAGATTGAATTTTTGAGTTTTGTAATCACTCCAAGAAATTCTATATAAAATAACATACCTGAAAATTGTGTCGCTATATACTAGACTTTTTGATTTCTGTGATTTTGGAGAAAGCAATGGCATCCACCACCAGTTTCAATCGTAAAAATGATAAAACTGAATGTGTTACTTGTGGGAAGCTAATCTCAAGGAACAATTTATCGGTACACAGGGCAAGATGTAGCGAAACAGGTTCGAGAATTAATCGTTCGTTACCTTCTAAGCCCTGTGCTCGATGCGGAAAGATGATCAGCATTACAAATTTAAGTAAACATCTCAAAATTTGCAAACCATCGACCGAACAAGGAACATCGAAAAGGAAAATCAATAATTCAGAAACGGAAGCTTCCACTTCCAAGCAAATTAAATTATCTAATGAACGCAAACCAATTAGATCTGCATTTAACGACCAACTCCAGGATTTTTCAATTAAGTCAGAACCAGGTCGTGACATCCTTAGTTTCTTGGATGAAACGAAAACATTTGTACTAAATATTTTAAAAGATAAACTTGAAAACAACTCTATAAAAGTATATGTTGTTCTGTTTTCTGAATACGAGAAAGTTGATGGCACAACGAGTATTTTTTATCATCGTACAAAAAACCAGACACTTTATTTTGCTGACGTCGAAAATTTGGACAACTTCTATTATAAAGTTACCAACGAGCTGGTTAAGAAACATGACGATTTCGAGGCTAAAGGGTCGGGATGGTCTCTGTGTGGAAGTCCTCACACGTTAACCGTTTACGTGAACCGATTCTCGCCTCTTCGCGCTTCCAGCTACGTTCCTCTTCCACCGAACATTCAACACAAGAGGGCTGTGTTAAATATACAGAACAGCGATAACAAGTGTTTCCTCTGGTGTGTGTTGGCTGCACTGCACCCGATTCATTGGTCAAATAATCCAGAACAGGTTTCTAATTACAAGCAATATGAGACCGACTTTGAAAGTGTAATGTCTGGCATCGAATACCCGGTGACATTGTCGGATATAACAAAGTTCGAAAATCGTGCCGGAAAACGCATCGCTATTAATGTATATTCCTTCACGTCAGATAAATATCTCGTGCATCCCGTCAGGATAAGCGATATCGACGATGACGATGCTCGTGTGATTAATCTCCTTCTCATTTCAAACGAGGATGTTCATCACTACACGCTAATTCGTTCACTATCACGTTTGGTCAGAAGTCAATCAACCAAGCATGCAAACAACATCGAAGTTTGTCCGAGATGCCTAACCACGTTCGACGATCAAAAACAACTCGATTATCGAAAATACACCGGACGTCAAATTGCTATCGAGAAACTTGTCAAACATAAAATTTACTGCGGCGACAACAGACCGGCTAGAATGTTGATGCCCGAAACGAACGAAGTCGAAGAATTCAAAATGCACAAGGCATTGTTGGAACATCCCGCAATCATCGTCGCAGATTTCGAGGCGTTCCTCAAACCACTCTCCTACTGCGAACCGGATCCCGAACTTTCCTCCACAACGCCGTACCAGCTTCATCAACCTAATAGTTTCGGCTATGTTGTTGTGCGACGTGATAAAATAAATGAAGCATATATATACCGCGGGCCAAATGTAATCGAACACTTCCTGGAAAAAATGGTGGAGGAGGTTGAGGTAATTGGTAGCGTACTGCTTACATCAAAACCGATGGCACCTTTAACTGAAAATGAACTTCAAAATTACAATTCCACTGAGGTGTGTCCGGTATGTGATCAAAGTTTCACTGATGAGAACAAAAAAATATTCCACCACGATCATTTCAGCGGAAACTACATAGGTGGAATTTGCAACACGTGCAATCTTAAAATCCAGAAACCTAAATTCATCCCCATATTCTTTCACAACGGAAGCGGATATGATTTTCACCACCTTGTGAGACATCTTGGCTACGATCCGAAACGTATAGGTGTCTTGGCCGAGAATGAAGAACGCTACATTAGTCTCAGCAAGCAAGTGTCGATTCCGGGAACGAAAAATACAATCGAGATGCGCTTCCTGGATTCGTATAGATTTCTCTCTGCAAGTCTGGATGCTTTAGCGAACAAACTCACCGATGATCAATTTAAAATAACTAGAGCTAGTTTTCCCAACGTAGACGTAGAACTCGTTAGACGTAAAGGGATTTATCCTTACGAATATGTCAGTGATGGTTTTAAATTTAACGACGACGCTCTTCCACTTCCAAGAGAATTTTACAGCAGACTCAGAGAGAAAAAAATCACGGACGAAGAATACCAACACGCGCAACTCATGTGGGAGAAATTAGAATGTAGGACACTCGGAGACTACCACGACGCCTACTTAAAATTAGACGTGACGATACTCGCGGATGTTTTTCAAGCGTTCAGGAAAACGGCAACGAATATTTACAAATTAGATCCAGCGTATTTCTACAGTCTACCGGGATTAGCGTGGTCGGCAATGTTATTCCAGACAAAGGTCAAGCTGGAACTGATATCGGACGTTGACATGTTGCTATTTATCGAAAGAGGGATACGAGGTGGAATGGTGCAATGCGTACAGAGACATGCAAAAGCTAATAACGTACACATGAAAGAAGATTACGATTCAAATCGAGCATCGAATTACATCTTCTACGCCGACGTTAATAATCTCTACGGACATGCCATGGTTCAGAAACTTCCTTACGGGGGATTCGAATGGTTAGATCCCACTTCGATAGATATTATTCATTTCGACGATAGCGAGTGTGGTTTCCTCGCAGAGGTAGATCTCCAATTCTCCGACCACCAGCACGACACGTTTTCGGATTTGCCTCCGACTCCCGAAATCAAATGTCCACCCGACTCGGTTCAAGACAAGCTTTTGTTAACATTGGACCCTAAACAGAGATACGTCGTCCACTACAAGAATCTCCGGTTTTTGATTGGGAAGGGTGTTCAGATAGTAAATGTTAGAAGAATACTAAAGTTTAAACATTCCACGTGGTTAAGACCTTACATAGAAACTAACACACAACATAGAACAGCCGCCACTTCCGATTTAGACAAGGACTTTTTTAAATTAATGAACAATGCGGTGTACGGAAAGACCATGGAGAATGTTAGAAAGCACGTAGACGTGAAATTAATTTCCGATAAGAATAAATGTCGGAAGTGGATAGCCGATCCTAGATTCAAGTCGAGAAAAATTTACAACGAGAATTTAGCACTTTTCAATCTACATATAAAATTGATGAAATTCAGAAAACCAATTTACGTTGGCGCAACGGTTCTCGACTTGTCGAAACTTTACATGTTCGAATTTCATTATGACGTGATGAAACCCTTCTACAATGATAAAATATCACTTTTGTACACGGACACCGACAGCTTCATTTACAGCATACAAACACCTAACCTATACGAAGACATAAAAAATCCTTCCATGCTTGAGTATTTCGATACTTCTGCGTACCCTCAACCCAACAGATTTGGAATTCCATCCCTCAACAAAAAAGTCCTAGGTAAACTGAAAGATGAATGTAACGGTGATATTATTGTTGAGTTCGCGGGTTTGCGTTCGAAGATGTATGCCATGAGAACAGAGAGTAGCGTCACGAAGAAAGCAAAAGGTGTGGGCAAAAATACGGTGGAGAACAAACTCACCTTCCACGATTACATCGATTGCCTTTACTCACAATCGACGATACTAAGCATAGAACAAAGAATCCAAAGTGTAGACCACGTGATTACAACAAACAAAGTTAGGAAAGTAGCATTAGATCCGCACGACGATAAAAGATGTATTTTGTCTTGTGGAATCCACACGTTGCCTTGGGGACACTATCGTTTTGAAATTAGTAAAAATTGTAGGCAATGCAAATGAAAAAAAAATGAACTTAAATAACTATAACTAAAATAAAAAAAATTAACTATCTCACATACACAATAAATAACTAGCAAGGACAATGAATCACTTTGGTTTCCGAAAGCAAACAATGGAGACTGTACACCGCACGGCAGATCATGAATTTCTACCTTCCATGTTATCTAAACTCAACGGTCTGTTGATCAATCAATTTTCGGAACGCTGACGATTTCGGATTTGCGACGATCGACGTGACGAGGAAACCCAACGACGGAAAATACAGAAACAAAATCAACGACTTTCTAAACGTTGCAACGTTGTGAGAATAAATAACCAGCATGCCTATGAATTTGTTCGGTTTCAAAAAACAGATCATTATGGAAACCATACCAGATCATGAAGTCTTACCTTCCGTGTTACCTAAACTCAACGGTCTGTTGATCATTCACCTCAACAGCATTTGGACGAAACTGAATGACGATGTGGGCAAGATGTTTTATGTTTTTAATAACAATTTACATTTCTACGAAATTCCGATCGACGGGAAACTTCAAATCACCGTGAATCCGGAAAACGCAGGCGAAATCAAAATTTCTACCGGCAAGAACATTTTTCGAATCAAGCACGACAAGATGCTTTCTAACATTACGTACGATGTGTCTGCAGGAGATTATTTTTACATAGAACTCCTCGGAGATTACGACAAACTTATTCCTCTTTTTGTAGAATTACGAATCGTCTATCCTATTATAAATAACCGTTAACCAAAAATGCCTAACGACATTTTCGGCAACACCAAGCGTGTAGACCACGCAGAAGAGATTCTCATGTTGGACATTCGAGTTAAGAAGTTGAGGACCGATTTGATCGCTTTGCAGGAAACCTTAAACAAAAGTTTAGAGTCGGAAATCGCTACGCTCCAAACGCAATGTCTCGACCCCATTCTGAAAATCGATTCCGAACTGAAAACGCTCATAAAAAATTATGTCGACGTACCTTCTTACGACAGCGTTCAAAATATACAGTTGAGCGTGGATTCGCTTCAAAATGATTTGGCCAAATTACAGCAATTTCAATCGAAAAATGAAGATTTGGAAAAATTGAAACTCGAAATCGAAGAACGAACTTCCGCAATAGAAAAGAATTTCTCAGAACTTCAAACCGTCGTGAACGATATTGATGTAGAACGCTTGCATGTCGTCGTTTCCAAATTACAAGAAGAATTCACCAGCACGTTGGAAGAAATTAAATCCAAGTTGCAGACTTTGGAAGATACAATGACGAACCTACCATCGTCGGACGAACTGCAGGTCATCGGTAAAAGCGTCGCGAACATAAAAATTCCATTGGAGGCATATCGAGATTTCGAACACATTCAAACCACCATCGCTACGCTTCAGGCGTCCTTGGAATTGATCAACGAAGAAATTAAAAATATTCACGCTGAAGCGAGAGCGTTGACGAGCATTCAAGACACGTTGAGCACGGTTCAGCAGAAGATCGAATATTTAGAAAATTTGAACGTCGAAACGAATCTCGCTCATTTTCATCACGTACTCGACAACATACAGGGTGACTTGGAATCGTTACGGACGAGCGTGCCTTCGGGCGAAGATTTGGAAAAATTGAAAACGGCGGTGACGGCACTATCCGATTCGAGCGACATCAAAAGTTCATTGAGCGATCTCGAGAGTAAAGTGGCCAATCTCCCCACCTCCAAAGAGTTGCACGCTTTGAAAAGAAACATATCTCGAATGCTGAAACGACTAGAAACGGAAACGGCGAACGTGGAACAGATTCGAGACGAAATTAGTTCGCTGGTGTCGACGCTGCCCACTTCGCAGAGCGTCGCCGACCTTCACACGCAGTTTACAGAGATGCGAAGCATCGTGAACGATCTTACCGAGAAGAGCTCAAAATTGAATCAAGTCGAGAACCTTCAGAACATTGTCGTCAACATCAGAGATCAAGTTGGAGTGCTGGAATCCGCGCAGGAATCGACGCTGGCCTCTTTCGGTGCCAAGTTACAAGAACTCAACGAAAACTACAAGCAGTTGAACGTGGAAGTGAAAATCAAACCGTCATTTTCTACCGTAACGGATACCATAGTCGAACATTTGTTGCCCGTACAAAACACACTGGGTCAGCTTCACAGCAACCTCGTTAGCGTCGACACTAAATTCGCTAAACTGCATTCTCTGCAAGCCATCGAAATCAACAGCATACCCAATCAACAGAGAATCTCCACGTTCGTCGAAGGTAACAAACTGTACATGTTGCATCCTTATCATCCGTACTACAAGTTTCTCCTCGATGGCACGATTCAGATAAACGAATTTTCGTACTGGTCTCACGGTAGAAAAGCTAGCGTTCCCACCATGACTTTGATATCGAATCGTGGTGTCCAGAAAGCAGGAAACATTCCTCTGGCACGTTGGAACGAAACGCGCAACATATATGAAATACACGAAGACGAAGATCTCACCGTTTTCGACGTGAGTGCCGGCGATAAGCTGATCATTCAAAACACGAGCGAAGTGCCACCCTCTTTGAATCCCATCACGCTTGTGCTTCTCTTGAAACGTAATCTCTAAAAAAATGTCTAGGCAAGCCATCGTCGAAGAATTGCATAAACCTGCACGGCGTAACTACGAACGTTTGGCTGTGGTAACCAAGGGCATCGACGACCTCTGGCAAAGTGACCTCGTGGAGATGAGTAGCGGCAATTTGAAAAGCGTGCATAAATTGAACAAGGGCAACAAGTACCTCCTCACCGTCATAGACACGTTTTCGAAATTCGCATGGGCTCTACCTTTGAAGGCGAAAACGGGAACATGCGTCACGGAAGCATTCAAGACAATTTTTCGCGAAAGCGGTGGGAGACAACCACGGTTTCTGCAAACGGACAACGGTAAAGAATTTTACAACGCCGTATTCCAAAAGTTTATTCAAAAACACAAGATTCGACATTATTCGAGCTTCAGTCACATCAAAGCCAGCATCGTGGAAAGATTCAATCGAACCTTAAAAACACACATGTGGAAACGATTCACGCTTCGGGGAAATTACAAATGGGTCGACATCCTGCCGGAACTCGTCGACACCTATAATGATACTGTACACAGAACGATAGGCATGAAGCCAGCCGACGTTACCAAGTCCGACGAGCAGCGTTTAATTTCTACAGTTTACTGTCCAAAGTACACACCCACGACAAAAAAAGCTAAATACAAAATTAGAGACCAGGTGAGGATCAGCAAATTCAAACGCACCTTCGAGAAGGGGTTCACAAAAAATTGGAGCACGGAACTTTTTACGGTGGTTCGAGTTTTACCTGGAAACCGACACACGTATATAATAAAAGATAGTAGCGGCGAGATTTTGAAAGGAAGATTTTACGAAGAGGAACTCTCTAAAACGAAACACCCCGACACGTACCTCATCGAGAAAGTATTGCGTAGGAAAGGTGACAAACTGTTTGTCAAATGGCTGGGACTTCCGGAAAAGAGTTGGATCGACGCGGACGAAGTGATCTTGTGAGTACGTGGAACGTGGTGAAGCGTCTACCGGATCCGGAAAGTCAAACGAAGAAAAAGAACGGCGAGTTGCTTCCCGACAGCATCCGCTGTCTGATCGTAGGTCCTTCGGGGTGTGGGAAAACGACACTGCTCGTGGACAATTTTCTCCTCGCACCGAATTGGTTAAATTGGAAGAACAGGCACCTGTACGTGTTCTCGAAAAGTTTGGAGCAATCCAAATACCAGCAACTGATGAAACTGTACGATGGTCTGGACATTGCAACGTTCGCCTCGGAAATAAAACCACTCGACGATTGTCGTGAAAATTCAGTCGTTGTGTTCGACGACGCCATCCTGGAAAATCAAAATGAAATTCGCAATTTTTTCACGCAAGGTCGTCACAAAGGAATGGATTGTTTTTACCTGGCTCAAACGTTTTCCAAAATTCCAAAACAGTTAGTGCGCGACAACGCCAATTTCATATGTTTGTTTCGTCAAGATCACACCAACCTCAAGCACGCGTACGATGACTACGTAGGCGGAGACATGAACTACAATCAATTTTCGGAAGGCTGCTCTACTTGCTGGAATGGTGACGATTTCGGATTCGCGACGATCGACATGACGAGAAAACCCAACGACGGAAAATACAGAAACAAAATCAACGATTTTCTAAACGTTGCAACGTTGTGAGAAACGACGTATATAAATAACGTCATGACGAAACGAAAAATCGAAGACGAAAATCTCAAGCTTCGCGATTACCTCGCGAAACGCTTCAAAGGTTGGAAATCCGAGAATCGCGGATTCTACGAAGAGAAGAAACGTCAGGATCAACCCGTGATCGATGCCATCAGCAGTCTAGGTAAAGAAATTAAAAGTGTCACGGAACAAAATAAAAATTTGATTAATGAACTCGTACCGCTCGCAGCTAAAAGTTACGCCGTACCCACACCCATTTCGAGCATTCCTTCGACACCGTTCGAACTGAAGGATGCACCGGCACGACGTCGAGCCATAGGCAGCACGTCGTCGTCTTCGGATAAAATCGAGTTGGGACCTTTGGCACGAGACTACCTGAGCACGGGGAAATTCGACAAGGATGAAGTGTTCGGATTGTATCCCAGCATGGAAACCAGCGAAGGCGGCGGTGTGGTGTGGAAGATTGGGAAATCGAAGGTGACCTTCGAAGGCAACGACATTAAAGTCAATTTAGGCGACAAGGATAGTTGGAACAGGTATCCGGGTACGGTGGGACTGTGGGAACTCGTCGCCAAAAAGCAGCCGAAAGATTACACCGACGAAGATTACCAAAGTTACAAGGAAATTCTGATCATGACGGATGCCTTGTACCAGAACAACGACGCCTCGCAGAATAGGGTGAAATCGAGCAGCGGCGAGAAGTACAGGAATCTCATCAAACCGATTTGGAACCAGGTCAAAACAGGCAGCGGCGTCAAACGCTACAACACGTTACCCAAAGAATTCGTTTGGGTGGACGACGTTAGGAAACTCGTGGACCGATTGTTGGTGATAGCCGGCGAAGAGAATGCAGGCAACCGTAATTTCTACAACGAGAAGGTTGGCATCGTGGACATGATCAGCACGAAACTTTCCAACTTCATCGTGAACGACGACAAGGGCATAGGTTACCTGATCAAAATCATCAACACGCTGCCTCCGAAATTTTGGAACGTGGCCGAAGGAAAGGGACTCGTGAACGACATCATCAACAAGTTACCTTTCGAGATGCATCTACCTGGCTACCAGTACTGCGGGCCGGGTACCAAACTCGAGAAAAGATTGGAGAGAGGAGACAAGGGTGTGAATCCGTTGGACGCCGCATGCAAAGATCACGACATCGCTTACAACACTACGCAGACGGATCTGGATGCACGTCACGAAGCAGACAGAAAATTAGAGCACGCAGCTTTCGAAAGGTTCGTGAGCAGAGACGCATCGCTGGGTGAACGGGTCGCCGCACTGGGTACCACCATCGCCATGAACACGAAACAAAAATTGGGGTGGGGTATATAAATAACATACCGTAAAAAAAAAAACTTGATATATAAATAACACACATCGTAAAAAAATAATCTTCGGTATATATAAATAACACACATCGTGAAAAAAAAGCAATTAAATTTCTCTCTAACACTCTGACAACTGAAAAAATGAGCGATCTCCAAGCATTAAAACAAATGCTAAATTTGTCAGTCGAGTATGTAAAAATTCAGGAATTGGAAGTCGACAAACCTTACACGATAACTTCCGGTTCAATCGTTTCTACCCAGTATGGTCCCAAGGTACGCCTGTTGCTCAACGCACAATACAGTCTATTTTTACCAGATCGATACGCTAACATGTTATCCGACGAGAAGCTATCTATTTTAATCGAGAACAAAACTCGAATCGTGTACAAGGGGACAAAGGAACTTCTTGGCAAGAAAACGAAGCACGTAATAGAATTTGTGTAACGACTGCGAGGCCTTGAAAATATATAAATAACATACCGTAAAAAAACTACACAAAAAAAAATCTCAGAATATATATATAAATAACATACCGTGAAAATAACACATAGAGCATCAACATGAAGCCCAAGGGTGTCGTGTACCAGATACCATACTCCAATCTTAAAAATCTAGGTGCCCTCGATGGGTTACTCACCAAGAAACAACGCGAGAAGAAACGTTCTTGCTTGTCGAAAGGACATGGAATGAAATTGCTGCTCAGCACACCTCAATTGAAAAGATTGCAGCGTTCGCGGAAACAGCAAAAAATCGGAGGTTTCATATTCAGCATCCCGGCCATCCTGGCAGCAATGGGGGCCGTTGGAAGTTTGGCCGGCGGAAGTGCCGCCATCGCGAAAACCGTCATCGACTCGAAGAAGAACAAGGCGGAATTGGAAGAACAGAAACGTCACAACCTGGCCATGGAGAAGAAAAAGGGGAAGGGCGTGATGAGAAAGTTTAAAAAAAAGAAACAGAAGCACTCACCAACCGAGACATTGAATCTCTGATCGAACCGTTACAAATCAAACACTTCAGAGGAGTTTTCATGTCCGACTCGTTACCTTCAACCGCTAAAAAAAAAGAATGCGGGGTAGTCAACTTGGACGGTCAAGAAAATCCAGGCACGCATTGGATATGTTACCACAAAAATGATGATAAAGCATTCGTTTTCGATTCTTTCGGAGGTGTTCCACCTACAAATTTAGTCTATTATCTGAAAACGAACAAAACCTCCATATACTACAACGACGAACGCATTCAAGATTTCGGAGACGTGAACTGCGGTCATCTCTGCCTCTCCGTGCTCGCGTTTCTCTCTAAAATAAATAACCCTACGATCGAGGATTTCCAGAAAGCATTGTGGAACCTCAAACAGCATCACTAGGATGGGCGTGTTCCATCTCACGAGCGAATCTTCAATCTTGAAACTCACGCTGCACGACGACATCGTCTATCCTAAATCCGTGGCTCTGCGTGCATTCTACAGCATGTACCTCATACCTAACGTCACCCAGCACAACAACAAAATTAGCGTCGGAAGCGAACACATCGTCGTCACGCCAGGCCAATACAATCTTTCCACTTTGCAAGCTCAATTACCCAAAGGCACATACCTTTCTCAAAATTCGGTCACGCACAGAGTGGAAATCCTATCCGCGACGGAGACCGTGGACCTGGGCACCATGGGAGAACTTTTAGGTTTCGAGAACGACACCAAACTCGAAGCTGGCATCAAGCACGTAGCAACCAACATTCCTAAATTCTTGGCCATAGAGACTCTGAACGTACACTGTAACGTGGCCGAAGGTATGATCACGAAATCCTCGGACGGATTGTTAGGAAGTCACAAGCAGACGGGAATCATAGCCACTTTCAAACCAAGTTCCGAGTTCATGGAACCGATCATCTACACGCCCTCTTCGCCGATCTATTTTCCGGTATGTCGCAACCGCATAGACGACATAGAGTTGGTGGTGACGAACGAGAAAGGAGACGTGGTGGATTTCGCAGGTGCCACTACGACGGCCATCGTGGAGATCAACGTATAATAAATAACCATACATGTAAAATGGAGCAAATCGAAAGTTACGAATTGCAATCTTTCCCTCCCAACCGTCGCACGTTCGCCAATCTCAACGAGGCGAACAGGGAGATCGAATACGACGTGGACGTAGGCGATGGGTTCGTTCATCCTCACAGAGCGGACCTCTACCTTCAATTCGACGTGGTGAAGAAGGAAAGCGGAGACGCGTTTCCCGCAGCAGCAAACTTGATACTCGTGGACAACTTCGTGCCTCACCTGTTCTCGCAGGTGGAGGTGAGGAAACACAACACCGTCATCGACAGAATAGATTATCCAGGCATCACGTCGACGGCAGTGGGAACGTTGAAATTATCCAAAACGGACGCAGCGTACTACCAGGCCGGGGGATTCGAAGCCGGGACCAAAATATCGACGAAAAGTCACACGGTGCTCTTTCCCATGCGTCTGCTGCCTGGTTTCTTCTCGGACTACAAGGAGATCATGTGGAAGGGAGGACTGAGGGTCACGTTTCGAAGAGCGGCCAACGACAATGACGCACTGATGCGATACGCTACTTTGGGTCCGGACGGCACCACGCCGATAGCCAACACTTTACCCGAAGCGGCGAAATGCGTCATCCGGAGCATGGAATTGAGAATGCCGGTGGTGGAATACGAAACGAACTACGCCCTCAAGTACAAAGCGGAGATCTTGAAAAGTCCGCAGGTGTTGATTCACTTTCACGGTTACCAGTGCGTGCAGAAGATGGCGTCGGGAAGTCACATGGAATTCGACGTGACGACGCAGTTCAACAACATACAGTTCGACATGCCAGATTTCGTCGTAGTGCTTTTTCAGACCGGGCGCGATAACAATCAGGAGAAAGATTCCAGCAAGTTCGACGACTGCAAAATCAAGAACGTTTATCTGAAGAATGGACGTAACGAAGTGTTCCCGCGCGAGAATTACAACCTCAACGTGACCAAAAACGATTACCTCAAACTTTACGAAGCGTTTTCGGCTTACAAACGCGTGACCGAGGGAAGCGTGGACATGTACTACACGCCCAGCGAATTCAAAGCCCGGAGACCCATGACCGTCATCAACACATCTAAGAGGAAGAAGGTTGTGGTCAACGATCGAACCAACATCAAGGTCGTCTGCGAGTTCCACGATGCCTTGCCCGAGGATACCCTATGCAGTGTCATCCTAATTGCAGAGAAGTCCTTCGCCTACGACGTGAAGAACGAGAGGGTCACGGAGCAGTTTTAAAATTCATAAAAAATTGCCACATACTAAAAATCAACATCCAACACATTTTAGGTTATATAAAATTTGTGAAAACCTTATAATACTAAAATATTAAAACAAACAGAGTCCCTTGTAGGTTAGTTCGGTGCGTAAATAAAAAAATGATAGGTTAAGTTATATCACTTAGGATCGTAAAAAAAATTAAAAAATCGTAAAAAAAAAAATAGGTTAAGTTGTATCACGTAAGATCGTGATATACCTACCAAGTATAAATGGAAAAAATGAGTGCAGTGAAAATTTGTACTAAAACATCGCTAAACGCTATAACATCGACAAAAAATTGTCAAAATATGTCAAAAACTTATATTCGATTGATAAAAAAAATACCTACAAAATATGATCCTCAAATGATGACGTTCAAACAGTGCATAAATAAAAAAAATAATAGGTTAAGTTATATCACTTAGGATCGTAAAAAAAATTAAATAATCGTAAAAAAAGGATAGGTTAAGTTGTATCACGTAAGATCATAATATACCTACCAAGTACGAGTGGGGGAAAAATGAGTATAGTGAAAATTGTACTAAAAACATTGAAAAACGCTAAAACATCGACAAAAAATTGTCAAAATATGTCAAAAAGTGATATTCAATTGATAAAAAAAGAGGATACCTACTAAGTACTACTTTGAAACAACTAATATACACTACTCGTGCCGTTTCAGATATGCTGGTACCAAGGTGCCGTGCCGTTTCAGAGATGCTGGTACCAAGGTGCCGTGCCGTTTCAGAGATGGTGGTACCAAGGTGCCGTGCCGTTTCAAAGATGCTCGTACCAAGGTGCCGTGCCGTTTCAAAGATGCTGGTACCAAGGTGCCGTGCCGTTTCAGAGATGCTGGTACCAAGGTGCCGTGCCGTTTCAGAGATGGTGGTACCAAGGTGCCGTGCCGTTTCAGAGATGCTGGTACCAAGGTGCCGTGCCATTTCAGAGATGCTGGTACCAAGGTGCCGTGCCGTTTCAGAGATGCTGGTACCAAGGTACCGTGCCGTTTCAGAGATGCTGGTACCAAGATGCCGTGCCATCACAATTTGACCTCTATCAATCTGGGTAAAATCGGCCGCTTTTCCCATTCTGACGGGGGAGACGCTACTAACAGAGAGCCTGTAGACCTGCCCAAAATATGCCATGCTGCCAGTGTGTCACGTGTTACTCTCCGCACCTCAGGCGCGCTAAATGTTTCCGGGTCGGGGTCATAATGCAATGGCTCATCGGTGTATATCCCTACAAGGTATAGAGCGGTCACAAACCTTTGGCCAGAATCCTTCGCGTATCTTCACCTCTATTAATTCATCTCGAGCCAAGGTAAAACCTACTCCACTCTGCTCCTCTTCTACACGCGCGAGTACGATGCTCACGGCACGAGGTTCTACGCAGGTTCCTTTTGCATGTGGTCCCGCTATACGAGGGAATTCTGCTCCTATCAGACAAGGTGTAAGCCTTCAAAAGAAAGTTAATGCTTTGCAAGAGAAGGATTAAAGATGAACGCATTGGCCATTGCTTATGTGCATCCAGCTAACCGTTAGAAGAAGACAAGACAAAGATTTCTAAACATTGTTGTACACCTGTTTTTAACATCTACTATCCGGTTTTCCTTACTGTTTGTATTAATTCTTCCTATCTCACGAATATAGTATCGCTGAATGAATTGACACAATCGTATAAACATTAAAAAAATGTATGCCACCTATATTAAACACACACACTATATTTTCATTGCTTATACTGGGTGAGTCTTTTAAAAGAGGCCCCGTGGAAAATGTGCTCCTTGCTTGTAGGCAACCCTGGTACACCGAAGAGAATAGCGGGGCAGAGAACAGTCCAGGATATGTCATGTCATGTCATGTTGTCGAATATGCTTGGCACCGATATCCTGGACTGTTCTCTAACCCGCTCTTCTCTTCGGTGTACCAGGGTTGCCTACATGAAAGGAGCGCATTTTCCACGGGGCCTCTTTTAAAAGACTCACCCAGTATATGTGTACCAACAGCAGATAAACACCTGAAGAGATTTTGTGTTGATCCTTAATGGTTATGTTACATATATTCATCTATTATTATTGAGGGGAGGTGCGGACAGATTTTGGCAGCTGAGGGGAGCCACGACAGCAAAAAGTTTGAAAACCCTTGTAGTAACGCATTGAACTGTGCTACTTTAGTGGAATATACTGTGGGTTGGAAACACTGGAAGTCTAAACATTAGCTCACACTTAAGTACAAATTATGCCATGGACTGGTAATATAGTAGCACCGCAAATCTTGTTTCAGAAATTTGCCATACACTTTCCGACTGTCGAGCTTTGGGTTTATTATGAAATCACAAATTTCTTGTTGATTTAGATTTTTCTTCTCTACGTTCCTTTTCGTCCCATAGTTGATTTGGATGGGTAACTATTAGAAGAAAGTCACTACCGTCCGAGATTCGAACCTGGAACCTTCCGTAACGTTGCTCACTGTAGTTCAGAAGAATGGAGTTTCTCAGACTATGTCCTTACATATAACGTCTACAAGCTTCACCCAACCTCTTATGAAATTGTGCCTGAAGGCAGAAGTGAATGTATAGGCGACCAGAGCGTGGTGCTGGTCACATCACCTCTGCAATGGCAGATGTGAATTGTGTTGATCCCCACCTACACACCCCGTCTGACCCTTCACGGCTTGTTCCAATGTGCAGAGAAAATCTTTGAAACTAACGTTTCTATAAGAAACACTTACCACAAACCATATTGAAAAACTACACCGAGTTGGCATTTTTGAATGATTTAACAATCTGAAACAAGCCGATACAAGGAGCGACATTAGAGAATGAGCACAGTCTATATTCGGCAGTGGTATCACATGAAGAAGTTCTCTTCAGACCCATTTTTAAATGTTCATGCACAGAAGACATCCTCAAGTATCAACACCGGAGATGCTTATCTCTGAACTTTTCGCATGTTCTGACCCATAAACAAATTTACAGCAAAAACTGAACAGAAAACGCTACTGTTTCGCACCATTCCCGTGCTTTGAAGACTTCAACACAAGATAGAGATGTACTTTATGTACGGATGTGTCCATTGTAGTCCTCAGAGACAATCCTACATACAGTAGTTCTAACAAATCTCACCAGATGGCATATCAGATAATTTGAATCGCGAATGGGTGGAGTTGAAAGGGGGACGTGCACAATTTTAACTCGCTGTGTGGCAACCCTAGGCAGCCTTATTGCAACTTTTGGTTTGTAGTAGCGACGTGATCTGAAAAGACGTTCGGGGTCTAAGGCACCCAAAGTGAACTTCGTTTCCCTAGTAACTGCTTCTTGCAGGCCAACGAGGCTCTGGTGCCTGGATCCATGGTTAGGATGATCCTTGTGGGATTGTGTTTGTTCTTATGTGTGCTGAGTACCACTTTACAGTCTCAGCCTCTAAGTAGAGAGAAAAATTGAGATTTAATCCTTATGGAGATTTTAATCTTGGGAGACAGTATAGTTTTCGTTCTTGTTAAAACAAGAATTGAAATTCAAATTCTTAAGTCCACTTTATGTACAGAGTGGACTAACCTATAGTTTAAAGTGGGATCCGAACCACTCTACAATATGTTTAAGGAATCGGATTCTATTACTTTTAGAAATTGGGTGAAAATGTTTCTTAAAACCATTTGATTTTCTTGTTAGGAATCTGTCTTCAATTTTGTTTTAATTAAGGGGCTTATACACTTATTGTATGACAAGCAAAAATAGCCTGTGTGCTGATCAACAAACGGACGATCTAATACTCAGTACTACTTGGACATTTTTAAGTAGTAAATAGGTAGACAACATTATGTTGTTTGGCTGGCGTCTCCCTTCTACTTGACTATTGTGAGTCTATAGACTCCCCGGAAATCGGTTAGGGATGTTCAAACTGCCACCTGGCGGGACAAATGCCAGTTATACCACTAGGAAACCTTTCTATTCGGTCAACTTGGACGGCACAGGAAATCGAATGGGAAACAACTCTTTGTGACGTCACACACTCTTGCACCATACTTTTCTAAATTTGCATTGTTAACTTATATTGTGACCAGTGACTGGCTTGCGCTAGGATCCAGTATGCCGGTAACTACTCAGCAATTAGCGTAATAAATTTTCATATGATGAAAACCCTAAAAATATGTTGTAAAGTTTAGTGACTTTTGGTAAGTGTTAGGAGGGACGATGAATAATTACTGCAAAAACTAAGATTGTGCTACTTATTTTGCAGTGGTTGATCTGTAAACTGTTGACAACGTATCAACCCATTCCAACCCAAACCAACCATATTTACCTCTCACATTAAAGGGAGAAAACATTCACTGGATTACTGTAAACAATTATGCCGCAGGTATTTGGGCGTGCGTACATATTAAATTATTCAGTCGTAAATGGACGAGTTGAAAATACCCAAAATCCATTTTAAGCGTCCTGTTTTGTTTTTTCAATCAGAATGCAAAGCAGGTTTTGTTATAATTCGTTGCATGGCTATTACAGTCAGCGGGAAAGGTAATTAAATAATAACTGGTTGAAATTGCAGCCCCCTTCATAGCTCCAAACGACCATAAAAGTAACTGGTATTTAAATTTCCATGTATCGTGTCTGTCCAACCTGTTTTGCTTCAATTGAAATGCATTGAATTTGAGAAGTAAAACCAAAGGCAGTAGAAATAATAAGACTATTCAATTTTCGTTTACCCAAGCGTGTCATATTTTCACTAGTGCCATCTGTGTTCGAGAGGCGAAACAATTTCCGGTTAGAGCATGTTGCATATCTGTTTGGCTACTCATGAACAACTACAAATTGAGTCGTTACTGTTTGGGCTGTAGAAATGCCAATTTAACATTTCTGCATTTTATATTTCATTAGACCGTAATTTCCCTTTTCTTATAACCACAATATATGGGTGTTGAGGGAAGATGCGAAGACAGAGACACCTATTGAGATGCTGCTCCACTACTACAGACTCATGCACGGTGGTGACTGAGGCCAATTACTTGTTCGCATATAAACTAAAGGTGATAAAAGAATCAAAATATCACAACCTATACTAATGTCCAAAATTAAAGCAACAAACGGAAATTCTTTCCCGTGTGATCATTTGACCACTTAATACGATCAGGTGATAGTAATATTTATGATGTCATAGACAACTGGTTTAAGATAGAAAATAAACTAACCTTAATGTGCCAGGATTCAGGGGTGCCCATCCCCCCCAAGGCCAATGGAGTATCCCCCCAAAATCATGTCATGCGTTTCCCCAAATCATATCATTCGCGCCCGTAAACCATATCGTAATTCCCACAAAATATTTAATTACGACAGGGTGTCTACCGAAAGTAACTTTTTTGTTAGCTTTACTGAACATTATAATTGATCTGCCCCTCCTCCCTAAACAGGGATTGCCATCACTTAAGACCACCCCTAAAATCGTTCATCATAATCGAGAATATCGCGTGGATTCCTTTTAAACTGTAGGTTCAGTCCCGATTAGGCTTAGAGTGCATAAAGTGAACTTACAACACCAAATCAATCAATCAATCGAGAAGATTGCTTGTCTTGTAATGCAGCTTTAGTATAAGAACTTCGTATTCATCTCATTATAGCGCCAAACACACATCGCAGCAAGAAATCATTGCGAGCGAAGCGAGCAAGAAAATTTTTACATCCATTTCTTTGCAGACTTTGAAGAATATTAATTTAATGGGGTGTCAATACTTTCATAAGATCCCGAGATATTTAGTTTTTAACTTTGTCACATTCGGGGTCGAAAACGTGTGGATGCCTTATCGCTAAATACAGTCTCCAAAATGTAACGTTCGAACTCTCTCTCCACTACATAAATCCCTTGACAATCTTAAGATTTAACACTTTATCAAGAGCTTATTATCTCCCCCTTTAAATTTAATACTCAATCCTACCACCAAAATTTCCATGCCAATTTTAGACTTACTGTTAATATTGAAGAGTAGATATTGCCCCCCAAAAAATTAATTCTCAGTCTCCACACCAGAATTTCTGCAACAGTCTAAGACAATAGTAATAGACAGGAATGGGATATCCCCTTCAATTTAATGCTCAATCCCCCTCGAACTAAAGCACTCGCCATAATCTAAGACCTAGGGTTGGATACTGTGCCCCCCCTTAAAGTTTAATTCAGAATTCCCCTCAGAACCCACGTGTCGATTAAGGCCTAATATATAGGAGTTCGAAAGCCCCCCTCCCTTTCGATAATGCCCTAAACACTTTAATTTCTTCATGTAATGGATTAAATATGGTGCATTTAAGGTGTAAAATTTTTACATATATTTTGGAAAAGATATAAATGTTGAATTTTATATTATTTGAAGGGAAAAATCACCCCAAAAAATCTCGATGGCGCAACCTGCGCCACAAAACCCCCCTGTGGGCACCCCTGCCAGGGTTTATCAACAAAAAAATCACGCTAAAAAGGGGTTAAACTTGGTAAATTTATCAACAAAAAAAAATCACACGAGGAAAGGATTTCTGTTTGTTGCTTTAATTTTGGACGCTAATGTACTTTTTAGTATGAAGGCGCCGTATTGAGTAATAAGTACAGAGCATTCCCTGACATTCGCTACGAGACTCGGCGGCAAGCGGCCCGGCATCAGCGCTTGTCTTTCCCGGTGAACGGGTCCGCGACAGTCGCTTGTATTAAACCTCGTAAAAAAGTTTAGAGTAACAGGGTAAGTTCTGAATAAAAGTGGAAAGAAAAATGGGGAAATAAAGTATACAAAGACAATCCGCACATCATCCGTGAGTTAAAAGAGAGTATTT
Source organism: Lepisma saccharinum (assembly GCF_977018435.1). Lineage (NCBI taxonomy): Eukaryota > Metazoa > Arthropoda > Insecta > Zygentoma > Lepismatidae > Lepisma > Lepisma saccharinum. The sequence goes on along the minus strand of NC_139256.1, from coordinate 27,801,334 downwards.
TACGAAAAATCGGGAGAATTACAGTAGACGAACTTGCACGTGTAAATGCCAATTTCCTTCGGAGGTGACAGGAATGTGTTGCAGCAGAGGGACATCATTTTCAACACCTTCTGTAGTCAAGGTTAGTACACAATATGAAAACTGTAATTTTAATAGCCGACTCTAGAGACTGTCGCTCACCCGTTCACCGGGAAAGACAAGCGCTGATGCCGGGCAGCTTGCCCCCGAGTCTCGTAGCAAATGTCAGGGAATTCTCTGTACATGGTCAATAAGTATATGAGCGCAGTGTGAAAAAACAATAGTTTTCAAGCGACGTAGTACATACACAACTCCAAATCAATATATGAAACATCTTCTTTCCGCTTATTCTAATAATGCATATATTGTTAGGTTAGTAACTGCGTATTTAGAACTCTTAGTAGTTTGTTTATGTGACTGTGATCAGCTGGATGTGCCCGCACCAGACCCGTAGAAAATCGTAATCGAGATATTAGTGCACGGTTTTGTACTAGAGCGGAAAACATTGTTTCGCCATTGTTCCTACTGGATGCTAACTAACAGGGGAATACAAAACAATAGTCACATTTGTAAATATTTTTTCTAATATAAATTTGCTATTGAAGCAAAAGAACATGTGATGACATTATATCTAAACATTTAGAATTTTTCAACAATATTGCACTTGTTTTTGCGTACAATCTCGATATGGCACTGTTTTCTCACACCTGAAAAGTGAGACATTTTTTACAATCATGCAACGTTTTCCTGATTAAAGATAGGTTGCAAAATCCTTCACCATTGCATTTCTCGTGAATTTGTAGCCTGATCTGATATATTACATCACTCCCTTCCCATTTAAAAATGTTGAGTTAAATTCAATATGGCGGTCACCAATATGGCGGACGTTCGCTTTGAACACACCAATATGTTTCCCCTAGGCCTAACCTGTTTCTACCATGATCATTTAAGGGACTTTTGAATCACTCTGTGTATCGAAAACGCTCCACAAACTTGTAGATGGGCATTATCATCCTTCTGGAGGTACTCTTGCCATGAGAATCGGGTTTGAATCAGAACACAATCATGGGGGCATCACATGAGCTTATTTTCGCATAATTTGCCTGTCAAAATCTTAGGCGCCATTCCGGAATAAATTACTCGGAGAAAAAATCAGAACACTATGATGCATCAAGGGCAAAGACGAGAGGAGATGAGAGAGTGTAGATCCGTGAGCTTTCATTAAAGTGATGTGCAGGAGGCAGAAAGGACGGTAGGAAAAAAAAGGAAGATTTTCGCTTCATTAGCGAATCCCGTGTGTGAGAGACGAACTAGTAAATTCAGCGCCAAGCCGTATGACGTCAGTGCCCCTGGGTCGACTTTTTCGCAGAGGGAAAAAAGTTGCAGACCTGTTCTGTGCGAGAGAGAGAAACGAAAGGGTACGTACCATCTCAACATTCCTCCGGGCTGTGTTTCTGCGCAATGGTACGTTCCTCTGGTTCTTTCACCTCCCATGCTCCAATGCGAACCGGTTCAAACGCGAGAATCATGAGATTTGATCGTATTAAATTTCAATCATCCGAGGATCGCTCCTTTCCGCCTCTGCGGTTTCGGAGATTTTGCGATTCTTTTTCTTTTACGGATGCGATGCTCAGCGCTAATGGCTTCGGATAATTTGCACAAGGATATTGAGGATGAATCTTCTCTCATTTTTCCTTTTCGCCATTATTTCGGGCCACCTCCCATCATTTTTACCCTCCTTAACTTCCTCTGTAAGATAGAAACTCCTCAGATGTGATTTTAACTATCTCGGACAGTCCAAAAAATGGATCTTCTATCAGCATTTGCTGGTATTGGTAGATACAGGTCTTGAAGCAACATATTATTTCTGACAAATTAACAGTTAATATTTGCACTGTGTCCGAAGGGAAAATACTGTCTACAGGTTCTTTCATCTCTGACTTTGTCTCCTTTATTCTCTCTCTCTTTTATCTCTGTCTTTCCTTCTCTCACTCTCTTTTCTTCTCGCTTATCTCTGTTTTCTTCTCTCTTTTATCTCTTTCCATCTCTCTCTTTCTTCCGCTGCATTTTCTCTCCACTTTCTCCATCTTTCTATCTCTATCTCGTATTTTCTTTCTATATATCTTTCTTTCTCTATGTCTTTCTTTCTCTGTGTCTTTCTTTCCCTATATAATTCTTTCACTGTGTCTTTGTTTCTCTTTCTTTCTCTGTCTCTTTCTTTCTCCATATTTGTCTTTCTTTCCCTCTTTCTTGCTTTCTCTATATCTTTATTTCTGTGTGTCTTTCTGTGTTTCTTTCTCTATATTTTTCTTTCTTTCTATATATATATATATATATATATATATATATATATATATATATATATCTGTCATTCCCTATACCTTTCTTTCGATATATATATTTCTTTGTCTATCTTTCTTTCGCTATATCTTTCTTTCTCTCTCTCACTCTCCTACCACCGTGACGGAGAGGTTAACCCAGCCCGCTTCGACGTCAGGTCTCTCTCGTTCGAATCCTGGCCTGAGTATTGGTGTCCTTTGTGACTGGATCTTTCATCATCAATTTCATCATATCACTCATCCTCATCTTCACGATTAGGCAAAAGTGGAAGAACGAAATAAAATAATCCAAATCATATATCAATCAACCTTAGCGTGTGTTATGTATCATTTTCAAGTTGTTACAGTTCAATATTAGTAGAGCAGAATTAGCACACAGCCCTGAAGTGATTACTACAGAAATCAGGTCTTGTTCATCTACTTCGTGTTAACTTATAGTAACAGTATAACTTACTTCGAAGTAAGACATGTAAGGTGCAGTACGAAGGCCGTAATAGTAATAGGTCTTATTATGAATATTGTGCAGAATGCATTCTTTACTACAAAACTGTATTAAAATATATTACGTACCCAAGTACTGTAGCAGTAGCTAAAGCGTGTTATATTTCAATACAAGAAATCGCAATAGAATCTAATAATAAATATTAAAGTAAAAAAGTATAGTTAAAACGTATCGGCTGGCACTTTGTACCATAAATGCTTTCAAATGTTTTATTGAATTGTTGTTTTAAGTCCACTTTATGCACAAAAAGGCTAATCGGGACTGGACCTACAGTTTAAAGTGGGATCCAAACCACTATGTTCCTCCATCGGGTATAGAACCCGGAATCCCTTGATTACAAGTTGATGACGCTACCACTGCGCCATCGGGGAGGCAATTCAAATGTTTTAAGTGTAAAAATGTCTATTGGAGTCAAGACCGAAATACAAGAGTTCGTACCATTGTAGGTATTTGGACAATCGTGGCTATAACGATATTCACATGCCAAAGTCGAGGTGACAATCAAGGGTTTGACCAACGTTTCGACAGCAGCCAAATACTCCGAAAAACTGCTGTGGAAATCAGGAGGGAATATTATGTTCGGCTCTAAAAAAACTTCGGAAATACTCTTTACGCTGTTAATGCGTGGAAGAAAGAGCTATTTTGTTTAAATCTATGTATATGACTATTTTTGGGACTTGCGGAAGTAATCTCAAAGGAGTGTCATAGACAGGGTTGTTAAACGTCCAGGAAGTCATAAATTCTAATAGGTTGTATTTGGTTTCGCTGCAGGACGGAAACCTTTTTTCTCGCACAATTTAAATTCGGTCCAAGTTGCGTATTGTTACATTGAAAAAGGTTCCTGGACCGAATGTAAATGATTTAAATATGAAAAAGTTATACACACTGTTTAGAACCCATTTACGTTTGCTGATTTTCTCTCACAGTCCGGGATTGAATTTATTTACAATTACAGACCAAGCTAGACCGATTGAAAGTTGCCTTCTAAAAATGTCCGCGAGTACGTTTTACATTGGACTGTCACACTGCGGTTGTAGAAAACGTAGCGACGTAAATAAATAAAAACGCTGTTGTTCTTTCCTGGGCCAGATTAAAAAACTCCCTTGTCGAAGAGTCACTGTACATAACGCAATGGACTATATGGCGACACATTGAGTTCAAACCCGTCACGTGTTGCTCCGGCATCCGATCCAGGAACCGCAGCCAATAGGAGCCGTCGATGAGATAACGTGAGGCTGCTGTGTTCCCAGCAGATATTTCTGAGGGAACGGCAGTGCTGCTACAACCAGGCGAAGGAACGCGCGCGAGAGACTGGGGCTACATGGAGAGTGGTAACGTGACTGAATCCTTTGCGTTTCGCCCATTTCTACCTTGTACCTTAGAGTCTCGAGACAGCCAGCACCTAGATTAGTCTTTCATGCTCACAAGTGGATAATTGTTTATCGTCAGGTCCGTATTCGATCCAAGTTGCGTATTGTTTCATTTCAATACGGAACTTGGACCCTATTTAAACTGGTTCTGAAAAAAGGTTCCTGGACCGTATTAAATTGATCCTGGAATAAAGGTTCCTGGACCGAATTGAAATACTTTACAGATAAAAAGGTTCTTTACGGTCCAGAAACCATTTACGCTTGCTGATTTTCTCTCCTGGACCGGAATTGAATTTATTCAAAAGTCCTGGACCTCTAACAACCCTGGTCATAGCATCACTGCACTATATTTCGGTAATAGAATCTTCGACTTCGTTTAAATTGATGTGAGTAGGACGAGGCAGAGGATCAAAAATTTTGTAGTCACGATCACTGCCTTATATTTAGATTTTACGATTAAAATTTTCATTCCGTTTTCTCCTTTACTCTCTCGGGTTTTCCTTACCTTTCTCTGTTTCTCCTTTATGTCTTGCTTTCTCCATATTTCTCTCTTTCTCTCTATTTTTCTACATTTCTCTAATTCTTTCTTTTCTCCTCCCTCTCTCGCCCTCTCTCAATTTCTATCTCTTGCTTTCTCAATATTTTTTCCTTTCTCTATATCTCTTTTCTTCTCTCCCTGCCTATCTTTTATTTTCTATATTTCTCCCTTTTACTTTATCTTCCTTCCTTTTTCTCTTTCTCATTATCACTTTTATCTCTTTCCTTTTTTCTCTCTCTCTTTCTATCTCTCTCTTAAACTATTTCTCCCTCTCTCTTTCTTCTCTCTTTACTGCTTTCCATATATCTGTCCTTTTTCCTTTATCTCTCTTTTCTATCAAAATACAGATAGGAATGTATCAAAATAAACGGACATATATTTTATTGAAATGAAACCCTATATACAGGGCGTTTCTGTGACCATGTTACAGATTTGCATGGATGGTGGAAGGGAACAAACGCAACAAAATGAGATAGGGAACCCTGGTCCGGAAATGACTCAGCCAAGAGTTACAAGACAAAGCCTTCGTAAGGCAGGCAATCACGCCCAACGCGGAGGGGAACTTTAAAGAAAGGGGAAAGAAACCACCGCGCATGCCCTGTAGAACACGTAACGACAAACTCGACGTGTGTAGTCCAGAAGCACGACTGTCGCGGCAGGAATCGGTGCAATGGCGTATACGCTAGAGGAACTGGCTGATATGGTGTTTGTGTATGGACGAGCAAATGGGAAGCAGAAAGGTTGTGTCGGACCACGTATCCACGGCGCAGACATCCAGCGCACACCGTGTTTCCCAGACTTTTCCAACAATTACGGGAAACTGGTCAAATGCAACCTTAATTACACGAGCAAGGCGCTCCAAGGACACCTGACCTTGAAGAAGCAGTGTTGGATCGTGTGGAAGGACAACCATTTATTAGTACACGGGCTGTGGCACGTTAAAATGGTGAGGCCCATAGTACTGTTTGGAAAGTTCTGAGGGAGCGCCAGCTGCACCCTTACCATCCACAGCGTGTCCATGCCTTGGTTCCAGCTGATATAACACCCCGCGTCGTGTTTAGTGAATGGTTACTGCAGCGCTGTGTGGTTGACCCCAGTTCCATGCCTGTGTGCTTTGCACTGATGAGGCATATTTCACGAGAGACGGGATGCTGAATAGTCGCAATAGCCATGTATGGGCCGATGAAAATCCCCGTGCCACAATCATGAAGGGACTACAAGACAGATTTGCTGTAAAAATGAGGGCGGGCATTGTCGGCGAACATTTAATGTGTTCGTATCTTTTACCGCCACGATTAACTGGACCAGTGTTCACTGTGTTTCTGAGAGACATTCTCTTCGAGTTATTGGAACATGTCCCACTTCTCGTTCGTCAACGCATGTGGTTTCAGCATGATGGGGTCCCAGCCCACTTCGTAGCTGGCGCTCGTGATATTCTGACGCAGACCTTTCCTCAGCGGTGGATAGAGAGAGGCGGACCTGTTGCTTGGCCTGGACGTTCACCTGATTTGTACGCGTTATTATTATTATTTTTTTTGTGTGGTCATGTCAAAGTGTTGTCTACGAGACACCAGTGAGTATTGTAGAGGAACTCTTGGCAAGAATCTTTGCAACCTGTGATCTGATCCGAAAGATTCCTGGGATATTAGAGCGGGTGCGACAGAGCTTATTGCGACGCTGTCTTGCCTGCATCGAGGCAGGGGCGTCACTTTAAACAACTGTTGTAAAAATGGCTGGCTGCAGTTACTGCTCATTAAAGCCACTACAGTGATTCTTGTGTGTTTGTTTTCCACTTCGCCAGACATCTTTTATGGTTCCCCTTCACGTTGTGCGTGGTTGCCTGGCCTTCGAGGGTTTTGATTTGTAACTTTTGACTGGGGTATTTCAGGACTAGTGTTCCCTATCTCATTTTGTTGCGTTTGTTCCCTTCCATTATCCCTGCAAGTCTGTCATAAACACCCTGTATAGGCCATACATTTCACTTCAGAACAATTGTTTTGTTTATTTTTAACCCCTGCGGCGTGTCATGCTTTTATCTGATGTACCAAAATTAACTCAAAATGTCCAGAAATCTTAAACCGTCCAAGGAGAAGGAAAGAGTAAAGTTTGATCTCCAGATTAAACTTTGGATTTCATTATAAAAGGGCTACTTCTAAAATTCTCATCGGGAGAGCCTTTAAGGCCAAAGGTCATCCCAATATCCTTAATGCAGGAATCCTAATGGTTCGCAGGCAGGAAAAAACTTTTGAAATTCGATTTTCTCCTGAAACTAAGAGATTGCAGTGCAACCATTTCCAGAGCATTGACCAATCAGTCTCCCATTGTAAGGCTTTTTTTCCATTAACTTCTAAAAAGAAGCGGTAGTCATTACACTGAGTGTGTGAACGACAAGCGAACCTTCTTGTTAATCGGAGAATTTGTGAAAATTCTCAAGTTTTTTTTTTTTAATTTTGGCTCCAGCTGCTTAGGCAGTAAAGCTGTTGGCCAGTGGTAGAGTAGTACACAATACACTTTGACAAATAGAATCTTCATTAAATGTAACTGTGCAAAAACAATCACTCTCTTTGAAGTTTTAAATCACTTCTACATAGATCCTATTAGTAGAGGTATGATTATTTGGTGCTTATATACTTGTAGGTAATTTTCAAGAACATTTTTCACCATATGCTTTGCAGAATTTATACGTATAATGTGCATTTTGAGCAGGCTGAATTGATTTAAATCAGGTAAATATTTTGAAAAAAAAATCACTGATTTAAATCACTATAAATAAATAATTTATACAGGGTGGCTCAAAACGTCACTTAACACCCTTGGTACAAGGCCACTGCAGCGTGCAACGTGGAAATGGTGATGACCAATCGTTGCCAGGCCAAGGGGGAACCACATTGATGCCATCTTGATTCAACTTCAGAATTTTAAATGGGAAGGGGATAATATGATATATCAAACCAGGCTAGAATTTCACGAGAAATGCAGTGATGGTTTTTTTATGTATCTTTAACCAGTAAAAAGTTATGACTGAATTCTTGTAACAATTTGCTCCTTTTCGAGGTGTTAGAAAAATGCCTTAAAATTTGCTTAGCGCATCGATAACACATCGAGATCAAAGTGACTCTTCAAGGATGTATCCGATTAAAATCTTGTGCAATGGCATGCAAACTTCTCTCCCTAGACGTCATTTTGATCTCGATGCGTTACCGATGCGCTAAACAAATTTTGAGGCATTTTTCTAACACCTCGAAAAGGAGCAAATTGGTACAAGAATTCAGTCATAACTTTTTACTGGTTAAAGATACATCACAAAAACCTTCACCATTGCATTTCTTGTGAAATTCTAGCCTGACTTGATATATCATATCACCCACTTCCCATTTAAAATTCTGAAGTTGAATCAAGATGGCCGTCGACAGTGCGGGTGGCGTCAATGTGGTTCCCCATTGGCCTTGGTCATCACCATTTCCATGTTGCGCGCTGCAGTGGCCTTGTACCGGGGGTGTTAAGTGACTTTTTGAGCCACCCTGTAGAATAATGTACATAAGGATTTTGTAGACATCAGAAACACTTTTGGTGAAAGTACATTACTCTCGTAATCATTCATGGTGTTTATTAGGCTCTAACATAGGAAAAGAAAAGAAATAAAATATATGTACTGATGGTGTGAAGCTCACACGAAAGGAAATGTAAACACAGGATTTCTCTTGATTTATAATTCAATAATTTTATGGGCAAAAATTGCAAACATATTGTGTAGAAAAAATATACAAACTAATCATGTTAAACCATGAATAGTGTCAATATCATTAAACTGTAAATAAACATGGCAGCTGATATTTTGCAACTATCATTATAAAAAGCTCCAAAATTCAGCTACAAAGACTATATTATATAAATAATTAAGTAAATATTTTAAGTTACAATTATAGAGTACATCCAGAATGATTTAGCTTCATTAACAAACTCATCAAACATTTCCATAGTAATTAGTATCAGAAGCAGACAAATGTATGTTTACGTATATTTTTTACTTGCTTTAATCAAACTGTTCAAATATTTTACAGGGCCGTTTACTAGAAACAGCCTTTCTATAAAAGCCTATATCTATGTGCATGGTGACAAAAACCATGCAAGCAATTTTATAAAAAATCGATTTAAATAAAAACTTCAACAAAAAATATTTTTTAAGTTAAAATCATGATCTTCATCCACCCTGAGTTTGAGTAATGTAAGGCATTAACAAGAACAAGTTTCCTTATTGGATTGAAGAACATAATACGTATAATGTACATTTTCTGCTACTTAATGAAATTTTAAAGAAGACCATTGGATTGAAGAATCACTGCATGATGTATTCATGGAAAACATACCGTACTTCCCCCATAAAGCCTTAAGACTAGCAGTCTTCTAGGGGAAGCCTAGAAACAACTGCAAGAACATTTCACACCCATTAGTTCGAAGAACAATTACGTATAATGTCCATTTTCAGGAGTGTACGACTTAACAAGAACATGCTCCATTAGTTTGAAGAAACAATATGTACTACAATGTATATTTATCACTACTTATGATATAATCAATAACACTTTCCCTCTTTACTACTATATATAATTTACCTTTTCCGGAACGTAGGAAAGAACACTTCCTATAGTTTGAGGAGCCACCACGTACAATTTCATTTTTTGCAACTTGGGGCATTACAAGACGAGCGGCTAGGAACATCTTGGAAATATATGCTAGCAGCACCAAACATGAATAAACAGAACTTAACCTGCCTAACCTATTTACATGAATATTGCTGCTATTATACGCATACGACGGTAGGTTAGGCGACTCAGATATGGTGCTGCTAGCATGTATTTCCAATCTGCTAAGGCTGTCCATAGTTGCTCGTCTTGTAACTTCCCGGGCCGTCCACTAAGATATTGGGTATGTTCTTGTCAAAAAATCACGCGGCAATGTTGTGCAATGTCGGCGCAAGGGATTCCCCAAAGGACGCGAACGAAGATGCTGACGGGAGTGGGGTGGGTGTGCGTTCTGGTATCGACGAAAATTGGCATGTGTTGAATGGCACCAAAAAACAAAGAAAATTTCCTGAGCGAAGGGCACCATGACGTAAAAACGAAAAAAATGAACTGTCATAGGTTGCATACCCTGAAGGACATAAGGGTGTCCATGTGATCTGACGTTAAGTACCACATTTCCCGCTATAGGCGCCATCAGTGTAGGTTTCCTCATGAAGGAGCGCATGTGTCTGTGCCATTCGTGCTTCAGGTGCTGTGCCAGCAGCAGGTTCTTAAACATTCACGGTTGAATGGAAAGACATGACGTTCTTGGACAGTAGTGTTAGGCAAACATTTGACCTAGCAGTGTTACGTGTTAATCCTTAGCCACAACCCATCGTGTTGTTTGAAATGTAGTAGTGTTAACGGCCATAAACACTTATAGCCCGGTGTAAGGGATGGCTGCATACACGTCCCAAGAGCTGGCGGACATGCATCTGATTTATGGGGAGGCTGGAGGTAATAGCCGTGCTGCTAGGCGTCTGTATGGGGCACGTTTTACAAATAGGGTGTTACCATCGCACACCTTATTTCAAACTGTAGACACTCGACTTCGGGAAACAGGATCAGTCTTGCCACCTCGTCGAGAAGTTGGACGACCGCGAAGTGTGCGAACCCGACGGTTTGTGGAAGATGTGCTAACTGCAGTGATGGATCATCCAGGCACCAGTACGCGCGCACTAGCCCACGAATGAAACACCTCCCACGTGAATGTGTGGCGAGTCCTGGCAGAAGAGGGGATGCACCCGTACAAATTGAAGAAAGTGCAAGATTTTTTACCTCGGGACTTTGGCCCACGTGAGGACTTTTGCCAATGGTTTGTTCATCAAATTGAAACTATCCCCAATTTTCAGAATACGGTACTATGGACTGATGAGGCTATCTTCACGAAAACTGGTGTGTTCAATAGTAAAAACAGTCATGTGTGGGAACATGAAGATCCACATGCACTGCTAGGGCATATCATCAGCACAGATTTGCAGTGAATGTGTGGTGCGGGATACTACACGACCATTTGATTGGACCGTACATTCTATCTATGTGGACCCACTTATCAAGCATTTCTCAGTGAGGTTTTGCCCAAACTACTAGAGGACGAGCCCTTCGCACTGAGACAGAGACTATGGTTTCAACATGACGGTGCACCCCCACATTTCGATCGGAATGTGCGCTATTTCCTCAATACCGTATTCCACAACCAGTGCATTGGCAGGGGAGGGCCTGTGCCATGGCCACCTCGATCGCCTGATATTACGCCCCTGGATTGCTTCCTCTGGGGAGAGATGAAACGCCTCGTTTACGAAACATCTGTTGTGTCAGCCGAGGACCTCGTTGCCCGTATCAATATAGCTGCAGCATCGATAGCAGAAACGCCGGGGTTGTTGGGTCGCACTAGACAATCCTTGATTCGCCGTTGTCGCCTCTGCTTGGAAGTACATGGTGGACACTTTCAAAACCGTCTGTGATGAGGTTCCCTTCACATCTCCATTAAGCATACTGTGTGCCCTTCAGGTAATGCAACCTATGACAGTTCACTCCCGTCAACATCTTCGTTCGCGTCTTTTGGGGAATCCCTTGCGCCGACATTGCACAACATTGCCGCGTGATTTTTTGACAAGAGCGTACCCAATTTCTTAGTGGACCGTCCAACACCGACGATTTCCCTCCACCCGTTTTGTCATTATTCACTTGGGAAAATCATTTTCCCACGTTTTCAAACGTCAATAACTCGGCAACAAAGCCGTTTCCGGAATTGCGTTACATGAACTTTCCACCTTATTTTCACTCGTACAATCACCTCCCAAGTCTTGTAAACTAACTTACGAAACACCCTGTATAGTAGTAAAGAGGGTAAGTGTTATTTCTCGTAGTTTGAAGAACCACTACGTATAATGTACATTTTCCGTAACTTTGGGTTATATGTCAGTGTATCAAAGGTAGCATCCTGTTGCCCAAAGGCAATTCAACACAGCTAAAACAGCGACAGCGGAAGATCAAGAGAAACCAGGGCTTGCTAAGAAGCTCAGTTGTTGCAGCGTGTGATGACATAAGTTGACCTCCGTGGCTGAATGGTTAGCACAGCGCGCTACGCCAGTGGTACCTGGTTCGAATCTCGGATGAGACATGGATGTTTATGTATGTCTGTCCTGAAGCCCTGAATCAAAAAGTAGAAAAAAGGGTTAAAAATAATGTTGTGGGGAAAACTGCCCACAACGTACGTTGGCAGAGCAACTGTACGGTATGCCACAGACTCGGATTCGGGTCCTGGTCGAGCCTGCACACATTGTAAAGTATCATTGTCTTCCCACATTATTTTGAAGAAGCGCTAAGTATAATGGGCATTCTCCGTACTTTATGCTATTCTGAAGAAAACCCATGAATCCCTACGTATAACGAACATTTTCTGTTACTTGGGTTATTTCAAGAAAACACTCCCCCGATTAGTTGCACATAATAGGGTCTGATGGAAAATTTATGTTCGCGGTAATTTTATCTTCAGATTGAGAACAGACATGTTTCTAAAATATCCCACTTTAACGATTCGACTGCTTTTGTGGATACAAGTAGCGCATTTTTTAATCCAGAGTAGCCTTTTTGTGGAAAGACTGCAATCCCGTGCAGATTCTGCAATAAAAGAATCATTTTCGTTATGCAAATTTGATTTTGCATTACTGGAATAAATGGGCCGAAGTTATCCACACGTAAGCTTCTTGTCTGCAGTATTGCGGTTTTGAGTATTATAAGGGGATTTATTGTTTCACATCGAATCCTTTCCAGCAAGATATACAGACAATCATATATGTCTTGCCTCGCCATAAATTTCTTTGTGGAAGATACCATGCGGAGACGAAACACAGTTAAGAGAATTCTCAATTGGAATATTTTATTGCATCATTGATATCTTTGGAGGAAAGGGTTGGCAACACGCACGCGTTTCAAATCCGCTGCCAATATTGAGCCAGAGAGGAAGATATGAATTTTGCAACATATGATGACCTTGAGATGATATTCGCATTTTATTTTTCACTGCCCGTCTCTGAACAGGATGAATTAATGTGTTTATCAAGAAACTTGGACAGCCTGTCACTCCTTCTCGGTAAAACTATTATAATTTATAGCACACTGCGATGTCAATTTTCTCTATGGATATGTACATTTATGAAGATACAATCGTGTGTAATGACAACCTCACGGGGTAAATATTTTATGCCAGAACATAGTAATCAGTATTCTTCCATACTTAAATTCTTTAACGCTCTACTGCATCTACCATTTATATTCTGCATCATTTGTAATTCAATACCGTTTTTGGTACGCAATTTGGTCACTTTAAAACTTGCAAATATGGTCCATCACCCGCCCGCGGCTCGCTTGCCGTAATGGTAATAAATACCCGCCCGAACCAAACCCGCCCATCAGTGCCCAACCTGGTTCAAGATTACAGTGCAACGTTCCTCGGGTGCCTCCTATTTGCAATTACCACACTCTAAACACTACAATGAGGAGGACGGCAAAAGTCTACCCATAAGTGCTAACTTCTTACCAGTCGTTGAACATAGACTCAAATATCTCAGGGCTTCCTGGGATAATGAAAGGTCACACCAGCTTTATATATATACGAGGGCGGGCTGAAAAGTAATGCCTTCTATTTTTTTGTGATGGTGTAAAGACATTTTGGATTTTGGGCAACCATGCTGTTCATGCTCAAATGAAAACCCCTGCCGAGGAACTCTCAACGTGTGTGACAAAGAACTTCTTGAGAGTTAAGCGTTCCTCGGCAGGGGTTTTCATTGTGAGCCCATCATCATACAGTACTGACGTTACACATTCATTGCCATAAAAAGCCTTCATTCTCTGATGAATATCAATGGGGGGACACATTTTCTGCAGTTAGAAACTCGGTCACCACACGCAGTTTCAGGTGCACCGACGTAGTATGGTTACATGCTGCCATTTTCCTCGCTCTATTTCAGCAACCCCTAGTGATAGAAATTTGAAACTTGGAATGGAGAGGGGGGTAAGTCGAAAGAGTACAGTACATGGTTGCCCAAAATCCATAATGTCTTTACAGCGTCACAAAAAAAATAGCAGGCATTACTTTTCAGCCCGTCCTCGTATATGTTTATTATAATCTTAATAAAAGAATGTCTGTTAGCACACGTGCCTTTACCTGTACCTCACCTTTGGTCTCGAAGAGATAAGGGGGGCAGGGAACATCCAATTTATTCCTCGCAGTGAGGGGCCAGGGGGAGAACGGGGACCTAATTTTATTTAGGGCGTTGACCGCTGCCGACGTCACAGGCTCCCCTGTAAGAAAAAGTACCAACCACAGACGGGAACTGACCGTAGCCAATCGGTACCCCCAACGAGCGGGACGTTTGGGTGGTAGGATCAAAGGATACCGCGACACCCCCGGCGTTAGCGGGGAATTTGCAAGCCAACCGGTGTCTCCTATGCAGGGACGGCAGGTTAGGAAGGAACGGTCCTGGTACTCCCAGTCAAGCCGGGCAGGTACCTATCAGCCGAAGCGATTGGACCAGGTAGGTAGGTTGCTGCTAGGCTTTTCTTATTCTCCCTCCTTCCTTCTGGGATGGCTGCTAGGAGTCTGGCTGGGAGGCCGGTTTACCCTGGATGTTTGCCAGTTGACATCAGGGAGCCAACTGAACTCCGGATAATAAACCTTTTCCTCGAGCAAGGCCTCATCTTCAGGAAGCTATCAACTCGCGGCAAGTCACGGCACTTAGCGACCTGTTTAGTGAGATGAGTCAAGGCAAAATGGATAATAAACCTTTTCCTGCTCCCACAAAAATAGGCAATAATTAGGCTGGAGAGTTCAACGAACTAACCGATCTCTAACTACGCACTGGTAATGATCAAGCTGGATAATTCATACGAACTAACCGATCAGAGATTGTTTTTCCAACTGAGCTTCGGGTTTTTTAATTATTTTTTTTTATTGACCTTAGTCGTTCAGGACGTCATCTGTTATGGGGACCTGCTTCTTGTTGTTACTATTCATTTACAGGTGTCTTATTATACCATTTTATTTACAATAATAAAAGTTTTACAATCACCATATACAATAGTCCTCTGCATCTGTCGCAAGAGGTGGAATTAGCCAGTGTTCCCTAGAAATAACCGATACATGAAAATACATAAAGGTACAAAACAATACAACACATTGTGCCTTACGGCACCATTTCATCGGCGAGTTGGGTAATTACCCGACGTCGAGTCGAAGAGTCCGGAGCTTCCCGGATTTTCTGTAGTCCCTTGAGTAATCGTAGCAGTCCTGGGATCACGTCAGGTTGCGCCAGTTGCTGGAGAAGATTCAGCAATGACGCTTGGTGTGGAGTCGAAGGTGCAGCTGGGCCAGGGGCCTGTCGAGGTGCGTGAGGACGACGGTCTCTCTGGCTTCTGATTGGTCGAACTAGGTGCAGTTCTCGGACGATGTTCCCGGGCGGGTGTCATCACGGGAACATCCTGTCGAATGGGCCTTAGTGCAACTCGGCGTTTTTGGTTCGATTGGGTCCGACGGTCTTCTTTTACCTTTTTGAATAGGGAGCATCCCCTATAACTAGCATAATGTTGAAGGCTGCAATTAGCACACCTGGGTTGTGTGTCCTGGTCCTTCTCTGGGCAGTCAGCAAATCTGTGTGGCCCCGCGCACTTTACTCAACGGGGTGGGGCGAAGCAATGCCGCTGACCGTGCCCGACCCGCTGGCACGAGTGGCACTGAAGAATCATAGTGGAGCGGTATTTCTCCACTTGTATCTGGTAGCTTTTAATACGTTCAAGTTTGAAGATCTGGTGCGATTTCGGATTGTTAGGCAGGACAACCATTATGAAGGGTAATGGCTGCCTGGTCGGAGTGGGTCCCTGTGACTCTGTAGTTGTGTTCTTCTGACGTCGGACTGTAGTATTTAATCGGTGGACACTATGGATTATAAATCCATATTTCTCTGTCAAAATTTCGTGGAGTGCATCTAGATCGACATCTATCGGGAGGTAACGTATAATTACCTTTAGTTTATCAGCTGCAGATGAGCCGTAAGCGAAGCCAATGTTGTTGTTCTTGAGGTAATCACATACATTAGTGAAGGCCCCCTGGTCTAATGGAGTGACTCGGCAACTTCCTCTAGTGTATCGAAAAAATACTCTTTTGCCAACAAGATCGTCTATCTTTATAGCCGCCTTGTTGGTTGTAGTGTTATATATCGTTATGCAGGGTGGCCTGCGTGTCTTCGTTGGTGGTGAGGTAACTGGCTTGTTGCCTTGTGTCTGACTGCTAGGCTGACTGCTAGGCTGCGACGCGGGCTGGCTGTCGCTGTCGTACTCGCTTATGGAAGATTCCTCATCATCTTCTTCATTTCTAGGTCGTTTCTTGCGGATCCTCTTCTTTGGTTTCCCCTTGTCCATGGCCGGGGTTTCCGCGATCGGGCGTGTTTCCTCTCTACCTCTGCTGGGCTGAACGGACGAGGTTCAACGGCCTCGTGCCTGTCATTTCTGCAGTGCACGTACGTGGATTCGAAAGATGAGAATGAGCTCCGGGCCTCGCTGCGCTGGCTTTATACTCGCGGTGGCGCATGGGCGGTGATAATCCTAACTAAAAGTACGCGTTGCCAACTCACTTTTTGATTACATGTTGCAAACTCCGTACTGAGAATTATCATGGTTTGACATTGAAAAGACACTAGTGGCAAAATCCCTATATGCACGTGTTAACATAAACTAAAACTGTGTGCATTTAGGCAATACAATTAATAAGGAGTCGCACAGAACTCTGCATCACTAACAACGAGTTTAGCTATGTAAAATATAATTATTAAGGTTTAAAGAACAATTTGGATTTAAACATAGCGTATGCCTCGCAGGGACATTTAGTATTCATTCTTTAACCAAACCTTGTTAACAGAATATAATATGGCGACCACGCAGGATCGTTACAACCATCAGCGTCTACTGCATGTAGGTAGATTTGGGCACAGATGTCGGAAGCAGGGGCGGGTAGGGCATACTTAAACAATTATTATAGTATACAGGGCGAATATGTCACTTGCTGAAATTGGCAATACAGTGTTCAAATTTTGAATGTCACTGTATGAAGTCGTGCTGTATGGTTGGTTGGTTGTTTTTTTTTTAACTTTAGTGGGTGCTTCCTAAGAGGCTGCGCAGGAGAAATCTCAAATGTTAAATGAAAATGAGTTTCGATGACATATCGTTTGTTGGGTCTGTTAGTTTCAAACAACTTTTGTTAGTTTCGGTCAGCGTTTTTGAATGAGTGCCAAAAAATTGTTGTACAGTTTCGTAGAGACTGTACACCGTGGGTCAATACTATTTGTAGTATAAGAACATGTTATTGGCAAGCGAAATTGACTAAAAAGTTATCGTAGGTTGAGATGAATATTTATCCTCATCACAATGTGCGAATTAACAGGGGGGTGCCAGGGATTCCCCCCATAAAAATGGTTTCTACATAAGTTGTTTATTTTTGTAAGAGAAAAAATATTAAGCAAGCATTAACAAGCATTCTGTTTCCATTTTAAAAAATTGAGTGACCTCCAATTAACTTGGAAATTGCCCCATGCTAAAACATACGTAATGGCAATCTCTTTTTTATATTTGTTTATATGCGGTAACAGTCACATGGGCGGCACAGCGCATCAGACGTTCGAAGATTAGAATTAAACTCGATTTCTTGTAATGTACATAAGCTGAAGCAATCTTCAAGTTGAACTCAGCTGCTTTTTAATGCTTTAATTCAAAATTCCCTAACTCTTTTTTTATTTTTATTTCAGTCAAAGAATAATAAAATAAAACCGACATATTCCTAAATTAATTAAAATATTTACCCCAGTATCAAAATATTGACTTTTCGAAACAATCCAACAGATGTCTCAGAAAACATTATTCTTGTAGTAATGGTGGGTTCATCAATTATTACTCTTGTAATTAACATGAAACAAAAAATATAATGATATCAAATAAGCTTAAAAAATAAATACACTTTGTTGTCACATCTCTTTACTAGAGAAACTCTTTTCCTACCTTTTTTGACACTCATAGTCGCATTATTCAATGACTATTTTATAATAATGTGCACAAAATTGTAATAATATTGTAAACATTTTCAGCAAACATGATATTATTTAGCAATATTTTTTAAAATATAGATATTATGAATTCCGTCACCTACGATTGTTTTCCGAAGAAAGAATTCAACAAATGACAGACGGGACAGTCGTCCAAAATGGGAACGTTCGGTTTCTCGCTGATTAATGCTGCTTGATCGATTATCTTACACATGTGTTCTCTATCCTCAGTCACTATCTGTTAAAACGCGGACGTAGTGGGTTGTCTCAGTTTTGAACGCCACCGACCAATATTGAAATATGCTTTAACTATCTTCAATTAGGCAAAACGTTAACAAACAAAACAACATTTATTTAACTTATAACTTCATGTTATAAAAAACTACATGAAAGACATTTAACAAAGACAAAAGACAATCTCTCTGCAACTCGACTTGTTCACAGTATCTCTTCTACAATCTTTTATCCTTTTCTTAACTTCTATCAATTATGGAAAATTTTTACCCAAACTATTTCTCCTGATCTTGGCATCCAAGATTCTGCCTCATATTTATTATTCTCTACCTTTTCATCTATTTGGCAATTTGGTAAGTTGAATACACTTCTCGGCTGATAACTCATAATTCTTTCTGCCGGAGACATTCCTAATCGTTGCCACTTCGAAAATCTTAGATAGTATAAAATACAACGCGTACTTTCTTTCTTAATAAGCCTTTAACAGTTTGCACCCACCTTTCCGCTAAACCATTACTTTCCGGATTCCAAGGCGGTGAATGTACCAATCTTATTCCATGCTTTTCACAAAATTTCTCAAATTGATTACTCCTGAAAGGCGGTCCATTACCTGACACAATAACAGAAGGATAACCAAATATCTAAAAATTTCTGTTTAAACATTCTTCTCCATTTGTCGATCGCACCTGCCATATTTCTGTCCATCTAGAGCAACTATCAATGAATAGCAAAATTTTCCTTCCTCCGTATTCAAAAAAATCAGCATGTATTCTTTCAGAAGGAATATCTGTTTGTTTACATCCGACATATTTGTTTTTGCATGTACTCCTTTGAAAACTATTGCATTCTACACATTGATTTCCCAATCTGTCAAGATCCTCGTCTATTAAATGCCACCAGTAGAATTCTCTAGCCATCATCTTCATTTTAGGTGTACCTACATGTTCTGCATGTAACAGCTTCAACACTGTTTCCCTGCATTCTTTAGGAATTATTATACGTCTTCCCCACATAAGGCATCCTTTGTTCATAGTTATTTCATTCTTCCTTTATTTGTTAATGTAGATGTTTTTTTAAAAAAAATACGAACGTATTTCCTGTCTCATTGTATTTTTCATGGGCAACGTTTTTTTCAATAACGTTTTTGTAACCAAATTTTCCAGTAGACGTCGAGTTGACAGTTTCTTATGAGTACCTTATTTTACCTAACCGGTTATCCAAAACGGAGACATTGCAGATTTTTTACAGAAATGTTTTTCCTGCCTTCCCTAATGTTTTCTTTACACAAACAACCTTCTTTCCTGACAATCTATGACCTACTCAGAAAGGAAAAGATTTGAAAAATTGTTCTTTTATTTATAACTTTGCTTTTGGTAGGCTAAAATATGGTTAGTGTCCCTATTTTGGACGACTTTATCCTACTAATAATAATGGAAATTATACGGAAATCCTAAACGTGTTACTGTTCTTCACATGTTTCGATAGAATGAGAGAGCTCTCTAAGTTTCCATTGTATTGAAAACCAGATAAATATTGCAATATGGGATGCGAATCTAAACATATGGTTTCTTATGTAAAGCCATGAAACTCTATGACAGATTCGATATATCGTCAGCGTATAGTGGAGCCATGTGATTGCCCGATTTCCATTATTACGCTTACGGAACCTGATGGACATCACAAATTAGAATCTGACATACAGCTGAGTTTGACGGAATTATCCATCCCCACTGACACATAGGGCAGGACGTTACATGCATGCAGAATTGGGTAATATGCAATCAACGATGAGTTAGGTTACTGTTACGAAGGTAATATGCGAACTCGATATATACACACGGAGGAAAGGAAGGGCATCAAGTTTAATGTATGCGCTTCAAATGCATCAACAGATACAACCGTGAGTATAATTGTCGGTTTGTCGTCGACCTAAACTTCTGACCCGATGTATTTTCAATGCACCAAGGGAAATGAAATGATCTGATGAATTATGAGACTCGGTGGAATTAGTTTGTGCATTTGAATAAAATATTAATGCATTTTCTTGGATTTACGAGTTTCATTGTATCATTTGTTCATATGACTGATTAACTTTCCCTTCAGTTTTCTGTTTTTCTTAATAACATCTCTGTGTTATTCTCGTTTTGTACTATTTTAGAAAAAGTAACAAGATTTCTCAGACAGTAAATGACACATTATGAAAGATCAAGAAATTTACTTTTTCTGGAAATGTCAGGGAAATTTACTGTGTTTAAAAAAAATCAATATTTTTGTGGAAGTGCACTAAAGATAGGTTCTTGAACAAAGAGAAAAAGGGCAAGAAACAAGTTTTTTATTTCTTGTGGACAAATTATAGTACAGTTTGATACACTGAATATTACCGGTAGTTACAGAAAAAAGTTTGAACGTTTTGAACTATTTTAACTAGAAATCTGCTGCAGTATGTAACCATTGCCATTTACAACTTCTTGTTGGTGTTTGTGTTTGATACACATTAGGATTAATACATACACCTACATTTCATTTATATTATTATTATTTATGCTATTATTATTAGGATATATTGTGAAATAAAGAATTCTTTGTTTATTATTAGTTGGTATGTGCCGAGGATTACGTAAAAGCTCATCCCTGACGCCCCTATCCAACAGTCATTTCCTGTGCAGTTTTCCATACAGTTATTATTTTCAACTTCGTTTAGTGGTTCTCTAAGTGTGGCGTTTAGCTAAAATGTAGTGCCCTTCTCATACAAATGTGTAAATACAGTAAAACCTCGTTAATCCGGACTATTGGGGGATAAGTTGACAGATTTAACGTAAGTCCGGATTAACTGAAATAACTTAAAGAACAGTAGGAAGTGTATTAAAACTCCGTTTATAGCAACAAAACACGTTTATTATGGTGTATTTATAGGTCATAGGCCATCAGTGGTTGACTGTCATCAGTGGTTGACTGCCTTTTCTTTGGGAAATTCCCTTGTTCACTTCTAGCCACATTTAAAACTTGCAGTACACTTTAATTTTTTTGTCTTTTACCTGTCCGGATTAAGTGAAGTCAGACTTATCGGAGTCCGGATTAACGAGGTTTTACTGTACATGAATTGCCGTAACGACTTAGACTGGGAAATGTTGGGTCTTGGTCTGGAAATCTGGGAAAGTAGTGAATTTTGTTTTTACAAAAACATAGGCACCCTGAAAGATAAAGAACGGAGGAAACAAAGAGAGCCAGAAGAGAGAGATACGTAACCAAGGACACTTAAGCAGAGGTCATCTAAAAAATGTTGTCCGCTCTTTTGTCCTGGACGTCAGTTTTCTCGGATGTCTAGTGGTTTTACCTTTTATTGTGTTTTATTTATTTCATACAAATGTACAGATATTACCGGGTGATCCGTTTGGAATATCAGAAAAGTAAACCGTTATGTACAATAGTACGTACCTCTGAGCAGTGTGTTGTAATATATGCAGTAAGGATGTAAGGAGTGGGTGCAGGTTTACAGACTTCAGCCATGTTGCTGTACTAGTGTGTATGTAATACTCGAAAATCTCACATACCATACGAGACATTGTGCGCTGTTGTGGCGTGACCACTATCTTTATCTACCATGAACGCTGGCGCCACGCGGCTGAAGTCTGGGAACCTGCACTCACTCAAAACGTACATCCTTTCTGCATACATTACAACAAACTGCTCAGGATACGTGCATTAACCACTTTTGCACAACGGTTAATTTTTCTGACATCTCAAACAGATCACCCTATATGTTACAAATACATATAGACAATAATGAAAAGATAGAGGTTTGTATGCCTTTATATAGGTCCTTTGAAGGTCGTTTATGTTAAAGTTCATGTGGTGTACCTATTGATTATTGTGGTTTTACAACGTTAGTATTTATTCTATTTTGGTTTTAGAAGTGTTTATTGGAACATATTCAAGGAAATATGGTTATACAGTTAATTTTGCAGTATGATGGTTTTAAGAGAGTATTCAGTTATGGAAAATAAGTGGTTTTAGGGGTATATTTATTAAATGAAATTGTTTCATATAAAGGTAAAATCATAAGAGTTAGATATTAAAAGAAATAATAACAATAAAGTAAACAAATACGAAGCTATAAGAGTGCGAATGGTATTAGTTTCTTATTAAGTAGGGACTGTTTCAATAAATCTCTGTATATATAAAAATGGATGTATGTGTGTGTGTGTGTGGTTGTGTATATTTGTTTGTTCCGGCATAACTCTCGAACGCCTGGAGCGATTTCAACCAAACTTGGTACACGTATCACTTGCAACCTAGGAAGAAATACTTGGGTGTAAGACACCCCTGGCACCCCTAGGGGTGAGGGTGGGAAGGGGTGAGATGTAAAAATAATCGAGAACCACCGATATTAAATCCCGCACAAACAGACATCCGTGACTCTATGCAATCCGCACAACGATATTGTTTCTCGGGTTGCCTAACATTCAGGCTGTGCTGCAAATGAAATCCATAGTTTTCGTGACACTCCCAATGCGGTTTAACTTCAAGTTCATCACCTATCGGCATGGGGGTTAGAGGGGGTGAAAAGTAAAATGCCACAAATGACCTAGATTAGTGTCAAATCCATAGTTTTCGGAGTCGCTAATCTAATTGGTGACATTCACGATCACATTTAAAATTAGTTACATTTTACACTATAGTTATAATTCATTATTTTTCTGTCTAATACAAGATTGGGATAAATAAATACCCGGACAACGCCGGATAATCATCTAGTTTGATATAATTTCGTAATCTAATAGCGTTATCAATTCTTGTGCAACTGGTCTGAAAATTTAACAGATGTAGAAACACCTGAAAAGTCAATGTGTAATGTGGTATGATGTAGTATGAAGACGACTCTTGATACATGTCTTGTTTTTAGTGATGAGGCCATATTTCACACGAACGGCAAAATCAACAAGCATGATGTTCGCATTTGGGGCGAACAAAATCCACGTTCCACACTCGAGCAACTGAGATATCCAATAATAGTGGTTGTCTTCTGTGCCATCTCCAAGAATTATCTTCATGGCCTGTTTTTCTTTGCGGAAAATGTGATCGGCGATGATTATCTGCAAATGCTTTAGACCTGGCTAATGAATACTCATTGCAAACGAACATTAACACATCATTTTGCAACAGGACGGGACGCCACTTCACTGGAAGCTCACTGTGCGGAAGTATTTCAATGAGACACTGCCAGAGCGATGGATCGTGCATGCTAGTGAAGAAGCTAATGTGCTTTTGAAATGTCCACCACGTTCACCAGACCTCACCCCCTGTCATTTTGTTTTCACTGGGACTATGTGAAGGTCCTCATCTATGTTTCTTACACTTTCTACAAGACTAGATGAACTCCAGCAGAGAATCATTCCCGCACTGGAGACTGTAACCACAGACATTCTTCAGAGTGTTTGACAGGAGCTGGACTACGGACTTCATGCGTGCCGCGTCACAGGCGATGTACATATTGAACACTTGCGAACAATCATTTGCGTCAACCACATATCTTTGAATTTCTTATTCAATTTTATATGTAAAACTCTTATTGGGTTGAGCATTACACCTGTGAAGTTGTTGACATCTAGCCTTGTTTAAAACCTTGCTTTTTTTTGCCTTTTGCCTGTCCGGATTAAGCGAAGTCCGGCTTATTGGGGTCAGGATTAACGAGGTTTTACTGTATATAAAGTTTATAAAACGAGTATGGTAAGTATTATATATAGTAATTTATAACCGAATCAAAAGTATGCAGATGAGTAACAGGTTGCACCTCTTCTTCTTTTCAGATGAGTTTTGCGAGGAGTTTCCACACAACCTCTTGCAAACCCCAGGGTACTGGATTGAGTGCTCTAGGCAGAAGATCACTTCGGACACGATCTGGGACGAGTCAGAGTCCGAACACGAGCTTCAAGAGGAGGAGGAAGAGGGGAGAGATAGCGAGGAACGGGACGAGGGGCCAGCACGCGAAGAGGAGAGAGCGGTGGGTCGTAGGGAATCGGAGGGAACGAGTGGTGTGGACCTGGACGCGGGTACGAGCTGTGATATGGATGAGTTGCCTCGCAAGAAAACAGTGATCGAGGAGCAGTGGGAGAAGAACCAGTGCTTCGAGTTGACTTCTGTCGAGCAGGAGACGTACGAGAAGTATTTTTACGGGACGGAACACTGGAATTACTTCACGAACGATGAGGATCTTGGGCCGGTGATACTCAGTATCAAGCAGGAGACGCTGAACGGTCGTGATCAGTTCAGGTAAGTGAGTGCATGTTCTATTTTTGATTGTGTAATTTCTTCTTGCTGATCTTGTTGTCACTACTGGAAAAGTGTCTTGCCATCTGATCGTCCATATCTTGTTGCCGTCATTTGTAGGTGAAGAACTGATAGATCTGATCTTATTGCCACCACTTGTAGGTTGATGTCTCGGACCTGAAGAGCTGATCGTTCTGATCTTGTTGCCGTCACTTGTAGATTGATTTCTCGCGTATGAAGAACTGATTGTACTGATCATGTTCCCGTCACTTGTAGACTGATGTCTCCCGTTTGAAGAACTGATCGTTCTGATCTTGATGTTGTCACTTGTAAGTTGAAGTCTGCTGCCTGCAGAATTGGTCGTTATGATGTCTTGTTACCGTCACTTGTAGGTTGATGTCTCCGGCCAAAACACTGATCGCTCTGATCTTGTTTCTGTCACTTGATTATTGACATCTCGCGCCTGAAGAACTGATCGTTCTGATCTTGTTACACTCCCATTATCCTTGCCATCTTGCACCTGAAGACCTGATCATTGTGATCTTGTCGCTACCACTTGAAACGTCGATATTTGCATCCTGCTACCAACCAACTTCTGTAAACCCTAGTTGGCGTATTAACACTTTTTAAGACCACAGAACCTGTCAGAGGGCTTTTCACTGACTTACGTGTCTGGCGCGCATTAGTATCTGGCATTTTAGAACTAAACTCTACAATTGTCGCCACCATGGTAGGTCAGAGACGAAACATTTGAGTATCTGTACAGTTCTACCGCAACAATAGCTGACGAAGACTATCTTCTAACAGCCAGGGACCTTCAAAATGTGTTTCATTCCTTCTTATTGGCGAGAGGAGTGGGATGAGGTGAGCAGGATCGACCTTCGTTACTCATACCGTTCCTTCCCGTCGAGAAAAGATAATTTTAACTCGGCTTCGAATTGGATACAGACATTTGACCCATGGTCATTTTGGATGACTTTTCCAATATGTCGTGTCTGTAATATTATTTTAAGCGTTCGGCATATTCTTCTCGAATGTGCCAATATCACTTTCCTGAGGCAAAATTTTAACCTTTAAAGGTATCTCATCCGTGTTTTAACAAATGTTTCTAGGTTTACGGAAAGACTGGATATTTCCCACTGTCTTTGAGGACATTTCTAATGTCCCCTTACCTTTTAAATGTGTTGTGAATGCAGTGGTGTACGCAAGGGGGGATTACGGGATTTAAACCCCCCTCCTTGAGCTTTTGAAATATTATGAAAAATGCAAAAAAAAAAAAAATGACCAATTTATCACTGTCAAGGACCTGCGACAGTACTACTACTACTACTACTACTACTACTACTAACTAATAATAATAATAATAATAATAATATAATAATTTGAATTATTATTCCCATGCAGCACGGAGAAAAGCACAGCATTCCAAACACGCGTCTTTAAGAGTGAATGACTTTAAAATAAACACAATTTCTTGAAAATAATATACAGGGTTTTCGTAAATGATTGTCGGGGTTACAAACAAGCACTGTATTTTACATAATAAAGATAGATACATGCAATTTTTTGCAAAATGTTAGAAAACTCACCAAGTTTTTATGACAAAGTCACAAATGTTCCATGTGCTCGCCTCGCGATATCCTGCAGATATCTAAGCGATAGTCCATTTCCTGCCACACTCGGGATAGCATATCACGTGTAACACTGTTGATGGAATTCGTTATGCGTGTTTTCAGTTCCTCAATGGTAGTGGGTAATGGGAAACTGTATCTTTTACATATCCCCAGAGAAAAAAATCGCAAGGAGAAAGGTCAGGGGAACGAGGCGGCCATGATGAAAGGTATTCATCCTCATCACTCCCGTGCCCAATCCAACGTTGTGGTAATGTTCTGTTGAGCAATGATCGCACTTCACAGTGGAAGTGAAGTGAGGCTCCATCCAATTGCATGATGAAGGTGTTAGAATCTTCTTCCACTTCAGGATAGCCACTCATTCCACATATCCAGTAATGTCAATCCCGTAACCGTTTTCTCCATGAAGAAGAATGGGCCGTGCACCTTTCTCGTGACACAGCACAAAAAACATTCACTTTAGGCGAGTCCCGAACCAACTCAACAAACTGATGACGATTTTCCGTTCCCCATATGCGCACATTGTGTGTGTTTACTTTTCCACTTAGGTGGAAGGGCAACTATGATTTTAAAGAGCAAAAATGTTGTTTTGTATCTTGGCTGTAACAATGTTCAATGATCATGTTTTTTTGTGTGAACATTGAGCATTAACTATAGAAAGTTCTTGGTTCGTTGAAAGCGGCTAATGTATAGAGAAAGGCTAGGCCGACAAGAATAACACAGTCACCAGTCCGCATTCCCGCGGCGCGTTTGAATTTCTGAATTCAAACGACAATAAGCTTAATTATTGTAAAATGTTTTGTTGGTAACAACAGTGAGACAATCCAGATGTGAATTATCGGGGATATTTATTCCGGGAATCCAATCAATTCCGGGAATCGAATCCGGATCTCCCGCATGGTTGTCAGATGCCATACTGACCAGACCCCCGCAGCTTCTTGAATGAGTTCCGTACTTTGATTATTTCAATTTATTTTAATATATTTTCTTGTTTTTATGGATTTTCTTTACACTTAAAATGTCTCGTATCGTTGAGTAGGCAATAATTTTGTAAGAAAGAAAAAATGCTCTAGAATTTGTTAAAAATCGAATTACTAGAAATTAATTTCGTTTTATTGCTTTCATAAATACTATATTTATGTAGACCTCTACTACTTTATAGTAGTAGTGGTATTAGTAGTATTATTAGTAGTAATTCAACTAATTAATTAATTATAAGTATTTTTAATTAATTATGAGTATTATTATTTAATTAAAGTATAATAAAACAATGGTAATATGAATTTGGTGAAAGTTTTAGATATAACCACCTCCTTTATGAAATCCTGCGTACGCTACTGTGTGTATGTCCTGTGTAGAGCTCTTTACATCTTCGGGCTTATACACCCCCTATTTAAACTCTAAGGTAAGATGAAGAGATTCTCTCTGGCTATAGCTCAGGTGAGTTGTGGAAAGGATTACAAGCTTTTGAGACACAACGTCACTCTCATCTTCACTGTAAAAGATGAGAGTGACGTCACTTCTACCCTGAAGATGAGAATGACTTTAGCTCTCGAGAGCTTGGAATCCTTTCCACAACTTTCCATTCGTCGCCAGGAAAGCTTCAAGTCTTACATCCAAGATAATAATTTTAGATAATGGTTTTCCCCCGTATATTCTGAAGGATGAAAATTGGACACTCACAAAACTTTCAACTCATTCATTAACGATGAAGAAAAATACAGGTTTGTCGAAATTTGACTTGTTCAAAACTGTTTTAGATAAATTCCGTTCCGCGAACTTCTTGAACATACCAGTCATTTTATACAGCTACAACGCAACACCTCACTAATTACATCACGATTTGTGTTCATTACTCCCCGCTAGTGGGCAGAAAACAACGGATTTAAGCATTCCCGAATGACACATTAATATACAAAATGAACGAGATTCCTCAGAACCCAACGCTAAATGCAACTTCATTTTTGGCTTTTCCTTTCCGTCATCTTCATAATTGGAGAGGAACCGGTGCTACATTCATTTCTCTATTTTCTCCCTAATGGGGGGAGGGGGGAAGGAGGCTGTTCCGCGCTGCTTGCTTTCGTCTCTGAAAAGTCGTGATGCCTTTTAAGACTTCGATTCTTTCGTTTTTCTTTCCCGAAGAAGAGCGGCTTTTGAAATCGACTCCCTCCCCCTCTTAAGTTTCTTCCAACCGCCCCTCTTTTCCTTCTCGTAATTCACAGACGAATATTTGCCAGCCAAAGGGAACACCAAATCTCTGTTTACGGATCTTACCGATGTCAGAAGGAGATTTATTCGTCCGAATTAGGAAACATATTTTGGAGAATCTAAGATGACTTCCTGCTTCGAGGAGTGTCTAATGTTGGCCTTTGCCTGTCTTGTCTGTTTGATTGTTGAATGCGCCTAGAAATATATAAACAGATTTTTACCAATGTTAGTTTGTTGCGTGTAGCGGTGAGCACAATTTAACTTTTCTACTTACAAGATACCCCTTTACATGCTTTGTTTAATTTGATTCATTTTAATTCGCTTTTCTGCCACTTTTGGCTAATCGTGAAGATTAGGTTGAATAGTGATAGAATGAAATGAATGAAGTGACAATCACAAACAGAAATGGACATTTAGGACTTGCGTTTGTAGATGTAATTTGAGTCTGATTATGTGAAATGGCAATATTCCGTTTAACCTTTACTCGTATTATGGTCGATATTTCAAAACTCCTGTTTTCTTATTATCTTGATACTTTTATGTTTGGTCGAAAATAGTTACAGTGGGTTAAACGAAGCTTTGGCACGTCATGTGGATGCACCCCCCCCCCCCCGAGTCCAAAGTTACGTATGGAATTTGGCGCGAATTTAAAATTCTTACACTTATTTGACAAAAAATGTTATGACTGGTAGATTATTTGACCAATCTACTTCGGGTAACTTTTGTTTTGCAGCTACAACATCAGGGCATGCAACCGTGCAGAAATCAAAACGTCAAAGCCAATAAGACGAGTTGGGTAAGCCACGGCCCCAGCTTTCAATAAAAAAAATCATAAAAATGGGGAGTTTACCCCCTCTTCCCCCTATTTCGTGAAGGGCACAAAAACTTTAGCCTTATTTTAAAAGAATGGTCCTTTCTCAACCGAATGAAAGTCATTTCATGTTCCTGAGTGCATTACATTATCGAATATGTGAAACAAACTCCCCATTTTTATGCTTTTTTTCATTGAAAGTTGGGGCCATGGCCCACCCAATCCCTTTCATTGGCTTTGGCGTTTTGATTGTTACACGGTTTCATGCCGTGATGTTCTAGCTGCAAAAAAAAGTTACCAGAACTAGATTGGTCAAATTGTCTACGAGTTATAACATTTTTTGTCAAATAAGTGTACGAATTTAAAATTCTCGCCAAAGGGCTCGGCGAAACCGGGGTTACCTCCTGATGAACCCCTCGGCAGAGTAAAGGTTAATTGAATTGGAATTGCACAGACCCTTTATATTGTTAATATATTTCTGTGGGGGGATGAGAGGTGGTAATACGTAAGGCTGAAATGGAGAACACATCTGCTTGTACCCTTGATTTTTTGGAAAGTTTGCCTTGAAATCCGGGAATTACACTTGAATTTTATCAAGGGGCTAAAGTGGACACCCTGCTTTAGACCCGCTCCTGAACACACACTACGAAACATTTTGTTCATCGTCTAATGTTGTTGGGAAACATGATGGTAAGAGACCTGTAGGATGGCCAAGACGAAGATTGGGGGATAACGTTGAGATGGACCTAAAGGAAATCGGTAAGGATCGAAAAGATTGGATTGATCTTGCCCAGGATAGGGACAGATGGAAGGCTTGTGTTGCGGCAGCAATAAACCTTCAGATTTAAGAATGCTAGAGAGTTTCGTCTAATGTCTCCATACACACACACACGCATACAACATGTGGGAAAACTTTAGGAGACCCGAATCTCGACGACGCATTTATAGTCTATGACGCATAACGGAGAGTCAGAAATCTTGAAACTGACGGTAAACAGAAGAGACACGATACATCACTCAAGCAACGACGGAGAAGACGTTGGTGTGACGTTATCGAGGAAGTGACGTTCAAAACAATTGACAGCCGATATACGTCACTGAACTTGTATGTATTGCTACCATGAATCACTAACAGATGACGTAGGTTTTTAGATTTTGCTTTAGCCATGGCGTTCTGAGATTTTTTTGTATTTATATTTTCCCTATCTTACGTCAGCTTTGGCTAACTGAGACGATGAAGGCGAATTTATGAATTGTTTTTCTACTTAGCTCTACTTATATCGTGTTTTTTTCTGTATCTCTCCTTTTTATCCAGAATGTTTTTCATATTTTCTCGGTTTCATTTTCCTTTTTTATCATGTTCTCTTCTTTTCTTAATCAGGCTTTTTCTCCCTTCGTCTAGTTCTCTCGCGCTCTCCTCCCTTTCTCTCTCTCTCTCTCTCTCTCTCTCTTTCTCTCTCTCTTCCTGTCCTCTCCATATATTTTTAACTTCTCTCTCATCCTTTCTCCCCTTCGTCTTCCTTCCTTTTCTCTTCTTTATCTCCACCTTTCACTTCTCATCCTTTCTCTTTGTTATCTTTCCTCGAGCTATTTTTATTTCTCCTCCTCTCTCGATCTTTCTCTTTCCTCTTTTGATCTCTCTCTCTCTCTCTCTCTCTCTCTTTTCTCCTGTCTCCATCTTTCGCGGTTCCATCTTTATCTCATTTTTCTGGGTGTCTATCGCTAATTTCACCGATCTCCCTCTCTCTCCCTCCCATCTTTCCTCTATTTCTCTCTTTCTTCTCCTTTCTCGCTGTCACTCTTTCCTATTCCGAAATCTCTTTTTTTCTCTATTTCCATGTCCTCTCTATGGGTTCCTCTATCACTAATTTTTACCTATCTTGCTCTTACCCTCTATGTTTACCGTGGTCTCTCTTTCTCGCCTTTTTTACTCCTTTCTTTCTCCATCTTTATCTCTTTTGCGCTGTTTTTCTGTTTCTCTCTGTTCTCATATTTTCTTACTTTCCTCTTTCTTTGTCTTCTCTACCTTGCTTGGTCTCTCTCTTTTGACGTTTCAACTTGGTTTTCCACAAACTACTTCTATCTTTAGTGGCACTCCTCTTCTTCCTTTCGCGATCTGTCTTCTTCTTTCTCGGCCCTTCTGAACTTTCTTTCTACTTTACCTCTCTCTCGACTTCATCACATGAAATGATCTCTACTTCTCCCAGCTAAACTCCCATTGCTCGGAGGCAAAGGAGCCAGGAATAATAGACATTTCCTGCGTTTCTATGCAACCCACAACGCAGTGCGGTTGTGTTGGTTGCGGGCAGGTAAGGGGCTGACGTCAAAGCCAATTATCGAGGAACTTTACAAGAGAAAAATTGAAAGCGAAACTCATGACTCTGGGATAAGCGAAAGGAATGTTGGTTCTTTTTCCTTCTTCTTGAGCGAACAGGGTTACTCATTGCAAGTTCTTAGCAGCATACACTAAAGCAGAGAAGAGAAAAAAATTACTAAGAAAAAAAATTTCCGAAAAGAACCTACTCAATGAATTCCAGTTAAGTTTTCAGATTGGCTAAATTTGGTGTTGAACGAGTAAAGTAAGAACGTAAGTAGTTAACCATTGAACCCCAAATATATTTTCCGTTTTTAGGCTACAAAAAAAAGATGTGACTCACAAGATAAGAGAAAAATATTAATAATTTATTTCATCCTTTCTATGGGTTTTCCCTAATTTTATGTATTTCCTTCCTTCTTTCTTTCATTATTTATGTATCCTTTGTTTATAATACTTGTTTATTTCTTCTCTTTTTCACATCTTTAATTTTCTTTCTTTCCTTCCTTCTTTCTTTTTCAATCTCTTCTTCTCTTTAATTCTCATTCATTTGTTTCCTTCTTTCATTCTCTTAACCGTCCCTCTCCTTTAATTTTCCCCTTTACTTATTTATCTTTTTATTTCTTTCTTTCTGTTAACCCTTCCTCACTTCCCATTTACCCCTTTACGTATTTTTCTTTCTTTTTTATTTTAACGTTTCCTTCCTTATCTCTTTTTTTAACGTTTCCATCTTTATCTATCTTGTTTTTATCATTTCCTTTCTTCTTTCTCTATTTATCATTAATAATTTTCCTTTCCTTTCTTCAATTATTTTATCTTTCCTGCCCCTTTCATTTTCCCTTTTTCTTCATCCCTTCTCTTTCTCATTTTATTTCCTTTACTTTTCTTTGTGCAATCAGTTTGTTTCCTGCTTTCGTTTTATCCTTACTTTCGTCTTTGTTATCGCCTTTAACATTTTTACTATTCTCGTCGGTTAAATACCCAAGTTACGATTTTTGTCTATTTTTCGATTATACATCGGAGATACTGTATTGATACAAATTTTATGACCTTCACAATTTATTTTTAAAACATTCAGATTTACTGTATGAAAACAGTGAGGCAATGAAGTAAACTATACATAATTCTATTATGTTAAACATTTTTGATGGATGTAGTAATTACATTTTCAGAATTTTCTGAATATTATGTATTTACATTGTACGAAGTGATGATCATTTTAATACTTCGTTAATTCGTTTAGTAAATACATAGAAACAAAACAAAATTAAGTCTTGTCTCTTGAATACGAAACGATTGAATAATAATAATAATAATATTTTTATTATTATTATTATTATTATTATTATTATTATTATTATACGATATAAGTAAGTAAGAGGTAAAAGACAAACCAAGGCTGAGAGCGGAGTGTTCATTTAGTCGTATTGGAACGTAAATCAGAGACGACACTTAAGCAGCTTTTACATAAAGCATAGCTGTTTGTGTGAGTAAGCATTCAAAATTTAGGGAACGAAAACGTATTTAAGTCGAAAAATCACAGGATTGCACTAACCTCAACGATCGCGGCGTATAATTTTAATGTACTCTTACGAGAAATTTAACGTTTTTATTGAATCATTCTAGTATAATATAAAATTCCTAAGAATATATAAATATCATTGGATAATAATCAAAAGAACAGAAGAATTCATGGAAAAATAAACAGCATAAAGATTTCTTTCAATGAAGGGGATAATTCATAATTGGGAAAATAGATGCGGTAGATATAAATATGGAGAAACTAGTACTCACATTATCCGCGAAACTGTATATGTTAAACAATTTTGTGTTTCCTCAGGTAACACATCGACACCAAAACCTGCTTTTCCAGCAGAATGGAGCACCTCCACACAGGCAGTTGGCAGTCCGGAACATATTGAATCAGGAATTCCCACAAAAATGGATTGGGAGAGGTGGTCCAATTCCTTGGCCACCCCGGTCGCCTGACATTACTCCCCTGGAATTCTTCCATTGGGGGTATTTTGAGGACATGGTCTATGCAACAAAAGTGACAACTGTGGAACAGCTTCGTGAGAGGATTCGCGGTGCTCTTGAGACAGTTACGCCACAGATGCTGCAGGCAACCTGGAAAGAAATTATGTATCGCTTCGACATTCTCCGTGCCATTCGTGGGGCACACACAGAAATTTACTGATTGCACAGACAAAACTGCATACCTATGTGTATTCATCGTTGCATAAATCGTCTCAATGCATTAGATATGTGCAGTACTACAGTCGGTTAAAATTAGGGCGTTTCAATTCGGACACCCTGTATAATCAATCAGACTCTACCTTTAAAACGCATATGGGAAGAGATTTACTAGGTTTCAGTTTCATATGTCCGCAATTATCCAAATTGGACGCCTCATGTACCTCGGATAGAGATTCAGAAATCATTACCCTTAATGCAACTCTACATGTGAACAAAAGAGGCTACTTCTTGTCTCGAAGTTCAGTAATTCTTTTCGCGTAAAACCCTTACACTAAGCTTAAGCAGACTATTCGCGACAAACTGAAAACAATCGTCTAGGATGAGCTTAGTCGAGAAAATAAATCGTAAAGAAATAATGACGAAAAAGATTAAGCTGGAAAGAAGCGAATCTAAGAAATGGTAACTAAATGAAGCTCCCTAATAGATTTTTAATACGCCTCATTATGATAAATACGTCACATTCTGGGACTTTATCATTCAAAACGAAGAATCCCTGATCATTTATTCAATGAATTACTATCATTCCCAGAATTATACACCTTGAACATGAGCAGAATTTTCCCAGAGAGGGACAAGCAAGGTATTAGGAGGGGAAACGAGGCATACTTTCCACCCATAATAGCGTTACAGCCTCTAAGAACACGCTCCTTCAGTTTCAAGTTATCATGTCCTTCCTTTCATTGATTTCATTATACTTTGCTTTTTTGCCACTTTTGGCTAATCGCTAAGATGATGATGAATGGTGATAAGATGAGATGGGTGAAGGGACAATAACAAACAGGGTCGCCAGAGCCTCGCTAGTGTGCAAAATGCAGTCCAGGATGTGGACGTGAGGTTGATGTTTAAGTGTCTTTGCAAAGATTCACCCCTATCATGTCCCTGCAACGCCTGTATAATGATTCATATGAAACATGCGTGTGAAATGTACAGTTTTAAGTTGATATTCGTTTTCGAACGCTTTGCACGCACACACTAAAACATTTGATTGAATTGTTTGTTTTATTTCATTCTTCTGCAATTATTTGCTAATCGCATAGATGATGATGAAAGATAAGATGAAATTGGTCAAAGGACAATGACAAACACACCGCAGTAGCTCAGTCGTTAGGGCGTCTGACAACCATGCGAGAGACCCGGGTTCGATACCCGGCGAAATTTTCTCCACTTGTTCAAGCCGCTCCGGCGCCCACCCAGCGTCGTATAAAGTATGTACCTTGAGGAAACTCTGGGAGGTAAAGGCGGCCAGGGGCGTGGTGCTGATCATATCACCCCCACCGGCTGTGGTCAAGAAAGTGTGGGGCCTTAACTCCACACCCCCTGTACGCCTTCATGGCGTAGTGCAAAGCAAAAGAGAGCACTTTACCTTTACAATGACAAAAACACATGGACAGGATATAGCACAAACCCCACAAAGGGCTATGGAACCAGACGCCAGAGCCTCATTACACAGCACGAATGTAGTCCAGGGTGGAAGGACAAACATTTGAGTGCCTTGACAGGTCACCCTTTACAGCCCTTCAAGCATTCCAAACCACTTTACGAACCAGTTTGTGATCGTTGTGCTCTCAAGTGCAATTGTCCTTTGAGCTTTTGGAAGACATAGTAATTTAAGAGCCTAGATGGAAACATTGCTTCTTCCACTGTGTAAACCGGAGGACAACCTTGAGAGATTTCATCTCCCAAGTTTTTATTCAACGTTCAATTATTTCTGCGAAGGGAATGAAAAATCAACGGAAGCTGGGTTCGAGGTTTCTGATGTCAATATGGGCTTCTAGAGCAATCCGCGTTTTATGGGGCTCATAAATAATCTCGTCCCCAACTCACTTGTCGTTACAATTTTCGTCCTCGCGTTTGGATCCATTTGTGAACAAAGTGGATTGGTGGAGAGGCTGGGTTAAGTGTTTCCAACTCCTTGATCTCAGATTTCTCCGCAGAGGTGAGTCTTTTTAACTGTCCACGGGAGAGAATTTAAATACCTAACTAACTAACTATCTAGCCTTGTTAAACACGAAGGTTTATGGCTGCAGAAACACAGGCCTTGCAGCTGTCCCTATCCTGAGCAAGATCTATCCACTCTTTTCCATCCCTACCGATTTCCTTTAGGTCCACCTCAACGATATCCCTCCATCTTTGTCTTGGCCTTCCTACTGGTCTCTTACCATCAGGCTTCCCAACAAGAATCCTGTAAACTCCTCTTTCCACTCCCATTCGTGCCATATGGCCTGCACACCTAATTCTCCTTGATTTAATCATTCTAATAATTTCTGGACTTGAATACAAATTATGCGGTTCTAAATTATGTATCTTTCTCCACTCACCTGACTCCTCATCCCTTTTAGGTTCAAATATTTTTCTAAGAATTTTATTTTCAAACACACTTAATTTATATTCCTCTCTCAATGTAAGGGACCGTATAAACAATACAGGCAAATTACTGTTTTGTATATTTCAACTTTTAGTTTCTTAGATATTATACGAGTAGATAAAAGTTTATGAAGAGAAAAGTAACATACATTTCCTGAATTAAGCCTGCTTTTTTTTAATTTGGGTAGTAATGATGATAATAATAAATACTAATAACACCTTTTCTTTATTAAGCGGACGAGGTTCAGCCAATGGCTGATCTGCTACCTAACCTTTGTCCATATAATGATACGTATATGATAAATTGTGTATGGAACGGTAAGCTAGATGCAAAATAATACATAGACAGATACACATGTAAGAAATACACAAAAAATGTAACTACAAATACAAGAGACAATAGTAATAATAATACAATTCCTTATAGTGAGTGACTTGATACCTTCAGTATGTGCCCCGACTCTGCCATTGTTCCATTAACAGGAGATATTTTATTTTACCTTTGAAATATAATTGGTTGTTTACACTTGAGATGTTCGCAGGCAATGCATTCCATGCTTTGGGTGCCGAAATGGAATGGTTTGTGGTACGAGGATGGGATAAATCGAAATTGTTCCCCTTACGGGTAACATATTCATGGGTTTCCCTACGGGAATGCATTCTTTTCGAACAGGCACTGCGGTTTACTTTCTGTCGGCGGATGAAACAGAGATAGTGCAACTTTCCCCTGCTTGTCATGGTAAGAACCTGATTATTATTTAAAAATTGAAGAATATGATCAGATCATTTTAGTTGAGAATTCAGGCTACGAGAAATAAGACCAGTTTCCCAAGTTCGAATGTATTTTCTCCATCTTCATGGAGATGATTTCGCCTTCATTACTTTCGTAAAATCTCCCAATGAGGGGTCATTCCTTTCAAGGGTACCAGTACCAGACACTACACCATCTTATTTCTTCCTCAGTGATTCGTTTCTGAGATACGAAAATATCACGTGACATCCAATCTGTTTCCTGACAGCCAGAGATATTGTTTGATCGGGACACCGGCGTACGCAGAGTGAGCTGATGGGGCTATAATCCTCTACGAAATTTGTAAAGAAATCAACATTTTCAAATAAAATAACACTGGTAAATCCAAACTTGCTTTTAAATCCCCCATTATAAATATACTAAATATCTTACTATGTATGCCGCTCCCCTAGAAAGCAGCTATGTACTATCCGCAGTCTCGATTTTTCCATTTTCTCAGTCAGGGCTTACCTTGTCCTGAAAAACATAACATAACATTAACATTATAGACCCTACATGGCTGAAATTTAGTGTGTAATCATTCAAAGAGTTACACATGACACATAAAGATTTTCAGTTGTTTCGGATCATTTCTTCTATTTTAGGGACGATAATTTTTTAACTCCCCTCGTAGAAGCAAAACAAGGCTCGGTAAACATGGGTCTACAAACGAGCCGTTTTCCAGATAATCGCGAATGTGTGGTTACAAGCCGTCACTGATTGCATTTTGTAAACACAGAGTGCTTTACTCCTTGCGCGGTCCGAGTTTGCTCTTTGTTTACAAAACAGAACATTTCCGAGAGGTGGCGTTGTATGGATAATCAGTACACAGTCTAATCATTCTGTGGTAGTCACGTCAGTTGTGCTGGACTGTGTAGTGAAAGTGGAACCTTACAGCAACGAAGAGTACATTTTACCAACTAGGATGATGTTTACAAACACTGAAGTCAGTGACACATTCGCACACATTATTAGCATTTTACCAACTAGGACGACGTTTACAAGCAATGAAGTCAGTGGCGGCTTGAAACCACACATTCGCGATTATCTCGTAAACGGTTCGTTTGCAGACCCATGTTTACTGAGACATTTTTGCTTCTATTATCGTGTACTTTCACCTGTGTCAGTTTGCGCTATTACTTATCAGACACCCTGTATATATAACTGTTATTGCCCTTGCACTGCAAATATCATATAGGATATTTTGTCCCCATTTTCGATCTGTAGTTAGAGGTCTGTGGCTGAAGAGAATGGATTCGCGCATGCGCGGATCACTTTGTCGCAAGGTGCTCCACGCGAGGCAAAATTCCACGGAACTTCGTTGTTTGGTCGCAAATCGTCGTAAGGTGACTCGAATCAAACGTTTCGTCCGGTGTGCGGCCTCCCATAAGGAAGTATGTAAAACCTCTCCTGAGACGGTTTGCAACAAGAATGACTCGTCGTGTCATGTCGGATC
Source organism: Lepisma saccharinum (assembly GCF_977018435.1). NCBI lineage: Eukaryota > Metazoa > Arthropoda > Insecta > Zygentoma > Lepismatidae > Lepisma > Lepisma saccharinum. The sequence goes on along the minus strand of NC_139256.1, from coordinate 27,763,083 downwards.
AGGCCCAAGCCTTTGTGAGAGAGTGTGTGAGTTTAATATACCAAAACGCCGACTTTGTTCATTATTCTAACTGCAGCATGGAGAGGTGAGGTCATGAATGCACCTGCACTTATGAAAATAACAGCTGCATCCCTTTTTGTAAATTAACATGCAGACTGTTAAGTTTTAACGGCAGAATACTCTAACTTGTACAGTGCGGGCTTCATTTCACCTCTTCCTTCCACCCTTCTGGTAATAAGTAAGCTTCAAGGCAACATAACTTGAAATAACTTAAATACTTTACATACTCAATTAAGAAGCGAGCATATAGCGAATGGCAAGCAACCGCAATGTTTCGGAAGCTCTATGAATATCACAATTACAGAATCTCGTGCCCGAAGCTATATCAAAGAAACCAAGCTGGAAGGATTATTACAGTAAGTTCTTGATGCTCTCTGTTAAGGTCCTAGGAGACTGGCTCTGTGCAAATTCCTGCTTTGTTCTGTAAGGTGTGCCTTGTTCCGGCGTATCTTCCACCCTCACAGTCCTGGACCTTGGATTACGGTTAGAAGTGTTGCAGACTCGAACTCTGATGATAACCTAATTTTGGTTACGCTTCTAACTCATTTGGAAAATTTGAAAGATATCTGCAACAGGGGTGGTCAGAGGGTATCGGTTACGGATCAGAAATCGGGTTCCCGGAACAGAAATTCTGCACTCACTCTCGTTGGATGCTTACACGAAATTAGAGTACTCGGTTCTAACCGGATCCATAACCGAAAATCGGGCATCTTGAGCCGGAACGGAAAATCGGGCATCTTGAGCCGGAACGGAAAATCGGGCATCTTGAGCCGGAACGGAAAAATCGGGCATCTTGAGCCGGAACAGGAAAAATCGGGCATCTTGAGCCGGAATGGAAAATAGGGCATATTGAGCCGGAACGGAAAATCGGGCATCTTGAGCCGAAATGGAAAATCGGGCATCTTGAGCCGGAACGCAAAATCGGACATCTTGAGCCGGAACGGAAAATCGGCATCTTGAGCCGGAACGGAAAATCGGCATCTTGAGCCGGAACGGAAAATCGGCATCTTGAGCCGGAACGAAAAATAGAGCATCTTGAGCCGGAACGAAAAATAGAGCATCTTGAGCAGAAAAGAAAAAAATAGGGCATCTTGAGCCGGAATGAAAAATCGGGCATCTTGAGCCGGAATGAAAAATAGGGCATCTTGAGCCGGAACGGAAAATCGGGCATCTTGAGCCGGAACGGAAAATCGGGCATCTTGAGCCGGAACGGAAAATCGGGCATCTTGAGCCGGAACGGAAAATCGGGCATCTTGAGCCGGAACGGAAAATCGGGCATCTTGAGCCTGAACGGAAAATCGGGCATCTTGAGCCGGAACGGAAAATCGGGCATCTTGAGCCGGAACGGAAAATCGGGCATCTTGAGCCGAAGCGGAACATCAGGCATCCTGATTCAGAATGGAAGGAAAAAGTTGAATTTTTATAAGCAAGAGAGAAAGAGACATAAAATAAAAGGGGAAGGAGAAAAGTGATAAATAGGGGCAGAAAAAGAAACCAAATAGACACTGATAAATAGAGATGGAAAGGAAGAAAAAAGAAACAGGAAGATACTACGGACAAGTAGAGAGGGGAGGAATACCACTATGTAGAAAAATGAATGAAACTTAAGAAAATAACAGTGACCGAGATGAAGAAACACACACACACACACACACACACACACACAGAGAGAGAGAGAGAGAGAGAGAGAGAGAGAGAGGGAGAGAAGAGGGGGAAGAGATTTTAGACATGTTCAACACCTTTCAATTTGATTTGCAGAGAAATTCTTCACCAGCATATTTCCGTACCATTTCAAGCACAATATTTCCACACGGAATGAGTATTTCAAGCGTGGTCTTCCAATTTGCACTAAGGCAGGAAAAACACTCGCAGATATCAACATCTGAAAATTAAACCTGACTTCCATAACATTCATCCAAGGATGGCAACCCTGACAGCAACCTGCTGGAGCAAATCCTTGAATCTGTCCCTTTGTAGCGGTCACACTCTCAGGAATTTCATCGCGCAAGTCGTTCTTTCCAGCCAAGACCATTTGGAAGGTTCCGCTGAAAATCCCCAGAGTTTTAGCGGAGGCTAAAAGGAAGCTATGACCTCGCCTGGGAGAGATTAAAAGTTTCACTTCCAGTCCGCCGCTCCTTTCTCCAGACAAATGAATAGCAGGGGAGGGAGTAGACCTGGAATTCTCCAGCGAACTTCCTGGCCTGGTTAAGCGATTTCCCAATAAACAAATTATCTTATGACGTCATGGTGATAAAATACGTAGATTCATTTTAGCGTAACGCGTCTCTGAGTCGGAGGTTCTACTTTCGAAATCTGAGCCATGGACACTTCGTTCATCGTCAAGGTTAACCTAAAGAGGCAAAACCCATGCAAAATAAGAACAATGAATTAATAAGGTTAAACTACAGTTATACTGTCTAGGTAATATATGGAGCAAGGCGGCGCATAACAGTTGAGAAGGGGAGAAACCGAGTAGCTAGAGCTGTGCAAACGGCTGGTAGTTGCAGCCACGTTTTCCTCTCACGCGTTCATTGGACGAGCTATCACGAGTTGCAAGAACTTGTTTCGATCACTAGCTCCAAATATTCCCTAGACGGAGTGTAGAAATACCACGTAAAAAAAACGAAATCAATTAATCAATCAAGTTTGATCTATAGGTAGAAAAGCCGGACTTCATGGTGGAGTGGTTAGAACAGTACACTGCTACACCACGGACTCCGTGTCGAATCTCGTAATGGGTGATCTTTGTGAATATCTCATCATCGATTCATCATACAATCAATCTCATCTTCGCGATTAGCCAAAAGCTGCAGAAAAGCGGATTGTTCTGCTTCATCATCCCCCCTATTCTCCTGATCTGTCTCCTGACCACTTCCTTTTCCCGAAACTGAAATTGCTGCTGAAAGGGACCCAGTTTGATGCTTTTACAGACTTTCAAAGAGCTTTGACCGAGTATTTCAACACTATTCCCGTCAAAGACTTCTAGAAATTTCTTAACAACCTGTATGTGCGTTACATTCAGTGTATTGAAGCACTGTTTTCTTGTTCTAGTCCGGAAAATTATGGGACACACTGTGTATAACAACAAAAACCAATCAATCGACCAAGGTAAACCTACAGCAATTAAAAATAACCAAAAACAGTTATTCAATACGTAGATACGTGTAACAACCAAAATCGTTTAACCAATAGAAATTGATTTTCCGGTAGAAAAGCCAAAAGCTGTGAATCAATCGAGGCGACCTGTAGGCAGAAAAACCATTTAAAGAAATAATCATTGACTAAGGCTGCTTATTGGAAGTGAAAAGCACTCTCTCTTTCTTGTTATAACATTTTGGAGACCACAAAAAGTCTCTCTCACCAAAGTTAACCTACATAGAGGATACATGAAACTTTCCTTTACAAATAGTTAGTTGGAATTATGCGTGAATTCTGCTTGATTTTTCTCCGTAGACAAAATTGCAACTTTTATTAATCCGAATTCCATTCAATTTTTCATATTTTTTAATGCCCTGAGGCAAGTTTTCCATTTTAGCTTATTCTTATCGAGGAAGGAAGAGAAAATAAACCTGTGTGGAGAATAAAACAGAATTCTCTCAATCCGTTTACTTTTTTAGTATCCTTTGCAGACAGACAGAAGATTTTTGCAAGAAACGATTCTTGAAGTTGATTAGTTAAATTTAAAATTCTCAAACAATTAACAATTTTTCGTAGATTATTATATCCCGTAACATTTGTGACTTGTGTTTGTAGAGGATTTCTAGTTTGAGTATGCGTTTGAGTTTAAATTAAATATATATACACCGTTCAATAGAATTGAATTAGAATTGTAGATACATTGAAGTCCCACAAACCCTTTATACTGTCAATATATTTGTGTGTGTGGGGGTGGTGGTAATACGTTAGGTTGTAATAGAGAAACGATCTGCTTGTACCCTTGGATTTTTGGAAAGTTCGCCTTGAAAATCGGGAATTATACTTGAATTTTATCATGGTGTTAGAGTGGCCACCCTGGTATTTCATTTCAGTCTCCGAGGCATTTGCAAAAGTTCTTAAAGAAACTATATTGTTGCAAATGCAATGATGATTATTCGCGAAGGGCACTAAAAATAATGGATAAAATAAATATAAAAGCTCAAGTTGTAAATGTCGTTATATTCATCGGTACTGTTTTCAAATACAATGTAACCATATTGTATTTAGTGAAAACCGGTTTAATCTCTTGAGAAATTGTTTTCCGGATAAGACTTTAAAGCGCAAAGTCTCTGTATATAAATTTAAGTAAATCTTTCAATTGATCATTTTAATGAGTTAATATATGCATTTAAAACACTTTATTTTCTTTTTTCTCTATTGAATGTTTAAATGTGAATGCTTGACGCTATTTAAACGCCACCTATTATTGTTCCTCCGCACAATCATTGTAACGCTTTCGAATCAATTCTTCCCAGAGGAAAAAGATCACACCAGCTCCATATATGCAGTGCAGGAACTCATGCTTATGTCATCTGTGGTAGGTAATGAACCACAACAATATAACAGAATTATAGTTACAAGTCAAACTTAACACGTTGACTGCCAAGGCCAGATTGTGTGAATGACATCTTGGGACCAAGTAAAAACAATGTGTGAAAATGGATCAAGTTGGTGTAGATCTGTGAAGCACAAGAAATTTCAAAACAAGCCAAAAAACCGTTCAAAATTCAATTTAAATTTGAGACCCAGTTATGGGTTTCGTGGCCTGGAGAAGAGAATTTTGATCAGAGGGCCATGGGACCCATTTCTGTGTCTCACATTTTTATTAAAAAGTATAATTTCTGTTTCTTCAAATAACGAACTTCCATCACTTGAACTATCAAGCTCGTCCAGTATTGCACGCACATTTTATGCGTCTTGTTCATACATCGTCAACAGAACAACAGAACATACAACAACAGAAGTGCATCCCCCCCAAAAATATGGCACGAAATGCAATGTACACGTTCAATCACACAGAATATAGTCTTAATTTCTTCTTCCTTTATTTTTCTCCTTCTTTGTTTAATTCTTGCCTGAAATACAACAAATGTGAAACAACGATGCATTAAAGAATGCATCAATTGTTGTATTGAAAATCAACAAAATAAAGTAATCATAAATAATCACAGAACACTATGTTTATTACTACAATGTTACGGCCATTTTTACGCCATTGTTGTAATCGCCGGTTGCTATCTAGGGCCAGGCTACGAGTATAGAGTTCGCGTCAAATCTCCTGCATATGGCGATAGCCAATAGCAGCGCACTGCAGCGGTGCCATGTCGAAATCTCACACGGAAAAGAGACAGCGTGGTTGAGCGAAACGCCTTGTCACGGAACTAGGCAACGCCGCACGTCTGTGATTCGCTGGTGCTGCTCAGCCGTTCAAGGCCATATGCAGGAGATTTGACGCGCACTTTAGTGTAACATTCTGGAGCCAAAACAATATATTTGATCATGTTAGCAAATGACAAGTGGAACCCATATAGGGGTATCGCGGCCTGAAGCAATTGCTGAGGTGACACAAAAGTGAGTATCACGGCTTTACGAATGGCGATACTTGAGACCCACTTTTCGGTATCATGGTGTTCAACGTGTTTATGTACGTAACGTTTGTGGTGTGACGATCCATTTTCCATACGGCGAACCTCTAATACATAATCATGTTGTATAAAAGAGAAAACAGGTTAAAGAACTGTTGTACTTGAATGGAGTTTTCACATAAGGAAGGATAACGAGTACTGTAAGCTGATTGGTCGGTTACACAGAAGCCTTAAAGGTGTGGTCTGACGAGTTGTTGCAATACTACGTAAGTGTGTTAAGTTACTTTTGTATCAAATACGAAGCCTTGTAGTGAAGTTTTAGTATATGTCTTTAACAGGTTTACAGATTTCAAGCTCTGTGGCCATTGGTTTTGTGCTCAACCATACTCCAACACCCCCTATACGCCTTCATGGCGTGATGCTATGCACAGGGGAGCACTTTACCTTTTTACTTTTTTTTTAAATGTCTTAGGAAGATGTCCTTTGTACAAAAAAGTAACTTAGGTTGGTTAACATATACATTTCCTATGCAAAATTTAATTTTAAGGATGATTCGTACCATACCCCGTTCGATTAAGAAATATTGACCCTGGCAGACCTTGTCAGCTCCTGCTCAGAATGTGTAGAATAAGCATTCTACAGGAAATGGTAAGAACACTGGCCTTTGGCAAGAGGTGACGAGAGGCCAAGAGAGTGTTTAAATACGTGCGCATGAGAGCGACACGAGGTCTTTTAATCTGGAATCATCGGAGAAGAAGGAGCTACTGGTCTTATTTCTAAACCGAACAGGGTAAGCTAGTCTACACCCATTCTGCCATTTGCATTGCTCACTTCAGTCTAGAAACGAATCATGAGTCTATTTTAATGTATAGTTAGATATTTGTACCTGCCCGTTCAGGGCTGTCTCTACCATCAACTAGTTCTAATAGTACATCCCTATTTAAGATTCCCGCGTCCAGAGGAACGTTACGTGGTGGATTGATGCGGTCATTTTCATTTTCTTTTGGAAATGAAAAGCGTCATGCCTTGTTTTCCTAAACAGACATGAAAATTGAAAGGATAGGCATCGTAGTGGAGTTGCGGAATTTTTTCATTTATTTCACTCTGAAATAAATGAAAATTGAAATTTGTTAAATAGTGACATGTCAGAATTGTTTTTTTTCTTCGCGAATCTTTATTTTTGGGGAAAGCTGCGTAGCACGCAGTTTTAATGTTAATGATGGTTAATGTCGATAATCAGCTTTAATTCAGTCCTTACCCACCACACCCACCCAATAGGCTAATCACCCGTTTCATTAAAGCACATTACAATGCGGAGGAAACGAAAACAGAATGTTTCCTTTGGTAGCCACGGGCAATGAGGCAACAGCTCTGCGCTCTTGCTTCGTCGCGGTTTTCCGCGTCGATGCGATGTGGCATAAGGTACGTCCGTCATTCCGCGCGCCGGAAGGTTCGATGTCGGACATCCGAGTGTCATATTCCGCCCAGAATTTGGCCAGCCCGGGCACGTCTACCGACGAGCCCTTGTCATTCCGCTCCTAGTAACGCCGTGGTTCGCTCGAACCCGGTACCTTCGGTCAGGCCCTGATGGCTTTGACAAACTACCACCTGGGAAATTTTCATCAATTCCCAGGATTTTATCTAAATTTTGAAAGTGGCACTTGATTTTGATGACCCTTGTTTTTGCAGTAGTCTCTTGAACAATTTGGTATTTTTTTTAACGTAAATTTGGTGCGTGACCATGGTGTGTGTGTACTTAGTGGGTCACAGCAGAGAGTATTGCTGAAGTTAATTGTGTTTTTAATTAATTAAAGTCCTTTAAAGTTTCAATTTCATATATATATTTTTAAAACAGACCGTAACTTGTTAATGATCCGAAAAGTAACGCCGTTTGTGTTTATGTGTTTTAAGTTAAACTGTTAAAGATTATCGCAAGGAGGATATTTAATTTTATCACGTATAGTTTTGAAATGCACAAGGATCAGTGGTCGACTCACTCGTAATTTAAAATGACTGAAATCTCCTCGCACCGAAGATGGGAGCCTTGGTACTAATAATTGTAGTGCAAATTGATAAGGAGATAGTCGAGAGAATACACGAGTCAGTCGCAGAGCATTTTTATTTTTACCTTGTTTAAGGAATATTTTTTTTACTAAAGTAAAGTTAATATGTGAAAAAACGAAACGCTAATTATATTTCTAGGAATAGAGGAGCAATTATATGTCCGCTACTATACGCTGGCGTAAGTAGTAAGAGTGACGCTACCATTCGGTTAGAGTATAACCCGCTCGTTGATTAAATGTTCTAGCTAAGTATTAATAATAGGTGTTTTAGTTGTACGCGCAGAAATACCGGTAGTGAAATATAAAAGAGTGCGCAAGTGTTTATATATATGTTTTAAGGAATAGAGGAGCAATGATGTCCGCTACTAAAGGTAGTAAGTGTGACGCTCCCTTCCATTAGTTTTGAGGTTATGTCTTCCCCTACGAATGAATTGTGTACACAGAGGTACCCGTAGCAAGAGGAATGACACTGTCATTGTAGCGCAATGACATAAGAATGACTTAGTCTGCATGACTTTTAGTTTGTTAAAACACCATAGTTAGGCGTAAGCCAACTTGTAATGAAAAGTAGAACGAGACGTAAGCGGTATTCAAGGCGTGGAGTATTTCACATATTAACGAGATTTTTTTGTTATTATCCATATATTTATTGTCTCCTTCAGCTATTTATTAAAGGATAGCTTAATATTCCTCCTTTTGCGTTTTCTAGCTTTGAATTTTAAATACCTTAAATTTCATGTGTATTTATATTATGATATTTATATTTCAAGTTACGGCATTCCTTAATGTTTAAATAAACACTCTTCAGCATTATTAAACAGATTTCGTGTGGTTATTTAATCGCATCGCAAATCACTAAATCACTAAATAGCGATAAAAGTTAAAAAGGTTGTTTAAATTAAGGCAAAACTGGTTGTCATTTTTTTTTTATTAAATAACGATGAAGTATTGCGAATAGTATAATCAATCAAGCCCTCCCCTTAGGTATAATCACGTTTACATTCCGTCAGCTTACGATAGGTTTAAACACGCAAGTTTAATCTCTGCACCGAAAGCACGATTCATTAATTGTTTTCCTTTTGTTCCTTCGAACTCAGGATATGTGCAGTCGCAAGACTCAAGTCCAGGATTTTCCTCCCATGTAAGTCGCCAGATTTCCGTGCGGAAATTTTCACATTCGAGTTAGCGGAAGAAACATATCTTATTTCAGTCTCGGACAGAGAGAATTTGATGACACCTTTCTTTGTTGTAGATGAACTTTACACTCAGCTGGCTTCGGCAATGAAATTCCTAGTCTCCAAACGAGGTGTGAATAATAGCCTCTTTAAGGGCGCTTATATATGCAATTTTTTTTTCTCGTCCCTTCAGAATTTTCAAAAGTTTCCCAAATGAACTTTAATTACCTCTTACAGATTAATTTCATGTTAATCTTCGTAAAGTAGGTAATAGCGAGTAATTGTGCTTATATTTTAATCTCCCACACGTCATAGACTTTAGTTGAAGTAATATCATACGAAATCCTATAATTTTCTCCCGGCCCGGCGTCATGATGTTCATTTACGGTTCCGTTTCAATTTTTTTCCTAAGGCGACCATAAAAAGTAGTTTTGTTTACCTTATTAGGCTAAAACCTCAAAAGAGTGGATTTAGACGCTTACAGTTGTCATGGGTCAAGTGTAATCTCTTACGCGGCGAGCATTTATGCTAAGTGACAAAGAAAATACACGGCGGGCTATAGCATGACGTAGAGAAGTTTTTCCTCTTTTCTGTTTAACGCAATGCCTTATATTTTTTTTCCTTTATTCTCAGAACCGTAAATTTACTTCACAGATAGCCAAGAAATGTTTTCTAAATCAATAACCCAGATTAGTTTCAGTTTTAAATTTACATCTTTTACCTAAGAGAGACAAATGCCGTCACTATGTCGCCTTGATTTAGTCATCCATTTTATTATGTACCTTACGTAATTAATGATCTTAACGTCATTGGAGCCATGTCATTTACTCTTTTATTATATCTTCGTGATCCCGAATTTACTTGTGGCTAGGTCCGTTTTAACAGCTGTGACGTTACCAAATTTTGGGTTAATTATTTTTTTTCGTCAGTTCCTCATTTTTACAATGCTTTGACACTTCTGACATGATATTAATGGATTTCGTCGGGTTAACTTTCTGATACCAGGGGATATATTTTACACCATCTACATATTACTTTTATATATTTATCAATATTTAATCCTACATATTTTCGTTTATTTTATAGTGCCATGTCATAACTTTAGTTTTATATTGCACATTATTTTATATTTGGGAGAAGCCAGGGGCTATATATAATTTAGTCAATATATACATATATTACTTTTGATGAAGTCAGATTTTCATTTTAATGGTGTTCCAGTGTTAAGGCGTCAAATTACATTTTCCGCCTTTTATTTTCTTTAGCCTTCATTCAAACTTTGTTTTATAATTTTATCACTTATTGGGCAGTTTATTTTATTTTAGTTTACCTATCTTTACTCATGATTTTCACTTGCATATAGAAGACGATTCCTTTACACATTTTTTATATATTTTCAATATTGAATGACTGTGAGCAATGTAGTTTATTCCTATGTCCAACCTGTTTCCTCCCCTGTTCGGGAATTCCAAGAGTTCAAGGAATTTCGAAAAGTCCAGTGACTTTTTTTGAGGCCGGAAGCAGAACGCATTCCTGAAGGCTTTGGAGCTCACCAGCCTCCTGTGGTTTTCAGCGGTGTATGTCACGTAGCAGCACCGAAAATCCTACTCCAAGTGACATCCCAGGATCTGAACAGCGTCCGAAACATCAGAAGAAATGTCATCTTACAGAGCAACCCCCCCCCCCCACGACTCTAACCCCCTTAAGAAGAAGCATGAACATATTTCATGTACATCGTCCCCTTTTGCTCTGTAAGGCCAAGCAATGTCCTTCACCACATATTGGAACTTTCCGGGTACAGTCAACGACCCAAATGTGTTGAGACCCAGCCCTGTGGATCAGCAACCTGCCAGGCCACCTGTGACGTTTCATCCTACCAGTGGCCATAATTACTGTATGCAATGGCGTCTGCAGTGAACTTTCGGGGGCCTATCCTAACATCCCCCCAGTGTTCGCCATTGGACAAGGCATATTTTTGGGGCTTGGAACCGCTACTTGGAGTGGTTTCCCATGGACTACCCTGTGTCCGCCCGCCCCACGGCCCACGTCTTTTCATCTGACCTTTGCTGACCAGTATTCCGGAACTTTCCACACCGGGATTCGAATCCGGTCCCCCAGTGAAAATGATCGGTCAAGGACCATGTAAGTCACAGAACAGTGCTTCGTACCCCAGGACTCCGGGGTTGGAATGTATTTGGATTGCCCTGCCGTCTCATTTCTCAGGTCATGGTGTGCACACATAGTGTGCTAAGAACGTCAGTGGCATAGTGCAAACATAACCTTCATCTATTTTTTAATCTTCGTGTGGTTGTGCGCAGTCCAGTGGAGTTTGGTGTTTACCACGGTCCTTTGCTCTCGCCTCGAACTGTCATCCTGATGAGGCGGAAGATTGCGAGCATGCGGCATTAAAGTTTCTCACGGATTACGTTCTGTGCTTATTTAGCACTTGTTCAGAAGCAAGTCGCATGTACCGCGTTACGATGCAGTGTGTTGAACTTTCCGCTGACTCCACGGACCTGCGAACAACACTTTATATCGCATGTTGACCAACCGTCAGCATTGTTGATTACGAAAGACTCTTCCAGCGTGTGGCTAATGTAAACATAGGACTTTATTTCAGCATTCAAGCTTGAGCTTAATTCTGTTTCATTTAATTTTCGGTGAAGGGTCTCCGACATTTTTTTTTATTATTTTATTTTATGTAACCTTTTTTTCATGTAATAAACAAAAACCTTTTAAATTTTGGTGAATGGCAGAAGGTTCAATTTAAACTTTTCATGACTACAATTTCAATTTTAGAAATTGTCTTGCAAGAGGGGGTGTCGTACCATACCCCGTTCGATTAAGAAATATTGACCCTGGCAGACCTTGTCAGCTCCTGCTCAGAATGTGTAGAATAAGCATTCTACAGGAAATGGTAAGAACACTGCCCTTTGGCAAGAGGTGACGAGAGGCCAAGAGAGTGTTTAAATACGTGCGCATGAGAGCGACACGAGGTCTTTTAATCTGGAATCATCGGAGAAGCAGGAGCTACTGGTCTTATTTCTAAACCGAACAGGGTAAGCTAGTCTACACCCATTCTGCCATTTGCATTGCTCACTTCAGTCTAGAAACGAATCATGAGTCTATTTTAATGTATAGTTAGATATTTGTACCTGCCCGTTCAGGGCTGTCTCTACCATCAACTAGTTCTAATAGTACATCCCTATTTAAGATCCCCGCGTCCAGAGGAACGTTACGGATTAAATATATCAATATTTTAACAAAAAGTTTCATGTAGTTAACCTAAATTGTTGAGGATCCTTCACTTAGCTAATTTCAAACTAAAATTATAATAAGGAATCACTTGAAACACTTGCATATTGACCACTTTCAAGGACAAACAAGACAGGGCAAGTTGTGTGTTCGCTATGAGCACGGAATCAGGAGAGAGGATGGAGGCTATCACTGAGTTGTTTTTTCCCAGTTTCTTTGGTGCATAATATTGCAACACTACAATTATACATCCAGCTGCAATACTACCATAGCGTTGGTGGTCCCATCCAGGGTACAAATTTCCATGGCGGAAGGGGTATCTCACACCAACGATCATGTTCTATTAAAATTCAGCCCCCCCCCCTTCCCCATAATGTTTTTTCGAGGGGAAGAGTTTTTGTTATAACAATAAAAATTTGGCTGTAAGAGGTGATCCTTCCATGTAGGACACCCAATTGTCAACCTCACTTCCACGCAGTACACCCAATTGTCAACCTCACTTCCACGTAGTACACCCAATTGTCAACCTCACTTCCACTTAGTACAAGCAATTGTCAACCTCACTTCTACGTAGTACACCCAATTGTCAACCTCACTTCCACGTAGTACAAGCAATTGTCAACCTCACTTCCACGTAGTACACCCAATTGTCAACCTCACTTCCACGTAGTACACCCAATTGTCAACCTCACTTCCACTTAGTACAAGCAATTGTCAACCTCACTTCCACGTAGTACACCCAATTGTCAACCTCACTTCCACGTAGTACACCCAATTGTCAACCTCATTTCCACTTAGTACAAGCAATTGTCAACCTCACTTCCACGTAGTACACCCAATTGTCAACCTCACTTCCACTTAGTACAAGCAATTGTCAACCTCACTTCCACGTAGTACACCCTGGACTGCATTTTGCAGACTAACGAGGCTCTGGCGTCTGTGTTTCGTCCATATGTGTGCTGAGTGCACCTTTACAGCCTCTGCTTACAACCGCGGTCAGAATGATTTAATATTTTAGTAAACGACATTACAGTTAATATAGGTAAGATAACGTGATGGGTGCAAAATAGCCTTTAAATGCTGACGCGCCCAAAAATTCAAATTCAAATAATAGAAATAAGCAATTAGATTTAACTTCATACATACTTTACTAAGAATAATATCAGAAACACATACAAAGAAGGCAGAACAAAGAATAATGTCTGTCTGTTTGTGAATGTTGCATACATCTCTCTCTCTCTCTCTTTCTTTCTTTCTTTCTTTAGAGCTGGTAACAGCATGAGGATAAGAAGTAATTCTATAGTCATAGATAAGATTTTATAATTATATCAAAATGGACCAGTGAGGAACTGAGCCGTAGCTGCGGAGGGGTTTGTCATTATAGTCACCCTAGGCCCCTGGAACACAGAAATTAGACCGACCAGCTATTTCTCCTCCATTTCTCACCTCCTCTCGTCAGAAATGAAACATAGCACTTACATGTTAATTTAATAGGAAACTAATGTGTTCTCAAAATCTATTATTTTTTGTCCCTCCACCTAGTTACGTATATCAGATTTTTAATTTTAAATCGAATTTGCAGATGTGAACATAACCACACACTGCTTCAATGAAGATGGTGTGGGATGCTCAACCTACTGGCCTTTTATTAGCCATATTTCTTGAATGCTAAGTTTTAATTTCGTCGGACTCATCGGAAAAGAGTAGGTAAATAAAATGTCTTCAATGTCTAAATATGCGAGCTACATCTAGGCAGAGGGGTGCAAATCTATTCTCGTCCTGAGCGCTGAAATCTCTAGCTACAGCTCGGATAAGGAGATATTTCCTTTGGAGAGACCATTAGCAGATTTAAACAATTATAGATCCATGACATAATAAAAGTATGAAATTTCATTGATTATTATTAATATAAAGGAAAAAATTAAATCAAATCTAACACTTATTAAAAGCTTTTCACCTATTGTCTAATTTCTTGTAAATTCTGAACCAGTTGTTAAAAGAATTAATTTACTAGTTTATAAATGTACCAAATTAATTTATTTATACATGTCTAATTATATTAATTAATTATTTAATAATTGACATATATTTCATTATATATATATATATATATATATATATATATATATATATATATGGTAAAGGAGGGGAAGATCGCCACCAAAATGCTTTTCATTTTTCCCTTCTAAACGAATGGGGGGAGAAGGAGAAAATTTATACGATACAAAAAGTAGTCATTGTGGATTATGAGGAATATAACATGAATACAGTGTTACTTATACTAATGACGTAATATTAAAAATACTAAAATGAGAAATAGTGGCGAAATTCGTCATATAACTTATTTATCATTTTATCGTCAGTTTAAGTGTATGATATACCAAGTTGTTGCCAATAAGTCAGACAACAAAGTGTAAAAGACCTAAAAATGACAATACAAAACTGCTTAAAAAGATACAATACAAACATGTTTAAGAAACATAGGCCTAAATGTTCATATGCATTGTGAACAAGTTGTGTGTGAAAGATCGCCTGTAAGAAGGGAAATTCGATACATTTTCTGTTACTCTGGCGAATTTACCAGCAAATGCATAGTCGAAAGAAAGCATCTTATGTTTACTTGTACATGCACGCTTTCCAAAGCAACCTTTTCACGACATTCTTAAGGTTTGAGGTTACGATATCAATAATTAAATGTAAGAAAAATAATTCTTATCTGCAACGAAATGACAATTTCCAACGTAGTATTGAATTTCGGCCCCTTTCTTTGTCTTCTGTGTAGACGCAACTGCGCATTCCACACTGTACTGCTTGCTTGCTAGTTCGCTCTCCACACTGTAGTTTTCAGTGGAAACAAGGCACATGTTACTTGATTTTTTACAGGCATCAGTAAGTGTTTCCAACCTATAGTTTCTATCTACGATTCCAAAAACGACAAGTACGGCGAAATTTCCAGCATGGCGAACATCCCTTCTTTTATCCTATATATACGATTTCGGGCTTGCCCCCCTTAACAAAAACCTGTGAACAGGCCTGATAACGTCCAACCAGGAATACATCAGAACTGAAATAGAAGAATAATTTTGAATCTTATATTAGCCTCACAAAAGTCTCAGTTATAACCTTCCAACATGTTCTGCATATTGCTCTTAGATAGCAATGCGAAATATACATATGTATAAATTTAATGTAATAATGTTCATATAATGATCATATAAGACACCTCTACTTAAGACTAAGGAGCAAAAATCTGTTAAATTTTTATTTTAGGCCCCGCGAATATTGTATGCCCCCGGACACGTACCCAGCTAGGGCCGGCCCTGCATACCAATGATGACGTTGCACATAAAGAGACTCTGTTTAGGCTTTATATAAGGGATTGTGCATCATTCCC
Organism: Lepisma saccharinum; assembly: GCF_977018435.1. Taxonomy (NCBI): domain Eukaryota; kingdom Metazoa; phylum Arthropoda; class Insecta; order Zygentoma; family Lepismatidae; genus Lepisma; species Lepisma saccharinum. The sequence goes on along the minus strand of NC_139256.1, from coordinate 27,747,575 downwards.
TTTCCGAAACGGCTTTAATTTGAAACTGTATCGTCCTATTTTTATCAATACCCGTGAATACGAGAAGCGATAAAGTGAATAGTCAAGTATATATGGCAGGCAACCTTACATAATGTTGTGATCAGTAAGTAAGCTGAAATGTATCTAATTTAATTGTAAGTGTGCAAATTTCTATTGCATATATATTGAAACCATATTATGCTAATGTCCATAAGTCCATTGTCATTGACAAATATCCATTCCATTAGTTTACAATTGTATGTAAATATTTAACCAGAATTCGAATGGTATCTATCTATATTTTCTTTAGTCATCTGCAGGTGACACCGTGAAGGAAAAGCGACTGATGGAAATTGTATCTGGTGAACAGACCCATACAAATGACGTCGGATCGAACGTAACGTAAGCGAAAATACATGCTTCGTGTAAGCTTTCCATCACACAAACATTCAACCTTCGAACACTAATCCGCGAGCTACGCCGCTGAACATAATTGTCCATTCACCGCACATTGTTGACAACAATGGCGCTTCTGTGTACGATTGAGAAAGCACTCCATATTTAACAAATTAACACGACCTCGCAGAACACACCCAGAGCGTCCGGAACAACTTGGTACATCCCGTGTTAACTGCGAAACAATGAGAGGCCAACTTGTGCCCCTGAATGCACGCAACCCTCATCTTCACAACTTTTCCAGCGCGTAAGGGAGCTACAAAGAGCCACAGGTTGTCGAACTCCTCTGTGCATCGCAACGCGTGGGCGGGCTCTTCCAGTATCGCAGTATTGATCGCTCCCTCCCCCCCTTCTCTCTCGCTCTCTCTGTGATTTACAGACGACACACACACTCTTGGCTGGATTTCACTATCAGCTGGCTGGGAGCTCTTTTCAAAGTTTTCCCGATATATCTTGGTTTTACTCTCCCCGCCCACAATGTGCTTATGGACAAATGAGGGAATTATTATACATCCACAGACCTTCTTAACTCTCGTGTTCACTGAGCGAACGAGAGCTTCAGTGGCGGCGATTGCGTTCCAGAACTGGGGGGCAACCCTTTGTAGATAAGGTTTAGCATAGTGCGGGGGCAAAAATGACGAAACGTTGGGGGGCGACTGCCCTCGTCCTAATCGCCGGCAGCCACTTCCCATGAGTATACATACGAATACAAGTGCCTCCCCGATGGCAAAATTGTAATGTCGTCGCATTGTAATCAAGGGATCCCGGGTTGGATACCCGTTGGAAGGATGTAGTGGTTCAGAAAACACTTTAAACTGTACACCCAGTCAATGTTAGCCTTTCTGGCCTTAAACTGGACTTAAAACAACCGCAACAACTTTACATACTTTGATTAAAAATCACTTATTTCCAACAAATTTCTCCTCTTCCACTTTTTGCTATCTTCACTAATAACTGAGTTATCCCATTGGACTGGACGTTTGAATCATGCTGAGTGTGTGTGTGTCGGTCTTCCTGGTGGAGGTTTCAGCATAACGAGCTACAAATTTTAAGATTCCAGTTGTAATCTTTGCTAAGGCATCATTTACCTCATCTATATTGTCGATTCATCACTCCTCATACTCCCGATTAACCAATAGAAAATCGATGTAAAATACCGAAATGGAAATTGTGTTTGCATGCGAGGGTAAAGGTGTGCATTTTAACATGTCATGAAAGCATGCATATAGGGGTGTGTAGCCCCCACACACTCACAATCCCCGCTATTCGTGAATGTGCTATGATCAGCACCACGCTCATAAAATATCGTTTAGCGTAGGAACAATTTGTTCACTGTAGCAGAACTACATTTTCTCTCACAAGTCGGAATGCGCAATACGTTACCCACACAAGTCAAAACGGGCAATACGTTTGCCCACACAAGTCAAAACGGGCAATACGTTTGCTCACACAAGTCAAAACGGGCAATACGTTTGCCCACACAAGTCAAAACGGGCAATACGTTTGCCCACACAAGTCGAAACGCGCAATACGTTTGCCCATACAAGTCGAAACGCGCAATACGTTTGCCCACACAAGTCAAAACTCGCAATACTTTTTCCCACACAAGTCGAAACGCGCAATACGTTTGCCCGCACAAGTCGAAACGCGCAATACGTTTGCCCACACAAGTCAAAACGCGCAATACGTTTGCCCGCACAAGTCAAAACGCGCAATACGTTTGCCCACACAAGTCAAAACGCGCAATACGTTTGCCCACACAAGTCAAAACGCGCAATACGTTTGCCCACACAAGTCAAAACGCGCAATACGTTTGCCCGCACAAGTCGAAACGCGCAATACGTTGAAACGCGCAATACGTTTGCCCGCACAAGTCGAAACGCGCAATACGTTTGCCCGCACAAGTCGAAACGCGCAATACGTTTGCCCGCACAAGTCGAAACGCGCAATACGTTTGCCCGCACAAGTCGAAACGCCCAATACGTTTGCCCGCACAAGTCGAAACGCGCAATACGTTTGCCCACACAAGTCGAAACGCGCAATACGTTTGCCCACAAAAGTCGAAACGCGCAATACGTTTGCCCACACAAGTCGAAACGCGCAATACCTTTGCCCACGCAAGTCGAAACGCGCAATACGTTTGCCCACGCAAGTCGAAACGCGCAATACGTTTGCCCACGCAAGTCAAAACGCGCAATAAATTTGCCCACGCAAGTCAAAACGCGCAATAAGTTTGCCCACACAAGTCGAAACGCGCAATACGTTTGCCCACACAAGTCGAAACGCGCAATACGTTTGCCCACACAAGTCGAAACGCGCAATACGTTTGCCCACACAAGTCGAAACGCGCAATACGTTTGCCCACACAAGTCGAAACGCGCAATACCTTTGTCCGCACAAGTCGAAATGCGCTATACCTTTGTCCGCACAAGTCGAAATGCGCTATACCTTTGTCCGCAAAAGTCGAAACGCGCTATACCTTTGCCCGCACAAGTCGAAACGCGCTATACCTTTGCCCGCACAAGTCGAGACGCGCAATACGTTTGCCCATACAAGTCAAAACGCGCAATACGTTTGCTCACACAAATCAAAACACACTACGCTTAAGCTCGTAATCGGAAAGGTCCTTTTTTGGTGATCCTTTGTATTGCAGTGTTCTTATGCAAAAATTATGTGAATGTTCGACAAGTGAATAACGATTTCCGTGCAAATGTAAATGCAGGGACGGGAGATTTAGGCATGCAATTGCTGCGAACCACTGCACTTTACGAGCAATATCGATATTCAGGTCGTTCCTGCTGATCCCATCCCATGTCTAGGATAAGAAATCGCTGGTGCTCAGCATAAAAGAAAATTCCATATTCCTCTGCATAAAGAACCAGATATATCTATGCGCTGAATTCGCTCCGAAACGGGTCGACATTCTAGAATTAATGGTGAAATCAATTTCGCAAGAAAAGAAGGCGATTCCTTAGCAAAATGCCTCTGCTAGAATGTATGAATTTTTTAACAAGACTCGAGACAGTAAGATTTAGTAGGATATTGAACAATGGAGAATTCATTCATCCCAATGTACAAGTGCAATGTAAAGGTGACTTGATGAATTGCAAGGGTAGAGTTAGTTTCTTTATTTTTCGTTTCTACATCTACCAAATTCTGTTGCTGTTCTCTGCCGAACTTTTCCGATTGGTGTGCTTGGATATTGTTCGTCACTTGGTTGTCATATTTTTACATAGGAGCAGGATGATGTGCGATAATGTTTGCAAAATTAAGTTTCGAAAAATATCCCAATGAACTTCTGTTGCTTTAAACTAGTTTTCCAGCAATGCTTAAAGTGGGGGAAACGTGGACTTATGCTTTTCCACAGATAAGAGAATTTTCATAGAGCATCTCCAGCACCAGGATAATTTGTATACCTACCCTCGTCTATGTTTTCAGTTACAATTCCACAATTTTGATTTTTAACAGTCAAATAAAAACCTTAGAAGTAAAGCAAAATGTAGGATAGACTGTATACAGGTCAAGTTTGCATTAGGTATGAACTGTTATTTACAAAACGATCTCAAGGCTGCAACTCTGAGCCAGGTAGCTTCAAAATTCCGTTTTTATTTTAAAAATGGCTCCTCCTATACACACTTACACCACTCAAGAGGGATTTTCTTGCTCTCTGTCAGCCTAACACTTACAGAAATTTTCTCGGCAAATGAAAATTCAATATCCCTGTGCATGCTTACCACACTAGCAACTTTACTAATGGAGGAGAAAGCTCGACAATGGCATCAGTGGATGGGTAGATGGGTGGAAAGGCCTTCTCAGTGGCTGATAAGTGTCTGCACATGGACCACAAAGACTTATTCTTCTTAAGATACACAGGCGCTAACTCAAAATGAAAATATATGTGCTAAAATGCAGCAAACTTGTGAAACCCTACACACAGAAATATATTAAATAAGAATCAAAAATAAATTTAGGTTTTCATTTGATTCTTCCTGGTATATGAAGCCTTTCCAGATATCTCCGGGGTGGGGGGGCAAGTGCCCTGGCCCCCTCTGCGGACGCACTTGCTTCATTACACTAGGCAAAGAGGCGAGACACGATAAAGATGCCATTCCCTCAGTTAAGAAAATTTCCATAAGGATATTTTACCCAAGCATCTCCCACATGCAGCATCTTGATTCATACAAGCATCCCTCTACTGTGTCCAATCTCAACCAAGCACTGTTCTTGAAAGCGAGATTTTATACATAAGAATGAGTGGATTATTGTAATGAAATGGAGAAATACTAAAATACCTGGAGCTGCAGGTATTCGAATGCAAGAACAACTGCATCTCAACATTGCTGTACAGATAGATGAAGATTCTTATCTTTGTGATTCGCGCCCTCAGCTAGGCTTATAACAAGAAAGTTTCACGTCTTTTGAAAACTTTTGCGAATGTACACAACAAAGCCTGTCAGCAACATACAATGGGTCTTCTACTTGGATAAATCGGTTTGTAGATCTTTCTTTACCGGATCTCCCGTAAGAAAAATGCCAGCAATCCTCTTGCTGAAATCGATTTATGAGATTTGCTTGTTTTCTTTCATCTTGATAGTATTTTAAGCGTTTATATCTTCCCTGTTCTTTTCATTTTGATGGATTGTTGTCTTTGAATGTTTTTCAGAAAAGTGCTTTGAGAAACTGGATTGCGTATTAAATGTTCTTACTGGAAATGTAGCGTAGTTCTATTCGTTTTGCGTTTCGATATTTTCTTGTGGTTTTATTTATTCTCTTATTTTCAGGCATTCTGGTTTCCACACTCATTTTACTTGAACCTGTTGTCCATTTTTCGCACATCATCATCATCATCATCAGAGTAGGTCTACCTGTTGATTGATTGAGTTGGTGTTTTAAGTTCACTTTATGCCCAGTAAGGCTAATCGGGACTGGATCTACAGTTTAAAGTGTGATGCGAACCACTATGTGTCTCCACCGGGTATCGAACTCGGGACCCTTTGCTTACAAGGCGACGACGCTTCCACTGCGCCATTGGGGAGGTTGTCTACTTGTTAAGGTTACTGGACAGGGTGCATCATCAGTCACAACTAAAAAATCCTCCCAGGCATTACCGTTCATAAACACATCCTGCAGGAGCGTATATTCTAGGCCTAGCTAGGCTATCTGCGAAGCCTGAAGCGTAGAGAATAAAATACAGGAGAAAAATCGATCAGAAATTGCAAATAAAATTATTCATATCAGTGAGATGATGATGGTGATTCTGGAGTTGGTTACCTGATTTCATATGAGTTGGCAACCTGATTTCTTATGAGTTGGCAACCTGATTTCTTATGAGTTGGCAACCTGATGTCATATGGGTTGGCAACCTGATGTCATATGGGTTGGCAACCTGATGTTATATGGGTTGGCAACCTGATGTCTTATAAGTTGGCAATCTGATGTCTTATGAGTTGGCAACCTGATTTCTTATGAGTTGGCAACCTGATGTCATATGGGTTGGCAACCTGATGTCTTATGAGTTGGCAACCTGATGTCTTATGAGTTGGCAACCTGATGTCTTATGAGTTGGCAACCTGATGTCGTATGAGTTGGCAACCTGATGTCGTATGAGTTGGCAACCTGATTTCTTATGAGTTGGCAACCTGATTTCTTATGAGTTGGCAACCTGATGTCTTATGAGTTGGTAACCAGATTTCCTATGATTTCTTAGTAGTTTCTTAGTAATTAGTAAACGAATTTCTATTCATAGCCTAGGAGCACGTGACATGGTGAGAAAGCCCAGACCTTGGACCCAGTATACGCCACTGACATCCCGTGTTCTGAGACTACCTACATATGACCACATAATACACTAATCTCCTGCCAGCCAGCTTGGCGGAGTGGTTAGCACAGAGCACTATGACGCAAGTATTAATAACAACCTGTGGCGCTACAGCCCTTTAAAACCTTGGGCCTACATGCCGTCACTCCAACCTGATCCTATTCACTCACTCACCCGTGATGGGAGATCAGCCAACCAGCTAAGATGTGACGTGTGGTCAGAACGACGAACCCCCAGCCTTTTTGTATGTTATCCTGGCCGGGTTCCGCTACTCATTCGTAGCTCCCCAATTTTCTCACGATAATGCGCGGGCACACGTCCCATACGCAGGCAAAATCTCAGGAGAAAGTTGTTACGCTTTCCCCAGGAGACTCGAACCTGCGTGCATACCGTAGCTGGAGCCCAATGCATGAGCCTTAGACCGCACGGGCACAGCCGGGTTCAAATATCGACCTGGGTCATAGGTGTCTTTGTGAGTGTGCCTTCATAAATTTCACCATATCATCACTCATTCTCATCTTCGCGGTTAGCCAAAAGTGGAAGAAAATTGCGCTAAATAACCAATCAAAAACGCTAGCTTGAAGACGGAGACAAAACGAGTCTCTGATACGTTGGTGTGTGTGCGCTTGTGTGTGTGGATGTATGTATGTGAAATGTCGTCACCTTGTTATCAAGAGTTCCTGGATTGAGGCATATAGTGCTTGAGATCCCAGTTAAAATGTAGTTTCATTCCCGATTGGTCTATTTGTACAGTGTCTGTCAAAAGTATTAGGACAACGACATTTTAAACTAGGCAACCCAATTTACACAAGGTGTTGGTGGGTTGCGTGTAGAGTTAGGCTCAATTTCAGGGTTGCCACATGCACAGTAGATATTTATAAAATACGCGAAAGAAATAAAAACAAGTATTATTGTATAAAAATATTAAAAATATCACTATTATATCGCAAGTGACAAAATTCTTTCTCAAAGGGAAAAAAATGTTTTCTAGTATTTCATCGCTGATGAGTCTACAGAAAGGAAAAGAGGTGAGAGAAAACGAAAGGTGGAAAAGGAGAGGAGAAAGAGAAAGCGAGAGGAGAAGAGGAAAAGTAGAGGAGAGAAGAAAGGGAGAATAGACGAGGAGAGGAGATGTAGTGAGGAGAATGGAAAAAGATTCTAGGAGAGATGAGGAAAATGGAGCAAAGAAGAGAAAAGAAAAGAAAAACGAGATGAGAGAAGAGGGGAGTGGAGAGTAGAGTAAAGGAGAGAAAAAGAGAACGAAAAGAAGAGGAGAAGAGTGCAGTGGAGTCGGAAATCTAAGACAGGAAAGGAGATGAGTGGGATGGAGATAAGATGCGAGAAAAGTAGGGAAGGCGATCTGAGATAAAAGCAGAGCAGAAGGAGGGGAGAGGAGAAGGAGAAGAGAAGAACAGAAGGGACTGAAGAGAAGAGGTAGTTGCAGAAAATATCGTCTCAGCGTCAAGAATTGATGCATTGGTCAAATTATCGACATGAAACATTCAACAACATTTTGAAATGTATTGGAGAATGTATTAGATCGGTGCGAAATGCCTTTTGGCTTAGTTCAATATCTTCCATGTAAGATATTTGATTTTACCTACTATTATACCATTAAAAACATGAATGTATTTTTAATATTTATAAGAATTATCCAATTTTGGTCCACTTCTAGGTTCATTGAAATGGAGATTTTGTAATTTCATATTTCCCCTCCCCCCATCGTTAATTCCAAACTGAATCATTCCATTTCACATGACGTGGAGAATTAACACAATGGGATAGGTCTAAAACTTACGAAAATTTTCTGCCACCGGAAGGGTTTGAACCTACGACCATAAGATTGACAGTCCTAAACGGTAAACACTACCCTACAAGCTTTCGCTCCTGAAAGTAAGTAGAAGGAGCTGACCAATGTGAAATGTAGATGCAACTCTCCTCCTACATGTAATGTGCAAACAATACTCGTTTGTAACAAAGAAAACGAAGGTAGTGCGACTCGGCGAAAACATTAAATGGAGAATTGCACATGATAAGAACTTTTCATTCGATATTTGCGGAGGTATCCTTGTATTGAACTCGAGTGGGAGTTCAAAATTAGTATGTCCTGAATTGCCACAAATATAAATAGTTATTTCATTAATATTTGTCAATGTCCCTGAAGCAGTACACAATTATCGTTAGAGTATCATAATTCACGATCTTATACATGAAAATATCCCTTTGAACGTGTGTCAATTCATTTATTTGTTTATTTTTTTAATATAAATTCCATATGCAGAACGTTGTAGCCACTATACACTGCTATTACAAATAATGTTACCATGCTCTTGTTTATAATAAAAGGATAATTTTAAAAGGACGCCTCCTAAGGAGGAGCGAACCTGGGATCGCTGACAGCCCAATCGAGAACTCTAGCCACTACACTACGCCCTTACCTTGGATTAAAACAACAACTTTTAAGTATTCTGTCCCTCCAATATTTTAAATGTCGTTGGGTATACATGTAGTTGAAGTTTTACTTTAATTTTGAATTGCTTTCTTGTAGTATAGCAGATATCTTCGACAAATAATTTTCGAAGTGATGAAGAAAAACTAGAATATTGGTAGTTGTGAAAATGCGAGTTATTTCTTCTAACTTATTATTGTGATTAGACATTATTAATGGAAAATATTTAGAGCCTTGCTCATTGCAGGACGATATTATTTTCCTGTGATACTGCAACAGACGAAATACTTGTTTACTGACGCAAGTCTCGTGTTCAGAAGAGTCTTATGAAATGTATTTGCTGTTGCGTAGTGTAACACGAAATAATTACACCGTTTGCGAACTACCAAATCTGCGCAACGTAAGACGTAAACAGGCGGAAAATTTTATACATTAAATCACTTCACATTTGACAGTATTAGTCAAGAGAGACTCGTGGGACACTGTGTTAAGGTGCTGGAGTAAATACTTCTTATTTTTCTTCCTCGAAGAACAACAATTTTTAAAGTAGAGCAACACTCGTTCCGCTCTTTTTTTATTTCTTTTAAATTCTTGCACATTCCTTTAATTGGGTTAAAAATAAATAAAAATATTGCTTCCATTTCTGTCATTGTCGTAGACCAGGCCCGTACGCAGGATTTCTTTCAGGGAGGGGCCAGACCCAAATTTTTATATATAATATACAGATATTACAAAATAGTTCAAATAGTGCGAGCGCCATTGAAAAGTCATGCTAATTCTATGTTTAGAAAATAATATATTTATAAATTAAATGTTGCGTACTAGGAATTATTATTACAATAAAGAACATGTCTAATTGTGAGTTAAGAAAAAAACAATAATAAGGAGACATTCTCGCATCATGATTGCAGTTCGAAAAAGTCGGGATAGGGATTGAAAGTAACGGACTGTCCTGACTAAATCGGTGAATCTGATTTTCTGCTAGCCTTGCATTATAAAATAAAAACCATCCAATATTACAGCCTGAAGACTTTTGCGCAAGAAACAGATTCATTTATGTAAGAACAAAATTGAAATTTTTACACATTTCTAAAATCGACGATGTTATTTTCGTAGTTATTGATAGGTTCACATTTAAATATTTGAGGGTTCGAGGGGCGCATGCCCCCCCCCCCCGAGTACTGGCCTGACGTAGACAGTGGGAGAGAAATTTTGGAGAATCTTTCTATTAAATTTATTATGTACATCCACCTTATGCTCAGATAGGTTTATTTACAATCGTGAACTTTTCGTTTAATAGATAATATTTGGTTTTAAATGACGGGAGAACATTGGTCGAATTTCCTTTCTTGCTCTTTTGAGAGAATATATACTTCTACATTACCAATCGCGTTCGGAAACGGTGAAAAAAAATGACTTGGTTTTCAAAGGCAGACAAGCTTGGTAGCGTAGCTTGCTCGCGTTCAAAGTGACTCACTCACGCTATTCAAGGCCACTTCTTATCGCAAAACACTGTGCGTCAATGCACAGTGTCTGCAACCAGCAAGTTACAAATGACAAGAGTCGAATTTTAAAGAGAATCTGAAGAATGATAGATTTCATCAGAGGCGGCTAGGTGGGCACTAGCTCAACATGCAATAGTTTAAGTGATAATTTCTGACAAACAAGAAACGTAATTAAATAAGTATTGGGATAGTAATACGTGTATCCGCTCCTTTTTAACAACGTAAGCTCGAAGACAAACTGTATTCCACTTGTTTATATTGGCAACTTGGTCAACCAGAGGCTATTATAAGGAACTATTTCGTAGATGTTCATGTAACCGTTACAAAATTACAAATAAAATATATTCACAAGCTTGAATATACTAACAACGAAGAAATAAATTCAGAGTTAAATTTCAATTACATGTGTATAGAGTAATTCTAGAAGTACAGAGCTATATCATAGTATTGAACTTCTTTTTGCAGAATAACGTTTACAATATTGACGCGACAGAATAATTAAAAATTGTTGATCCAAGGGAAACAAAGGGCGTAGTGTATTGGTCAGAGTTCTTGAAGGCTTTGATTGCGGTCCCAGGTTCTATCCTCCATACTAGGTGTTCTTTTTTTTCTTTTTTTAAATCCGTTTCTATTAAACAAGAGCATGGTAACATTATTTGTAATATTAGTGTATAGTGGCTACAACGTTCTGCATATGGAATTTATATAAAAAAATAAACAAATAAATGAATTGACACACGTTCAAAGGGATATTTTCATGTATAAGATCGTGAATTATGATACTCTAACGATAATTGTGTACTGCTTCAGAGACATTGACAAATATTAATGAAATAACTATTTATATTTGTGGCAATTCAGGACATACTAATTTTACCCCTTTTCCCACTCGAGTTCAATACAAGGATACCTCCGCAAATATCGAATGAAAAGTTCTCATCATGTGCAATTCTCCATTAAATGTTTTCGCCGAGTCGCACTACCTTCGTTTTCTTTGTTACAAACGAGTATTGTTTGCACATTACATGTAGGAGGAGAGTTGCATCTACATTTCACATTGGTCAGCTCCTTCTACTTACTTTCAGGAGCGAAAGCTTGTAGGGTAGTGTTTACCGTTTAGGACTGTCAATCTTATGGTCGTAGGTTCAAACCCTTCCGGTGGCAGAAAATTTTCGTAATTTTGTGTTAATTGTCCACGTCATGTGAAATGGAATGATTCAGTTTGGAATTAACGATGGGGGGAGGGGAAATATGAAATTATAAAATCTCCATTTCAACGAACCGAGAAGTGGACAAAAATTGGATAATTCTTATAAATATTAAAATTACATTCATGTTTTTAATGGTATAATCGTAGGTAAAATCAAATATCTTACATGGAAGATATTGAACTAAGCCAAAAGACATTTCGCACCGATCTAATACATTCTCCAATACATTTCAAAATGTTGTTGAATGTTTCATGTCGATAATTTGACCAATGCATCAATTCTTGACGCTGAGACGATATTTTCTGCAACTACCTCTTCTCTTCAGTCCCTTCTGTTCTTCTCTTCTCCTTCTCCTCTCCCCTCCTTCTGCTCTGCTTTTATCTCAGATCGCCTTCCCTACTTTTCTCGCATCTTATCTCCATCCCACTCATCTCCACTCCTCGTATCTCCTTTCCTGTCTTAGATTTCCGACTCCACTGCACTCTTCTCCTCTTCTTTTCGTTCTTCTCTTTTTCTCTCCTTTACTCTACTCTCAACTTCCCTCTTCTCTCATCTCGTTTTTCTTTTCTTTTCTCTTCTTTGCTCCATTTTCCTCATCTCTCCTAGAATCTTTTTCCATTCTCCTCACTACATCTCCTCTCCACGTCTATCCTCCCTTTCTTCTCTCCTCTACTATTTCTCTTCTCCTCTCGCTTTCTCTTTCTCCTCTCCTTTTCCACCTTTCGTTTTCTCTCACCTCTTTTCCTTTCTGTAGACTCATCAGCGATGAAATACTAGAAAACCTTTTTTTTCCCTTTGAGAAAGAATTTTGTCACTTGCGATATAATAGTGATATTTTTAATATTTTTATACAATAATACTTGTTTTTATTTCTTTCGCGTATTTTATAAATATCTATTGTGCATGTGGCAACCCTGAAATTGAGCCTAACTCTACGCGTAACCCACCAACGCCTTGTGTGAATAGGGTTGCCTAGTTTAAAATGTCGTTGTCCTACAACTTTTGAGAGACACTGTACACAAGGTGGACTTTAAAAGAAAACTCATCAACAAGTGTATATGTACAGATATATAAACCAAGTACAGTGCTTAAAAAGCTGTAGAGGCACCTTGTACGCAAAACTTGTTCTTGTGACTGTACAAGGAAAACTTGTATTTCTTTGATTTAGTATTGCAGCTGCGACTCAGGTATGTCTTACGAGATAACCCGATGTCTGCTTCCGTGCTACAAGACACCGCCAAATGCTGCAACCCGTGTTGAATATTTCATAGAGAATTCGCCAGTGGTATCCGCTGAACTTTCTGGAGTCGGAACTGGAGGACGGGAGGATATCATCCATCAACCAGGCGAAGGGAAATTTGGGAAAAGGAAGTTAAGGGGCTAGGATCGACTCCAGATGCTATCCTCTTAACGAGAATAAATCTGAGACAAGAGATCAATGCAAATTTCTTCGTTAAAAACCTCCGTTGAATCTCTTGTAATTCCACAAATTTTCTCCCATGTTTTACAGCTTAGTGTCTACCGTAGTCGCTTGGAGTGGGTGGTTCAGAAATTGGCAGATTTAGCGCGGGTTCGAGCTTCTCCCAAAAGAGATTAGGAGAGAGGATTATCGTTTGGCCTCCCGATGACGTAGTGATAACGCAGTCGCTTGTAATCAATGGGTTCCAGGTACAATCCACGAAGGCACATTGTAGGTGCAATGCACTTTAAACTGTATTTCCCGTCCCGTAACAATGGACTTAATGCACGAAAAGCGTCGTTGTATCTAAGCTCAAAACAAGTGGATAAGTACAAAATGGAATCCTACAAGAACTTCCTTCAGTGTCATCTTTTTTCAGTCAAAGAATGAAACAATTTAGCACAAAAGGTCAATCGGGAATGGATCTGATAGATGCTGTTGAATACCAGAAAGCAAAACAAAGACTTCTTCGTTACAACTCGATAACTATGCGAGGCCTCCCCGATGGCGCAGTGGTAACATCGTCGCCTTGTAATCAAGGGTTCCCGGGTCCTATACCCGGTGGGGGCACATAGTGATTCTGATCCCACTTTAAACTGTAGGTCTAGAACTGATTCTAAAGGTAAACTTGAGAAGCAAAACTACCCTTTTAGATTGACAATAGATTCTACTTGCAGATAAAAAAATGTAGTTTCTCTCGAGTTATTCAGAATCAAGAACAAATGTTTACACTTTTCATGCATGTAGAAAAATCGTGCTTTTCTTCAGATGTTGAGATTCAGAAGCATTGTTTTACAGATATATACCATATATACAGGGGAAAACTGACACAGGTGAAAGTACACGATAATAGAAGCAAAACAAGTCTCTGTAAACATGGGTCTGAAAACGAGCCGTTTTCGAGATAATCGCGAATGTGTGATTACAAGCCGCCACTGACTTATTTCTTTGTAAACGTCGTCTTAGTTGGTAAAATCCTAATAATGTGTGCGAATGTGTGGTCACAAGCCATCATTGATTGCATTTTGTAAACACCTAGTGCTTTACTCCTTGCGCGGTCCGAGGTTTCCCCTTTGTTTACAAAACAGAACATTTCCGAGAGGTGGCGTTGTATGGATAATGAGTACACAGTATAATCATACTGTGGGGGTCACGTCAGTTGTTCTGGACTGTGTAGTGAAAATGGAACCTTACAGCAACGAAGAGTACATTTTACCAACTAGGATGACGTTTACAAACACTGAAGTCAGTGACTGCTTGTACCAACACATTCGCACACATTATTAGCATTTTACCAACTAGGACGACGTTTACAAACAATGAAGTCAGTGGCGGCTTGTAATCACACATTCGCGAATATCTCGAAAACTTCTCGTTTGCAGACCCATGTTTATATTATATGCATTATCGTGTACTTTCACCTGTGTCAGTTTGCGCTATTACTTATGAGATACCCTGTATATTTGCTCTAGTTGTTCAGATCTAGAAGCATTTTTCCTTAGTGTCCACATTCAGTTGTGTAGATTCAGAAACATTGCCTCAGTTGATCAGATTCATAAGTATTGTTTCATAATCTACGTACAATAGAAATGAGATAGATATCTGTACGCTACTGTTGAGAAGCAGTTTAATTTTTCTATTTTAAGTAGATTATAAAACAATACTTCTGAATCTGAACAACTCAGTGAAAACCTAATTCTTCTATCTACACGCAGAGCGTAAAACAATGTTTCTGAATCTAAACAACTGAATATGGACACTGAGGGTAAAATGCCTCTGGATCTGAACAACTGAAGAAAAAAAATATATATATCTGTAAAAAACAATGCTTCTCAACCTCAACAACGTAAGGAAAGTACGATTTTTCTATATGTATGTAAAGTGTAAAAATTGCTCTTGAATCTGAATTCGAGAGAAACTACATTATTCTATCTACTTGCAGATAGAGAAATTAAGTTTTCCCTCAGTTTTTCTGATTCGGAGGCATTGTTTCACACTCTACTATCAGATAGAATAAATTTCCATCTGTTGTTCATATTCAGAACATTGTTTCACACTCTACTTGTAGATAGAATAATTACGTTTTCTATGAGTAGTTCGTGTTCAGAAGCCTTGTTTTACACTCTACTTCTATGCACAAAAATTGAATTTTATTGTAGTTTTCAGAATCATTGTTTCGCCCTCGACTTCCAGTGATTTAAGTGAACCTCTTCCCACATGAAGCATATAACTAAGTAACTCTCTAGCCTTCTTAAACACGAAGGTTCATGGCTGCAGCAACACAGGCCTTCCATCTGTCCCTATCTTGAGCAAGATATATACTCTTTTCCATCCCTACCGATTTCCTTTAGGTTCATCTCAACGTTGTCCATCCATCTTCGTCTTGGGCTTCCTATAAGTTAATATTTTAAATAAGGTTCTTTTGTTAATATTACTCCTAAGTACTTGAATTTGGAAACTGGTTCAAACGAGTTGTTATCAATAATTAGATTTTGATTGTTACCTAACACTTGGTTTCGGCCTGTAAACATATATTTAGTATTCTCTTTGTTAACTTCCAAACCTATCTCTTTAGCAGTTTTGAAAAATATTTTAGCATTATTCTTAATTGTATTTATATCATCCCCTAATAAGTCTACATCATCTGCATATGCTAACAACTGAGTCATACCATTTAATTTTAGTCCTTCTTTAGTTTCTTTTACCTTCCTAACAGCATATTCTAAGGCAAAATTAAAGAGCAATGGAGATAATGCATCTCCTTGTTTTAACCCATCATGAATTGTAAATTTGTCAGACACATTAATACCCACACGAATTTTACTTTTTGTTTCACTGGTGCATACTTTCATCATACTAACAAGCTTCTTATGTATTCCAAACTCTACTAATATATTATATAATTTATCTCTTTTGGCCGAATCATATGCTTTTTTGAAATCAATGAATAGCCGATGGACATTTTGGTTATATTCCCACTTTTTCTCAAGGATCTGTCTGATGTGAAAAATTTGATCTGTAGTTGATCTGTTACGTTTAAATCCACATTGATAATCACCTATAATTTCATTAGCATATTTGGTTAGTCTTGTTAAAAGAATGGTAGATAATATTTTATATGTTGTTGGGAGTAAAGAAATTCCACGGTAATTATTGCAGTTCATTTTATCACCTTTTTTAAACACAGGAACAATTATGGATTCTTTCCACTGTTGAGGGATTTCTTCTTTATTCCATATTAAACAAATTAATTTATGAATTGGACATATTAACGAATTTCCACCATATTTAATTAACTCAGCTGGTATTAAATCAATGCCAGGTGCTTTGTTATTCTTTAGCCTTTTAATAGCATCTTTAACTTCAGTCAAGTTAGGTTCTGGAACTAAAGGTTCTGCTGTGTGCACTTCATTTACTTCTGATTTATCTTCTACATGAACATTTAAAAGGTCATTAAAGTAGTTCTTCCGTATATTTAGAATATCGTTTGAGTCAGATAGAAAATCACCCAACATGAAGCATATAGACTTGAGAAAGACAATGGTACAGATCGCATTCATAACTAATTTCTTTTCATGTAAATTTTACCTTCGGAGAAAACCCACGCGTTGGAAATATTTTGGAAACTGCAACCCCCTCGCCGTCTAGTACCAAGCTGCGTGTTTTACGTTCCGAATTGTCTCCCCTTTATCTCAAGATAAAAATCGTAAAACTCGCAGATCAATATTTCACGAAACCTTCAATTTTCTTTTCTTTTACCTTCTTTTCATCTTCAACGAAGTCATAAAAATTTAAGACGTTTTCTTTTCCTCGTCTCACGAGAACACCCATTTTCTCCTGTTTTACAGCCACGGAAATTTACCTTTATTTCTTGTTTATTTTCTTTCACTATGTCTACAATAAGTTTGTTATCTTTCCTTGGTATTGCTTTCCTTGAGGAAAGGTAAAATGTGGTTGCAGACGTTCCGGTTTGAGATTAAGTTGAGTCGGAGATAGACCCTATATGACGAACAATTTGGAAAAATATAACTGAAATTTCAAAATTTGTGATAAATGAGTTTACAAATACAAGTTTCGTTAGTTCTTTATAATTTGACAGGCACAGGATATGTTGGTCATGCTAGTTAACTACTGATATCTCAAGACAGTTTGAAAAGAACCGGTCTCCGTGTCGGGAGTGGCTAGCTCACCAAACAACGACGCCAGAGGTCACTGGATCGATTCGTGGCCTGGGCACGGGTGTGTGTGAGTGTCCCTTCATCATATCATCACTCATCCTCATCTTCGCGATTAGTCAAAAGTGGCTGAAAGCAAAATAAAATAAACCAAATAAATCAATCATTCAAGACAGTTTCAATAGAGCGTGTTCCTTGTTTGTTTGTCTGTATCCAGTAGAACCGATCGTGTATTGACACAAACTATGTACTTTTATTCTAGACATGGAACAAACATGTACAGTCAACGGCAAAGATAATACTATGAAATTGCCCATGACAATTCTAATTTTCGTGTATTCTATATCGTGTGTTGTCTTAAGGTATGGATTTCTGTTAGTGTTAAGCGGCTCATTTTCCTTTGCTCAATGGCGTTTTCATTTCAATTCATGTGGAGGCTCATAGTGATTCGGATCCCACTTTAAACTGTAGGTTCAGTCCCGATTAGCCTTACTGTGCATAAAGTGGACTTAAAACACCAATTCAATCAGTCAGTCATTTTAATTCATGATCAGCACATTCTGGGAAATAGACTAAATGAAAATGGTGGACAAATCGCCTATTTCCTTTGCTGTTTGGTGTACAATCAACTAACTGACCCTGGGTGTAAGGGGTCACCTTTTGAGAAGGTACACAAGACTCAATCTCACTTCCGTGTATACTCTATCACGGGAATCTCTGAAGCAAGGCCACGCATAGCGGCAGAAAAGGGGAGAAAGCGAGTGCGCGGAGCGAAGCAGTACACGCTGCTGCAACGGCTACTAGCTGCAGTCGCTTTTCTCTACGCCATTTAATCCAGTTCCCTCGCACTTGTTCATTGGTCGAGCCTTCTCGAGTCTCTACTGGCGCAGATACTGCTTTTGGTCACTCTCGGGCCTTGTAATCAAGGTCCAGTCCCGATTAGCCTTACTGTGCATAAAGTGAACTTAAAACACCAAATCGATCGATCGTTCGCTCTCTCCAGAGATTTCAGGGACAGAGTATAGTACAGTCCTGTAACTGCAATCATGCAGGCGAACGAGGCTCTGGCGTCTGCACCTAAGGGCAGTAGGGTTGTGTGTTGTCCTGTGTTTGTCCTTATATGTGCTGAGTGCCCCTTTAATGCCTCAGCTTCTAAGTAGGGTATGGAGTTTTTGTCCTCGGGGATATTATTGTTTTAGTTCTTGTGGAGTAAGTAATTAATGCTTGAGATGGTGATTTAAGTTCACTTTATGCACAGTAAGGCTAATCGGGACTGGACCTACAGTTTAAAGTGAAATCCGAACCACTATGTGCCTCCACCGGGTATCGAACCCGGGACCCCTTGATTACAAGGCGACGACCTTACCAATGAATCACTTTAAAAATTAATTTACGGTGTTTTAATATATCTATATTTGGGGGGGGGCTACTCTTAATTTTGTTTTAGTTAAGTTCTTATCCCCATATTATGTGAAGCCGGTACATAGAGCTACGACGGCAGGGGTCCCTGGTTGGAATCCCGGCCTAAGCAAGGATGTTTGCCAGTGTCCCTTCATCAATTTCATCATGTCATCACTCATCCACATCTTCGCAAATTAGCCAAGAGTGGCACAAAAGGCGAAGTAAAATAAAGCAAATAAACCATATTATGTGAAGATATGGTCTGTGTGCTGATGTATCCATATATGAAATCATACAATCAACAAACAGACTTTAGGAATTGACACATTTGAAGGCACTTACGTGGACCTTTCCAATCTCCCCTGTGGCGCATTCTCTTAAAGCTTTACCTTATAGCAAAAAAATTGAGTATTCTGTGATATTTCAATAATACTGTCACATTTGAACTGCGCCATTGGGATTGCATGAAAGTTACCTCATGAAAATTACCGCAACATACAAAGCCATTCCGGTAGCTTGTGACATGGTTAATATTCGAAGCCTGGACTTCATCACTTTAACCCAATGAGTTCCAATTTGTGCTCGGATTAAGCGCTTCAGCAATCGGGAACGAAACGGCATTTATGGTATCCATATCAGATGTCGAAGCTTTGGAGAAACAGCACGGGAGACTCACGACTGATCCTCGATAGACAAAGGGAGTCACGAACTAGCCACTACGCATAGATGGGTGGAAACTTTATATCTATGTTACTCTATACAGCGTGTCCGTGTGTTACTTCAGTGCATAATACTTTTCTCGCAAGGACGGACATTTTCTTTCCAGAAGGGATTTTTCATGTCATGAGGTAAGTTTGTCCTCACTATAAGAAGGGTTTTCTCCAGGGTTGGCAAGATAATTTACTTGTTACGTTTATATAAATTACGCGTAATTTATTAGTAATTTACTTCGCGTATAATACCAGTTTTTTTACGCAGATGTAAAAAAACTAATTTTCTTTTGTAATTTAAAAACTACTTTAATTAAATTACAATTTACTCTTTAATATTCTTAAATATTTCAGCACAAAATCATTATTTCCTGAAAAAGAATGTATGCAGCCACCTCACACCCTCACTAACATATTTTTAAAAATAGCACTATTCGTTTACATAATATTACGATTAACATCAATTTATTTGGATTGAATAGTCCGCCGCCGTAACACATATGTTACAAAAAAGTATGTCTCTTGTAGCCGCTGTAACACATATGTTACAAACAGCTTTAGATACAACTATCGAGGGTTTGCCACACTTATATTTGTATATTGAGGTTGAAACACTGACAGTTCGTTCGGGAACATGTTTTGCAATCGTGTTTACGATTATTCCAAATCACCACCCCCCCCCTCCTTTCTCGGAATATGTCACGTGTTTGGGCTCACATGCACTTAATATTCACTATAATGTTGTATTATAATACATATGTACACATAACACTTAATTACAATGTCCTGCACTCCTGCCTCGGTAAACTGTGTGTATGAAGTTGGAAACCAGTGTTACAATAACACGCCACTAGTTCTTGACTGAATGATATCAGCACTATATTGTTCCTTTGATAATGAACTACATATCGTTGAAATGCCGAATGAAACATAGCCACGTTAGGCTTACGTTTTTTGATGAATATCCGCAACGCGGTGACTTTCGGCTGCTGCCGGAGTGACTTCTGCACGAACACTGGCGGAAGTAAAGCTACCGTGCAAAGATGGCGGCAATTAGACACCGCACCCAATATGAACTGACCAATGGGAGTGCAGGTTTCTTATTGCATTAGATATACAGAAAATAAACAAGTGAAGTTATACATAAACAAATTAATATCAAAATGAGCAACAGAAAAGTTCTGTTATATGTGAATATAAGAATATATTAAAAATATATACCGTGGTTAGTTTTTAAGGGATGACTCTCCAACAGAACGCGAACTGGAAGTCATTGAGCATTACAGTAGAGGAACGCGAACTGGAACTCACTGGCTATTACAGGAAAGGAACGCGAACCGGAACTCATTGGCTATTACAGGAAAGGAACGTGAACTGGAACTCATTGGCTATTACAGTAGAGGAAAGCGAACTGGAACTCAATGGCTGTTACAGGAAAGGAACGCGAACTGGAACTCATTGACTATTACAGTAGAGGAAAGCGAACTGGAACTCAATGGCTGTTACAGGAAAGGAACGCGAACTGGAACTCATTGACTATTACAGTAGAGGAAAGCGAACTGGAACTCACTGGCTATTACAGTTAGATGAAAAGAGTTCAAAAGGGAATTTCATATTTAGGTCATAACTGTAACTGGTCCACGCGTAGTATTTTCAGTAAGTCTCCAAGATCAGATCCAGTCTTTCATGAGTTCAAGTTCATGAAAGTTGCATTCTAATTACACGTGTTCTCGCAGTAGCAAATCCAAAAAGGAGCGGTACAGCAGCCATTAGAGCTTGCGGCTCACTGACGCGAACCACGGCATCCAATATAGAGGACGCTCACGCTTAAACGGTCCACTTCCCTTACCATCAGGTCGACGTGCTGAAGTCATTCCCCGAGCCGTTGTTCAAATAGCTTCGATTCCTCTTATGCTCTCCTGACGGTTGCCAGGTGACGCCGGTTTGATTTTCTCGCAACGGTTTCCGTTCGTTTGGCAGCGGTTCCGAGGCGAGTTTCTAATTGCGAGATAATTCTGGGTAACCTGATTTTGTCACCGGGAGAACATTCATCATGTACAGTTAATTTCGTCCCGTAATTTCCTTCTAGATTCTCCTCCTGTGTCTTTCCCGTTGAGTGACGTGTCCTTCGCGGAAGTATTTCTGGTGACAAAGTCAAATGATCATACCTTCATTTGCCATTACGTTCCCAAATAACTTTGAAAACAGTTTTAAGTGATAATGTGAACGCACTCATGGTATGTGGGCCTCCCCGATGGTGCAATTGTAGCGTCGTTGCCTTGTAATCAAAGGGTCTCGAGTTCGATACCCGGTCGTTCGGATCCCACTTTAAGCTGTAGGTCCAGTCCCGATTAGCCGTACTGTGCATAAAGTGGACTTAAAACACCAATTCAACACTCGTGGTATGTTCCAAAAGTTTCCAGACTGGGTTTATTTCAGTAGATGATAACAGCACTGTAAGATTATAGGCGGATAATCTTTACGTAATTGTATATTACATACAAGGTATATCATATTTTCTAACAAGTTATGTTAATACGAACATTTTGGTCAGTTAATATTAAATAATAACCATCCAATTTATTCTCACTTTCCGTTGGTGGTTGTTTACACTGACATGCGTAAATTCTAACAAGTTGTGTTTTCTTGAAATGACAGCTTGCCACGTAGTTATTAACACTTCCAACATTAACGTTTCCGTCTATTTCTAGGTCTTAGTTTCTAAGATTTTATAGTACAGTCACGGACACTTCTGGGTTGTAATTATACCATATAGCAGGGTCGTGAAAGGTCCAAGAAACCCTAAATTCTAATGGGTTCCGCTGTAGGACCGGAACTTTTTTTTGGCACAATTTAAATTCGGTCCAAGTTGCGTATTGTTACATTGAAAAAAGTTCCTGTACCGTATTTTAATTGTTCTTGAAAAAAAGGTTCCTGGACCAAATTTAAATTGATCCGGAAAAAAAAGGTTCCTGGACCGTATTTAAATTGATCCGGAAAAAAAGGTTCCTGGACCGAATTGAAATGGATTAAATATGAAAAGGTTACGGTTTCTGATTTTTCTCTTCCAGTCGGGAATTGAATTCATTTACAATTCGTAGACCAGGATTGAAAGTTGCCTTCTAAAAATGTCCGCGAGTACGTTCACACTGGAATGTCACACTACGGTTGTAGAAACCGCAGGAAATAAATCATAACGCTGTTGTTCTCTCGTGGGCCACGTTCAGATACCTCTTTCTCGAAGAGCAGTGTCGATCTACAATCCGCAAAACCCCGCAGTGAGGGGCGGAGACAAGTAACCCGTTAGGGGTCCCTCAGACATTGACATAGTAGAGGGTTCGTATATCCGTATGTAAAAGAAAAAAAATGCTTAGTTACTATGGGGCACAGAAACGAATACAATATATACAGGTAAAGGTAATGTTCCCTGTGCATGTCACCTTGCCATTAAGCCACATTTAGGATATGTGGGGGCCCCATATATTTTCGATGTTGGCCATCTTGGAGGTGATGTGATCAGCATCACGTTGAGGCCGTCTTTAACTGGGTGGGCTCACCACGGGGTTTCCCGTGTGAGTATTTACAAATCTAATAGTACTGCAGAACCTCCAGCGATATTTGGCTACTGATTGGCTGCCATTCCGGAAGTTGATGCAGCGTTCCTTCAAGTTAACGCTAGATGGCAGGGTTCAAATTAACAGTGTAGATTTCAGATATCCATCTCAACAAGATAAGAAACCCATTTACACTAAGGTTCATTTTTTAGCAAGATTATTTAAATTAATGTTTTACAAGACAGAAATCAGAACTCTTCTTGAAGTGAATGAGTTTTCTATTTAAAGTCAGATCAGTGCAAACATTGTAACTACCAATTATGTATATCCAATGTACAGCATTTTAAACATTATATTTTATTATAAACGTATATTTCTTAACATAATTTCGACAATCTGTTTACAAACTTTATTACTATATAATCACAAGTCTTACTTTTCCATACTTTTGCTGTAAATGAAGAAGCAAGGAACAATGGACACGGAACATAAACACTTCCGGTGCACACAGCCAATAAGAAAGCGTTATATACCTTTGGTTCTGCAGCACTATAGGGTTTGTAAATACGCTTCCCGCGTGCCGTCGACTAGAACAAATTAGGCTAGGATTTCACGAGAAATGCAGTGGTGAAGGTTTCTTCAACTTATCTTTAATCAGGAAAAAGTTATGTATGCATGATTGTAACAAATGTATCATTTTCCAGGAGCGAGAAAACAGTGTCATTTATATGTATCACATCATACCCTTCCAGTGGCGGCGATTGGGTTCCAGAACTGGGGCTGGGGCAAGGTGCCAAAATTAAGGGTGCAAAGACAGTTTCCTTTCCCTTGGAAGATAAGGTTTAGTATAGTGTAGGAGCAAAAGTGGAAAAATATGTGTGTGTATAGGGGCAGGCAACTGCGCCCCCTCGCCCCCATAATCGTCCCCACCCTTCCCATTTAAAGATTTTGAGATAAATTCAATATGGCGGACGTCCGCTTGGAAGACACCAATGTGGTTCCCCCTAAGCCTAACCTATTTCTATCATTACCCTTTGTACCCAGACTAACTCCTTTTTTTTATATGCTGTGCTAAGGGACTTTTAAATCACCCTCTAAGCTTTTATATTTAACTTAGTCAACATGAGATCAAGAATTACACACACACATACATTATATACGTATATATTTCTGTGTGTGTGTGTGTGTGTGTAAAGGTAGGTAGGTAGAGGGGGCCTTTGGCAATATTTGTGGATCCGGCACTGTCGAAGAGTTACTGTACATTGTACATAACGCAATGGACTATATTAGTGTGACGTCACATTGAGTTCAAACAAACCCGTCACGTGTTGCTCCGGCACCCGATTCAGGAACCGCTGCTGATGAGGTAACATGAGGCTGCTGTGCTCGCAGCAGATATCACAACAGGGAAGGAACGCGCGCTATAGAATGGGACTACATGGAGACGGGTAACGTGACTCCAGCGTTTGCGTTTCGCCCATTTCTACCTTGTACCTTAGAGTCTCGAGACAGCTAGCACCTAGATTAGTCTTTCATGCTCACAAGGGGATAATTGTTTATCGTCAGGTCCGTATTAGATCCAAGTTGCGTATTGTTTCATTTCAAACGGAACTTGGACCCTATCTAAATCGATTCGGAAAAAAGGTTCCTGGACCGAATTGAAATTTCTTCGGAAAAAAGGTTCCTGGACCGAATTAAAATACTTTATTACAGTATATTGATATTGAGTACTTTCAAAACTAATTGCAATTTTTATTAAAAGTAAAACCATTTGTGCTCTAATATGCTATATATATTTCACAGAGTTCAGTTTTTGGCAATCTACTGTTAAAAAACTGCTTTCGGCGAGATTCGAAACAGGCACCCTTCGTGTGGTGGTTATAAATAAAACCTGGACTACAGAGGGTTATGATTTCCACCAATATCTCTCTGTTAACTGCGTTCCCTTCTGTAATAACCAATATAGTATTTGTGAAGTTGTATGGAAAAACAAATCCCAAGTGTCAAGCAAATGAATAGATTTCATATTTTGTCTCTAATAAATGTCGACAGGGCAATAATTGTACTATATTCACCAAAGGGAAAAATTGTCGAATAAGCTAAGTTGGAATTTTGTCTTAAGAGTCGTTAGCAATCTCACTATAGGGTGTTCCGTATAGGACGCCGAATTAGAAAATTAAATAAAAATAGGGAAAATATCATGACAATAGTTATATTTCACATATATGTAAGCAGTAACATCTCCCATTTACGTATGAAATACAATGTCAGGCATATGTGCACCCCTACTGAGTCTGCATGCATTTATACGCTCCACAAAATTATTGATAACCCTCTCGCGGATGTCTGTCCCGATGCCTCCAATCACCCGTATGATTTCCGCCTCCAGTTTAAAAAAAGGGTTCGCGGTTTGTTGGCGTACACCTGTGATTTCACAAACTCCCATAAGAAGAAATCACAGGGTGTAAGATCACACTCCAACTGCCAAAACCCACACCACAGAGTCGTTCTCAGCGGATGGATGGATTTCACGCTCCTGGATTTTTCGAGGATTTTCGGAAGGAAACCACAACTAACGAGTTAAAACAATTGAGGCTACATTAATCGGCATGACAACAAATGCCAACATTGGTAAGATCGGGTCTGCAAACCTCGAAACAAAACAATAATACTCGATTGAAATTCGGCGTCCTATACAGAACACCCACCTACTGTTTCTCACTAGTTTATTTTGCACGATGGAATAAACTATGAAGTATGCTACTCAGTAACTAGACTTCTGTGGTAGAAGTCGAATTACTTTCGGTACATCTCCAGCGGACTGCGCGAATCTGTCTAGCGAGCCTAGTGGGCGTGTAGAACCTGAGCAAGGGGCTTAGCGATAGGTCTGGGTTGAGATGACGTCACCGGCTCGCATGGTTCATTGGCTGCTTCGAGAGTTGCGACTCGTTCCGATGCTTCATGCATAACAGCCAAAGATGTTACGGAAATAATGTCCGTCTAACTTATTCTCACCCATCTACTGTAATGTAACAAATTTCATTTATTGTAAATGCGAAGTGGCGTTGCTACATGTTCTGAACAAGATTCCTGAGCGCTAGGTCCGGAATTGGCCACAGCCACAGCACATTTGCATCCACTTACACAGTGCCAAAACGGTTCGGTGCGTTCCGATCATCGCCGACCTCCGTGGCGGAGTGGTTAGCACATCGCACTACGACACCAGTGGTCTTCTGATCATTTTAACTAATGTTGTAGTGGAGTTCGGGTTCCTGATTGTACCGTTATACTCAAATTTAAGTCTGCTATTGTTGAAAATGTAATGCACATAAGTAGAGAAAATGTAATGCTCATAAATAGTTGGTTGTGTTTAGTAACTTAGAAGAATTTCTAGGAAGAAAACTCATGAAATCCCGGTATCATTACAAGAAGAAAGCTCGGAAACTACATGAAATACAACAATGCTGTTGATTGCAAAATGAGCTACAACTCTTCACGTTTATGTGTATGCCACACACCTCAATGTGCGCCCCTCTAGTTGCTCTCAGAACATCAAGGCGGTAATCCACTTCTGCCCATACCCGCCCCAGCATATCACCAGTAACAGTTAGGATACTCTCCGTTATTCTTTTTCAAAGAGTAGCAACATCTGGAACAGAAGTGCGGTAAACACAGTCTTTGACATACCCCAGAAGAAGAAATCCAAGGGTGTGATATCAGGAGAGCGCGGTGGCCAGAGAATAGGTCCATCACGGCCTATTCTCCTGCCAGGGAAATGCCTATCCAGAAGACCTCGAACATCCTTGGACCAATGAGGGGTGCCCAATCTTGTTGAAAAATTATGGTTGGCTGGAATTCCTCCAACTGAGGAAGAAGTTACTGTTCAAGCATGTCGTATTGCATGTAGTTTGTAATGGTGCCGGGACTTTATGAACACCCTGTATATTATTCTAAAAGCAGTATACGTAATTATTTGATATCTGGGCACTTACTAATAATTTACAGATATATACGCGTGGCAAAAGGAAAGACACTGTTTTCAAAACTTGAGATGAATGTAATACACAGTCCTCTCAATATGCATGGATTCCCTTAAGAGAAGAAAGACAAAAGCACATCGAAATCTGATTTCGTGTATTTTCTGGTTCGCAATTATCGAGCGTTTGTTCGTCACAGAAATATTAAAGAACTGTTCATCCGTGTTCGTAGGTCTACATAGCACAGGGTACATTTTTTCCGCCACACAAATTATGTGGCTTTACGACAGACAACGCATGGCCGAGGCACGTACTACATCTCGCTTTTTTAAAAAAAATAACAGATATTGGATTTTTACGAAAGGGGCGGGGGGACAAGCTCCCTACACATCTCGGATATGGATGCTTTGTATTGGAGCCCCCTAGGGTATCACTACTGTCAGCGCAGTATGTCGGCGATAGATTTGTTGGGGGTGACCCCACCCAACCCCCCTCGGCAAACAAAACGCTACCATATTTTTTATTCTGATCACGATGGGGCCTCATCTCTTTCGTATTGTATATCCATGTCTCATTTAATTTTTTTGAATTGAGTTTGCAGTCCACACTGTGGTATTTACAGCCATGTCATCTTTGATTGGAACCTACACGGACAGTGCTTGCGCAAAGGCACTCAAATAACGCATGGGGTGTGTTGGAATGTTTTTTTTTATGTTTCGTCATGCTGACATAACCCTCTCGAAAAAAATGGCCGTTTGGCTACCACTGCACTAGAACCACATCTGGAAATGTTTACTTCAAACAAGCGAAATCTGAACTCTTGCCTTTCCCCTAATTAACATCGTTAATTAAATAATTGTTCCTTTCGACGGTTAATTCACTTAGCAGTGCAAACCTAGCAGGGTATGTTGTCAATGTTGAGGGTTTACATTGAGAAAAATAAACCTTTTATAAGAGGGGTGGTAGAATACTTATATCACCAACGGGAATATTTCTGTATGTCGAGACTGTATGTTAAATGCTTATAGTGGAATTTAAATACAAGCTTCATATTAAAACCCCTGCTTTATGCTTCAATTTGCATGCTAGTGTCTTCATTTCCCATGAAGGGTTTCGAGTGCTATCAAGCGCTTTTGCACATTGCTTGTGGTTCGATGTTTAGTACTAATGGAACCTTTTTAAAGGCACATTTATGCTAATGGACCCTTTTTAAAGGCACATTTATGCTAATGGACCCTTTTTAAAGGCACATTTAGTGCTAATGGACCCTTTTTAAAGGCACATTTAGTGCTAATGGACCCATTTAAAATGTAAATTTAGTGCTGATGGACCCATCAAAAAGGTAAATTTGTTCTAATGGGCCCTTTTAAAAGGCAAATTTAGTACTATTGGGCCCTTTTAAAAGCCTAATTTAATACTAACGGGCCCTTCTAAAAGGCAAATTTAGTGCTAATGTACCCATTTAAAAGGCAAATTTATTGCTAATGAACCCATTTGAAACGCAAATTTAGTACAAATGGAACCTTTAAAAGGCAAATTTAGTTCTAGTGCACCCTTCTAAAAGGCAAATTTAGTGCTAATGGATCCTTTTAAATTCAAATAAAGTACTAATGGGCCCTTTTAAAAGGCAAATTGATTGAGAGAATATGCCTTTTTGAATTATGTTATGCTGGCGCAACAATCATGAATGCGTCAGCGTTTACAAAGTTATTAGTATAAACATTAACAAATTAATAGCTTGACAAACACCATTTCATATGCAATGTCTAAGCACGCCCTTTGTTTACATGGAACGTGTCGTTAATATATAGACATTTCGGGAATACTTCTGACTAATACACGAAAAGATAAGCAGACCTCTGCAAATTGCAACATATGGTGCTGACATATGGGTGGGGGTGATGTGATCAGCACCACGCCCAGATGGGATTTACTTACAGGGTTCTCTCCAGATGCCTTTATTTAATTCGAACCTCGGTGAACCTCAGAGATACTCCACGCAGGGGCATCGCTAATAGAATCGCTAATAGAATCGAACCAGAGTCTCCCGCGTGGAAGTCGGACGTCCTAGAGACTGGAACACCATGGCTCTTTACACACACACACACTCTAGTTTGCTCCCAGAGAAGTAGTACAAAGCGCAGACTGCGCCATCAACATTTTTTTCCGTAAAATAATATGAAATTCAACATGTATATATATATTTCTAAAATAGATGCAAGGAAGAAAATTACAACTTGACACCATGCTGCAATATGTGCGATGAGGCGGGGGGAGTAGAATATATTTCCTTAGTAAAATATAATATATTTCTAAGGGGAGAACCGGGATTTTTTTTCCACCTGTTCAAGGGGCCCCGGCGCCCACGCAGCGTCGTATAAACTGGTTACCTGGAGGAAACTCTGGAGGTTAAAGGCGGCCACATCACCCCCACCTTCGTCCGTGATCAAGAAAGATTGTGGCTCTAACTCCTCACCGCCTTCATGGTGTGGTACAAACCACAGGGGAGCACTTTACTTTAAATTAGAATTATATTACTTTAGTAAATTCCAAGTCACTTTTGCTACTAAATGAACCATATTAAAAGAAAGAATTTGGGGGAGGGGAAAGATCAAGTAAAGTGTTCAGTAAAGCTAAAAAAGTGGCTTTCAGTAATATAATAGTGTAGACGCACTGTCGTAATTAAATACTTTTATTTGGGGGATAACGACATGTTCTGGGGGACAAAATTTGTTCCTAAGCACGCTCATAGTGGCGTGTATTCTCATCTCCAACGTCGAATACTACGTATCTAACATCTTCATATTTAGTGCTAATGGAACCTTTTAATAGGCGAATCCCTTCTAAAAAGCTAATTTAGTGCTAATGTACTCATTTAAAAGGCAAATTTAGTGTCGATAAACCCATTCAAAAGGTAAATTTAGTTCTAATGGACCCTTTTATAGGCATATTTAGTAATAACGGACCCTTTTATAGGCAAATTTAGTAATAATGGACCCTTTTAAAGGCGAAGTAAGATATTGTTCTATCTCAGAGTTTCACGCTGTGCCATATGACAGCTTCCTTATTACAAAATCGGGTTCTCGCGTTCGGGATACAAGCTGAAACGCTGCAGGTGTCTGCTCATTGCACCAAAATTGCCAAGTTTCCTGCTACAATGTGCTAATTTGCACTCCTTTTAATTAAGATCGTTAAATAGACGCTTGCACACGCGGAGTCGTCAGGGGAATGGGAGTTGTTCTTGATTGTTTTCGTTGGGTAAAAGGGAAAATTATTTGAATTTGTTTGAATTGTTGTTTTAAGTCTTGTTTATGCATAAAAGGCTAATCGGGACTGGACTACAGTTTTAAGTGGCATCCGAATCACTATGTGTTTCCACCGAGCATCGAACCCGGAAACCTTTGATTACAAGGCGACGACGTTACCACCACGCTATCGGGAGGTTCAGAATGGGGAATTAGGTACCCTCACTCCCAATTAGCCTTTTCGCCTCCCCGATAGCGTAGTGGTAATGTCGTCGCCTTGTAATAAAGAGATCCCGCGATCGAGGCTCGGTGGAGGCACATAGTGGTTCGGATACCACTTCAAACTGTAGACGCAGTTCCGATTAGCCTTTTGGGCATAAAGTGTACTTAAAATTTATATTAACGCCAGAGGTCCCGGGTTCGAATCCCGGCATAGGTGCTTGTGAGTGTCCATATCAATTTCATCATATCATCACTCATCCCCATCTTCGCAAATTAGCCATAAGTGGCACCAAAAGCGAAGTATGAAAAGCAAATCAATCGATCAATTAAAATTCAAACTCAAATCAAATTAATGTGCGCCTTTGAATTCTAGTCTGGCATATTTGACAGGTACCCCTCTATAAGTGTTACTTTTAAGTAATGAGTTGAAAGGACTCTCCTATAGGAACTCCGCTTTATTATGTTTATATGTTCAGGACGCTCCTATACTACTGCCTCTTTCCAATCTCAACATGTTATAAAGATCAGTATGAACGCATGTCAATTATATTTTGATAAATATGTTACGCGGCAAATATTAAAGAAAATTATAAGTGGCCGCGGTGGCTCAGTCGGTAACGCGTCTGACTACCATGCTGAAGGTCCCGGGTTCGATCCCCGGCCGGTTCAAATCCGGGAACTTTTCTAACGAAGGAAGCGGGCCCGGCGCCCACCGAGCGTCGAATAACATGGGTACCTGGGGGAAACCCTGGGGGGGTAAAGGCGGTCAGGGGCGTGATGCTGATCACATCACCCCCACTCACGACCGGATCAAGAAAGTGTGAGCCGTTACCCCCACTCCCCCTATACGCCTTAATGGCGTAGTGCTAAGCACAGGGGAGCACTTTACCTATGATAAGTTAAAAGGACTGATAAAAATTAAAGAGATAATCTTAATATCTTACTTGTGAATTATGAATAGCCAGAAAGACTGAAAGCTAAATTCCCTCCTTGGTTACCTCAGATAGTTGAAAATCGCTTAGCAACGTAATCAACAAGCTTCCGCTATAAAAGCAAGAAATTCAGACAGAAATGAGAACTAAAAGTGGTAAACGTTGTAAGTGCCAAAAGCTGTTGGGAAATCGCATCGTTCCGCACATCAGCCCGTAAGAACGTGCACTCTAGTGACCTCTTTACACGTCCTTTGAACTACTTAGAGGGCTACCAGCCACATTTCACGTTTATACATTATAAAGCATGGCACATTTCACAGTTTAACGTGGAAAACGGTGTTTGAATTATTGTGGCGTTTACCAATTTTAGTCCTCAAATATTGAGACATATGTGGTCTTAACCCGTGTGTACTCCGCTCCCAAGTCCCTCCAAGTCAGGGTCTTAATCCGTTGGATGACCACTTAGCTGCTTGAGGATCACTTCGGAAACCTGGAAGGGGGACGAGGTATTGACCTAAACCCAACCAGGACCTTTCGACTGATTATCACCAGCAGAGTCAGTAATAAGCCAACCTGTGGTCTTCACTAGGGTACCTTTTTCTCACCGCTAACAAGAATTTTGATCGTTTCGCAGGAAACAGCAACTTCAAGAAATTCTACGCAAAGCTACGTCTTGGAATAGCGGTATCACGTAAAGCTGGTGATACCAATACATAGAATTGTGATCAGGAAAAGAAGCAAAATTTAACCAATAGAAAACAAGTCGTTCGAGGACTAGAACGGAATATTCCGACCTGTATCTCTGGAAACGGACTAGGTGTTACCTTAGACTTAACAATCTGAGTCCAATACAAGAAGGTAAAGATACCCGTGGTGTCCAAAGGAGCCGGACACGGGTACGTGACATATTCTCTTTGCAGATAAACTAGAAGCATTTTGTAGATTCATCCTGGTCAACCCGCTGTATTTGTAAAGGACCGCTCTCGTATGCACGTGTGGACTGCAGAGCGTGCAGCGGTACTGTAGCGTTGTAAGAGGGGCGGAAAGGAGGAAGGGAGCTACGCGGGTGGCTTCGTCGGTCGCGTTCGTGCATTGGGATACTTCTCCTCATATGAATAGTGTTGGGCACATCGAATAATTAGTCATTAGTCGAAAATATTAGTCCTCCACTTTATCGATTAATATTAGCGACAAAAATAGCGACATGAATGACCCAACAGGATCCCTTTTCCATTCAATATGGTAGATGCAGTGCGATACAATGTGATGAAAATTTCGGCGATCACAGGCCTTTTTGGTTCATAACATAAGCCCCCACTTCAGTAGTCGATGATTCGTCTGAAATGAGTAGACGAATATTAGTCGAAAATGTAGTCGACTGATTGTTCGTTTGATATTAATCGAACTACTACTTCGACTAATATTAGTCGATCGTGTACTTCGACTTAGTTCTTGTCCAGTCTTACGGCGAGCGACCTACATGCTGGCAAGGGAAGTGGGGAGCGAAGAATCGACCAATCCAGCACGATAAGAAACACAGCAGCCTGTTGAACGAGATGCGCGGAGCACCTCCTCCCGCGACGTCGTAACTCTCGGCGCCACCACCGTTGTCTGGTTGGTCTTTGGTGTATTCCCCGCTCCCTACTTACCTTGCCAGCATGTATGCCGCCCGCCGTAAGAACAAACAAGAGCTATAATATTATACGTACTAAAGCCCAACACATATATTTCTGCCGTGCGATGCGCGACACAACTCAAGAAGCAGTGTTGCTAATGGAACAGATAGAAAAATCGCTGCAGTGCGCCGATGCACAGCTGTTACGTACAACAAGAAAATTAGAGAATTCAGGTCTATCTAACGTTGAGTTTTAAACGTCATGCATTATACCAGGACTAGGATTAATATGTACTAACAAGTGGCTTTGTATGTAGCTACATACATATTGACTAAAAATTTGCAAAATATGGACTTACACATACGTAAAATTACCAAAAATGATGCAAAGAAGACTTCTTCATAGTGATTCCTTATTTGAGTGATTTCAAACAAAATAAACAATTTATTATTTTCCATTGCATTAATGCAGTCTTGGCGTTCTTACTTTGATTTGATTTTGATTTGATTTAGTTTATTTTACTTCGCGTTTTGTGCCTCTTGGCTAATTTGCGAAAATGGGGATGAGTGATGAAATGATGAAATTGATGAATGGACATTTAAAAACAACCAAGCCCGACCGGGATTCGAACCCGGGACCCTTGGTTGGCGTTCTTACTGTTCACTCCCAAAACCCGTCTACACTGGTACGGAAATGCAAGGACAGATAATACACGACCGACACTACCACTGCTTTAAGAACAAAATAACATGCGAACGTGTTAAACCGCGACAATTGGACCACAACACTCCTCCTCAAGCAGCATTATTGCCTCTCTCTGAACGGCAACAGTCGGTTGCCTTTGTTGTACATTTACAAATGATGCTGGCTTCCAAAAGAATAACAAGTACTTATACTGCCACTAGACGATAAGCTGCGCGGCTTTTTCTTTTGCTATGAACTTGTCACCCATCAAAGCATGGCAATTTTAAAACTAAACAATATACATCGTATTAAGCAGAAAAATGACAGCCTCCTCTATGTAATTTCTGCAAGAACTACAAGAGTTGAAATGCTCATGGAGCCACATAATTTATTTCTTTTGAACAATTCCAAAATTATGAAATATGAACAATTTGTGAAAGAAACCTGTTGAAATATGTAAAATTAAGTATATTTTCCTTAAATATGTAAAAGTAAGTATGTACTAAAGTTAGAAATATGGAAAAATATTGAAAATAAAATGTCGCAGCCTCTGCACTCTTGCCAAAATTCTTTATTGGGATGCTAACACCGTGACTGGCTTCCTCCTTGATGAACTCGTGGACGTTGCTTAGAATTTTCCGAGCTTGGCTATGCAAGGTTTTTTATTTCAACTTTGACAAAACGGGAAGCATTATGGAATTTAACGTTCATTAACAAACACACACTTTTACATACACACACGCAATACACGTACACAACGTCAAACCGGTCAAGTACTTGGTATAAAATAAAAATATGGTGCTTCCAATCCAACAAAACTCACCGTCACTTTACTTGCCTTTCTCCTTCCTTGACAGAAATAGTGCTTCATTATTACAGTTGGCAACACTAGTTACTAGCTAGCCAATGAACATGTACTGCATAAAAGAAGCAACCACTTCGTCATGTTATATTGCCACCTTACCGTCACTGCCGAACAGTGTGAACCGCGAGCTGGAGCGCTATTCCATTGTTTTCAATTATGTTTGCGCGAGTGTGTCCAGTAATGGAATGACAATACATATTTGTGGCTATTCATATGGCAACAATTGCGAAGGTTGGCGAGCAGCGTAGAACACGTGATGCTAAGAGAGAGAAAGACGAAACGAAAATTGGTATCTGCGCAACGGCAAAGTTATGTGTGTTACATTGTACTAATTCGAGTAATATTAATAGAACGACTACTTCGATTACTTCGACTGATATTAATCGAACAAATAGTTAATCGAACAGTTACTTCGACTAATTTTCATTTTCCAATATAAAATCCCAACCAAATAGCATTTAATATTCATCAGCTTCAAGATCTGCAAAATGTTTCACTCCCCTATGTATTTTAGAAATCTGAGATACTCCTATTGCAGCGTATAGGGGTCATTAAGGCAAACAAACTTTCTGAAGATGCATATTCTGTTTGACGCCTCGTTCCGACGCTACGTCTCCTCAAAAATCGAAATTTAATGCTGAATAAATGCAACTACTAAGCACACGTTCGCAATTAATATAAATAAAATATAAGACTTTTGTTAACAGGATAGATATCTGCCTGGAGTCCCAGAGATCCGCAAAAATAAATTTGTTTTAGTTAAGTTTCACTTAATCATACCAAAGTCTTCGAAACTAAGTCTCGGTATCATCTTGATTTTACAGAAGGTCTTTCTCTTTCTCCGTCTCGTCTCGACAAGTCTCGAATGGCCTTGTCTTTTTCTCGTCTCGTCTCGTTCAATATATATTTCATGACGTATTTAGCTGGTGCCTAAATGTGCATTGTTATTCAGACTGCACACAAACTGGATCAATTAATTTATTCGAAATACGAGTTTTGGAGTAGAGGGGGGGTTTAGCTTCTTCTTCCTTAAATTCTGGAAAGTGGCGAGATGAAAACAAGGAAGAGTTGAATACAGCATATACCGAAGAAAATGACGTCGAACATTTCCAGGAACTACACTCATGCTCATAAATTAAGGATAATAGAGGTTTTGGTGCCTCACGATACAGCACTGAAACAAACTAGTTGTGGGAGCACAGACACATGTTGAACACACAAGAAAGACATCCACATACCCTGTTTAACCTGTTTATTGCATAAAACGTGAGAAAAACCAAAGAGCGCACATATGATACAAAGCAAGGAGAGTGTAAATTGTTGTTCCACAGTTCATTGAGCATGTGCACAGGTTTCAGTATGGAATGTGATGCCCATGCACATTGACACATGCAGTACAACGACTTGGCATACTCTGGAGGAGGTTGTCGAGCAGCTGCTGGAGTATGGCCTCCCATTCTTGCACCAGTGCCTGTCGGAGCTCCTGAAGAGTCCGAGGAGGTGGAAGACGTGCGGCGACACGTCGGCCTAGAGCATCCCAAGCATGTTCGATTGGGTTGAGGTCGGGGGAATAGGCAGGCTACTCCATTCGTATGATGTCTTCTGTTTGAAGGTACTCCTCCACAATAGCAGCTCGGTGTGGCCTGGCATTGTCATCCATCAGGAGGAACGTAGGACCGACTGCACCTCTGAAAAGACGAACGTAATCTTGGAGAATAACATCCCGGTACACCTGACCTGTTACAGTACCTCTGTCAAAGATATGCAAGGGTGTACGTGAACCCAAAATAATGCCACCCCACACCATGACACCACCACCTCCATACTGGTCCCTTTCGACGATGTTACCGGGTCGGTATCCTGGTTCACGCCAGATGGTTACACGACGAGAATCAGTGTTGAGACTATACCTGGACTCGTCAGTGAAGAGTACCCGAGACCATTCTTCCATTGTCCATGTCCTGTGTTCTCTACACTAGTTGTTACGGGCTACTCTGTGACCATGTGACAGTGGAATGCAAATTGCAGGCCTCCGGGCGAATAAACCGTGCCTGTTGAGTCGTCTGTACACAGTGTGTCTGGAAACAACTGTTTCAGTGGCAGCTGCAAGGTCTCGAGCAAGGCCTCCGGCAGTACTCCGTCTGTGTCTCCGGGCACTTACGGTCAGATACCTGTCTTCTCGTGGTGTTGTACACTGTGGACGTCCACTGCTGTAGCGCCGAGACACGTTTCCAGTCTGTTGGAATCGTTGCCATAATCGTGAGATGACACTTTGTGGCACATGGAGCACCTGTGACACGACCTGCTGTCTTTGGCCCGCCTCTAGTCGCCCAAGTATCCTTCCCCTCATTACATCATCAATATGTGTTCGTTGAGCCATTTCACACACGCACTCACCATTAGCACAACCGAACACAACTGCACACTTCCTATAGGCACAGTACTCTGGTCAGCAGTTTCGCTCCTGTGAGTCATTGGTCTGCTTACAGCGCCACCACACACTGGATCAACGTCATAGTCAACACAGGTTCTTTGGTACAGTACCCGGACATCATTTCAAGCTGCAACGTGCACACCAAATATTTCTTTGTACAAGATTCAGCATTATCCTTAATTTATGAGCATGAGTGTAGTTTTGGATTCGAATGACGATTGTTTAAAAGAATTCCGGGAATTTTTTGTTCGTCCCTCATAAACAAACAACCATCCTTGCGGAAAAGCGATAAGTTATACATAATGATTCACAGAGAAACGAATGGCGCCCTCCGATAAATAAATTCCATCCGGTTCATCGCCAGAAATAATGCAATGCACACTCGCATACCATGCACCAACAATCATTCATCCACGCAGATAATAAATAAAACTTCATTGTTGCCAGTGCCAGGTTACGGGAGTTTTACTCGAGAGACACGAAATATGTTTCAAGGCTTGGCATCGGTTTCTAGCGGAAGGGGCGGGGGAGGGGGGACTGAGTTATGAAAGGGAGCCTTTGGGAACTTAAAGTTTATGAACGGGTAGAAATGTGGTTCTGTGTTTTTCTTCCTTCTCTTCCCAAACGTGAGGATCTGGCAATAATCAGGCGAGGTATAAGAAGTTTTATGAGGTCCCTAGCATGCGAACAGTGTTGCCAACCGTTATGTATGACTTTGCCAATGGGTGGATGTACAAATGTCTCCATAACTGACCACCTCTCCACACACTTTATGTGCAAATTAATTTGTCGACTCTTGGGCTTCAATGTCTTGTTTTAAGAAAATACGCCAACCCAGAGACAGTCAGATGGATTCTAAACCCCCATACTGTGCTTTATGCATATACAACGATGTAGAGCACTAATATATGTTACGTTTAGCATTTCCTTACGGGGTGAAAGTAGAATAGTGTTGTCGCTGAGATCCTAACAGGCATG
The DNA here is from genome assembly GCF_977018435.1 of Lepisma saccharinum. Classification (NCBI taxonomy): domain Eukaryota; kingdom Metazoa; phylum Arthropoda; class Insecta; order Zygentoma; family Lepismatidae; genus Lepisma; species Lepisma saccharinum. The sequence continues at coordinate 27,709,884 of NC_139256.1, read as the reverse complement.
TTTTATTTGTTTTAAAGATCAACAAAGGATGCATGCAAAACTCTAGCTGCTATGGTCCTATACACTGGCGTATGCAGGATAGGATTTTCTTTCGGGAGGGGCTGGAATTGTAAATGTGGATAATACATAGATGCTTTCTGGGGTAGAGGTTGTATACACAAGAAGATATTTCGTATTTTTAGAATTTTCCTCTCAAAATGGCAATCGATGGTTTTATAAGGGGGCTTTACATTTACCACTCTGGTTTTCCCCGAGTTCTTCATTGTTTTTATTTGAAAAAGTTGATTTTCACAAAATTTCGGAGGGGGCTGTATCACCTTCAGCCCTCCCCGAGTACGCCAGTGGCCATAGACGTAAGGGAGAGGTTATCGAGTGATACATTCTCGTATCGTAACCAATGGATAATTTTCCATGTGGTTTCAACAATGTGGTATTCGAAAATGTTCCAGTGGCTGGGAAATTCCAGTAACTACTGCTATAGTATCTGGATATTATTTAAATTGTGTACATGGGTCTCGATCAAGTGCCAAAAATTAGCAATCAGAGAGGGAATGCAGAAACTAGAGGGGGGATTCTTCTTCATCCCGCCTTCAAATACCACCCAAAATACTGAAGGCAGGAGGTTCCAGAAACAGCCAAATTCAAAAGGTTCCAGGAACAGCGAAAGCCGGGAGGTTGGTTCCAGGAACAGCCAAAGCCAAGAGGTTGGTTCCTGGAACAGCCAAAGCCAAAAGGTTGGTTCCTGGAACAGCCAAAGCCAAGAGGCTGGTTGCAGGAACAGCCAAAGCCAAGAGGTTGGTTGCAGTAACAGCCGAAGCCAAGAGGTTGGTTCTTGGAACAGCCAAAGCCAAGAGGTTGGTTCCTGGAACAGCCGAAGCCAAGAGGTTGGTTCCTGGAACAGCCGAAGCCAAGAGGTTGGTTGCAGGAACAGCCGAAGCCAAGAGGTTGGTTGCAAGAACAGCCGAAGCCAAGAGGTTGGTTGCAGGAACAGCCAAAGCCAAGAGGTTGGTTGCAGGAACAGCCAAAGCCAAGAGGTTGGTTGCAGGAACAGCCAAAGCCAAGAGGTTGGTTGCAGGAACAGCCAATTTAAAGAGGTGGGTTCCAGGAACAGCCGAAGTCAACAGATTTCGGAACAGTCAAAAGCAATAATGAGGCGAGAGTTTTAATAAGGTCAAAGGGAACGATTTCTTTAATCAATTATCACAATTCTGAATAATCAAAGCAGGGATTCTCGAACAACAAAAAACTGGATTCCTAAGACACTACAATATAAAACCTTAGCAGTGACACGTTGTTCCGTTTAGATTAGGATTCACTAAGAATTCACGTAACTTTTTTATATACAAAGGACAAGCAAAGATATATATGGACCAACGTCTTTCTTCTCCGCTTCCAAGTAGTTCAGAGGAAGAAGCGAGGGCTGGGACCTTCAAGTCTTCAGAGTTCCTCAACAGCCGGTTCACGTCCTACATTTATAGTTCCGAGACAAAGCACATTTAGTTCAAAACCCGCTCTCTCCCTTGCATTACCTTTGTCTCTCGAGTTCAGCGACCATTAGCATTCTGGGGGAAATTACCACCTCTGGGATTTCTAAGGAGAATTTTTGGAGGGAGATCTTCTGCGGGATCCATTTTCTGCGACCCCCTCCTTAGTGGCGCAGTGTCTGAGACGTTGTCTTCTGTCCTCGGCCTGTCTCTTATGTAGGCCTTTGTGATAAGGGCGACACGAACGAGAAGTGTTGCTAACTCTGCAATATTTTTACTAGCTGAGGAATTTTATCCTCAGCGTAAGAGGAAATGCAAGGTCGCCTTTATTTTTATGTTTTAACGCAATCCCCACTTAAGACTGGTAAATACGCAGGATAAGGTTATCCCTGATAGTAAATAAATTAGCAGTACTTTTGCCTTCCCATACCAAAACTGTCGCAAATATCGGAAAACCCTGCGTGTTTATGTGTGTGTGTTAGAGAGAGAGAGAGAGAGAGAGAGAGGCCGAGACATTCCTGCTTTATCTCCATTAGTGTAAATTTTCGTGTAATATTTCTCTCTACATACTTTATCAGTTTAAGGGCCTCCCAATGACGTAGTATTACCGTGATCGTTTTGTAATCAAGAAGTCCTATATTCGATTTCCGTTGGCACACATTAGTTTCCAGCAAATCCAGTCCCGATTAGCTAATTTCTGGCTATCTGGAAAATGATATTATTGAGGAAGTCATTGAATGACTCTGAATTGTGTTGCTCTAACAGTTTTCGATTGTTGCGTTATAACGGTATCATTATACCCTGCCCCGGCAATCTCCGGAGCAAGACCGCGCATAGCGGCAGGGAAGGTGGGGAATCGAGTGGGCAGAGATGCGAAGCAGTACACTCTGCTGGACAGGCTGGTAACTGCAGTCGCCTTTCCCCCTCCACGCAGTACCGTTCTTCTCACATGTTCATTGGTGGAGCCGTTTCGCGTCATTACTTGGCAGACTTTTTTTCGTTTGCCTGCTCCAGACATAGTTGGGACAGAGTGTACTTTCCATGACATTTAGCCTTTCCTCTTGGGAGGGATATATGTCCCCGTGCCCCACCCGCTGCTCCGCCAATTTTCATATTGCTGTGTTCTTCACAGAACATGTGGAAAATGTAAAAGTTGTGAGAAACGTTAAAATAATTATGTTTAATCAATCCCAATAACCTCTGGAGTCAGCGAACGAAATGAAGTCTCTGCGCAAGTAGTGGCTTGATTTTATTTAACCCTCAACCGGTCAGCCAGTGTCTATCACACACTGTTGCTTATATTTTTTGTCACATACTCCAAACGATGCTTCCTGCGAACATGATATTTTTTATACTTTTGTTTCTCTCTTTTTTCTCATTTCACAATATTTGATTTTGTTTGATAAAGAAGGTTGGGAGTAAAAAAAATATATTCCATTTCACTTACGGAAACGGACAAGCAATATTTTAATTCGAAGTTTGAAAACATATAAACAAAAGTTGTATTATTACTTGTATACGTATTAACAAATGTTTAATAAAAAATAAAGTTTTTAATAAGACATCACATAAAATTATTATTAACGCTAAAACGTCTCATACCCTTAGGTATGGGGTGATCTTTTGGGAATGTAGCTCACTAATCATCATTCATCCTTGATGGTAAAGCACTCTCTGCTCGTGATGAGCTTGGTGGTAAGGCGCTAGGGGTACTAAATTTACACACTTGAATGGCAACACATGACACTTGAGTTTCACACCCCTGAAGACTGGATCAGCATGGGTAATGTAAGGATATACCTGTCTCTGTACTCCAACCGAAGATCTGCTGGGAGAGGTTATGCTTGTGACTGTACGTAGAGTCTGACTTGCGACTCGCGTTAACACACTCTCCCTAGAACCTCCTCCTCTTACTCTATTCCATCGTAACTTCATCCTCAATCACTGAATTAGAACTGACCCCGAACTCTCTGCCTCCCAGACATTTATTGCAATTCAATTTACTAAACAAATGCACAGTCAGGACTGTAGCCTCTTCCTGGATTTCGTCTGTTTACATGTTTATACCGCTGATGACCAGGAAGAGCTTCAGTGCTGCCTGACAATGCATTCCTCTGATGTTTCTGAATATTTCCTGATTGGAAAACGATGGTTGAATGACTGGAAGTTGGAGTTCGTTGTCCATAATAATTAACAAATACTACGGATCGTTACGAAAATGGAAAAAATTAAAAATATATGAGCAAATAAAACAATTTCCTCACACTACCTTCCGGCCTAACATATTTCATATACTATGCTGCAAAAAATGCAATTACGATGATGATGATGAATACAAGAATTATGGACATAACAATGATGATTAGCTTAAATATCATGTTACTCGCTTGTTTCCACAGCGAGAAAACATAAAAATTTCGCATTAGCAGGGCAAGATCCATTTAAAACAATGCAGTGTCGGACAGACACATTGGAAGGCTCATAGTCTGAGACTCGAACCAGGATCTTTGGGTATCGAAATTATAAGTCGATCACTCAACGCCCTGGTCACTAAGGCACCATTACTATTATAAAGAATTGCCTTTTTATACTGAGGTCAATTAATTATGAAGGCGAAGTGACGAGGTCTTCTTTCTCCTTATCCCCCATTATCACCATCTGGACCTGTGCCAAATTTCCTTAAAACCTCATTTCAGACTGTATTTATTACGGGATTCAACACTGCCTACAGAAATCTCTAATCCTGGACAACTGTAATAGATTCATAGGATATCTGAAGAAACCACACCCCTCGGAAGAACATTATAAAGTTTTTATTTTCTTGGATGCGTATGTTAACGTTGATTTTATTTGTATTGCTTCTCTGCCTATCTAGGCTAACCTCGACGACGAGGAGATTGAAACTGATAAAGGAAATGCAAAAGGAATAGTGATACCTTACCAACAATTTGACCTCAGGGTTTCTGCTTCACTGTCTGCAGCCGCCAAGGCATAACAAACTCGCTCGCACGCAGACAAAGGCAGGAACCTGGCTAAACGCTGAGCGAGCTTTTCGCCCAACTGCCTTAGTGGGCAAATCTGCTGTTTGTTCTGAATCTTGCGCACAGTTCTGTTCTGGTTCACCAGTTGAGACGCGTAATACAGAGTGTCCGAAAAGTCACGCAACTCGGTGTTTACGACCGTATAACGGAATAGCGAAACGGAATTAGAAGAAACGCTTTCTGCCAAGAGAATGCCCTGTATATTGGGAAAATTTAGAGAGACAAACATATGTAAGAACATGCATGTTTTAATAACAAATAAGCAAAGTGTTGCCAAAGGCGGAAAAAAAATATTTGCAAATCGTGTGTATTGAGGTACAGAACTCACTGAGGTAAATTATTGTAACATTTCACAATACCAACGAACAACTTGGATGGCCATCTATTGAATTTGACAGAAAAAGAACTTTGACGAAGTTTCAAAAACATTGCAGAAGGGAATAAATGGGTTGTTCCAAAAATCGATGTTTTCACAATATTACGAGGGACACTGGCAACACTGTTGGTGTCACGTGTCACTAACAGACGTGTTTCACCTCAGGCTATCACACTAAGTCACTTTTAACGACAAAGGAGAAAGTTGGTTATTCTCGAACATATGCAATAAATTACATACACCTTATAACCCTGAAATGTGTGTTCAGAAGAACGTGTATCAATTGTTATGTTTTCTGTGCCTTAGGTGGTTGCTGTTTGCCGCGAACGGCATTCCAGATTGTGTCTACTTATGCTGACGTCGTGTGTGTGTTTTTAAAATGCCATATTCTACACAGGAAAGAGTGTTTATTGTTGAAGAATATATCCGAACATCGTCATATTCTTGCGTAAGAGAAGCATTTAGAGATACCCACATTTCAGGGTTGCAAGGTGTATGTAATTTATTGCATATGTTCGAGAATAACCAACTTTCTCCTTTGTCGTTAAAAGTGACTTAGTGTGATAGCCTGAGGTGAAACACGTCTGTTAGTGACACGTGACACCAACAGTGTTGCCAGTGTCCCTCGTAATATTGTGAAAACATCGATTTTTGGAACAACCCATTTATTCCCTTCTGCAATGTTTTTGAAACTTCGTCAAAGTTCTTTTTCTGTCAAATTCAATAGATGGCCATCCAAATTGTTCGTTGGTATTGTGAAATGTTGCAATAATTTACCTCAGTGAGTTCTGTGCATCAATACACACGATTTGCAAATATTTTTTTTCCGCCTTTGGCAACACTTTGCTTATTTGTTATTAAAACATGCATGTTCTTACATATGTTTGTCTCTCTAAATTTTCCCAATATACAGGGCATTCTCTTGGCAGAAAGCGTTTCTTCTAATTCCGTTTCGCTATTCCGTTATACGGTCGTAAACACCGGGTTGCGTGACTTTTCGGACACTCTGTAGTTGCTATTGGAAAATGAGACCGAGAGCATTTGTCATTGTCTTGAAAATATTCAAACTTTACTTTGAGGAAGGAAGGGCAAGGCGATGTTCAAATATATTTACTCAGACAAGTATGAGTTTATACCATGAGATCAAGGTTCTGTGCTACAGAGTGCACCAATAATTAATAATAATACATGATGCATAAAGAGTAAATGATGCAACAAGATCCATCGAAAGTTAAATGATGCTATAAATTGTATGATGCCATAAATTCGATCAAGAGCCCAAGTGATGCCATATATTACATCAATATCCCAACTGATGCCACAAATTACATCAAGAGCCCAAGAGATGCCACAAATTGCATCAAGAGCCCAAGTGATGCTACAAATTGCATCAAGAGCCCAAGTGATGCCATAAATTGCATCAAGAGCCCAAGTGATGCCACAAATTGCATCAAGAGCCCAAGTGATGCCACAAATTGCATCAAGAGCCCAAGTGATGCCACAAATTGCATCAAGAGCCCAAGTGATGCCACAAATTGCATCAAGAGCCCACGTGATGCCACAAATTGCATCAAGAGCTCAAGTGATGCGACAAATTACATCAAGAGGTAAATGATGCCACAAATTACATCAAGAGGTAAATGATGCCACAAATTGCATCAAGATGTACGAGTAAATGATGCCACAAAGAGAAAATTATGCCACAAACTGCCTCAAGAGGTAAATGTGCCACAAACTACATCAAGATGTAAATGATGTGATAAGCTTCATCAAGATGTAAATGGTGCCACAAATTGCATCTAGAGGCAATGATACCACAAATTGCATCAAGATAAAAATGATTCCACAAAGATGTAAATGGTGCCGCAATTTGTAACAGATAAATGGTACAACGGGAGTAAAAATCTCTTAAATATTCTGTATCTTGTAAAACTGGAGAATAATTCCTATTTCCGGTTTCAAATGTCAACGCATTTCCTTACACAATATTGACATATGGAATCCCATACATCATTTTTTACAACGATTTGTTAATGTTATTGGCACATCTCTGTTGCTGAAGTCATTGTGTCTCAATGTATCCTTGAAACTCATGTAGTTATAATTGACTAGAAATCAGCACACACTATGTAGAACGACCTGATATATCATACAGTAATACATATTACACGAAGCATTTGGTACTAGTCTCTGCTCGATGTTGATTTAGTATATTTTACATCGGTTTAAAGTAACTTTTAGCTAATCGCGTTGATGAAAATGAATGGTAATGAGTATGATGAGACGACAAAAACAAACCCGTACGCTGGCTGAAAGTCCAGCCAACAGGGCATTGTTAGCTTGCAAAATGCAGTCCATGGTGTAAAGTCAACGAATCTAGTAGTCCTGCGTTGTTTATACAGCTCAATTATGATGCATTTGTTTGACCGTTTTGTTTAATTACGCGTAATTATAGAAATGTTTTCTTTCACTTAAGATATTAATTGTAGGAAGTATTAGAAAATTCTACTTAAAAAAACAATCGAATTAAATGCGTCAAACTACACTTGGGACAATAATGCTGTGTAAAGAAGCCATACTACTGAGTGAGGCGGATGGGATCCACAATCATTACTCAGCAAATTGCCCATGACTATTTACACTAAAGTTTATGCTGCATCCTACGTGTCTCAAGGATAAGGATACGTATGTCGGTGCTGATGATATTATAGCTTGTTTCTATTTATCTCAGTGGTCTTCCCCATTCTCTCTCTCTCTCTCTCTCTCTCTCTCTCTCTCTCTCTCTCTCTCTCTCTCTCTCTCTCTCTCTCTCACACACACACACACACACATATAACAGGTGCGGCACTGGAAATAGCAAGTTACGTAAGGAATCAGATAACGGGAGTGGTGCCATCTGGACAACAAACCTTTGCCATTGACACTGATATCGGTGTTCAGTCGAGATGGCGTCGTGGACCGGTGAACAACGCGCGTATGCCGTAAAGGCGTTTCACAAAAACGCTGCGCGGCCACGAAGCTGTCGTTGTTTTTGTGAAACGCCTTTACGGCATTAGCGCGTTGTTCACCGGTCCACGACGCCATCTCGACTGAACACCGATAATGGCAAAGGATTGTTGTCCAGATGGCACCACTCCCGTTATCTGATTCCTTACGTAACTTGCTATTTCCAGGGTTGCCAAATCGCCCGTTTTACTGCCGCACCTGTTATATGTACATATATGTATATGTGTGTATATATATATATAGGGTGACTGGTAATTAGATGTATTCCCTGAAAGGGGTTAAAGTAGAGACAATTTGCAGAGCTCAGGCAGAGAATCTTAACAGCCGGTCAACACATCAAGGACACCATCACATCACGAGTTAAGAGACCAAATGTCCGTAAAAACCTACGTGCCTGCATTCGTAACGGATGTGCCCACTTTGAGCAAGACATGTAATGTTCTTTAATTGTATTGTTCATTGATTCCATTCACATGAAGATGAATGAAGTATTATTTCTTGTACACAAGTGTGTATGTTAGCAACATTTGTACCTTGTTGGATAGCAGATGTCACAAGGAAGTAATTTAAGTAATTTGTACGCTTCGTGTCATACCATTTTTGTTATTAATACGTTGCCAAGTAAACTAAGAGTGCACTTTTTTATCATCACTTGTAAGTTTAGACCCACCCGTTACTTACATGTGATTGTTATTTGGGAAAAACTTTTTTTTCAACAAACCACTTATTGGTTAGCTATCAGAAAACGCTGAAATAAGATCCATACAATGAGCAGTTTTTTCTCAATTCATCTTTTTATGTGGAAAATTGTCATTTTAAAAAAAAAAACAATTGAAATTCGATTTATCTCGAAAACTACTAATTTTCGGATGGGTATCATATGGTCAAATTTATTGCAAATGGTCTCTACTTTAACCCCTTTCAGGGAATACATCTAATTATCAGTCACCCTGTATATATATATATATATGTATGTCGGCTTCCGTGGCGGAGTGGTTTTCACATCACGCTACGACGCCAGGTGTCCCGGGTTCGAATCCTGGCCTGAGCATGAATGTTTGCGAGTGTCCATTCATCAATTTCATCATATCATCACTCATCCCCATCTTCGTAAATTAGCCAAAAGTAGCACAAAAAAGCGAAGTAAAATAAAGCAAGTCAATTAATCAATCCATCAATGTTTGAATTCTTGAAGTTTACATTAGGCAAAGCAAAGATAATAAGCATGGTGATGGGCAATTCGCTTGATAATACCTATGCATTCCACTGTACTACGTGGAAGAAAGTTTGGATTTTATACTCTGTCCCAAGAATCTTTGGAGGAAGCGAACTAAAGCAAGTCTCTGTGCACGTAGTGACTTGAGAGGCTCGACCAATGAACATGCGCGAAGGAACGGGATTGCGCGGAGGGGGGAAAGCGACTGCAGTTACCAGCCTTTGCAGCAACGTGACTTGCTTTTTCTCCGTATGCGCTGTCATGCTCCAGAAATTCCAGGGACTGGATATAGTATAGTAACATCTTTTCCGTTACATCTCTGGCTGTTATGCATTTGCAGCTTTGAAGCGAGTTACAACTTCCGAAGTCACCAATCAGCAATTGAGCCGCTGATGTCATCTCAACCGAGCACCTATCGCTAACCTTCTCTTTCCCGCTCTACGCTGTTGGTAGGCTCGCTAGCTAGACTCAAGAAGTGAGCTGGAGATGCTACGAAAATAATCGGACTCTACCTTCAGCGAAGTCCACCACCTTATACCACAAGATTTTGTTTGCTAGTTTTGCGCATCTTATTTACTTAACTTCATGTCTATTGACGGACACCATTGATCACATGTATAACCTTACTTTGAGACATGCAATGTAGAAAAAACTGATGATATGAATACCCACCGACATTTGGTTGATAACTGTTGTTTTAGATAAGACTATGTTTTATTGTCGAAACATTTCCTGCTTTTACTCTTAAAAATATGCAAACGTTTACCAAAGCCAACATATTTACTTTCTTCGTAATATACCTCCATGTATTATGCCCTAAGGCACTGCAAACATATATACGATCTTTCTCTAAGGATTACAACGAGTGTAATGTTCGCCAAGGTTTGCCTGAAGTTCTGTTCATAAATTATTCTCCCAGGCTAGAATTTTTATGAAGCAATATTTTCTCCTTTGACACATAAGTTTTCTAACTCTTTACGAAACAAGAGAGTTCTTTCGTTCCCCTATACGTGGAAATAAAAATCACATTTTTCATCTTTCTTTGACTCTACCTTGTAATTTATGGGCTTTTAGGACGGGGTTGTTTATTATGTACTAGCTGACGTTGTATTAGACAGGAAAATAATGAATTCTAACTATAGTGTAAAATGTAACTAATTTTAAATGTGATCGTGAATGTCACCAATTAGCTTAGTGACTCCGAAAACTATGGATTCGACACTAATCTAGGTCATTTGTGGCATTTTATTTTTCACCCCCCCCCCCTTGCCGATAGGTGGTGAACTTGGAGTTGAAGCGCATTGATAGTGTCACGATTCCATTCGTAACACAGCCTGAATGTTAGACAACCCGAGAAACACTATCGTTATGCGGTTTGCATAGAGTCACGGATGTCTGTTTGTGCAGAATTAAAATCTGTGGTTCTCGATTATTTTTACATGTCACCCCTTCCAACCCCACCCCTATGGGTGCCAGGAGTGTCTCAACCTCACAGTATTTACTTTCAGATTGCAAGTGATAACGTGTACCAAGTTTGGTTGATATTGCTCCAGGCGTTCGGAAGTTATGCCGGATCAAACAAATATACACACCCCCACACACACATACATCCATTTTTATATATAGAGATTAAATGGTAGTATAGTCTTAGTGTATTTCTAAACAAAAATATATTTTACGGTGCTAAAATAAGTATGAAAAACATATTTGTTTTCATTTATATTTTGTGTGATACTTTCATTTTAATAATTTCATATTTTCTTCTCTTGTAGGTGAGTGTAACAATTCTGTACCAAATTGCCTACTGAATAAGACAGTCTAGGTAAGTACAGGATATATTTTATTTTGTTATTGATTCATGATCCAGAAATATAATTAACTTTTTTAATGTTTTTATTAAGAATTTTGTGACTACAGTCCGTCCGGTTTAGTTGCGACCGGCCTTCACCATTATTATGCCACTAGACTCGTCCAGTTAGCGCCTGCGCAGTTGAAGCAATGGTCACTAATAGCGTAGACGGACTCTACCAGTTAGCAGATCAGGTCTGTGAGGTTTCTTGCATTCCAATTATCTTTCCTTCCTGTTTCGGAGCATCTGCATCTTTTGTTATGTTTTGTCTCTTTTCTGGGAGACTTTTCAACTGGCGGATTCTATGAAACAAATACGCGATCGGTTCGACAGTGTTCGGCTGACATCGTTTAGTTTCGTGGCCCAAGGTGCCGAACGCTGCTCGCAGAACCAAACAAGCTAGAATTGAAGACACCCAATATTGCCAAATCTACTGTAAGCGCATATTTTCTTCCCTTGCGTGGTTGCGGACGCAGTGACCCTCATTAGAAAGAAGGAAAATTTCGGTGGAATTGTTTGTACTTTCTCATAATGCAGCAAGCAGCAAGGGTAGGATTACGCTAGGCAACGTTTCTGTATGACAGACGTCCACTTCGCAAATGATATTGCAGCACCAAGACACATGAATACTCGAATATGATTGGGGCCTCCACAATGGCGTAGTGGTAACGTCGGCGCATTGAAGTTAAGGAGTCCCGGGTTTGATACCCAGTGGAGGCACAAGGCGGTTCAGATTCGACTTAACTAGACTCGAATAGCCTCTCTGTGCCAAAAGTGGAATTAATATAAACTCAATACTAGAAAACGTTCAAGGTCAACCAACAGTTACACTGGCGGTCGATATAGTTATGTGTTTTTATACCATTATACTCTGTGAATTTTTATGTAACCAATTTCATCTAGCTTGAAGTGCACCTTTAAAATTAATTACGCCTTAAAACAACAATTTGAATTTCATTTCAAATGCAGTGGGAAAAAACGTACACACAACAGTGAGGAGTGTTATATACACTCGTGCCTTCCCGATCACGCAGAGGTATCGTCGTCGCCTTGTAATCAAGGGGTCCCGGGTTCGATACATACACATAGTGCTTTGGATCCCACTTTAAACTGTAGGTTCAGTCTCGATTAGCCTTACTGTGCATAAAGTGTACTTAAAACACCAAATCAATCAATCAATCAATGTTCTCTGTAGCAAGCGAACCAAGACCTCTGCGCAAGTAGGACTCGAGGCTGCTCGAGCAATTAACGCGTTAGAGGGGAAGTGAAGGGGAAAACGCGGCTGCAGCAGCGCACATACCTTGCTCCGCCCACTCGCTTTCTCCCCTCTGCTGTTATGGGCGGCCTTGCTCCACAGATTCCCGATACAGAGTGTAGCTAATGGGAATGCTCATAGTTCGAAAAATAATACGAATACACAGTCTAATTCATTAAATTAGCTACTGAAGCCGGCGTGTCGGATTTCAGGGATAGGTTGACTGGGTTATTTTACGCCGCCTTTCTGCCACTTTGGCTATTCGCGACGAAGAGAATAAATGGTGATAAAGTGAAATTAATGACAGGACAATCATAAACACATGCACATGGCGCAACAAAAGTTTTCACAGAGGATTATACTGTCTGTGAATGCTTACGCCAGAGCCTTGTTACTCGACAACAGTACAGTCCAGGTGTACTGCGTGACATTTGGGTGCTTTTCGAAAAGGTCACCCCTTGTACCACCCCCTATCCCGCCTGGAGAAGAATCTTCCATCACTCATATGTAGGTATACTATATTTGTTTGGGTCCAACCCAGGACATATTCGCGATCAACTCGTTACTGCTTAATTTTAGTTTAAATTACTTAAAAGCCTTAACATTTTATTGGAACATTAAACTATAAATTAATATTAACATTATTTTCTAAAATCTCTTATGTTTGTTGAAGCAGTAACATTAATAGCACTCCTATGTTTAACTGTTTTCACGTGATCTTCAATATCACATCTTCCTTTATGTGCAAGATAAAATCTCCATTACAGAGTGTACATTGCACACGTTCACTGTCGCTGTCGTTACACAGTTTCAAGAATTTGCATTCCTGCTGCTGGTTAACGTTAAATACACACTTTATTTTGCCCATTGCCAAATGCAAAGATCTTGTAAATAGTTATAATTATCAAAAACGTGTAGAAGAGTTACTTCACACGCTTGCAAGACCACCAAGACGCTCACGCAAGTACGGAAACGGAAACGCTCGGAAGTCGATTTCTCGAAGAAAGAAAGCCCGACCCTGTGGCCGAGTGGTTAGCACATCGCGCTGCGACGCCAAGGGTCCCGGGTTCGAATCCCGGTCGGGTATGGTTGTTTGTGAATGTCAATTTTCATCCATTTCATCATTTCATCACTCATCCCCATCTTCGCAAATTAGCCAAGAGGCACAAAACGCGAAGTAAAATAAACTAAATCAATCAATCAATCAATCAATCGAAGAAAGAAAAGAATCGATCCTTATAATCGATCGATCCTTGCCGGTCATAAATTCTGGTCGTGAATATTCAATACCGGTAACTATATTCATGTTCAGATTCTGAAAACCCCGGACATTTTGCAATCCCGGACAGCACTAAAAACGAGGACTGTCCGGGCTAATCCCGGACGTATGGTAAACCTACTGCTTTGTAACTCATAGTATGGAGCTTGATGAAATTAGAGAAGTAATAAGCTGCCAGCATCGATGACTAACGCTGCTTTTTCATTTACCAGATAATTATTGTAACTCTCTGTTAATTTCTTCATTAGTATTAGGCTATATGGCATTAGTAATTTGTGTATTTATCATATTAGTATGTACGTTTTACAATATATTTTTGTATCCCTTTCATTGCATTCCACTGTAGTCTTTTCACTGCATTGTTACTATTAATGTGATGACGTGTCTCGAGAATCTGAGGAGCAAGGCCACGCATAACGGTACAGAAGGTGAGAAATCGAGCGGCGGAGCAAATCAGTGCACACTGCTGCAAACGGCTGGTAGCTGCAGCAGTGTTTCCCCCCACCATTCACTCAGTTTCCCTATCACGCGTTTATTGGTCGAGCCACTACTTGCGCAGATACGTGTTTTCGTTCGTTTGCTACAGACATTCCCTGGACAGAGTATATTATTTTGGTTTCCGCAGAACATAACATTCCGAACAGATGTAAGAGCATTAGAAAATAATTTCGCACTCTCTTCCAGACAGAAACTATGACGCGTCTGAACAAGTGATCCAGAACTGTGCGCAAAATTGAGAACAACAGTAGATTTGCCCACCAAGGCAGATGGGTGAAAAACTCGCTCAGCATTTACCCAGAGTTCCTGCCTTTGTCCATCAGCATGCGAGCGAGTTTGTTACGCACCACTGCCTTTGTCTGCGGCTGCGATCACCAGATGGCTCTGTCCTATCTTTCGAGCGAAGGGCTTCCTGCATCTATTCGTAACAGGTTTATTGTTACATGTTAACGGCGCTTCTCTCGATGATGTTTCGATTCCACGCATTTGATCCAAGCTTTGTTTGCGCGCTCTAATAATTTATGGCTGTTGCAAACGCTTTGGCGGTTGCAGTTAATTCACACGGCGCTATCGCTTTGGCTTTACCGCTGGTATTGGAATTGACTCTTCCAGTTTCTCTTTTCGATGGGTATTTCCAATGATACGAGCGTCGGTTAAGATAGACCTGTGGTTTCGGCACCACAGCTGCAACGTGGTTTTTGCAATTATCAAAGCAGTCATATTTTAAAATATCGTTAGTAAGGAATAGAGATGGACGATATCGGAAATTTGATATCGCGATATATCGTCAAGAAAATATCGTCACAGACGATATTTTTTCCGTATCGTGATATCGGCGATATATTGTCTCCACGCTATATATCGCAAAATGTCGTGTCGATATATCGCCGACACGACACATATCGCGAAAATATCGTGACGATATATCGCCGACACGATATATATCGCCAAAATATCGTAACGATATATCTCCAACACGATATATATCGATTGATTGATTGATTTGCTTTACTTTACTTCGCTTTTTGTGCCACTTTTAGCTAATTTGCGAAGATGGGAATGAGTAAATTGAATTTTCGCGATGCGCGAAATCACTAAATGTGAAAAAAAAGATGCAATTTTGAACATTCTGCACGAAACTACACCCCCAATGATGAAATATTCATACGTTTTATTCGCGAAGTAATGCGAAATGTGTGCCTTTTCACGAAATGAACGCTTTTTCGCGAAATAACCGTGAAATATCATCAAATTAAGTAGAAAACAGGCAAAAACCGGCACTCGAAGTTGTGCGCGCAAACTGTCGATTTGTAACGAAACGTTTGCCTAAAGTTTCCTACCACTTGCAGCTGAAGAACGTTTTATCTTCGATCACATCAGGAAGACGCTGCAAATTTGGATTTCCCATGCACATAATCTCAGTTCGAAAACTTCGCTCCCTGTCAAGCTGCATTCCTTTCGTCCCCCGAATGTCTACTCAACTTCCAGTTTCATTGAACTTGCTAGCTGTAGCAGCGATAAGATTTGTCTGTTCCCGCACATCAAGGGAAACAATGGTGTCATTTGTGTTCAGTCATGAATGAATTTTGTTTATCATCATGTGATTTTCAACATGTGTTTGTGTATGTGCAGTAGTGATTATTTTATTTGTTGGACAGCAATGATATCCTTTAAATACATACAATGAATAAATCACTTCAGATATGCAATTTAGAAATGAAGTGATTTTGTGTTGATGTTTTCTTTTTGGTTGGACAGCTAAGTACTTGTGTGTGTGTACAGTATATAAAAATGAAGTAGTTTATCAATTTATAGCTTTTTTAAATGTTGTTTCCTCTCATGATGAAAAAGTGTGTGCCAATTTGTTTTTCCACCGCTGGTATATACCGCTGATCTAACATTTTATTTACCGCTGCCCTCAGTTTTTATTTACCATAAACTTGTCTCCCTAGGAATGAGTGATGATATGATGAAATTGATGAACAAAAACTCACAAACATCCAAGCCTAGGCCGGGATTCGAACCCGGGACCCCTGGCGTCGTAACGCGATGTGCTAACCACTGCGCCACGGAGGCCGGCACGATATATACCGCCAAATATCGTGACTATCGCTTGCACGATATATATCGTCAAAATGTCGTGACGATACATCGTCTAGTTGATATCGCCTGGACGATATTTTTTCAACATCGCTATATATCGTCTGGACGATATATCGTCCAATACTAGTAAGGAACAATGTTATAAAGTTAATCGGTTCCTGGAAGCACTGGTGTACGAAGGGGGAGCTGATGGGGCTACATCCTTTCTTGAAATTTACAAAATTAAAATTTTCAATGAAAAGTCGGGAAAAGCCAAAGTTGTAATGCAGACTCTCCTTAAAATCACCCCCGACTACCATTTTTGCTTTTCAACAAATTCTGTACTATATTTTATATAATATGTCCCGCCCCTACATAGAACGGAGCTATGTGATATTCACTTATACAACTGCACCCCCCTGAAAAAAAGCTGCGAGCGTAAGTGCCTTAAAGAATGGGACAATGATATCCCTACAGGATTTGAATATTAAAATATTATGGAAAATCTAAAGAATATATTCTGCATATATTGAATATTCATTAAATTCTCAGTACAATGTAGTGCTCAGAATAATGTATTACATAAGATTCGCCCGCCAGATGTCCTTGGGATTGTTAATAAATAGATAGAAACTTTGAAGTTGAAAATTTCAATCATAACCTCAGTCGCTTGATACATTAAACGTCATTAATATTTTGAAATAACAACATTTGAGCCTTCGAGTAAATCAGAAGATAAACAACAGTTTAAAGATAGTCTCCAGTCCGACAATTGTGTTTTTTTTCCGAATCTGAAGCAAGAAAAGGAAGATTAATTAATTGATTTTATCTACGTGAATGATGTAATCCTGATAGAACCTTGAATTGAACAACGAAACATTTGTACAAACTTGCTTCTGTTGGTGGGTAGGTTAACATAGTGGGAAGTCATGCTACCTCAGGGTGGCTACTCAACAGGAATTCTCTGAATTCCGGTAATTATGCGTGAATTATTGGCTCTGGGAATCATGCGTGAATTTTGCATGAGTTTTTCTCCGTAGACGTGAAAAATTACAAATCTTATATTAATCCAAATCCCATTGAACGTTTACAGATTTTTTTATGCCCTGAAGCAAGTTTATGATATTTAGAAGTTGACTAGGTAAATTTAAAATTACTATTATACAATTAACAGCTTTCGTAGATTGGTATATCTCGTAAAATTTGTCACTTATGTTGGTAGAGTGCCTCCCCGATGGCGCAGTGGTAGCGTCGTCGCCTTGTAATCAATGGGTCCCGTGTTCGATTCCCCGTGGAGGCACGTAGTGGTTCGGATCCCACTTTAAACTGTAGGTCCAGTCCCGATTAGCCAACTCAATCAATTCTGTTCGTAGATGTATTTCTAGCCTGAGTATGTGTAATGGCAAATTTAAACTCCGCACCATACGTTAAATATATATACAGTTCAATTGAATTAGAATTGGAATCACACAAATCCTTTATGCTGTGAATATATTTGTGTGTGTGTGGGGGGGGGGATTGTGATAGGTGGTAACACGCATGGTTATAAAAGAAAACACCTGCTTGTATGTACCTTGAATTTAAGGAAGGTTCGCCTTAAAAAGCGGGAATTATACTTGAATTTTATCATGAACCTAGAGTGGCCAGCCACCATGGTCCTGTATTCTTATTCTTGATAGTGTTACCAAGGACGTATTTAGGAGGCGGGATCCAGGTTGTCCTACTTATCATTAGGATCCTTCAGGAGAGGATCCACCAATTGAGTGAATATATAACGCAAGGTATTATTTTTACACTTAATACACGAAATGTACGTAACGTTATATGTTATTCTTTCATTTTACACCTAATTTTTTTATACAGATCATTTTTTAACTTCCATACTGTGTTGAAATTGTAATTAACTGAACTCTATTTCTGTTATGGACTGTAATTTTATTGTTATAATTAAATGTCGATTCCTGGAGGGGAGAAGGTTGGACTGACAGGTTCGAGCCCTCTTGCAACGCCCATAGGTACAGTTTGATATGTACGGCACCAGGGATCCCGGGCTCGAATCGTGGCCTGGGCATGGATGTTTGTGAGTGTCCATTCATCACTCATCCGCATCTTTGCAATTAGCCAAAAGTGACACAAACAGTGAAGTAAAAGAAAGAATATCAAAACAAATCAAAGATATGTACGTTAATTATTATAAAATCTGCTAGTTTTTTCTAATATTTTGGTCATACGCATTAACTCCATCAGGTTGGTAACGCTGTCTTGTATTCGAGGGGACTCGGGTTTGATCCCCGGCGGAGACACATTTCACAGTGGTCGATTCCCATTCCAAACTCCAGGTTTATGTGAATCTCTGTGGAGCAAGCGAATGAAAACAAGTCTCTGCGCAGGTAGTGATTTGAGAGGTGTCGACCAATGAACGCGTGAGAAGGAAGTGACTGAATGGAGGCGGAAAACGTCACTGCAGCCGTTTGCAGCAGCGCGTACTGGTTTTCTCTTGCCACTCGCTTTGAATTTGTTTATTTTATGATGATACTAGCTGATTAGCCGGCGTTGCCCGGGTATTTATTTATCCCAATCTTCTATTAGACAGGATTTGATTGATTGATTAATTTGCTTTTGTTTAAAGTGGGATCCAAACCACTAAGTGACTCCACCGGGTATCGAACCCGTGACCCTGTATGAGACAGGAAAATAATGAATTCTAACTAATTTTAAATGTGATCGTGAACGTCACCAATTAGCTTAGCGACTCCGAAAACTATGGATTCGTCACTAATCTAGGTCATTTGTGGCATTTTATTTTTCACCCCCTCTCACCCTCCATGCCGATAGGTGATGAAGTTGAACCGAATTGGGAGTGTCACGAAAACTATGGATTCCATTCGCAACTCAGCCTGAATGTTAGACAACCAGAGAAACACTATCGTTATGCGGATTGCATAGTGTCACGGATGTCTGTTCGTGCGGAGTTTAATATCTGTGGTTCTCGATATGGGTGCCAGGGGTGTCTTACCCCAAAATATTATTTCCAGATGGCAAGTGATACGTGTAGCAAGTTTGGTTGAAATTGCTTCAGGTGTTCGAGAGTTATGCCGAAACAAACAAATATATACACACACACACATACATCCATTTTTTATTTATTTATATAAATAGATGATAAAGTTAATGAAGAGACTCTCACAAAGAATACCCATGCTCAGGCCAGGATTCGAACTCGGCCCCCCTTGCGTCGTAGCGCGCTGTACTAACCACTCCACCACGGAGGGCGGCCCTGTTTCTACCTTCCCATACCGTTACGCGCTGCCTTGCCCCACAGACTCCCGGAAGAGAGTCAGTCCCAATTAGCCTGTCTGAGCATAAAGTAAATTTGAGATGAACTTGGACATTTCCACGTCCACACAACCCGCAAGGCACTTCTGTTTGGAAGGAGCGTCATTTCAGCTTTTCCTGGGTTTGACAACACTTTGAATCAAGCATCTTGGGTACATTTTCTCTCTCTTACATGGCAACACTGAACGCGATCCTTCCGGTGAGATGGCTCCATGAGGAGGGAACAAGTGAAGCGAGATGTTGTTAATGAGTGCATCATATCCAGCTAAGTTGAGCTATTATGGTTGAAAGGAGACGCTACCGAAACGTTAAGAATGGCGTTTTTTTTCCTCATCGTGGTCTCTATTCCTAACAAAAGGACTGCGAGAATGGATGGGTGAGGAGATTCACAATGAATGGAAGGAAAACGTCATAAGACCACTGCGCAACTTGAGCGTGCATTATGAAGAGAAATGCTAGTTTCGCCAGTTTATCTTTAATGATGTAAGTGGCATACTAAGTACCACAGAGTACCTTAAATGCTTAAGCTTTTCAAAAATTATTATGGTAGTCTTAAAATTCGCAAGTATACAGCGTGGTCCGCTTTAAACATCGTTTCTCAACCTATGGAGCGCGACCCACTACTGGGTCCCGAAGTCGGGCTCGAAAATGTATTTAATGTGTCTTAGAAACCTATTACATTTTATCACTAAGGCATGTATTCTCTCTACTCTCGGTAAGATTGAAAATTACTTTCCAGAAAATAACAGTGAATTCAATTGGATTCGAGACCCATTCTCGTATTTTGAAGGTTCAAACATGTTGTCAGTAAATCTAAGAGAACAACTGTGTGATATCAGCTGTGATGCTGGCACTAAAACTAAAGTTTTAGATTCAGACTTTAAAAGTTTTGGATATCTTTAAGAGATGAGTATCCTGTACATTCGGATGAGGCATTAAAGTTGTTCATGAAGTTCTCCACCTCATATTTGTGTGAACGGATTTTCATCTCTGGTTCAAGTGAAAAGCAAGTACAGAAATGGACTTGAGGCGCACTCAGATTTAGACTATTAACCATCATTGAACCCAACATACCCCAGCGTATACGGAAAAGGCAGCCCCAACCGTCACATTAGTTCGGTGAGTAAAAAAAAAATATTTCAATTCCAGCAGAGTGTGTTTAGTTAGATGTTAGACTAAAGTAAATTAGTTTTTCACATTACATATTTACTTTTCTGGAATGAAGTATGTGTAATTTGTTCAAGCAAGTAAAAGATGGCTTCTAAAAGTACTCGATGTTATCAAAAATATGATTATAACCTTGGTTCACACCCCTGCAAGTAATTCTGCAGACGCCCATGCTTATGGATCCCGTGAACTGTGTATAAGTATAGATTATGTTTTTCAGGCGATTCACAGCTCGTGCCTTCAACATACACACCCATACATTTTAAAACCTTGTCCCTAGGTTCAAAATATACAGTATCTGAAGTTCTGTGCACATAACTATTGGCAATGGACAGGTTTTTCTTCAAATTAATACTTAACGCTCATTTCCCTTTTGATATATACAGGTTTATTTTATATCATCTTATTTACATAAGTTCAATCTTGGCCGTTATTCGCAAAATCCACATTTCAGTGTGTCCTGTCCGCCCTTCCGGAAGTGAGTGTGTAGACGCGTGTAGCCACTGGCTTCATGAGTAAGAAAAACCCTTCAGTACTAAAAAGAGATGGCTGAAGGTATGTGCACGTGTGTAGCCGGTTTTCCACATGAAATGTACTATTGAAATAATGTGAAAAAAGCAAGTGTGTGTATCAGAAGAAAGAAAGTTAACATTTCCGTCGGTTCACATAGTAAGGAAAGAAAGCTCGTCCAGCCGCTCTCATTACATCGCAGTACTCCGTCAAACATCTGAGCCCCACTGCTCCTTTTCCTTCCTATTTATAGGCCCCACTAATGACCTCACCCGCTACTGGAGACTTTCCGCTGGTCGGCTGTCCAGCGACACACCTACCTACCCCAACGGCCAAGAGTTCAAACGTACAGGAACTCTTACCAAAACACATGAAATTGAAAACCGACCGACCCAATTAAATTAATTAATAAACATATATAATAGAAAGGATCGAGTAATGATCGCATCATTACAAGTGTAATATCCTTCATGGTGGGTCCCGGACTGAAAAAGGTTGAAAACCACTGGCTTAGAGTAATCGAGAAATAATTGATAATTTCAAGTGTAAATAATGGTTTATTAACATACCTTTTTACATACCTTGATGTAGAATCTCTCCAAGTTTATGAAAATGGTCAATGCAGCTCGACGTATGCGCCTCGAGTTGCCCTGCAGCCATATTCTTACCGTTCCGCCACGTGTCCGTTGCTCTACTGAATAATTTCAGGCTTCTTCCCGTATTACACATAGGCGCGCATGCGCACGCATGAGTATTTACTATGGGTGTATAATCTCCGAGAGTTTCTGTATCTTGTAATATGAAAATCATAACAATATATTCTTCTTGCTTTTAAACGGTGAGCATTCATTTCTCGATTCTTCTAAGCGGAACTTGCTCTGTGTTCTAATACTTTTAGGCATAGTTTCTGCAACTGAGAAGATGACGTCAATCAGTTTGCGGTATTTCTACAAGAAGTGTGCAAATTATTGGTTCGTTAACACGTGACAATATTTAAAAATACATTATTGATGCCGAACGTATAACAGGGTGGCTACTCACCGGGGAATTCCTTGAATTCCGGAAATTATGCGTGAATTCTACTTGAAGTTTTGTCCGTACGTGAAAAATTTCAACTTTTTAAACATCCCAATTTCATTAAATTTATACATACTTAGTGAGGCACGTTTTTCACAGATTATCGTTTATTTTTATAGAGGAAGAAAAAGCAGAAAAAAAATAAAAGAGAATTCCCTCAATGCCTTTGCTTTGTTAGTGTCCCTTGCAGAACAAGCTACAATTGTATCTCACAAACGGAAGATTATTAGAAGATAAAATATCTTGAAGATTATTTCTTTAAGTTGATTAGGTAAATTTGAAATTATTTTACAAATAACAATTTTTCGTAGATTACTATATCCCGTAACATTTGTGACGTTTGTTCTTAGATGCATTTCTAGTCTAGTATGTGAAATGGCAAATGTAAACTCCACACCTTAAATTAATTACATATACCGCTCAATTGCATTTTTGGATACACTGGAATCGCACAGACCATTTTTATTGTTAATATTATTGTGTGTGGAAGAAAATGCTTGATAAGTAATTTGCTTCTGTATATCTTGTGACTAAATTATATAACTATTATTCACTATATAACTTAGAGTTAATTACATTTGTATGTGTAGTCAACTTTCCCACCTAAGCAGTTAATGCATTTTTGGGTGGAAATGAAGAAAATGACTAGAATTTTGAAACTTAATATTCCTAGAGCATGCAGACTACTGTAAATGTTTTACTACATGCTTCGTTATCTTCTTTATATTATACATGACATGCCTCATTACACGTGAGATTAACTAAAGCTTCTGTGTGGTACTCAGTTGCCCTTTTAGAATGTCATTGTGTTGGACATTTGGCATATCAGTTGATTATTTTGAGAGGAAGACATTCCGGTAAATAATACCTAAGTTTGAAATTTATTTATTTAGCAAGAGATTCTTAACAGAATCAATAGTTCAAATTACAAAGGATCATATTAAAAACATTTATAATAAAGAAATATACATTTTAAAAATTACAAAAATACAAAACTACAGAATTACAATATTACAAAATACAAAGCAAAAGATAAAAAAAGATAAAATGATAAAAATGGCAGTAGGTATGTTCCACAAAGTAACAAAACAAAATACAAACACACAAACACAATATAGTAATCACAACAGAGTACTGCTAAATACGTTCAGATGCAAACATATTATACATCGCACAATAGTCTATGAGCACTAAGATTAATTACACAATTTGTACAAATATCAAATCCATATGAGAGTAAATAAGGCATGACTTTAAATACATAGTATCGATAAAAATAATATAATACAATCACAGCTTCAATCAAATTTACTGTGTGGGGGCTCCCCCATGGCGCAGTGGTAGCGTCATTGCCTTGTAATCAAGGGGTCCCGGGTTCGATACCCGGTGGAGGCACAAGTGGTTCGGATTCCACTTTAAACTGTAGGTCCAGTCCCGATTAGCCTTACTGCGCATAAAGTGGACTTAAAACACCAAATCAAATCAAAAAAAAATAATCAAAAATCAAATTTACTGTGATTTTAAATGATTAGGCAATGACAATATATGTCTTTTTATTATTGAGCTATATGTTATAAAAGAAAGCGCGAAGTCTACTTTAATTCCCTTTTGAACAAGGTTGTTATAATTTGTGCATAGTCTGATAACAACTGAAGATTTATGTATATTGTTTCTCGATTTATCAATAAAAAAGGAAGCAAACACGTGCTTGTAGCCTTGAATTTTTAGAAAATTTTCCTTGAAAACTGGGAATTATACTTGAATTTTATCATGGTTATATAGTGGCTACTCTGTATAAGTAACAAACTCTCTGGCATTCCTACACCCGAATGTTGATTGCCGCAACAACATGTGTCTTCTATCTGCCCCTACCATGTGCACGATCAAAAGACTTATTCAGATATCTGCTTCCCATCCATTAAAAATCGACGCTTGTAACTGTTCTATCTTTTCTCTCTCCCACCTTGACAATGATTCTCAGGTTTGCATTGTTTTTTTCTAACTATCATAGTTTAGGCTTTTTTGTTAACAGAGCAGTCAGTGAACGGAATTGTAATGTTCTGTGTGCATCTAGTGTAATTTGATTGCTCATATACAATGTAGGTAGATTGTTTTAGCGAGAATAATTACTATGCTACTGGCAACACTGCAGCCAGCCCATTGTGTTCAGAGGAAAAGTATTTATTTATTATTATTTATTAATGCCTTGTTTTAAATGGCGGAGTTAAGACCGTACAAAGCCTTTTCTTCCACTCAACCATACATTTAAAATTATACATTATTATATTATACACAAAGTACACTAAGTCATTTCACATAGGTCCACACACACACATTATACTCATACACACAAGTCTTAAAGCCCTGAATATAACACACAAAATACAAAATATATAATACACAAAAAACTAAATATGGAATGAAGGAATGCAAAATTTAAAATTGTATTTAAGTAACTGCAAGGTATTTTAAGAATTCGTTCACTTGCAGATGCTTTTTAGTCTGCTTGACAGGGGAAGATCTACCGACTACTCTGAAGAGAGTGGCGAACACGTCTGCTAAAGGAACCGACGGAGCTTACTGCTCTAGTGCTTTCTGGTAACTGATTCCATAGTCTTACAGCCGATACGGAGAAAGAGTTGGAGAAGAAGTTTGATCTGTGGACGGGGATAGAGAGAACTGAGGAGCTGCGTGATCTGGTGTCGCGATCGTGAAATTCGTGAAGAAATTGGAAGCGAGAGAGGAGATAGGAAGGTTACTTGAGGTTGAGAACGTTGTAAAGTAAAATCAGTGTGTGCAGCGTTCGTCTCTCTTGCATACGTAGCCACCCCAATTTGAGAAAATAAGGTGATAGGTGGTCCCAATATTTTAAATTAAAAATGTATCGTACGCAGGCATTTTGAACACTCTGCAGACGTCTAGCTGACTCACCTGTTAAGCCGGAATACGCTACGTCACAATAATCTAAATGGCATAAAACTAGGGACTGACATAGTTTGGCCTTGATAGAGGTGGGGAGGAACTTGCCCATGCGTCTTATAGAATACAGAGATGCGAAAGCTTTTCTACACGCCGAACTTGTGTGATGTGACCATGATAAATTTCCGTCTAATACAATTCCCAGATCTTTAACAGTTTGGTTAAATGGAATGCGAGTAGAATCTACAAGAATGGAAGGCAGAATGTTAAGATCTACGTAACGTTTCAGTTTATCGGAAGCAACCAAAATTGCTTGTGTTTTATTAGGGTTAATATACATGCCATTGTCTAGCGACCAGTTAACAATCCTCTCTATATCTTCATTAACCTTGGAAATACCATCGCTTAACATTACTGGGGGTGCAGAATAGTACAACTGGAGGTCATCGGCATACATGTGATAACGGCAGTGTTTCAAGATATTTGGCAGGTCATTAATGTATAAAGAAAATAATAAAGGGCCGAGTACGCTTCCTTGCGGAACGCCACAAGTGATCTCAGATAGCGCCGAGCACTTGCCATCATAAACCACCCTTTGTTTACGTCCAGTTAAGTAGGATTTGACCCAGTCGGTTGCAGAGGTGGTGAAATTAAAAAATGATTTTAGCTTGGAAATGAGAATATCATGGTCGAGTGACTGGAAAGCTTTTGTGTAGTCCAATAAAACTAAAACTGTCGCCTGTCTGCAGTCCATAGCTTGTCTGACGTCGTCGGTTATGTGAGTCATGGCGGTGCTAGTGCTGTGATTAGGTCTAAATCCCGACTGAAACGGAGCCAGAACTTCATTTGTATGTCGGCTGATTTGGTCGTGAGCAATGTATTCTAATGCTTTCGATAGCGCGGGAAGAATACTGATAGGTCGGAAGTTGTCAACGGAAGTGGCGGGCTCAGTCTTGGCGAGAGGAAGAATGTGTGCTATTTTCCACTTATCTGGAAAAATACCAGAGCGCAGAGAAAGATTAAAAATGTCGGTGATGTATGGAAGTACATGAGGTAAAATCAGCTTTATTAGTCGCAATGGGAGGTTGTCGGCTCCTTCAGAACCAGATTTGATCCGACCGATTGCAGTTGCAACTTGGAACTCATAGACTGGGTTAAAATTGAACTCTGTCATTTCTGTTTTGTGGTTTGCTATAGCTCTAATAGTAACATTTTTGTCATCGTTATTCATTGAATTAGAGAGAGAGAAATGCGTATTTAATTTATCAAGGGACGAAACACGAGTAGGATCTACGTTACGTTTCTCTCCTAGCCCTAGATTTCTTAAGTTATTCCACAACATTCGGGGGTTGCCTTGCATATTTAATAATTCGTAAGAGAGCCTCCTCTTTGCGTTGCGCACGGCCTGATTACATCGATTTCTCAACACGCGGTAGTTATTAAAACTATTTAAAGTATTTGGAGATTTGAGGCGCTTGTCAGATTTAAACCTGCGGTGAGCCGAATCGCGCTCCGCCATAAGTGCGAGAATGCTGTCTGTCATCCAGGGGGAAGCAGGCCGCGTGACGCGTTTTTTCTTTAGTGGAGCATGTTTGTCGAAAAGGTGTAAGATTAGAATATTTAATTCATTAAGCTTATCGTTAATATTAGTGAAGCTGTTTATTGAATTCCATGGGGTTCTTGTAGCATCTTCGTTTAGTGAAGCGGGGTTAATTTTCTTTAATTCGCGGTATTCAATTATGTTTGGCTTGGATTTCGGAACATTGAGGGAGTAAGCAACGTAAATAAGATCGTGGAACGAGAGACCGCAGTAAGTATTGGTGGTAAAAGCTTGAATTTTATCACACGATGCAGAACTGCAACAAAGCAATAAAAATGAATGAACTAATAAAAAAAAACTGGTAATGAAATTAACATTGGACATACCTTTTGGACACCCACCATTCCAACATAATCCGGATCCTGTTAGAGAACCCTGGAGACAGGTGAAACCGTAAATAAATTCCAGACGTATTGCATGAAAAATTTCATTACAGGTGGGACGACGAGCATCGATTTAGTGTCACCCAACTCGACAGGTGATATTAATTAATGGTGACAATTCCGTGATAAGATAATGCCTGAAGGATTAGCGGTGTTTATTTATGGGAGTCCCTTATTGGAATTTCCCGCTTTCCCACGACAGACCGTTGAAGGTTATCAGGATGGGTACGGATACCGATGTTCTAGTAATTTGTAAACGTAATCACGTTCATTTTCCTTGCTTAGAATCGTGAGCTCCTCTTACGGTCGAGACATTGGAATACAGGCACGATTAGTTTACCTTCTGCACGCTAGATGGTAGTAGTAGCTACGATAATTTTAATTTCTTCTACTATTACATTGTTTGCAAATTTGGTGCTTTTGTACCAATACATTAACATATTTTTTTGCTTCATTTAACTGGATCTGTAAACACTAATAATGAAATGTATTGTTACTAATAAAACAAAAGAACCATTTATGTCTCGCAAGAGGAATTCAATTTAACACTTTATATTTTTGCATGCTAATTTGCTTGTGATGTATTTGATGAAATATTTATCACTTGATACATAATTGATATTACACAGGGTGTTTCTGGGCTGATGATACAAACTTTCAGGGATGATGGAGAAGGGCACATGTATCAATTTTAGATAAGGAACCCTGGTCCGGAAACGACTTAGTCGAAAGTTATAAGCGAAAATCGGTGAATGAAGATGTATACCTGCACAAGTTTTACAAGCTGCTACATTCACAACAGTTGTTCAAAGTGGCGTCCCCCAGCTTCGCTGCAGGCATGACATCGTCGCACAAAGTCCTGGCGTACCCGTTGGAACAACAATGTCACAGGAAGCGAGAATCCTTGACAGGAGATCCTTCCCGTAGTTGTTCCAACGGGTACGCCAGAACTTTGTGCTACGATGTCATGCCTGCAGCGAAGCTGAAGAACGCCACTTTGAACAACTGTTGTGAATGTAGCAGCTGTGAAACTTCTGCAGGTAATAAAAGTATAACATCTTCATACACCGAGTTTTGCTTATAACTTTCGACTAAATCGTTTCCCGACCAGGGTTCCTAATCTCAAATTTATACATGCGCCCTTTTCCATCATCCCTGAAAGTTTGTATCATCAGCCCGGAAACACCCTGTATAGTGTACTAGGCATATTTCGTGACAAACGAATTGCAACCTTCCTCTTTCACTTTCAAGCTTTAGCTCTTTTCTCTCGTGGCTCAGTTTAAACATAAATCATTAATTATCTGGTTTTCCTCTTCAACGCAGAATAACTGTGAAAGGATTCTTGAATGAAGGCAAAACCAGTGGCGGCTAGATGTCTAGCTTTATGGGTGTGCACTTGAGCCTCGCGTCCAGAAGAAGTGTTATATTTATAGTGGAAGAAGTGATTTATATTGGAGGTAGGGGGAAAGTAGGGGGCGCCAAAATTCCACCTCGACCAGGTGAAAATTTTATCTTGAGCCACTCCTGCAAACAAGGTAGCCGGTCCAAGGACCACATGCAGAAAATCAGTTATAATCTATCTATGAGTTGTTTATTTCTAATGACTGAATCACCAAACCAACAAAATCAAGCGAAATCAAGATAATAATAAAAATTAAGGAAAATCACTCACTTAGTTCAAACTGCCCTGCTTCGTACTTCAGAATTTTTCTTTCCCTTTCGCATTATCTGTATTATTACTGCAGTCGCTGCGCGCTTTGCTATTTCCCCTCCAAATATTACGTCTCTGCTTTCGCTATGTACAGTTTTCCCTTTCATCATGCTCACTTTGCAATGAAACAGAAACGAACTTTTGACAGTGCAACAATTTTTCCACACAATGGAAACAGCTAACTGATCCACGTTTCTCCTGCACGGGTGGATAATTAGACTACAGCGCTACAAGGACAGTTTTTTTTGGCCAAACTGCACTAATAAGCAAAGGCAATCCGAGACATTGTTTAAAGCACGCGTTTCGCTTTCAGTTGTCACCCTCCCTCCTTCCCTTCTTTCTTGCCTACCTCTCCTCCGCTACACGATCTCGAATGGAACGGGACTGCAACACTGCATTTGGAACACAACGCTAGCAGTGAACGAGCACACGGCGACTTGTGCGAAGCGAACGTATCTCAGCGGCAGGCGCTGGTAAAGCGAAGCCGATAGGACGTCGGAACATTTGATGTTTTGAAGTAGATAGTGTCCAGTCTTTTGAAAAAGCCAATATAGTCACGATATTTGGCGATATATATCGTGAAAACAATATATGGTCACAATATTTTAGCGATATATATCGCGCCTGGCGATATATCGTCACGATAATTTAGTGATACATACCGTGTCGGCGATGTCACGATATTTGGCGATGCGTATATATCGTGGAGACAATATATCGCAGATATCACTGATCGACTATGACGATATTTTCTTGACGATATATCGCGATATCAAATTTTCGATATCGTCAATTCCTACCAGTAACCTGCACCGATTTTTTCCTCCTTCCCCATTTCTTATTGTTCTGTTTTTCCTGCACAACCATTTGTAAAAGTTATATTTTGCCCTGCACAATCATTTCTGCTGGTTCTGTTTTTTCTGCACAACAATTCTAATAGTTCTATTTTGTCCTGAGCAATTATATCTGATGGTTCTAATTTGCCCTGTGAAACCATTTTGGAGGTCTATTTTCCCCTGCACAACCATTTCTGGTGGTTCTGTTTTGCCCTGCACAACCATTTCTGACGATTCCGATTTTTTCCTCCTTCAGTACTGTACAAAGCGTTCAATGATTCTTGAATGACGTCACGCCCAACCGTGTTGTTATATTCTTGCTTATGTCATCTGCGTAGGAAATAGTCTGTGTTTCTGTATCATCTTCCCAGCTCCTCTCTATTTTTGTTTCATAGGGATTAAGGCAAACTTCCTTTCCTTTGTTTTCTTTTGAAATTACTGTTAGAGCGACTTCAACAAAGGCAACACTGCAGCACCCTTAAGGCAGAGTCTGACGATACTTCTTAACGTGGAAAGAAAGCAAACGTATTGATCCGTGGGATCTGAAGAAACGATGGCTTTCTTGTAACCGATCGTGCAGGAATCTGCGCCTCGCTTCATAAAATATTATTTGTTACCTCCACGAAGCAAGAATCATGTAACTAGTTTTGAGTTTCTGTACTTTGAACCTTGCGTTATCGACATAATTCACTGTTACGAGAGTCTTTGCAGGGGCATCGTCTGAAGGCGTGGAAAGCATCGTTTCGGGTTGGTGGAATAACAGCGAATGATATTAAACGCGAAAGGGAACAACCGTGAAAAGTAACACAGGAATAAACGCGAAAGTATCAAGAGCGAAACGGGAAAAAACGCGACGAAACGGATTAAGCGCGAAAAGTTTAACCGCGAAATGGAATAAGCGCAAGAGGAACAACAGCGAAACGGATGAAGTGCGAAAAGTTTATGCGCGAAACGGGCTGAACACGAAAGGAATATGCACGAAAGGCAGAATCGCGAAAATTTCACTTTCGCGGTTGTTCTGATCTTCTATGACCTTTCCTTGGTGTCTGATGCTGAAGCCAACTTATAGAAAGAAATTATTTCGCTATTTGGGTTATTTGCATCATCGAAAGCCGTTGATATTATCGCTATTACACTTTGTCTCTGGAATCTGTGGAGCAATGTTGCGAATAACGGTTGGGAAGGGGAGAAAGCGAGTGGGCGGGTGCTGCATACGACTGGTAGCTGCAGCCGCGTTTTTCCCTCCTTAAAGTCACTTTCCCCCTCACGCATTCCTTGGTAGAGCTCTGTCGAGTAAGTTGATCAGATTTTTAAAACAACAAAACAGGGCATGTTTCATATTTGTCATTGTCACAAAATATTCGGGACAGACTATACCCACTTATAGTATGCACGCTATTTGCAATTTGGTGACTCCAGACCTTCAATTTCCTAATTGTTAGTTCAGCCTCAGTTTTGTTCTGTACGGGAGTTTTTGTTTGCTCTATTTTGCCCTACACAGACTTACTCGTTGACTCTATTTGACTTGCACGTATACATTTTTGTTGCTTCTATTTTGTCAGGGGCAAACATTTCTGATGATTCTATTTTTCCCTGCACAACCATTTTCATGCTTCTGTTTTTTTCCTGCACAACCTTTTCTAAAAGTTCTATTTTGCCTTGCAAAACCATTTCTGATGTTGTTTTTTTTTAATTCCGCACAACAATTTCTAATAGTTCTATTTTGCCCTGTGAAACCATTTTGGTGGTTCTATTTTACCCTCCACAATTATTTCTGATGTTTCTGTTTTTCCTGCACAACAATTTATAATAGTTATCGTATTTGCCGCCATATAAACGCTTTTTTTCTTTAACAATAGGTTTGAAAAAAACAGGGTGCGTCTTATATGCCGATAGTTAGTTTTTGATTGTCTTCATTTCTGGAAATTTTCTCTGTTACGAGTTAGACGGTTTATTTCTTGCTTCCTTGCAGTGTGTGACGAAGAACATTAAAAGCTATTCTTTCCTAGTTAGATTAGGGAAATTATTTGTTAAAAGTAGATCAACATATTACTTTAAATTTAAAATACTGTAAATTAATTATGAATTCAGTGAAAGCTTTTTCCTAAAAAATGTGTGCGAAAAATATGATGCGTCTTATACGCCTGCAAATACGGTATTTCTGATGAATCTATCTTGCCCTGTGAATCCATTTCCGAGGTTCTGTTTTTACCCTGCACAATTATTTCTGATTGTTCTACTGTATTTTGCCCTGCACAACCATTTCTAATGATTCTATTTTGCCCTGCACAAGCTTAATTATTGATTCTATCATGGCCCGCATAGCCTCAATTGTTGGCTACACTTCGTTTCACGCAGCATTTATAGTTGTCTCAAATTTGCCCTGCACAGTCTTTATAGTGACTTAAAGGGGAGTAACCCCCAAAGTAAGCCCGCCTTCACCCTCATACATTCGCATACATTCGAGGCTATGCGGTTTTTGTCCTGGTTCCTAAAAATATACTACGACGTTAGTTGTTCCGAATTTGACATTTCCCCGACTTTTTTCTCTATTTATTACAATTTGGTTGCATTTCATAACAATAATAACAGATTACGATACTATACATAGGAATATATATATAACATAATTGGTGTATACGATACATTATGAGATGATATCTGTTTTGGGATTCAGAACGGAGGACATTAATATCGTGAGTGATATTACATTATAGGTATAATTTTTAACCATTAGAGTACAGTGAAAATATAACAATTACCATTATTGTACAGTTTATGGTTTGGACTCTTGTATTTACAACGTACAACAGTATTACTAAAATTTATCTGGATAGAAAAACAGGCATAATTATGTAGTCACAGTTGATTCCGTTCTGGCTTTCCAGATCTGTTCTGATATCTGATATCTACATTGTTGACTATATTTTATGCATCACAGCCGTCGTTGTTGACTATATTACGTACATCTTCGACTTCATTGTTGACCATATTATATTCCTCACAGCCTTCATTGTTGAATATATTTTGTACATTACAGTCTTCATTGTTGACTATATTTTGCCACCGAACATTCATTGTTGACTTGATTGAAGTTTGCCCAAGTCCAATCAACGCCTCTTCCTACTAAATAAGTTGCCTGTGACACAATGAATATTATTCGAAGTAATAAACGTTAAAGTATCTTAACAATTCAAAGAATTGTAAAACGTTAAACGTTGACAATGTACAATTTACAGTGAAAAACTAAATAGCCTATGCTGACCAAGGCAGTAATTTATTTTATTAAAAAACATAAACTAACGTAACGTTTCAACCTTCTAGCAAGGTCTTCTTCAGACTCTGTATCAAGTACAAAAGTAACCAGATACAACAAGAAGGGTAATATATATACACAAACATTACTCCCTCCAGACTATTTAGAAAGTGTTTGTTGGAGTTTTATGTTTTATGGCAGTAATGTTTGTGTATATATATTACCCTTCTTGTTGTATCTGGTTACTTTTGTACTTGATACAGAGTCTGAAGAAGACCTTGCTAGAAGGTTGAAACGTTACGTTAGTTTATGTTTTTTAATAAAATAAATTACTGCCTTGGTCAGCATATTTAATTTTTCATAATCATGGAAACAAGGCTTCATGGAGTTATAATTTACAGTGGAATACGATGCGCTGAAATATACCTCTACTTGACTGGAACTGAGAAACCGTTGAAGCCAGTAACAAAGGGTTGTTTTGTATCACGGTTTTTACAACAATTTTATCAATTTCTAAGCCGTGGTGGAATTTGCTGACATGCTTTCATAGCAATTAGGAGAATAGACGACGCGCGTTCTGTCAGCAGAAGTTGCTTAGCTGGAAGACTTCTGCTGACACAGCCAGACGCCAATAAAGAGGGAGGGCGTAGTCCTTTAGCAAAGTTTGTTAAGACGCTTTCAGCAAGTTTTCCTTCAAAGGCTTAAGCTTGCGTTTTCTCATCTTAATTCTGGGGGATTTGAGGTTCTTGTTTACCCAGCTCCAATGCGTGTTCAATAATTTCGAAAGGGTTTTAGGGTTATGCCTGCTTTTTCTTAGCAGTCAGACCTGTACCTTGTCATCTTATGCAGGTGACCATTAGGACTAGGCTTTTTATGTTGATTTCATGTTGATTTCATGTTACATTAACTATTTCCCGCTTACTTTACATACATGGGGCTGTAAATTTTAAAGCGGCAACACTGTCAGGAAGAGGTGATAACACCATGGTGACAATATCGAGAACCCAACATGATGTGATTTTCCTCATGTTGAGGTTGTTCTCACTGACACATACCAACCTCCTGAAGAAATGCACTTACCCATTTTGCAACAATCAAGATTCGCCTAGGTGTTGTTCATAGAGGCTTGATGTAAGTCTTGCTGATAATCTCGTCCATTTTTGTCACGGTCCACCTTGATTTTGATCCACAATCGCTGTTCTGCCTTTTTTAACATGTTTTATGGCAGTACATAAAATGGTGTTCGTTTCAAACTCGTATATACACAACAGCACTCGCTGTACCGACAACTTTTGGTACTCCATATATCGACATGGGCCCCAACTAACAATGCTCACTGTCTGATAGCACATGCACTGCGTTATCACCTCTTTCTGACAGTGTTGCCACTTTTAAATTTACATCCCCATGTATTTTTGTACGTATAACATGCAGTATTTGTACCATTACTCGGATGGGTGACCGCTTTTGAAGGAGCGCGACGGATCCTCCCTCCAGATCATAAAGAAGTATAAAAATGAAAAAAAGGGTAAAAACCAGACGACCACTCATCGCCCGCGACAGTTGTGCGGCGTCAACAGATGTTCAATGTCAAAACAACCGTCATTACAACAACAATTCAAATAAACCACGAGGCAAAGCAAACTAGCTGGAACTCCAACAAATCTATAGTGCAAAAACCGTCAAGATCAGATATGAATCTTTCTGGTTTTTGATTAATTGATCGAATCAGGAACCCCTGGCACCGTAGCGTGCTCTGCTAACCAGTTCGCCATGGAGGTCGGCTATTCTGATTTTTCATTGAGTAAGGACATATAATTGTGAGAGAAACATTCAAACTTTGATATCTCAAAAAAATCAGTAATTGTTATTAGAATGTGACAGGTCCGTCCCCTTACTTTCGTTTCATGTAATTTAAGCAGCGAAATTCATGTTGAAAGTGACTCTTCACTCCTGCCGATTTTTGAAAAAGTGACAGTTGTAATTCACGTTATCAATTTATTGGATTGTGAATTTTCCAATGTAATTTACATTATAATTTCATTAATTAAAGATAACTTCTTAAAGTATAATAATATTGAGATCATTAGATTGTATAATATCATTTCTTACTGCCAGGGAGCTGAAATAGGAAATAATACGCATATTAGATATTTTAATATGCATATATATTTTTACATATTACAGTATATTTACATAAATTTTTAGATATTTCAGCGATTTATTATACATATTTATGTACATTTGTGCATGTTTTGGTTACATAAAACTTCGGGCCCTAGTGATAATATTTTAAGGAAATCTAGGCCACAAAATGGGGGTTACGACCCCCAACTCCCGAGATGTGTTGCGAATTAAACTCTCTCTTTTGGTGAGGATGTGAGCCGGTGTAAATTTTCAATCATGATTATTCCTATAAATTTTCTTTATATAATTTTACTTTACACGCCTTACATATTCGTATTTCTAAGTTACGTGTGAGAAATTATATTCAGTTCTAAATAAGTTGATTAAGTTAGTACTTTTAGGATTTAGTATGTTGTACCAGAATTTAAAGGGGAAAATGAAAATCCAACTAGTAAGACTATGGACTGTGTAGTTTCCTCAGCCATGACTGAAAACGGATATTATGCCTTGTCCGGGGCCCCAGACACATGTGTGGAACTGCGCCACGCCCTTTGATGATTCATATGTCAAAAACAGAAGCTAAGAACACCACCTACCCCACTACTTCACGTAAGTTTATCATAAAAGAATAAATTTCCCCCGAGAAATAAATGTGAGTGTAGGTTAGGTAGGAATGAGGCCCCGGAAACTGCATAAAATCAACATTTCTTGTGTCCAAGCGGCACCTTAACCATGACGACCCATGGAAATATTGGTGATAAATTTTTAGAATAATCATATAATGTTTATATCAGCATTTCCGTAAATAATATAGAATCCATTGTACTGTAGCTATTTTTTACAGTGAATTTTTATTATTCACATATTTTTCCCCAAAAAAGATACCACATGACTCTGTTTACTTCCATTGTTTGCAATTGTTAATTTTATTATTTACTGTTATTTTCATTTTTCTACAGCAATTTCCCACACATTTCTACTGAAGAATCCGGAGAAAGTGAATCCTGAGAAGAATATAGGGAGTTTAAAACGCACTTTCTATTTATAATTTCGTCAGAGCTTCAGACGGGAATGTTTGGCCAATTTAATAAAAGGAGGCGCCTCATTGCAAATTCCTTCCCCCAGCGTTCGACATGCGAGTCACTGGTTGGGAAACATCGTAAAGCGGTTTATTAAATCATTCCCCGAGCACTTTGCGCAGTTGACGAGCCTGCCATTAGGATGATTCGTGATGAGGTCGCTAATGGACGTAAGATGCCCCAGCGCCTCGCGCAGTGATGCCATCCTGCAGGAAATTTCTCTCGGAGCAGGGGAAATATTGCATAGCACGTGCAGCAGCAGAGATTATAACACTAAACATTCAATTCATGGAAATTTGGCGCGCTACAAGGAAATTTCGTCTGCAAATGGGAATTAATCTGAAAGCATTTTAGTGCAAGAAAATTTTTCTCCGTTCAAAGAAAATCCTTCAGTACAAGGAAATTTATGTGCAAAGAAATTTCCCAGTCTGCAAGGAAATTTTCCTGTATGCAAGCAAATTTCCCTGTGTGCAAGAACATTTCCCTCTATGCAAGGAAATTTCCATTTGTGCGAGTAAATTTCCCTCTGTGCAAGGAAATTTCCCTTTGTGCAAGGAGATTTCCCTGTGTGCAAGGAAATTTCCCTCTGTGCAAGAACATTTTTCCTATGTGAAGAAAAACTCTTTCGGTACATGAACGCGGTACAAGTATCTCGAATAAATGGGATGTTTCTTCAATACAAAAAATTCAAGTCTCATATTGAACTAAAATAGTACATAAATTATTCGAAAACCGTCTGCAGTGCAAATACTTCCGCATAAATCATACGAACCATTTCTATAAATTAAAAGCCTGAATTACAATAAGCCAATTAATTGATTGATTAATTTGCTTAAATTTACTTTGCTTTCTGCCACTTTGGCTAATCGCGAAGATAGATGTAGTCGAGTGATGCTGATGATATGATGAAATTGAAGAAATGGTACTCTCAGAGAACACCCACGATCAGGTCGGGATTCGAACCCTGAACCTCTTTCGTCCTAGCGCACTGTGCTAACAACTCCGCCACGGAGGAAGGCGATAAGACACTAAAGTGCATCAGTGATGTGACTGGTAGCATCTATGCTTGCATGATAGAATATAGTTAATGCATTTTCCCCTTTCCTGCATTTCCTGTCAGAAAACCTGCTACTGGCAACCCTGTATCCTTGATTCAGGGTTGCATACGTACAGGAAAAGAATGTTAGTATTAGGATGTCACGTAGCGTCGAATCGGGGTCTCCACGAGTAAAATCTTACTAAGAAAAGTCGTCTTAACATCCTTTACGTGCTGTGACATTTTGACGGTGTTGGCAATGGACATATGTTCAACCTTTTTGATTTAAAGAAACCCCTTGCTTCCCCTGGTGCCTCCCCGATGCAGTATTTGTCGCCTTGTAATCAAGGGGTTTGGTTTGATGCCCGTTGGAGGAGTATAGTGGTTGAGATCTCACTTTAAACTGTAAGTCTAGTACTGATTAGCCTATCTGTGCATAAAAGTGGACTTCAAAGAAAAGTTACAATTCAAATCCATACGTCCTTCCTTTCGAGCATGTAACTAAAGTTCTAAGCAGAGCTTTACGTAAAATCTTTAGGTGGAGGAGATGTTTGCTCGAGCCTTGGATGATGCTTCTTGTGTTCAACATGGAGACACCTGGGGGGGATTGCTTTGCGTAAATTTTCCTAAGTGAGGGGTACCATTTTCACTTCACTTCAAGCTGTGATCCTAAGCGTACAGTTATCTCAAATTAAATATTCTTACGATGAAAGGATGCGAGAGGGAAACTTTTCCCCAAGAGGGTGAGAACACTGCGTGGAGGCTCCATCGTCGAGGACAACATTACTCCCGTTACCATGACGACCAACCACGGACGTAAACTGCAGATCGCGCCCCGCCCCTCCCAAAGGTCAAGTGCAGAGGAATGACCCAATTCCAGGTCATATGAAGGGTGGGTTAAGCGGTCGATGACTCCTTCATCCCCTTCCAACCCTTTTCTCTTACAAACATTTCCCTTCCCTTCGTCTCATCTGAAATTTTATTCTTTTTCCGCTTGTTTTATCCGGGGTTCTAGCCAGCAGGAAAGCCCAATAAACCTGTGGTTGTTTCAGGTAACTTTGTGCTTGCATCGTCTGCAAATGACATGTTTTGTTTTACTCTGTTTCGCTTTTATCTGTGTCCTTTGAGGCAGTGGGTTCTTTTAACATTTTGATACCGGCTCAATACAGCCATTGTTATCGTGACTTCCTTTTGTAACACAGGAAACCCAGAGAACAATAATTATGTCCGCATCGCTTATCAAATGCAAGCCGCGTAGCTTTGTCTTCTCAAGGAATTCCGAAACCGCCAGATCTAGCCGATAAGTTGGTTGTTGTTCTCAACTGTGCGTTTTTGCGACGAAGTGCACGCCCCATGGGTTCGTGTTGTAAGGAGGAAACAATTACTACAGCACGACCACCGCTGGTTACTTTCCAGTGCGATTTGAAGGAGGTAACTTGCAAAGTCTTTTCTGAACTGTTTTCAACCTAACACCTTACTAGTTTAAATCATTAGCAAATATTCTATGTACGTTGAATCTTCTCTGCCATACCTTACGACGTACTTGACGACTTTTCAAGAAAACAGCCTCACTGCATTTTGCAGGCGAACGAGGATCTGCCGTCTGGATCTACGGCCAGTATAATCTTCGCAGGACTGTGTGTGTGTTGTCCTGTGTTTTGTCCTTATGTGTGTTGAGTGCCTCTTTACAGTCCCAGCTTTTAACCGGTCAGAAGATATTAATATTTTAGTTACGACACGACATTACAGTTTTACAGTTATGTTATTTTAGTTCTAATAAGGAACTGGACTCCGTATAAAGTGACGGGTGCAAAATAGCCTAAGTGCTGACGCACCAAAATTTTAATTAATAATAATAATAATAATTTTCAAGAAAACGCGAGTGTTGGTAACAAACAACAAAACATGAATTGAAATGCAGTGTGTTGATTCTTTCAAACTCTTCAGCTCGGATTCCACATCGAGGGTCTTTCCAATAGTCTAAGAAACGTCCCTAAACGCCATCTTTAAAATAGACACTTGTTTTCTACATATAACATTATAAAGAAGGCAAGTTAAAAATATCCTCATTACTACATTTTAGTAATGCCTGCAATATGAGAAAGATGTTATTTAAATTTAAAAAGAAAGCCCCAATTGGGCGCCAATTTACAGTGCAAGTGAAAATTGGCGCCCAATTGGGGCTTTCTTTTCAAATGTAAGTAA
This sequence comes from Lepisma saccharinum, assembly GCF_977018435.1. Taxonomy (NCBI): domain Eukaryota; kingdom Metazoa; phylum Arthropoda; class Insecta; order Zygentoma; family Lepismatidae; genus Lepisma; species Lepisma saccharinum. The sequence continues at coordinate 27,670,556 of NC_139256.1, read as the reverse complement.
AATCTTTCTCAAATTGCACTATACCCAAGAGTATGGCGCATATCGAATCTGCACTGAACATAGAAGAGAACCAAGCATGTGATTCTGTTTTCCAGACAGGCAGGTAAATTTTACTTCTATTTATGTTTTCATGTCGAAACTAATGTCTGTATCTTGCTCTCCATGTGAATTGTAGGTAACGAAGCTAATCTAAGCGGTATTCATGTACTCTTTCATTTTTTTGCTTTTATCTGTCCTACTGTGTACAGTAAGCTAATATACCAACGTAACGAAGAGATCTGTAAATCTAATTCCTTGTTTCCTTTGGGGGTTTTGAATGCATGTAATTTCGTGCTCCACTGGATTCTTTATGAGCTTGGGGACTGCAAGGTGAAATGACGAAGGCAGAAGAGAGAGAGACAGAAAATTACCAGACGCCAAAGCAATATACTTTTTCTCGCGTACAATTGTAGTGCATATGACATTTTCTCTGTGAATTTCCTGCAAATTGAGTCCTGAGCAAGGTGGGTAGATCACAGGCGAGTACATTAGTCACTTCGAAAATTTTCGACTGTATACGGTACTGATGTATGCCGGAGATATTCGCCCATTTAGTTCAACGTTTCTTTACTGAGTTTTTAACTTTATATTAACGCGTGTGTGGAAAATTTATCATTACACAGCGTCGACCGATATTCATAAAAATCTGACCTGAACAATTCGGGTAACTTCGGCAAGTTTCGTTTGCATTCGAGTTAGACGAAATGGAAAACCAATGAACATAAGAGCTCCAGAGCATCTAGAACAATTCGTGAAAACAATAAGTAATAATCATAACACAACCAGTGATAAACATTATGATTGAAGAATATACGAGTCTAAAATGTTGCACAGAAAAAACTTTTTTTCTTTCGGAATAACCAAATATTTTTTAAAAGGGGCGCCAAACAAATATACCAAACCAGAACCAAATTATTTTATTAATTGTGCACTTTTGATTAGTTACCAAGAAAATTGGTCAAAATTACCAAAATTTAGTAAAGGCTAACAAAATTTCTGTTGATTGTTACCATAAAGCTTAACAAAAAGTGTTTTGTAAATCCTTTCGAATGTAACATTAAATTAATTGTGCATGGACCTATAATCTAGTTAGCACAGCTCTCTACGACGACAGAGGCACCGGCTTCGAATCCTGGCTTTGGCGTGGGTATTCTTTGGGAGTGTTCCTTCATCAATTTCATCAATCATCACTCATCTTCATCTTCACGATTAGTCAAATGTGGCAGAAAAGCGAAGCAGAATAAACCAGATCAAGATACACAATTCTATTTCTTAAAAGAAAACAGAACCAAATTAGCGAGAGACAATTGGTCTGCCAGTAACATTATGACTATACATTTCGGTACAACCAACGTCCAGAATGAAGCAAATATATTTGGACTAACTATAACTCAGTCACTTCATTCAGGTGAAGAAAAACAAATAATCTTCTATATATAAAAATGGACCATTAGCTACTCATTGATTTCAAAATAGTATATGATTCGGTCAAAAGAGATAAATTATATAATATATTAGTAGAGTTCGGAATACCTAAGAAGCTTGTTAGTATGATAAAAATATGCACCAGTGAAACAGAAAGTAAAATTCGTGTGGGTATTAATATGTCTGACAAATTTACAATTCATGTTGGGTTAAAACAAGGAGATTCATTATCTCCATTGCTCTTTAATTTTGCCTTAGAATATGCTGTTAGGAAGGTAAAAGAAACTAAAGAAGGACTAAAATTAAATGGTGTGACTCAGTTGTTAGCATATGCAGATGATGTAGACATACTGGGGGATGATGTGAATACAATTAAGAATAATGCTAAAATATTTTTCAAAACTGCTAAAGAGAGAGGTTTGGAAGTTAACAAAGAGAAAACTAAATATATGCTTACAGGCCGAAACCAAGTGTTAGGTAATAATCAAAATCTAATTATTGATAACAACTCGTTTGAAACAGTTTCCAAATTCAAATACTTAGGAGTAATATTAACAAATGAAAATTATATTAAAGAGGAAATAAAAAGTAGGCTTTATTCAGGAAATGCATGTTACTTCTCTCTTCATAAACTTTTGTCTTCTCGTTTAATATCTAAGAAACTAAAAGTTAAAATATACAAAACAGTAATTTTGCCTGTAGTATTATATGGATGTGAAACTTGGTCCCTTACATTGAAAGAGGAACATAAATTGAGAGTATTTGAAAATAAGATCCTTAGGAAAATCTTTGGACCTAAAAGGGATGAGGAGACAGGTGAGTGGAGAAGGTTACATAATTTAGAACTACATAATTTGTATTCATGTCAGGATATTATTAGAATAATTAAATCAAGAAGACTTAGGTGGGCAGGCCATGTGGCACGAATGGGAGAGGAAAGAGGAGTTTACGGGATTCATGTTGGGAAACCTGATGATAAGAGACCTGTAGGAAGGCCAAGACGAAGATGGAGGGACAACGTTGAGATGGACCTAAGGGAAATCGGTAGGGATGGAAAAGAGTATATAGATCTTGCTCAATGGAAGGCCTGTGTTGCTGCAGCCATGAACCTTCGGGTTTAAGTAGGCTAGAGAGTTAGTTAGTTAGTAATATAAAAATGGATGTATGTGCGTGTGTGTGGGTGTGTATATTTGTTTGTTCCGGCATAACTCTTGACCGCCTGGAGCAATTTCAACCAAACATGGTATACGTATCACTTGCAATCTGGAGATAATATTTTGGGGTCAGACACCCTTGGCACCCCTTTGGGAGGGGTGGGAAGGGGTGAGATGTAAAAATAATCGAGAACCACCGATATTAAATTATGCACAGAGAGACATCCGTGACTCTATGCAATCCGCACAACGATTGTGTTTCACTGGTTGTCTAACATTCAGGCTGTGTTGCGAATAGAATCCATAGTTTTCGTTGACACTCCGAATGCGGTTCAACTCCAAGTTCATCACCTATCGGCATGGGGGGGGGGGTGAAAAATAAAGTGCCACAAATGACCTAGATTAGTGTCGAATCCGAAGTTTTCGTAGTCGCTAAGCTAATTGGTGACATTCACGATCACATTTAAAATTAGTTACATTTTACACTATAGTTAGAATTCATTATTTTCCTGTCAAATACAAGATTGGGATAAATATATACCCGGGCAACGCCGGGTAATCGGCTTGTATTAAATAAAATAACCAGGAGCTCGACAGACCTCGAAGGGCCTTGGCCTATATCCCGGCTGCCAGTCTCCCTCCCACAGTCCTACCTAGAGTTTGGAGTGATTCAACCGTTAATAGAGTGACGTGGGGTCAGCACGTCGAACCTCCAGCCGTTATAGGAGATTTCAGAGACCGTTTTACGCTACTCACTCGTAGCTCGCCAATAGCCAACGGTCCTATACACAGGCAGAGAACCCAGAGACTGAACACAGGCGGACTCGAACCCATGCCGTCACGCAGTCGGAGCCCAAAGCACAGCGTCTTAGACCGCACGACCACGAAGAAGGACGGGAAGGTAAACTCATTTTTTGTTCATTTTAACAGTTATGAATTGCTAATGAGTTCTATAGCAGATTTTAATATTTTTTATGTGTACAGTTGTTGCAAGCAATGTTTTGCGTCATGTATTTTTTTTTCAAGTTTAAGGGTTTATTTTAAATGTTCTGCCCTCTATATTTTTCATATTTAAACATATAACGTTTGTTAGAATGTATTTTAATGAAAATTACAGTTAACTTTAAATGATAAATATCACTGGCGAACACAGATTTTTTTTCAGATAGGGATGGAATTGTAATGGTAGATGCTACAAAGATGCGTTCTTGGGGGAGGGAGGATACACAATAAAGCATTCACTATAATAGATTTTGAACAAGGGGTTCTGAAGGGGGTGCGGAAGAAAATGTAGCCCTTCGCCCCCCTTCCCCCCGGCGCCGCCCCTACTTTTATATGAAACATTTATTTCGAAAACGTTTCGTTTTTGAGATATTTCGCATTACCAACTTAATGGTCCGCCTTGGATGTAAAAATACCTTTAGAAAGTTACTCTCCAGAGTCGAACAGAAAACCAAAGTTTTATACAGAGCGTTCTTCAAATGCTTGCGCTTTGCACAGTAACCCTGTAAAGATAGAAGTTATCCCTCCTTCCTCCCAATTTCCTTTTCTGCCCAAAGAACACGAATACGGCAGAAGATACACGATGGAAGAGATCATGTTTACAGGTCCGAAGATAGGATCATATTTCCTTGAAGGCGAAAGCTTTTAAAATTGTGCCGGAGCTCTTGATGCCTTTTCAACCTATGCGGCTATATGGGTACACAATCCGTGGGTTTTTTTTAGGGAGGGGAGGAAGAACATCGGAAGGAGGGAACAGAGAGAATGTAATAACAACATTTGCCATATAAACTTCACTCCATCCACCAGAGGCGCTGCGCAAACAGGATTACGTTTCGCTCGCGCAAGGCAATAAGAAACGAAATTAGCTTTTGCACGGTTGCTGACCGAGGCGACATCTCGTGTCCGTGTATAAAGATATCCGTTTACTTGGCTTAAACGATTAAGCTAAAGTGCCTACAACTTGTGTTGTGCCAGTAGGTTTCCCAAGCATTGCAATAAAATGTTTAGAACAAACTGTTGATATTTTGATACCTTTGTTGTTGACGGGTTGCAAATATCTGTCTCGTTCTTGGCCTATACTCCGTCCCTAGAATCGCTGGAGTGAGTGAACGAAAGCAAGTCTCTGCGCAAGAGTGACCTGAGAAGTCTCGATCAATGAACACATGCGAGGGAATGGGATTGCGTGGAGGGGGAAGAGCGACTGCAGCTACTAACCTTTGCAGCAGCGTGCACTGCTTCGTTCCGTCCACTCGCTTTCTCCCCTTCTCTACCGTTATGCGTTGCCTTGCGCCAGAGATTTCCAGGATAGAGTAGAGTGTCGACTTGCAAATATCTTCCTCGATCAGGGCTCTGTGCACTCTTTTGGCGTGAAGGGGTGAATGAACAAAGTGATGACATACCCGGTATTTAAATTCAATCAACATTGTACACAAGAACCTACTGCTGGCGTAGTGGTAACGTCGTGACTTTCTAATCAAGGGGTCCCGTGTCCGGTAACCGGTGTAGGCACATAGTGGTTCGGATCCCGCTTTAAACAGTAGGTCCAGTCCCGAATAGGCTAATGTGCATAAAGAGCACTTAAATATTCAAACTCAAACATTGCGTAACGAGCTGTTTCTGCGAATTACATAATAGGGGGTTGCCTCAACAAGGAAATATGTGAAAGCAGAGTCTGGAAGTAAGGACTTGCGTCATACATACTTGTCTCATCCTCGACACGAGCGATTCAGGGCAAGGTTTACGACAAGGTAACATACAGAACGTTGTGGTGGCTTAGTGTAAACAAGGCCAGAACCTTGGCCTTGAATATTCTGGGAATAACCCTGGCGATAAGCAAGGAGCTCTACTGGCCATAAACCTTCGCCGTGGCCAGCAAGGTCAACTCTCTCCTCCACAATGGACAGTCACGAAAATAGCCACAAGGTTGTGTGCACTCTCAGCTGGGTTATCACCACCCTCGGTTCCTTCGAGAAAACCAAACTCCCGTGAGGAAACGAGGCTGATGTGACCGCGCAGAGGAGCATGCTATAGATAGTCCTATGCGTCTCGAGAATGTTCATTGAAAAATACAGATATTACAATTAAAACCAGCATGTTTCAAAGAAACCATATGAAGTTAGATATTAACATGAGTTTTATTGCACGTATTGAAACTAAATTGAAAAATATAATAAGGTTAACAAAATCTTTTGGAACCATTCTATCGTTCCATTAAGTCATCTAAGTTAAATTAAAGACACATAACAAATACCAATTATACTTAACGAACTCTACCTTACATGAATAACGCTAGTGTACGTGCAGTGTATCAGATCGGCGTGCTACCCAGAACTCGAGTGCTTCAGCCTTCCTGGTAGCTCTTGAACACTCGAGCTCGTCTTGTGCAGCACCAATCAGATCACGCCTGACGTCATCTCAACTTCTTATATTTAACCCTAGAGTTCGTTAGTGTACACATCATCTTGAAAGACCCGTTTACATAACAAAGTGGTCTTAACCTCCCCCACTCGGGGGTAATTTACAAAAATTACACCTTAGTTATGATACCATTCTAATTTAAGTATGTTCTGGGTAGCCAGCGCCGTTATTCCAATAAATCTGATGTTGTGTGTCGCGACATAAAGCATAAAACATGTTGCAATTCTTCAAGTTCCAAATTTTCAGTATCAAATTCTTGACTGTTGTAAATGCGTGAGAGAAAATCGGCAATAACATTAGCTGTGGTGGAAATGTGAGAGATTTCAAACTGATATTCGGAAAGCTTTTCTAAATATCTAGCATATAATGGATATTTCTTAGCTCTTCTTATCATCCATGTAACACTGAGAGAATCCATCTGAACCGTAAATGGTCTTAATTTTAAATGGAAACCAAATTTCTCGATAGCTAACATTAAACCCATTAATTCTATTTCATATATAGTTTTTGATTTATGTTTCTCTTTCAACCCTTTGGAATGAAAATAAACAGGTTTTAGTTGACCCTGTTCATTTTCCTGCAACAACGTGCATCCGAACCCATTTAAGCTTCCATCCACTTGTACTGTGAAAGGTTTATTTAGGTCAGGTAGTTTCAGAACTACAAAATCTTCAAAACATTGCTTTAGTTTGTCGAAGGCAGACTGTTGAGATTGTCCCCACTGAAATTTAACTCCTTTAACCTTTAAATCATACAAAGGTGCCATTATTTCGTGAAAATTTGGAATAAATCGGCTGAAGTAAGAGAGAAACCCACAAAGTCTATTTAAACCTCTCATATTTTTAGGAGGTGGAAGTTTATGTATAGCGGTTATTCTATCTGGGTCCATGCATAATTTTCCTGATTTAACAATGAATCCCAAATATTGAATTTCTAATTTCATGAACTGACTTTTAGTAGGAGAGATGGTGACCCCCCATTGCTTAAATCTGTCGAATACAATTCGAAGGTGTCTCAAATGTGTGTCTTTATCTGGGCTAAACACAATTACATCATCTGCATAGAATTCCAAAATTTTACCTTTCAAGTCACCCAAAATTTTATACATAATTCGGGCTAAGCTACTAGGGCCAATTTTAAGACCAAATGGGATCCTAGTGTACTGGTAAAATCCCGAGGAGGTCCCGAAGGCAGTCAGTGCTTTCGAATCCTCAGTTAATTTAATGTGATGAAAAGCCTGTTTTATGTCTAGCACACTATAAACATTTCCTTGGCTAATTGACATCAAACTAGAGCATAGAGATTAGGTCGAAGCTAGAATAGATACTACTGGGAAGAGGTGTATTGAGTCTTGGTTCATCGAGACACGCTGAGAGGCCGCTTTGCTGTTCCTATCTTACAGGATACGCCTACGTGTTGACACTTGGGAATTCTCACTATTACAGTGTACTAAGATCAAGTCAATTATGACCATATAGATAGAGTTAGTTAGGGACTTGTTAAATACACTTATACCAATAAACATGTTATATTTCTATGCTTACCTACCGTCTACATTTCATCTAAGGTAATAAGCTAAAAATAGAGCTTTGCAACTTTACGGTGGTACGAAGAGGAGACGGGAATAAATTGGACATAATAGTGCATCAAACAAAGTGATTATCTGAATCCTTACTGTGCTTCAAAACAGAGAAGGTGGGACTTGGACGACCGCAGAAAATTTCCTAACTGGTGGTCGAATCATTGTCCATGAGAAATATTGCCATTATGAATATGTGTAATTAATATTGAAATGTAGAAATGGAAAGGGAAGAAAGTGAGAAGAGCTACAAAAGAAGCTAGAGAGCAAGGCGGTGAAATAGAGAGAAGAAAGGAAAGATCGCGATATTGAAGGAAGAAAGGAAATGAATGGACGAGAGAGGGGGGAATGAAGGGAGTGAGCCAGAGAGAAAGGAGAAAAAGGAGCGAACAAGATAAATGTAAGCAGTGAGCAAGAAGGAGCCGTGGATAAATAAAAAAGTGTGCGATAGAGGTGGAGAGAGAGAAAGAGAGAGGAGGAAAAAGAGTGAGTGAGCGAGAGGGAGGAGAAATATAGAATGAGTGAAAGGAATATGCGAGAGAAAAAGAAACTAGAAATAAAAAAATTGTGCGAGAGAGAGGACAAATAAAATAAGTGATCGATAGAGGAGAAATTAAAGGAGTTAGCAAGGAAGAGAGTGAGAGAGACGATAATATAGAGAAAACTAACGAAGGGGTAGAGAGAGGGGAGAAAAAAGGAATGAACGAGAGACAAGAAATAGCAGTGAGCAAGCAAGATACAAGCAATAAAAAGAGTGGGCTACAGATTGAGAAAAATAAAAGGAACAGGCTAGCGAGTGGGAAGAGAGAAAGGACGTGAACAAGCAAACCAAAAGAAATAAAGGGAAGGAGCGAGTGAATGGGAAGAAATAAAAGGAGTGCTAGAAAATAAAGAAGCTGTAGGGAGGAGACAGTAAGTTGAAAACTGAACAGAAAGAGTAAGAAAGATGAAACTCAACAAAGAAACATTAAGATTGACAAAGAAGATATACAAGTAGGAATAAATAGACAGTTGTTCCCAATTCCAGGGGGGAGTGAGGAGGACAGCGTGTGGACTTCTAGCATGGCCAGTGTGGTCGAATCTCCCCAACAGGCTTTCGTGCCGCAGCAGCGATTTTGGCCAGCCCCAAAAAAGCCGAGTGAATGGCCCTTGTGGTGAATGGGCGGCAGCGGTTGTAGTCCATTCACGTCTAACGGGAGCGTGTCTGACGCGGGATCAATATGAGGCGGACGGAAGACCCCAAGAAGAGTGGGTGAGACGCGGAGCTGGTTGGGTGTATCTTTACTACGACGGCATAAGGAAACCACGACCTCTGACGGATGGTGTGGAAATCATTCTGCTTAGAAAGATGATGGATGCGTGTTGCTACATTAACTGGCGCTAACACCGTCGTTCGAACGGTCAAGGTATCTCGGCTTTCCGTTGAATATTGTGAAGAACATGCTAGAGTTGTTGAACTGTATCTATGCGGGTGAACCCAGTCTGCGGAGTTGCAAGTGGAGAAGCTACAAGCTGCTTTAGCCAATGCGAATCACTCTCCTCTTGCTCTCTAAGAGTTGTGTTGGTGTTTAAGTCTACTTTGTGCAATGTAAGGCTAATTGGGACTGAACCTACAGTGGGATCCGAACCACTGTGCCATGTGCCTCCACCTGGTATCGAACCCGGGTCTCCTCGATTATAAGGCAACGACGCTACCACTACGCCATCGGGGAGGGTCTTACTCTGTAAGAGCTGTCGACCAATCAAACGGCAGCTGCTGAGACGTAACTGTCTTACCTCTGCGCAGAATAGCCAAAGGCACACGCAAAGATACAGCTCGTCAACTCTATAGTGGAACCACATGCAAGAGATTCTGCGCAGACCGGTGACTCCTGTGCTTCGTACTCACGCGTAGAGGGGTGGCAGAGTGGAGCATGCTTCCTTATGGTCAGAGTTGAACCTATGGAAAGGAAGGTGCGCGAAGACTTTTAGCCGATGTTTTTTTTTTCCTTGTGGACGCTGTATAGTACTATTGTTGGGGCATAGTGGTAATGCCTAAATTACTCACCGGCAAAGTTAGCGTAAATATCATGAACATTCATTAAATTAATCAACCGTAACCTTTAGAGTCCACCTGTGACCTTTCCCTCTATACGTGTATATGCCTTTCCGCATCTCTTAGTCGTGATGGTAACATCGTCGCCTTGTAATCAAGGAGTTCTGGGTTTAATACTCGGTGGAGGCACATTGTACACTGGTTCGGATCCCAGTAGGTAAATGTTTCGATTAGCCTATCTGTGCACAAAGTGGACTCAAAACAAAAACTGAGAAAAAGTTAAGACAGTGACAACAATAAGACGACCACTAACCTACGTATGCAAGTCCACTCAGGTTTTAGCGCAGAAGTGTCACTTTACATCTTTTGCAAAACGATATTGCATGTTTATTATTTATACTATATTTGATTTTATATACCTGCAGGATGAACACGAATAAATCTCTAACCATTGTGCTACGGAGACCGGTTTCCTTAGAATGCTCATAATATAATTATGTTTCACTAACATGTCAATTGGTGGTATTGTAATATGACTGCATGATAACTTCCTGTGCATCAGGACAATGGAATATCCATCTGTAACTAATTTTTGAATATATTGAACTAGGTAGCACCTGCAAACTGCTACTCTATTACTCCTTGAAGATGAGAGTGACGATAGCTTTCCAAATCTTGATAGTTTCTCCAGTCCTTATATGATCTTTTGCCCGAGAAAATCTCTTCACTTGAGCCTTTCAAGGTGAGTTACGTTAGCTCTTGAAACCTTTACAGATCTCACCTGGTCTTGAACCTAGAAAAATCTCTTCACTTGAGTCTTTCAAAATAAAGGTTACGTTAACTCTCCAAATCTTGGAATCTTCTCAACGCCTCACCTGGTCTTCAGCCCGGAGAAGACTCTTCACTTCAGTTCTCTCAAGATGAGAGACGTTAACTCTCGAAACAAGACATCACCTGGTCTTTAACCAAGAAAGTCTCTCATGATAGTTTCATTAACTCTCAAAACCTTCGAATCTTCTACAGACCTCACCTGGTCTTTGCCCAGGCAAAATCTCTTCACTTGAGTCTTCCAATTTGAGAGTTACGTTAACTCTCGAAAACTTGGAATCAGAATCTCACCTGGTTTAACGCGGAGAAGCATCTTTACTTAGTCTTTCAAAATGAGAGTTACGTTAACTCTCTAAGCCTTGGGTTCTTCTGTATATTTCACCAGGTCTTGGCAAGGATAAATTTCTTCACTTGAACCATTCAGGATGAGAGTTACGTTCACTTCAGAATCTTGTCACCTGGTGTCTTTAACCCGGGAAAATCTCTTCACTCGAGTCTTTCAAGATGAGAGTTACATTAAATTTCCAAACCTTGGAAACTTCTCCAAACCTAAACTTGTCATCATTAAAATGTGTATAAACATATACATTTAACATAGCCATTAAGAATTACATAAAATAGACTCGTTGTTCCTCATCTGATTGGTGATTTTTTAGTTCAAATCCCGTTAAATCAAGCAGGTATATATAGCATACAATTGTTGACAACGTGTATATGAACACAAATAGAAAAGTGCTGTCTGGACATGACGGCGCACCTGGGCACACTGGGAGATATTTTCAGACCAACTTGTTTCCAAGGCAAATATTCCCACGCGATGGGAAATCAAACAGTGACGTGATTTGATCTGAAACAGGATCCTTTTTCAATCGACTCGTAACCTTCGTCGACATAGAACGCTAACAGAATCGAAAGTTTTGCATGAAAATGTTTACAGTGTATTTGGATAGGGTAAGCGTTGTGTTCTGTGAAGAGTTTGGAATTTTCGCATTCATTTCGAGCTTTTGGTCGAAGAATTAAGCTTATTATCTTGCTGTGGTATTACATTAATTCGCATTGTTATTATTGTAGAGTATTATCGAGTATTATTATTATTATTATTTGTAATCTTAAATTCTTTCCCTATGTACAGTTCTTCCCAGAACCATGAAATTATCGGTTTCCTCTGATAAAGAAAAAAAAACTTATTTTCATTGGTATGCATAAAGCAATGCTATACGTTGCATAGTGAGTTAAGGGCCTCCCAGATGGCGCAATGGTAGCGTCATCGCCTTGTAATCAAGGGGTCCTGGGTTCGATACCCGGTGTAGGGACAAAGTGGTTGGGATCCCACTTTAAACTGTAGGTACAGTCCCGATAAAGTGGACTTGAACACCAAATCAACCAACCAACCAAGCATAGCGAGTTAAAAAGAAAGAATATGCAGATTTTATCATACTGTGTGACGTCACGGGGATAAAATAAGTTGTAATAGCTCACAATTGCGCCATAATTATAACTCATTTTTTACTTGGTTTCGGCTGGTTAATAAAGGTTTCATTGAGCACTTAAAACTGTTATTTTCATTTAATACTTATTACTTGCAATTAGCGTGATTATGTACTACGTAAATTGGAGAACCGACATGGCGTACATGAACATTGGAGGTTGATCAAAGCGAACAGATCGTGTATGATCGTTAGTGAGTTACCATAATGCAACACAGCGATATTGAATGTAACAACACATGAGACGTTACCAATGGATTAATGGTTAATATCCGCTGTTACGCTTTGTGGATATACATGCATAAAATATACGTATATTCCTTATTTAATTTAGACAACTAATCTAACAAGAATTGGCCGTTGTCGCTGAAATTTGAACAAGACCAAGCACTTTACACGCTACGTTTGTACTTTATATCGTAACGATCTGTAGAATCTTTGGAACAGCGGCGGCTCAAGGGGTAGAGCCGCCGTGCCATGGCACTACCCTCAGAAGAAACGCATACCTCGCCAAGTATTGTTAAATTAATACATTGATAGTTTACATACAAGGAGATTCGAATCTTACAATCGGTTAAGCTGACGTGACGACCGTCACAACCTTCTCACTGCATCGTCAGCTGTTTCGTTCGTACCCTCGCGAAGCAATAGTCCGTGCCGCCCAAGAGTTGGCCTAACCCATGGACCTAACCAAGTTGACACACGTGCAGAGGGTTGAAGAAGTATCAGCCTGGAACATTTCCACTATGAGCCGAGAACAAAGTGACAGGGGGCGGGGTTAGCCTATAAGAAACCATTCCCGTCTTCGCCTGGCACGGCGAGGGAACTTTCTCACTGTTGACACAGTTGCCACTTTCAGAGAAAAGTCGCTAAATACGACTGATTTGTAAGACCCGTTGGGGAAGGGAAGTAATTTCTGCCTACTTTTAGAGAAACGAACCTAGTATTTTTCCAAACTTAAATGAACATTTTTGATAATAGATATATGCACCAAGAGGGCCATCCAGACATTTTTAAAATATAAAAGTAAAAAATCCTATGATGATGCGAGTTTCCTTTGGCATTTCGACAATTTCTTTTCATAACATAGATATTTTCGACATCCAGTTACTAGAATACGTGTGCATGGGGGAGGGGAAGGTGATAGGATTTGTTTTTCCTTTCCTCTTGTAATTGTTATATTTTTAGGGAAGTGTCCCGTAGTGTATAAAGATAGATTAGTGAGTGAAGATGAATCGGATTAGTACGTTATTACTTAAACACACGTTGTTTTCCACGTTACCAAACAAGGATAAACATCTTTGCCAGTAGTGGAACCTCAAGGAGGGGGCGGGTGGGGGGCATTGCGGTTTTGTTTTGGATTTCTTGATCACGTTGGCACTACCCATCATAATTGCCGCCGACCGCCACTGCTTTGAAAGTACAAGAACTCCAAATCCCAAACATTTAGCCATCAATTTTCCAGCCAAGAAATATCTAGAAGCATCTGAGGAATGTCTTGTCAGACATTGCCGAGCTTCCTTGATCGCGATCATTGCAAACAGGTGTAAACTATCGCAATGAAGGAAGAGACAACAGGTAACCGAATCGGCATTATGTAGTAAATTCAATTGTAATAAATGTCTGGGAGCACGGGAGCCAGTGGTCAGTTAGTTTGAGAGCGATCATTGAGAGGTCAGTCAAGTAGAAGCATTACGGAGAGAGAGACAGATGGGCAATTGGAGGTAGAACGTGTTAATACGAGTCAGAATCTTTTGTACAGTCGCGACCATAACCTTTCATCAGAGATCTTCAGCTGCTGTGCAGAGACAGGTATACCATTTTCCACTAAGCCATGTTGATCCAGCCTTTGGGGGTTTAAAACTCAGGTATTGTGTTTTGCCATTCATATGTGTGTAGATTATTTATTTATTTATTTCGAACACCAGGCACATGCCCAATTACAGAGTATTATGTAAACAAGAAAGTAATACAAAATGAATATTAAATGAAGTGAGAAATATGACATTTCTATCTACAACATACCTATAAACATGATTGATTTAATATATTGCTTGAATTAATACACTTTGTTATATTTGTATATAGGTAAGTTATACAGAGATAATCAGCTTATATACATGTAAATAGTAATAATTCTTGAAGCTTTCCTGGCGGCGAATATTGAAGAGGTTTTCTCGGGCAATCAGCCAAGTGATTTCCGAGAAAACCTCTTCATGTAAATAGTAGTAGTGTAATATAGATATTGAGTAATAAATTGCAAATATAAGACACAGAGATAAACATACTACAGTGAAATTGAAACAGTATTTTATAACAAATAAGGTAAATAATGTAGATAATATCTAATTTAAGGTGAATTACGAACATACCCATCTTCATTGTGTCCTGTTTATATACAGTGTTCAGAGAATACAATGACTTTTAAATCTGAATAGATCGATAGTAGGGTTATTACTAGACACTGAGTTGAACAACTTGCACATGCTCCTCAGGGGTTCCACTTCTGCCATGTTGGTTCTTCCATGCGAGATTTTAAATAGATTATTTCTGGGTCCTAAAATAACGTTTGGAACATAAAAGTTTAGTTGTGAGAGTAGAGCTGGAGAATCTATTTTTTCGTAGACAAGTTTGGATAAGAAAGTAAGTTGATGCATTTGTCTTCTTGTTATCTCTCGCACCTTACCATCAAGCCTACAATGAATAGCGATTTGCTCAATACATGAGGATGAATGAACAGTGAGCTACATCAACCCAGTTCGATCCCACATACCGAAGGGTATGATACGTGGTGGAGATTCTGGATAGATGTAGCTCAGTGATCATTCTTTCTCAGACGTAGTTTAGTTCTGAGGAAGACCCGGTAAAAACATAACGCGTAAAGTACTTTTGATTTTTAATAAACTGCCTTGGTCATCAACTTTAATGGTTTTAATATGGAAACAAGGCTTAATTGTGTTACCCTTCAATAGACCAGTTGAGTCGTGCTTTACAACATGTGAAAAGACATATAACCCTATTTGTCATGTTATCAACCTATAGGTGGTGGAAGGAGAGGGTAAAGGGATGTGATTGTAGGATGATGATGACGGATATCGTGGAGGAGAAGACGAGACAAGGAACAATTTCTGTTAGGTGTATATTATGCGAGAAGTAAAGCTGTTATGCCATTATAATGTAGAATGGACAATGAGACAAGCTGCGGTCGTTCAGTTGCTAGCGGATGTCTTAGGTATTTCGGAGAATATGTCAACGTAGGAAGAGCCTTGACAAGTTTAAACAAGCACGTACACACATACACACACACACACAGAGACAGACAGACAGTCAGACATATATATATATAAATCAAAGAAGGTAAAAGGAAACACTCACCGGACAGTAGAAAAATTCAAAATTTTCCACTGTCCGGTGAGTGTTTCCTTTGACCTTCTTTGATTTTTACTTAGCCCTTTTGACCCTCCTTGCTTTTATCCATTATATATATATATATATATATATATATATATATATATATATTTATATTTATATATATATATATATATACAGGGTGTTCCCAGGCTGATGATACAAACTTTCAGGGATGATGGAGAAGGGCACATTTATCAATTTGAGATAAGGAACCCTGGTCCAGAAACGACTTAATCGAAAGTTATAAGCAAAAATCGGTGTATGGAGATGTACTACTTTTATTACCTGCACAAGTTTCACAAGCTGCTACATTCACAACAGTTGTTCAAAGTGGCGTCCCCAAGCTTCGCTGCAGGCATGACAAGACAGTCTTGTGTACGAAACACCTGTAGTAGACTGAAGAGGATCTCCTGGCAAGAATTTTCGATGCCTGTGACATTGCTCGAACGACCCCGGGATTGTTCCAACAGGTAGGCCAGAACTTTGTGCGACGACGTCATGCTTGTAGCGAAGCTGGGGGACGCCACTTTGAACAACTGTTGTGAATGTAGCAGCTTGTGAAACTTGTGCAGGTAATAAAAGTATTATATCTTCATACATCGATTTTCGGTTATAACTTTCGACTAAGTCGTTTCCGGAGCAGGGTCCCTTATCTCAAATTGATAAATGTGCCCTTCTCCATCATCCCTGAAAGTTTGTATCATCAGCCCGAAAACACCCTGTGTGTGTGTATATATATATATATATATATATATATATATATATATATATACCTTTCCCTTTCTCTCTCTAAAAAAGAGAGGGAGATAAAGACAAGGAAAGAAAGAGAGAGGGGGGTGTTGAGCTCTCTCTCTCTCTCTCTCTCTCTCTCTCTCTCTCTCTCTCTCTCTCTCTCTCTCTCTCTCTCTCTCTCTCTCTCTCTCTTTGTGATAGGCAAAGTAGGCACTGATGATGAGGAAATTGTTAGTAATTGCGTCTATGATCCAGCGTTACAAGCAAAAAGAGTCACTTCCTGAACGAAGCCCATTATGAGTTGATAGCCAAGAGCGAAGGAGTATATCTCCATCACAACCAAGAGAGGACAGAACACAATTTCCTGAAGAGTACTTGGCAGCCATAGAAAATCTGGAGCCGTTTGCGTGTGGGTCTAAAACATTCAGCCGATGCCTGATCAATATACAGGCAAATTACTAGGAGTCTATATTTCGATGCATATTGTCTCAAGCATGTATAACTTGTGTGTCATGTATATTTCGATTAGTGTTCCCAGACGTCCCGAAAAATACGGAAACGTATAAAATTAAGTAAGAGTGTTGTCCATTAAATAGCGTTTATACTCAGAAAATTTAGCAAATATGTCCAAGTGTACGCCCCTCTCTAACCATTCATTATGCAAGCTACACCTTCTTCGTAGGGGAGCCATTTCTGCGGATTTTGTACGGGTGCGGGAAATTGCAAAGAGTTGCTTTCTTGATTGCAACTTTAGATGGGGGACATAGAAAGCTATTTTTGAGAGCAGAGACGAGTTAAGAAGTTTGAAAAGAAAAAGGAGCTGATGTATGGTTCTTCTGTTTGCAAGGGAGGTAATGTGTAATTTAATTAGTAATTCGTTATAAGGTGTCATCTTTGGATATGCACCATCTATCCTAAAAACCATATAACGAGTGAATTTATTTTCAACTTTTCAATAAGATCTTTGTTTACTGGTTTGTGTGACTCCACACTATAGATGCGTACTCTAATTTGGGCCTAACATACAGGTTAAATAATGATAACAGCGCTTTATTTTCATTGAATTCTTTTGCAATTCTCATAATGAACCCCAGTTTTCTATACGCGTCATTAACAGTCTTTGTGATATGTAACTGAAACGATAGTTTGTCATCGAAAACTACACGAAGATCTGTTATTGAGTTTGCCCTGTCTATCTTTGTGTGTGCTATTTCGTAGTTGTAGTGCATTGGGGATTTCAATCGGGTAAATGTTACGGCCCTGCATTTCTTATGGTTAAGATTAACTTTATTTGCTTTACACCATGCGTTGAGATTTTCGATATCCTCTTGTAATTTAATGGAATCATCTTCATTGTGAATGCTCCTATAGAATTTTAAATAGTCAGCGAATAAGAGTTTCTCGTAATTTCTAAGCTGTTTTGGTAGGTCGTTAATTAATATTAAATACAACAAGGGACCAAGATTGGAACCTTGAGGTAGGCCTGAGCCAGCTACAAATTCATGGGAGCAGCAACTTTGATAATTTAGGTATTGTTTTCTGTTTTTGAGATACGAGCATATTAAATCTATGAGGGAAGAGGAGAAGTTATAAAATGCTAATTTTTGTTTTGTTAAAAAAAGAAAAAAAAGAGAGGTACCTGAAGCGCTAAGCTGCTGTTTGTAGTCTATAGCTCTTTTCAGTTCTTACGTCGTCCGCTCTAGAAGCTGGCAGGGGTAGTGGGGAGCGGGGAACATGCCGCTGACCAACCAGAGAACAGACCACCTAGCGGTGGAGCCGAGAGTTACGCAGTTGCGGGAGGAAGCTGCAGCGCTAACTTCGTTCTGCACGTTGCTGTGTTGCCAATTCACCGCGTTGCTGATGGTATTTTGCCCCAGTGTTGATTCCTGTTTGTTATGAGCGGGATGTACTAATAACATACGTGGGAGTAATTGTTGTCGCGTCGTGTATTACCTAACTGCATCGTTTCTTCGGTAAACGTGTACAGTATGTGGCATGTGATGTGATGTGATGTTTATTTGTACTCTCGTTGTTCCATAGGGAGCTTTGTGCTTATTAACGCAGTAAGCATAGGCGCCGACTCCACGGGGCTTGGGGGGCTCGAGACCTCCAATGTTAACGATGGGGGGGGGGGCAGAGCCCCCCAAATAATTTTGCTTAAGAGTTCTAATATATTATTTTGCTTCTCTTGTCAAGTTTACTCTGAATTGTGCCACATGAACTTAACTATAAATACACATTATAAATGTTCTAGACCATCACCTTTGGGGGGCTGAGACCGCTAAACCATCAACTTAGGGCGGGCTGTGACCAGAGAACACAAAACACATGACTTATTACCATATACTAAGTATATAATTATGAGTATTGTTAATTTTTTTTACTAAAAAAAGAGTTTCAAAAGACGATGTGCATGAACTAGGGTAGTGGATGGGACGTTCGGGCTACATGCAGTAGCTTACGCAGGATTTCATCAACGGGGGTGTTATTTCTAAAACTTTTTTCCAAATTCACATTACCATAGTTTTATTATACTTTAATTAAATAATAATAATCACAATTAATTAATAATACTTATAATTAATTAATTAGCTAAATTAATACTAATAATACTACTAATACCACTACTACTGCTATTAAGTAGTAGAGATCTACATAAATATAGTATTTATGAAAACATTAGAACGAAATTACTTTCTAGTCATTTGATTTTTATCAAATCCTGGGAGAATTTTTTTGTTTCTTTGTTACGAAATAATTGTCTGGTCAACGAGGTGAGACATTTCAAGGGTGAAGAAGATCCATAAATACAAGAAAATATATTAAAATAAATTGAAATAATCAAAGTATGGAACTCATCCAAGGAGCTGGGGTGATCTGGTTGGTAGAGCATCTGACAAGTGACAATCACGCGGGCGATCCGAATTCGATTCCCGAAATTGGTTGGAATTTTTCCGGCTTCTTCCCCGCATAAATGTCCCCGATAATTCACATCTGGATTGTCTCCCTGTTCTTACCAATAAAACATTATACAATAGTTAAGCTTATTGTCGTTTGAATAATTGTCTAGTCAACAAGGTGACACATTTTAAAGAGAGACATTCAAACGTGCTGCGGTAAACAATATAATGGGAAGGCGAATTGGTGACTGTATTCTTGTCCGCCAAGCCTTTGTCTATACATTAGCCTCTTACAACGTACCAACAACTTTATTTAGTTAATTCTCATTCTTCATACACAAAAAAAATACATGTTCGTTGAACACAGGCGTACGTAGAGGGGTGGCCGATGGTGTTCCAGCCCCTACCGAAATTTTGAGAAAATCAGAATTTTCAAATAAAAATCCATTAAGAACTTTAAAAAAATCAAAATGTGTAAATGCGAAACCCCTTTTAAAGTGAATCCCGATTACCATTTTTGTCTTTGAATACAATTTTAATAGACTGAAAAGCTCCAAAAATACGAAATATTTTATTATGCATCCTGCCCTCTAAAACAAAGCCATGTGCTATCCACATTTATTATTCCAGCCCCTCCTGAAAACAAAATCCTGCGTACGGCAGTGTATTGAACATTGTTGCAACTGAGATACAAAACAACTTTTTTTCTCTTTTAAATCATAGTTACCCTAACCTAACCTCATAAACTCGTAGTTATTTTCAAGGCATCACTCTGAAAGACGTGTGTGTTTGGAATGCTGTGCTTTTCTCCATGCTGCATGGAAATAATAATTCAAATTATTATTATTAGTAGTAGTAGTAGTAGTAGAAGTAGTAATAGTAATATTATTGTCCCAGATATTTGACTGTGAAAAATTGACCATTGAATTTTTTTTTCTACAGCACTTTTCTTAATATTTCACAAGCTCAAGGGGGGGTTTAAACCCCATAACCCCACCTTGCGTACGCCACTGGCTACATGACATTCAGAACGAGATCATTGATATATTAGGAAGATCTGTTTTGCGCTCCTTGGTAGCAGATATTAAAAGTCGAGAATATTTTGCTATTATGGTTGACGAAACTTGTGACATATCCATCCGTTGACAATCAATATTCTGCATTCGAACTGTGAATAAAAATTTTGATATTTTTGAGGAATTCATGGGCTTTTATGAGATTCCGAACACTGAGGCCAAAACTTAAAAAAGGGAGAGAGTGAGTCATTGATTAATTTATTTCAGTGATCAGAGCCCCCCTAATAATTTTGACAAGTCGGCGCCCCTGGCAGTAAGTATCGCACGATGGCGAACAGGAAAGAGGGTAGTTTATAGCCAAGGCAGGAAAATAATCAGTAGGGTTCATGGATATTTTCAAAAGGGAGCAGAAAACAGTGGTCCCTTGGTAAGTGTGCATAAAGTGCAACAGAGTGTGTTGGAAGCTTTTGGAGTGAGTACGCGAACTGTGCAGCGTATTGTTAGGGAAGGCAAAGACAGTCTTGAGGCGTCGGGTTCCAAGTCATTTGAATCACCGCGCAAACGAATCAAAAGGAACAGTATCACAGAGACAATCGACGGTTGCGATAAAGATATAACAAGAAGAATTATCCTCGGGTATTATGTAAAGGGCGAATATCCAACACTGAACAAGTTTTCATTGATTTGCATACACAAATAAGCTTTCAGTGGGGAGCTTCGTCGTTGTGGAGGATACTGAAGTATATGGGGTTCAAGTACAAAAAGAGCAATGACGGTAGACGATTTCTGATGGAGAGAGCCGATATAGTTACAGCCAGAGTAACGTTTTCTGCGAAAAATGGATCTTCTAAAAAATAAGTGTTACGGGCTGCTAATTTAATAACTAACTAATTAACTCAATTAACTCAACTGAACTGAGCTTAGCAACGCAACATCGAAGAATCTCTCGCCTCACCTGCTGGGCGAATTAAACATTACATGAAATATAATACGGTCAGGATAAGTGCCTAACAGTCGGAGTTACCGAGAATAAACCTAGGAGGATTTGATTTTAAATACCTGAAATGACGTTACATAATACTACGGTGTTTCTGAATATACACATATATTAAAGCACAGATAAATACACATTACATCTTGCCCTCTTTCACTCGATCTCACATTCATTCTCTCATTCTATGGCATATTGCGACAATATGACAAATACAAAGGTTAGATTACTTACTACTTTGACCATACTCTTGCTATGTCTTGGCTACATTGCCTTTTACAATTTATCGTTTAGGATTTTAAGTATAAAGTGAATAATTGTTCCTTGTGCGAACCCCTTCTATCTTTCTGAAGGTATAAATATATTTCAATGAACTATTGTTTGCTGTTAACATAAACTCTGATCGTAAACATTTGATTACTCCACCGGAAAACAGATGTCTAGGGATGCCATAGCACTGATTTAAGTTAAGCAATGATTTGATTCACGCAGATTCGCGGTAGATAGTCGTCATGTTTCTCACACACGCACATGGTTGGATCTTACCTTCGCTGCATTCCCTCTGACCTGGGTTGGGTGAAAGTGGTCCTACAGTTCTGGAAGGCCCCCACACTCCATCGTTGCACCTCGCGGTTATCCTGGTTGGCGAAAGTGGATCAGTCGGCAGCTCCATCTGGCATCATCGGATCCTGGCTTCACTCGTTCACTTCCTCAGGGACGTCCAGGACGGTACACGCCCACTGTCGACTCCATACGACAACTTGCGCAATAATAGGTCAGTTCTTCGCGGTCACTCGTAAGTACAGATACGTGACTTGGGCGACGAGACGAACATACGCGATTAGCCATTCGCGGTTTCACATGGATATCAAAGGTTATCAACTTTCACTACTTTAGACGTTGTTTCGGACGATTGACACAGGTGGACGTGTCTGGCGTTATTCTCACATAACCACACGTATGTGCACGGATGCGTTGACGGCGAGGGGGAGAAGGACCCCCTGGTTCTATTCTGCTCTACTCCATGGCTCTGAAACACTCACTCGAGGAAAACAAATCCAGACCTCGGGTCCGCTTGCAACTCGCAGCTCGGTCGCGCGTAGCTCACACTCCGGTGGCGATTGTAGGCAAAACTGTGTCAAAACTGTGCCTCGCTATTCCAAATCATCCCTTTTATTCCAGATTTGAACGTAGTGACGCGCTACCCTCTATGATCAGGTGCTTGTTTATTGTTTCTGGTGCTTTGACCGTTGTCCTCCTATCCTGGTCAATGCTCACTCCGGTCCTTAACCTCTGGTATCAGCCCCTCGCGCAGAGATTAGGTAAAATCTTCCTCTATTGTATTCAGTCACGAAAAGCAAGGACAACTCAGTAGGGTAGCGTCTCCCTTTCAATTCAACGATGAATCTTTAATAATTCATAACTCCCGTATTTCTGTTCTGATTAGGCTCAAATCTTGGAATCAGTACTTTGATGATGCGTTCTTCCGCTGGTTGAAATCTCATCCAATTCGGTCCATTGGTTTAGAAGTTGCATTTTTCTTGTTATTCCCATAAGAATGCATGTAAATCCGAATTCGGGCGAAAAACGGTGGTTGAGCAAGCTAGTGCTGGCTAAGACAGTTCGCTAGACACCTGTATTCGCGACGGATATTAATATTACCAATTGCAATTAATTCCTACTAACGGGCAATTAGATTAATTACTTGTCACTCAATATTTGACCGTTATAACATTCCCCTCCTTTTAATTATGATTTTTTTTCAGAGCGAACTTGCGAGTGACAGGAAAAAATTCATACCACATATTAATGATATTTGTTAGTGATCGCACACATAGGCGTCTGAATAGGGACTCGAACCCTGGACTGTATAACTTTTAACTCAACATTAGAATGAAGTTATACTTTTTGCAATTGTGATATAATTATGAAAATATAAACGAATATGATAAAGTATACAAGAATACAATATAAAGTACATTTCAACCTCAAAATCTCAATGCATATTACCACATATATACTAACTTTGGATACACCCTGTAGTTTTATACATAATAAATGAATACTGAATAATAAGCTAAATAAGATATAAGTAAATATTTGGTTTGCAATTTGTTCCCTCTCACACATATGTTTGCATACTTCTTGCATTAATTATAAGAAAGGTCTACATTTTTTTGCCTTTTAATATAAAAAAATAATCTCTAATTTTCCTATTGTTTACTTTACAATCGGGGTGGCTCTAGTGCAATATTTTCTTTTGTGTCTCCTTTGACATGAGCCGGACTGACAAAGGAGTCTTCTAGTCTCCCGTCGGGCCTTGAATATCGGTTATCTGCTCCAGAGATCGCTGTTCTTGCCTCAGTCCACTTCGTCTAGGTTGGTAATCTGGGGAGCGTGGGTCCAAGTTACGGCTAGTAGACGGTCTATTCCAGTCGAGTAAATTAGCACCAGTCTGTGGGGATACGACTATTCTAACCGCATTCACAGCACGATTCCTCTCAACTTGTCTCGGGTTATTTTGACCCCTGCAGTGTTGCCATCTCGTGTTTTCTCCATCTCTATCGTCTCTGAAGTGTTGTTGTAGTGGGCGGTGATTGCTGTACTGGCCTCGCTGGGGATAAGCTTCTCTGTAGTTCCTCCCAGAGTTCTGTCTCCGACTATTGTTTGTTGCCAAGTTTACTTTCGGGCATCCCTCTTGCCTTTCTTCATCAAAATTTCCATACTTTCTTCTGTGATTCTTGTTTTCCCAGGATGCTCGTTTCTCTTGCTCCAGCGCGTCCAAATCGCAAAGAATCATCGACATCGTGTCCAGGTTGGAAAGTGCGTCTCCGGTTAGCTGACGTTGCACATAATGCGGAAACATTGCGCGTATTGCGGCTAACATTTCAACTGGCTCAATTCCGGGCTTCAGGGCGTGGAAATCACTCACTCGCATCCAAAAGAACTGTTTATAGGTGATTTTCTGGCTCTCATCAAACCTGCGATTTCTAAGTAAAGTGATTTTTCGTTCTACTAGCTGGCGACCTTGAAATTGTTGCAGAAATGCTCGTTCAAATTCTTCAAAGCTATTGAACTGTGGATTCCGCTGCTCTAGCCAGATCCTTGCACTCCCTTTGAGTAATTTTCGCATTAGCCTCAGGCAGTCTGGGCTATCGACACCGTACAACAAACAATCTTCCTTGAAGTCCCTTATGAACATTGACGGTAAAGTCTCGTCGTGATCGGGGTTGTACGTTTGAAAATGATCTAGGCTGACTTTTGAGAATATTCCGCGAGTATTCGACTCCGGGTTAGAAACACTGCGTGTCTCCTGCTGGGCGAAAGCGTTCAAGCTCGGTGAACTCCCGCTCCGGCCGATGACGTCACGCGCTGCTTGGCGATCTAAGGAAGTTGGTGCTGATTGACAGGTCAGCTGGTTGGTCACGTCTGCTGCGACGAGCAAAGGAGTTGGGTTCGCATCCCTGGACGTTGCCTCCAATCGGCGAATCTCTTCGTCCTCATTTCTTCTCCGTTGCGTGATTTGGAAATCCTTCAATTCACGTGTCTCCGCTTCCAGTCGTTCTAATCGGCTGGTCATGCCCGTCTGATTCTCGGTCGTTCTTGCGTCCAGCGTTCCAATAGTTTCTTGAACCTGACGTAACTCTACACGCAGATCTTTCTCCATTGTGACTACACTGTCGTTCATCTCTTGTTGCTTCTTTTCGCATTCCTTCTCCGACTGAAGTACTTTCTCCTTCATTCGGTCATTTTCGGATAGCAGTACTTGGAAACGGCGGTCCCATCTTTCTTCCCACTCTTTTCTTCTTCCTTCTTCCATTTCTTCCTTCTGTTTTCGGCGTTCTTCCTTCTCTCTCCTTTCGGCAGCCTCTATCTTCCGCCTTTCTTCTTCTTCTCTCTTCCTCTTCTGTTCTCTTTCTTCATCTCTGGCTTGGAGATAACTAATTAGCTGAGAGAACATGGCCTGTAGGTCCATATTTTCTGGAACTGGCAACCCTGTTACCGACTGATCTTTCCCTAGAGCCTTATCAACGTTGCCGGCTGACGAAACGCCTGTATCTGTAGAATGCTCAAACCCTGGGCGGTCCATGGTATTGTTGTTGGCTAATCTCTAGCGGAGCCGAGTAGTTCTTTGCATGCCAATCTTCTTCTTCTTCTCGTGGCTGGCTATCGCCGAAGGAAAAAGATATCAAAATTCTTTTCCTGGTTTCTGGTATCAGATCCCGGGGATCGCACCCCTCACCTGCTTCCGTGTCATAACGCGTGTCCTTTTTTCCTTTATCGTCCGAAGTTAATAACGCCCATTGTTAATAAAATAATAAAATCCTCTAATAATTCTGCTATTGGAAAAATGCTATAGTCGCGACAAAGTATTTTCACTATTACACCATAAAAAACACACAAATGGTTCTAGCTACACATCGATTGAATATTCAGTTAATTAAAATCACCGTACAAATTACACATTAATACTTTAAATGAAAACGTCTTTATAGATTCTTATCAGGATTTTCAGTTACGGGTTGCAATTATTTAACTTTCAACAAAAAAAAATCTTAGTTCCCCCTTAGCGTTAAATTCTGGTACCCTGTCGTACACATTCGTAGGCTGAAGACTCTCTTTAAAACAAGTATTAAATTCCTTTGGGTAATAGACATAACTGATTGTTAACCATTACAATCAAACTTAATAAAATTCACATTGAGTAGATAAGCAACTAATTAGAATACTCGTGACCTCCAGGTTCCTTACTAGCCTGCCTGTAACATCGTTCTACGAGCCTAATTCCTATTTGCTTCCTATTTGCCTACTCTTCTATTTGCCTATTCGTCGATTATTTGGGCCTACTTTTTACACCCTTACTTGTCTATTCACATACTCGTCGATTATTCGGCGTACCTTTTTACTTGCCTACTTTCTTATTTGCCTACTCGTCGAATGTTCGGGCAACTTTTTTACTTGCCTACTTATTTATTCGCCTACTCGTCGAATGTTCGGGCGCCATATTTTGTTACGGGCTGCTAATTTAATAACTAACTAATTAACTCAATTAACTCAACTGAACTGAGCTTAGCAACGCAACATCGAAGAATCTCTCGCCTCACCTGCTGGGCGAATTAAACATTACATGAAATATAATACGGTCAGGATAAGTGCCTAACAGTCGGAGTTACCGAGAATAAACCTAGGAGGATTTGATTTTAAATACCTGAAATGACGTTACATAATACTACGGTGTTTCTGAATATACACATATATTAAAGCACAGATAAATACACATTACATCTTGCCCTCTTTCACTCGATCTCACATTCATTCTCTCATTCTATGGCATATTGCGACAATATGACAAATACAAAGGTTAGATTACTTACTACTTTGACCATACTCTTGCTATGTCTTGGCTACATTGCCTTTTACAATTTATCGTTTAGGATTTTAAGTATAAAGTGAATAATTGTTCCTTGTGCGAACCCCTTCTATCTTTCTGAAGGTATAAATATATTTCAATGAACTATTGTTTGCTGTTAACATAAACTCTGATCGTAAACATTTGATTACTCCACCGGAAAACAGATGTCTAGGGATGCCATAGCACTGATTTAAGTTAAGCAATGATTTGATTCACGCAGATTCGCGGTAGATAGTCGTCATGTTTCTCACACACGCACATGGTTGGATCTTACCTTCGCTGCATTCCCTCTGACCTGGGTTGGGTGAAAGTGGTCCTACAGTTCTGGAAGGCCCCCACACTCCATCGTTGCACCTCGCGGTTATCCTGGTTGGCGAAAGTGGATCAGTCGGCAGCTCCATCTGGCATCATCGGATCCTGGCTTCACTCGTTCACTTCGCAGGGACGTCCAGGACGGTACACGCCCACTGTCGACTCCATACGACAACTTGCGCAATAATAGGTCAGTTCTTCGCGGTCACTCGTAAGTACAGATACGTGACTTGGGCGACGAGACGAACATACGCGATTAGCCATTCGCGGTTTCACATGGATATCAAAGGTTATCAACTTTCACTACTTTAGACGTTGTTTCGGACGATTGACACAGGTGGACGTGTCTGGCGTTATTCTCACATAACCACACGTATGTGCACGGATGCGTTGACGGCGAGGGGGAGAAGGACCCCCTGGTTCTATTCTGCTCTACTCCATGGCTCTGAAACACTCACTCGAGGAAAACAAATCCAGACCTCGGGTCCGCTTGCAACTCGCAGCTCGGTCGCGCGTAGCTCACACTCCGGTGGCGATTGTAGGCAAAACTGTGTCAAAACTGTGCCTCGCTATTCCAAATCATCCCTTTTATTCCAGATTTGAACGTAGTGACGCGCTACCCTCTATGATCAGGTGCTTGTTTATTGTTTCTGGTGCTTTGACCGTTGTCCTCCTATCCTGGTCAATACTCACTCCGGTCCTTAACCTCTGGTATCAGCCCCTCGCGCAGAGATTAGGTTAAATCTTCCTCTATTGTATTCAGTCACGAAAAGCAAGGACAACTCAGTAGGGTAGCGTCTCCCTTTCAATTCAACGATGAATCTTTAATAATTCATAACTCCCGTATTTCTGTTCTGATTAGGCTCAAATCTTGGAATCAGTACTTTGATGATGCGTTCTTCCGCTGGTTGAAATCTCATCCAATTCGGTCCATTGGTTTAGAAGTTGCATTTTTCTTGCTATTCCCATAAGAATGCATGTAAATCCGAATTCGGGCGAAAAACGGTGGTTGAGCAAGCTAGTGCTGGCTAAGACAGTTCGCTAGACACATGTATTCGCGACGGATATTAATATTACCAATTGCAATTAATTCCTACTAACGGGCAATTAGATTAATTACTTGTCACTCAATATTTGACCGTTATATAAGGAACCTTTGCCCTATATAGGTATTTCATTTAGATGAAACGTACATACATCAAAATTACGCTCCAACGAAAATCTGGCAAAATAAAGAGGGTACAGGGGGTTTAGAAGTGCCCGTGGATAAAGGTGGGCGCATTATTGTTTGTCACGTAGGTTCCAGTCACACTGGTTTTCCAAAGTAATGTAAATTAGTTTTCAGTGGTTTTTGCAGTTTTTAGATCCGCTTGACGAAAGGAACATCAAAGACGCAGTGATTGTAATGGACATGCTATAGATACCATTCGGTACAGTTGGAAAGAATTCCTACAACGTATACACTTGATATCGTACAGTTATCGGAATTCTACTGACCACAAGATGGGGATAATATGGATTCTCAGGCCATACGCGAACAATGGGAAGTCTGTATTTCATGGCTCTTTCGATTTCAAGTCATCTTTCCCGCTACTCTGACATGGCAACGCTGCAGTCTCTCTCTCTAACCGGCCTGTCTCGTTGCGCTGGATAGGTCGTTTCCCCGCTCTCCACTTCCCCTGCCAGCTTCTAGAGCGCACGCCGTAACAACTGAAAAGAGCTATAGCAGGTGATAGTTCGATTCAAAAGAGATTATCACGCATTCTTTATTGCAGTTCGGCGCAGACATGACTGCTGTTTAGCCTCGCCCTGACATAGAATTCTCACCGGGGGGATCTTCCCAGAAGGAAAATTTCGTAGGAACCGAAACAATTTCAGTTAGAATCACCTTTTGTGTTATGGGAGAGGGCGGTATTTTGTGGTCGCAGAGGGATTTTTTGGCATTTTTATGGAAATGTGTATGATTATGTTCAAAGATTTGCGTGTTATCATTCTATAAACAATTCATATTTAGTGGCTGATGAGATGAAATAGTTTTCCAAATTGAAGCAATTTGGTCATTTCTCAGAAAGGTAAGCCGTAATTGTTTTCCATTATTACTAAAATTTGTTTCAATTTTTCAGAACTAAAGCAATATGAAAATCTTAAGCGTAGAAAGAGCATGTAAAAATAACACCGAATTTTGACCTGAACAGATAACACCGAATTGAAGTAAAAAAAAACGAAAATTCATGTCCTTAGGTATAACACGTTCTCTTAGAAAAGGGGCAATGCGCATTGTGCATAGAAACCTTGAAAAATTAGTGTCCCCTATTTTTCTAAATACCTTGGAAACCTAATTTCGATATCACCTATCCAACATATTACATACACATGTAGGTATCGGAATTAACGCGACAACTCTTGGGTCCCCATCCTTGCGAGACGAGATCGAGGATAGGCGTATGCAACTCGAGGTGAGACCAGGCTGACCTCTTGAGAAGGTGCCAAATTGTCAACCTGACTTTCAGGTCAACGAGACTCTGGCGTCTGGATCTTGTCCAATATAATCCTCTGAAGAGCCGTGTGTTGTCCATATGTGTGCTTAGTGCCTCTTTACACATTCAGCTTTTAACCAATAGAAGATATCTTATCTGTTAAAAATAATCTTTCGGTTTGATTTGGACGAGTCAGCAATACAATAAGGAAATAAAGAGTATAACACTTTGTCTTCAACTTGAAAATTAAGATATGAATTATGTGTGCTGAGTAGAACTTTGTATTTCGTGAAAAAAATTACAAAGGAGAGAAGGTGGGATTAGAACATCTGCTTCAAATTCTTTAAGTCAAGCAGGGCCCATCTGCACAGTGTAAATGAACAGGATTTTGAGCTTTATGGAGACATAATCCCCCTTCAGATCCGTCTTCATTTATCATTTATGTATCCCGCTCATTCCCTTGCCACTCGATCAGATGTGGTGTCTGTGTGAGGCGGCCTTCGGTGCAGGTGTTGTAGCTTTCAGAATAACTACGGTGCAGCTTCTCTGGAAATTTAAATGACAAAGCGTTGCGACGTGTTTGTATTTGCTGAGAGTGACTGGGATTTGACGAAGTTTCTCCACAAGGACACTCACGCTTCCACAAGCGAATGTCTCTTATATGGTTACTTAACAGTCGCTTTTTTGCACCTTTAGTTGAATCGCGACGATGAGGTTGAATGGTGTCTGCACTGTAACATGCCAAGAAGTCAGAGTCATATTGCAAAGCTAAGACTATCATATTTTCAGTGTAAAATCAAGACTAACTCGCCAAAACATTAGGTTGAGTAGGGACTCTATACCACCCTGTTGCCGGCCCGCGTGGCGGAGTGGTTAGCACATCGCGCTACGATGCCAGGGGTCCCGGGTTCGAATCCCGGCCTCGGCATGGATGTTTGTGAGTGTTTATTCATAAATTTCATCATATCATAACTCATCCCCATTATGGTAAATTGGCCAAAAGTGGCATAGAAAGCGAAGTAAAATAAAGCAAATCAATCAATCAATATACCACCCTGTTGTTATACCTTACATTCCTTTTTTGCCCTTACTGACTGCTGCCGTGAACGATCTAAACACACAGCCATGAAAATAAGCGACTGGGCAGAATTGCACTGGTCTCACGTGTGGGAAAAGAAAAGCAAGTGCGGGACAAAGTCGCTGGTTCCCGCGCACATGTGGCAACGTCGACCGGGCTGCGTTGCCTAGTTTGAGCGTGAGGCCGACCTCTCTACGGGTCACTTTTGTGACATCCTTGACCTTTCGAGCAAATACTGTCAGTTTGTATCACACGGATTACAAAGACCAATTCTCCAACGTGATCTTTCATTCTCTTAAACCTCCGAACACACGGGGTTGTGCTCCGACGTGGCAACAGCGCGAACTTCTGCCACCCGCCTAATTTCATGGCCGTGCGTTTAGGGTGGTATTTGAAGGGATCATGAGGGGGAGGTTTCCCTATCTGGTGTATGCACCCCTCCCCTATAGTTTTTATTTTGAAAATATTTTAAGGGGTGGTACTAAATGAATGATTACATAACATTATAATGCTTCAGGAATAGTTGGTTGAACTTAACCCTTCTAGAAAATTTCCAAATACCGCTCTGACTATACCAGACTGCACATATGCGGTAATGAACTACACCGGTTCGAATCCCAGCATGGGTGTTCTTTTTGAGTGTTCCTTACTCAATTTCATTATATCATAACTCATCCTCGCTTTGGCGATTATCCAACAGAAAAGCGAAGTAAATTATATCATTCCAAGCCATAACTCATCCTCATCGTCGCGATTAACCAAAATATGAAGAAAAGCGAAGCTAAATAACATAAATCAAAGTTTGAAGTTGTCATATTCCTGCAAAGCGCTCACACATCAATTACTGTGTCTGAAATGCAATTGTGTGTGAAATAATGTTAACTTTGATTTTCCAAGGGGTCATGGCCCCCTTACTCCCCTTTTCCGAAGTCCATGCTTACCTTAGTAGATATGTCCCGTTTTTTTAGTATTGGGCGTCATGTTTTATGATATTCCCATGAATCTGACAGTTTCTGAAGGAAATCTAGGTCAAAAGGAAGCCACTGGGTACACTTCTCACTCGGTATGGATTTTCGAGGAATGTTCGTTGGAATCTGTGTAATGGGTCTCTTATAGCACTACGCGAGGACAACCTTACATTCTGACGTCAGTCGAGAAATGTCTACGTTGTTAGGTTAGATCTGTTATGTTTGATTGTCTTAGCATAAATACACTGCAAATGTATTATGTATGCTAAGAAAACTGAACCTAACAAGTCTATTCTAACAACAATGAAAGCATTCACCGGTGACGTCAGAAACAAGGACGTATTTACGGGGGGAGTTTAAGGGATTCGCGCTTATTCCGGTGTTTAATTTTGGTTTCGCGCTTAATCCGTTTCACTTTTATTCCTTTCGCGCTTATTCCGGTGTTTAAATTTGGTTTCGCGCTTAATCCGTTTCACTGTTATTCTGATTTTGATTTGATTTTGAATTTAAAATTTTGGGAGCGTCAGCACTTAGGCTATTTTGCTCCCGTCACATTATACGGGGCCCAGCCCCTTATCATTACAAATAACAACTCTAGCGTTGCATAACTAAAAATGTTAAAATGTTCTGACTTCTGTTAAAAGCTGAGGCCGTAAACGGGCACTCAGCACACACAAGGACAACAAACAGGACAACACACACAAAATTATACTGGCCATAGTGCCAGTCGCCAGAGCCTCGTTAGTCTTTAATCCAGGGTGCACTACGTGGAAGTGAGGTTGACTTTTGGGCGCCTACGTGGAAGGTCACCCCTTACACCCCTCACTGTTATTCCTTTCACGCTTATTCCTGTGTTCAATTTTGGTTTCGCGCTTAATCCGTTTCACTTTTATTTCTTTCGCGCTTATTCCGGTGTTTAATTTTGGTTTCGCGCTTAATCCGTTTCACTTTTATTCCTTTCACGCTTATTCCGGTGTTTAATTTTGGTTTCGCGCTTAATCCGTTTCACTTTTATTCCTTTCACGCTTTTTCCTGTGTTCAATTTTGGTTTCGCGCTTAATCCGATTCACTGTTATTCCTTTCACGCTTATTCCTGTGTTCAATTTTGGTTTCGCGCTTAATCCGTTTCACTGTTATTCCATTCATGCTTATTCCGGTGTTCAATTTTGAGTTCGCTCTTAATCCGTTTCACTGTTATTCCTTTCGCGTTTACTCCTGTGTTACGTTTCGCGGTTAAGCTCTTTAGCGGTTATTCCACCGCCCGCTTACCAAGTACTAAAAGAAAATAATAAAATTGTTCTTTTTAGCATTTTTTGTACAATAATCGATGGTTATAATTTTCCTATGAACTTGGAAGACAGGGATTATTATATTGGGGTATAGAACAATTAAGACCTCGTTGGATTTTTTTTGGAAAAGGAGGGGGCAGAAGGAGATAAAATAATGCTGGATCTCCAGAAATGTTCAGCTAGATATAAAACTTTGAAAAAGAAACATAATTCTCATCACGTTTTTTAAAAAGCGAGTAGTGCATTGTAATAGGGCACTAAAGAACAGCACCAAATAATATTTATGCTACTACTTTGAAAATATGCATAAAAGTTTCATATTATTCAATAAATATTCAATTCTTTATCTATTTGACATTAATTTCCTTGTTTTTATACAAATTTGGCTAGCGTGGCGGAGTGGTTATAACATCGCACTACGACGTCCCGGGTTCGAATTCCGGCCTAGATGTTTGTGCGTGTCCATATATCAATATCGTCATGTCATAACTCATCCCCATTTTCGCAAATTAGCCAAAAGTGGCACAAAAAGGGAAGTAAAATAAATCAGATTGATCAATCAACAAATTTGGCTTAAGTACACGCAAACTAGATCATAAATATATGCTGTTATATTTATATCTTATACCATCTTTTTTTAGTATTCATGTAATAATAAAAACGCAATATTAATAAATTTCCATATTTTTTTTATTATAAGTTAATTGTTTTAATTTAAACATTATTACTTTTATTTCTGGGACACTTCTTTCAGATCTCCCCCCAAATTTATTTCTAGGTACGTGACTGGTCAGAACGCAAGGTTATCCGCGCGTGGTGCGATAAGGGAGACCTCTGGGGGATAAAGATGAAAACGTTCATGAGAACATCTCCGAAGTATGCAACCTGCATATCCCTATTCCAGCGGATCCACTGAACAGTGGCGATCCATTAATTTATATATCAGCGACAAGGAACAGGATGAAAATCTCCCGATAACGTCCTGAAGTTAGACTCCACTAATGGTCATGCCGAACCTGTCTTTCGTATTGATCAACCTGTCGCAGAGTTCGGAAACTAAGGTCATTATTTAGTAGGCACGTTCACGAGATGCTAATAGGAAAGGATGGAGATGGGTGACCTATGGGGTACAACTTTCCTTGTGTGGAAAATTGCTCTTGAGCGACTGAGTATACGTAGATAGCAGTGGCGTATACTGAGACCAAGATATGGGCTAACTCACTATGTCCTGTGGTTTACCAACTCCTAAGATATCAGGTTGCCAACTCATAAGAAATCAGGTTGCCAACTCACAAGAAATCAGGTTGCCAACTCGTAAGAAATCAGGTTGCCAACTCGTAAGAAATCAGGTTGCCAACTCGTAAGAAATCAGGTTGCCAACTCGTAAGAAATCAGGTTGCCAACTCGTAAGAAATCAGGTTGCCAACTCGTAAGAAATCAGGTTGCCAACTCGTAAGAAATCAGGTTGCCAACTCGTAAGAAATCAGGTTGCCAACTCGTAAGAAATCAGGTTGCCAACTCGTAGGAAATCAGGTTGCCAACTCGTAGGAAATCAGGTTGCCAACTCGTAGGAAATCAGGTTGCCAACTCGTAGGAAATCAGGTTGCCAACTCGTAGGAAATCAGGTCGCCAACTCGTAGGAAATCCGGTTGCCAACTCGTAGGAAATCCGGTTGCCAACTCGTAGGAAATCCGGTTGCCAACTCGTAGGAATTCAGGTTGCCAACTCGTACGAAATCAGGTTGCCAACTCGTACGAAATCAGGTTGCCAACTCATACGAAATCAGGTTGCCAACTTGTAAGAAATCAGGTTGCCAACTCCAGAATCACCTTCATTATTACATAATTATATTTACAATTTCTGATAGATTTTCCCTATGCATTTTATTCTTTAGACTTCAGGCTTCGCGGATGGCCTAGCTAGCCCAGAATATACGCTCCTGGTAGATAGAGGATTCAATAGCACGAGTCATCAAGTACAACATTATCGAAAGCTTTAGACACATCGTTTCTTGGTAGGGTACTTCACTACTAATTCACTCCTTTTCTGTTAAAAAGAAAACTGCTTTCGGAAGCAACTCAGGCCGATGTGAAGCAATGCAGTGTTTCTCAGTAGTTGGGTCGCGGCTCTGTACAGGGTCGTGACTTCATTTATGTCGGGCAGCGAGAAGTTATCCAAAATGTTGTCAACAAATCTAGGGATAACAGAACTATTACTCATTTCTGATTGACTGAGTACAATATTATCTGCCATCAAGATAGCGGGAAAATTACTGTTGTTCTTTTGCAACCTTGTAGAAGAGTTGATTGGTGTTTTAAGTCCCTTTTGTGCACTGTAAGGTTAATCGGGACTGGAACTACAGTTTAAAGTAGGATCCGAGCAACTAAGTGCCTCCACCGGGTATCGAACCCTGGACCTCTTCATTACAAGGCAACGACGCTACCACTGCGTCATCTGGGAGGCCCCTTGTAGAAGAAAGAGAGAAGTAAGTTTGTAAGGGCGCAAAGAGCAACAGTAAGTTGTGTAATAATAAGTAATATTCCGAACACTTGTACACCGAACGGCAAAAGAAACAGTAGGCACATTGTCCACCACCATTTTCATTCAGTCTGTATTACACACTGTGATGACAATGAATTGAAATAATGACGTCAATAAACAGAGAACAATCTCTGCTTCGAACCAACATAGTTTCATTCCTTAAAGCAACATAGGATGTACAATAAGAAAGTAATCAAAATAGCGGTGGACAATTTACCTACCATTTTCTTTGCCGTTGACTGTATCAGGTATCAAAGTATAGTTAGGCCGTGTCTGAAAGGTGCAAGACCCATAGAAATCACATAACATTTTCAAATGTTCGTACACTACATTTCCACACATTAGAAGAACTATAACCAACAACTTGCTGGCCCATAACGTATATCTATCTACCTGTGTCGCTAGCTTTCTACCTCCGTGATTATAAACAAATGAACAACGAGTGCGGAAACCACGTGAGCTAGTCACCAACCATCTGCACTGCGAGCTGTGCTTCTGTTCTTGACGCTTTCGAACTGTACTAGGTGACGTCACTTCCAGCAAGACCATACTTCAAGTCTATACTTTGTACCTTTCGTACAGAGCCTTAGTCTAATGCAATTCAAATGCTGGATAAATGAAGCGAACATTTCATCGTTATGGAACCTGATAGATGCAAATTATAAAGAAAAGGTAACCAAGTTTATAGTCTGTGTGGGTTACCATGACTACAAGACTTTGTTATATGGATGGATGAACATGGAGTAAATGTATATATCCATCCATCCATATAACAAAGTCTTGTAGTCATGGTAACCCACATAGACTATAAACTTGGTTACCTTTTCTTTATAATTTGCATTTATCAGAACCCAGTATTGTTCTCATGTTCTTACAAAACTTACTGTTGCTCCTTTTCAGCGGTGCACAACTTGCTGTTGTTCTCTTGCACCGTTACAGAACTTGGGCATCCACTGAGGCGCGTCAACACCCCTCCACCATCTCTGCATCTGCACCACGGACTGCCACACTTCGTATCGGGATACCACAGCTGAGAATGCTAATGCAGTGTCAGACATCAGATCACTATGGCTACTCTTGTCACCGGAGGAGAAAGAACAAATTCGCAATTAAATTCTACCACTTGAAAGATCACGATACATTTCGTTTCATTCAAATTCAGTGCCATTTTCAAAAATTATAAGTATGTTTAATGGGGAGTTACTTTCCAGCCACCCTGCAAATTTGCACAACCAAGTCTGTTTTTGCAGAACTGTGTTGGTTCATATTACTTCACAAAAACTGACTGTGGGACTGCCACTGTTTGCAGCACCTTTTCACTAATTGCTGATATTTGGGTCGAGCGAGCCAAGGAAGCAAATGTCAGTCAGAAGGGGGAGATTTGTGGGGCTGGGAGGGGCCGACCCCATTGTTTCCTCAGATTGAATTCCCGGCGCTCGAATCCAGAAGCTATCATCAGCAGTTTGCACAGCTTCCGTTCCCCCAAAGACAAATGAAGTCAACCAAGGAGGAAAAAAAAACAAGCCTCTCTCTCTCTCTATTGAAAAAAATCGACTGTCTTCTGTTTTCCGTGACGTGGTAACCGAGACGATTTGGTTAATGAAAGGCTACGGTTCTCATCCCCCCCCCCACAATTCCCCTTCCTCTGCGAAAACGACGTTCAACTGTCTCGCAAGGTGAGTTTCGATCGCTCGCTGTCTGTCTTCTGTTTGTCGTTCCACGGACGTAACTCGAATGCAGTTTAAGCTTTCCACAGAAAAGCTAAATTCGATTTGTAAAGGGGGTGCGGATAGGTTGGAGTCGGCGATATTCTAGCGTCACTTCTCTGTATTATGTGTTTTATATCTTTCACGGGATAGAAGATATTAAATAAACAATAGAACTCTTTTTCCTTTGATGTCGATTTTATGTGTGTTTTTCTTGCTTCGACAAACATGGCAGTTGAGAGAAATACAGTGAAATATCGATTGTACGTTACTGGTATCGCTTTGAGTGGATTGGGCGAGGAGCAAGGGCGGCGAGAGAGGAGATACAGTGGGGACCATGCCCAATTAAGATTTCTACCTTATATAAAATAAAATAAATATTCCTATCTATGTTCTCGACCAGTTACTTCAAGTATTCAAGATGGTAAAAATATATAAAACGTACCACATGTTGCGGTAATAACCGACTTGAGTTGGGATGTGACTGGTATTTTAAGAGAACTGCTTTCCTTAATTCTGGTTCTACCAGATGAAAAACACGGTACATCGATTTCGAATATTTATAACAGTAAATGCTAATACATAATGGTATTCAGAAACATAATTACACTGTCTGATACATCGTAGATAGATTATTTGTCCCATATAGGTGTGTTTCACCTACGTTACAAACTGTTGCATTGTGAGATCGAGCAGCCATGATTAAGGCCAATTCTTGTAAGCATACGGAATTCAATCGGGCGGGCGCGAGATTTGACCCTTGATTACGATGGTACATTGTGCAGATTGGTTGTTTAACAGAAACTCACGTTTATCCTCGAACTTTCCGAGAAAGAACAGAAGGTGCCCTTCACGTCACGGAACTCGATGATTATTAATAGAATACTGGTGAGAATAAATTGTGCTAACATTAATGAACAAAACAAACATTACAGACTGTGGAGTTAACATTTCCTCTCATGTAAGTTCATATAGTTATCTTTCTCTGTGACTTTTAGGACAAATGGGTCAAGCTGGTGTGTTTAATCATACTTGCAAGTAGTGTTTCTTTGTTTTTGTTTGGTAGAAAAGTGCTGATACTTCCTGTACATTTGACGATAAAAATGATAACATTCAACGTTAAATTTATCTTGATAATTTTACGTTTGTACTTGAATATTTACATTTCATTCCTTAACACAAACTGTTATTAATTTTTAGCCGATTCATGAGAAAAGGTGCCGATAGTAGGCTTTGCTTACTGTCAGAAAAAAAAGCACTGCTTGATTAAAACGTATTAATGATACATCAACGTATCCCAAATTGATTGATTGATTTGGTTTATTTTACTTCGCTTTTCTGCCAGTTTTGGCTAATCGTGAAGACAAGGCTGAGTGATGATATGATGAAATTGATTAAGGACACTCACAAAGAAAACTCATGCCCAGGCCGGGATTCGAACCCGGTACCCCTGGCATCGTGCCGCGCTGTGTTAACCACTCCGCCACGGAGGACGGCATATCAGAAATTGTTAAAGCAAGGAGTGAAATTACTGTTTTTGAGCAACTCAACATTTTAAGTTACAGTGCTTGAACAAAACTTAAAGGGAAACAGAGACGATAATGGCAGATCCTTGAAAATAATAGTAAATCTGTTCTGGATGTAAATATTTCAAGCAGAATCCGAACCACTAATAAATGCGAAAACGAATTGATTCCAGGTAGCTGGGTCAAGTAATTAAGCACACGTTAACTAGAGTTGGTCAAAGGTTTAGGCCCCTTTTCATTTCGTTATCGTCCAGTTCATATGGATCTACAAGTACACCGCAAAACTTCGCCTTTTTTCCATATCTTTCTGTGTCAACTGCGCAAAGAGCTTGAACACGAAAAATTCCAGATGGCACAACATTGTCATTAATTGTATGCAATGTTACCGAAATTTTGCACAGTATTAACAACAAACGTACAGTTGGCACAGGTGTAAAGGCTCAATTACATTTGGCGAGTTTACTAGCTACTCGCCGGCGAGTAAACTCGTCCGCGAGTGAGCGTGTGACAACTAGCGCAGCGAGTGTGTATTACACAAATCTAGTAAAAACTCGCTACCCGCTCTAGAGGTTTCGACAGAGATTTGACCTTGTGTTCCAG
Organism: Lepisma saccharinum; assembly: GCF_977018435.1. NCBI lineage: Eukaryota > Metazoa > Arthropoda > Insecta > Zygentoma > Lepismatidae > Lepisma > Lepisma saccharinum. The sequence goes on along the minus strand of NC_139256.1, from coordinate 27,631,629 downwards.
TTGTTTCTGTGTTTTGAATAGTTTAGTAAAATGAAGTGGAACAGCAACAATATTGTTGAATTTTTTAAAAAATTATGAACAATATCCTGTGTTATGGAACATCAAACACAGCGACTATTGCAATGTAAAATTAAAAGACGAAGTTTTCCAAAAAATGTACGAACAGCTTGAAAGCGAGAACTTACTCCAAGGCATGGACGAAAAGGAGCTGAAGGCCAAAATTAAAAATTTAAAAGATGTCTATAGACAAGAACTAGGTAAAATGGAAAATAGCATAAAAAGTGGTTGTGGAACAAAAGAAATATATTCACCAAAACTAGTGTGGTTCAACTCTGCTAGCTTTTTTCAGGAAGTTTTATTTACAAGACACAGCCAATCAAATTTGGTAAGTGAATTTATTGAGGATCTACAGCGTGTCCCGCTTATACGTATAATAAAAGAAAAAATCATAACTTCTAAACAAACTGTCAGAATAATGTGATTGTAGTTTCATTTTAAAGAATGACTCAGAAAACATTTTTAGCAACACAATCAGTGATAGATGCGCATGCGCAGTAGTCAGAATGTCTTGAAAACTGATATTATCAGTTTATCAGTCACCATTCATCATGTGGTCGCCACAAGAAAAGGTGTTTTATGTTTTAACGTTGTCTGAAGTGAAGTCTGTGACACTTGTGCAGAGACGATTTCGTGTACGTCATGGTTTAGGTGCTAAAGAAGTAGTTCCATCGTACATTTCAATAAAGAAATGGCAAAAACAGCTACGCAAAACCGGTTCATTTCTCAAATCTCGTTAGAGACTTCCTGGACGAGCATTTCAATGGAAAATGGATAGGAAGAGGTTCGAATTTTATTGAATGGACCCCACGGTCACCAGACCTCACTGTGTGTGATTTTTTTGTTGTGGGGGTGTGTTAAGGACAAAATTTACTGTACACTGGTTAGAGATTTGCAAGACTTTCGTGAAAGAATTGTTGTTGCAGTAAGCAACATTACCCCGCACATGCTTCAAAACGTTTGGCTTGAGGCTGATAACCGTTTTGACATTTACCGTGCCACTAACGGTTCACATGTGGAAGTGCGCTAGTTTTCTTGATTTGTGAAAAAAAATTCTGAGTTGTTACATGTTTGTACAAAGTTTGAACAAAAAATATTGGTAAATAAAATGGTTGTGATTTTTTCTATTATTTTACGTATAAGCGGGACACGCTGTATATTATTACAGTTTTCAGTAATAGATTATTTAAAGGTACCTATAATAATAGGTAGGTACAGTAGTACGCTATAACATCGTATAATATTAGTTTGTAATTCTGTTTGATATTTATATAATACAATTGACATATCACTTTCTGTTACATAACTATACCCACTTTTTGCCACTGCCAAGGCAAAGGATTTTCTTCTGTAAAATATGTAGCGTATGACCTTCGTACTTCCTCTGCAGCACGTTTATAGTTGTTGCTGCCTAGATGATTAGCAGATGCTAGATTATTCACATGTTCCCTCCACTCTCCAGGAATAGTATTCCCGGTATTCAAATCATCTCTATCAACTGACTGTGGAGATAGATGGGTGGTTGGACTAGTTTTTCGCAGCCAGTTGTGAAGAGTACACGCTGCACAAATGACTTTGTATGTGGTTTCAATTCAATTGGTCTGGAACATATTCTAAAACGCCATATCAGTATGCCAAAGGCACTATTCGGGAGCGAGAAAGCCGATAGTTAATTATTTTTTCACAATTAATAAGGCCAGTTTTGCTGTATGGTTTCATTAAGTTTGTTCTTAAAGGAAATGCATCATCCCCAATGATAACGGAATTTTCAGGAATCCCAAGGGTGTTGTTTTGCATGGCAATGTTCAAAGTACAGTCTCCAAATATTGCACTGTCACTAGCTCGTCCCTTTCCTCCAATGTCGACGTACGTAAAGCAGTAGTCAGCATCAACCATTGCGAACAATACTGTGTGTCTTTTTGTAATTAAAATACGTTGAACCCGAACCAGGAGGTATTTTAATCATGACATGTTTACCATCGATCGCCCCACAACATTTTGCAAAATTACAACGAAGGAAGAATCTATTCTGGATTTGTTTCCATTCGTCAGTTGTAGCGGGTACCTGAAAAGCGAAATTCAGTTAGTACATCCTCAGAGAACGATCTGCCATTCCTTAACACACTGCCTAGTTTTTTTTTCCAACATCTATGTGAACGCTACATATCGTAACTGATATACCTAATTTGCAACCTCATTTTTTAGTATCTCTCCAATCTAACTCCAGAAAACGGGCCTAATGAAGTGGAAAAGTCCGAATTAGCAGAAGGCGAAAGTTCAGCCGGAAGATCTAACAACATGTCGCCTTCCAAATCACCTGGGGAAATGCCCGACCCTGTGGCCGACTCATCCCCATCTTCGCAAATTAGCCAAGAGGCACAAAACGCGAAGTAAAATAAACTAAATCAATCAATCAATGAATCACCTGGGGAAATGAGACCAGCCATCTTGTTGCAACAGAAAATACAACAGTGCATCACTCGTTCCAAGCTGTTTTGTTTGGAACCTGTGCATTCAGCTTATCCCCATTACACAGACCAATTGCATGTTGATGTGGCTTCCCATCCTACAGTTTCAAGTTGCATCACTACACCTTCTACCCCTTCTGTGAATGACGATTATGATGTTTTAAGCCAAGCAATTATAATAGCTTTGGAGAAAATCAGAAACAATTTCTATATCTTTTAATATGTATTTACTACGTTTCTAATAAAAGGTTTATTTAGTGTTACATATATATTTAGTTCCACCTACCTCAATCATTGTCTTCAGGGCCTGAGAAATCGCTGTGAGCACTTCGGGCACACTCTGAGAACTTCAGGAACTCGAAACAGATATTCTAGAGACTTGAAAGAATCACCAGTAGCTAAATAACGTAGTGTTATTTCTAGTTTTGTGGCAGTCGGAATCGCCATTCTCATTTTGGTATCTTGTTTCCTGATCCGTTCATCAATCATCTCTAGTCAATCATCAAACTGAGCCCCGTCCATTCTCAAAATATTTCGGTAGGCTAAAGGATCTTCGTCGCTCAACGCCTTCAATAAAGTATTAAATGCAGCATGTTTTTCCCGTCTTGCTACCCACTGCTTGACCCACACTTTTCTAGTTTTCCTTCTTTTCCTTTTTCAACCTCCAGGCGTAAGAAAAGATCAACAACAACAATTCCCGCACGTATTACTTCTTCCGACATTTCGGCCGCAACTACACATAGAGCGATTTTACTAGTGCGATATATTACACACAGCGAGTTTACTAGCCAGACGGTAAAATATCAAGCGAGTAGTGAGAAAAGTAGCCCAGTCTTCAACTTCACTCGCTGGAGCAAAGTGAGCGACGAGTTAACTAGCCAACGTTGTTATATTGAGCGAGTTTTATAGCAACGAGTAGATTCGCAAGCTAGTAGCGAGTAAACTTCCCTAGTCTCATTGAGGCTAAACGAACGCTAAGTGCAAAGAGAATGGATCCCATTCTCCTACGTGGTGGGCATTTCCTTGCAGACGACAAACAACTCGAATTCTGACGTCACATGAAACCCACCTATAGTAGGAGGCGCGGACATAGCGAGTTGCACGGCCGAGCTCACTCAAGCAAGTCAGTCTTTTCGCAGCGGATTGTTTCACTTCTCGAACATACTCCCCCCGGTTGAATGCACATAATTCAACTAATCTCTGTCTTTACCTATGGGGAGGAGCACAATTTTACCAACACTTCTTCTAAAAGCGCCATGTTTCGTTTTCACTGTTACTACACGCACTATACTGCAGGAGGCCTTAGAAAGATCCTTTCGCGGGTTAACAGCAGACGTCGCTCGCACACTATTGCCGATACTCTCGTTACGTCTGCTCCTCAGCCGAACAAACAGGCCGAGGTAGCAAGATGCAGAGGTCACTCACCCTTCCAAAAGGGTTTAGCGAGCTAGCTGTGGCAACCAGGCTCGCTCATTCGCGGACCTGATTGGTTCTCGCACCCCCCATATTGTCGTCTGCTGCAAGCCCGCGAAGCGATCTTTTTAAGGCCTCATGGAGTATAGTCACATCGTTCCCAGGATGTACCGCTTCCACCTTAGCTAGATTCCACTGTAGTAGGGGTAAGTCGTCTTCCTTCAGCAGTACAATTATCCCTGGAGTTAAGTTCCTGGTGGAGGATGTCCACTTCTGGCGTTGTTAAAGGGAATGTCGATATTCTTTGTTCCACTGCTTCAAAATGAATCTTCTCATCTTCTGTATCAGCTGGTATCTGCTGAGTCTATTGTCAGGTATGAGGGTAAGGTCAGGTTCTGGGAAGGTTGTTATGGGTCTGCCAATGAGAAAATGCCCTGGAGTTAATATCTGGTAATCTGATTTGTCGGGTAAAACGCAAAGTGGTCGTGAGTTTATTATGGGTTTAATCTGGCAAGGTAAAGTACTGGAACCCATAGCTTTCGAGGTCGCTGAATAGTGACACTCCCAATGCCGTTTAATTTATTTATTCTTGCTCCTGGGGGTGAAACTAAAAATGTTGTTCATAATCAAGTTTTGAGTTAAATTAATATTATAGTGAATTTATAAAATATTTTACTTTATAATTTGTATTCTGTACTTATACTTTAAAATACCTGTAAATAAAATTAGTTACATTTTCCACTATAGTTAGAATTTATTATTTTCCTGTCTAATAGAAGATTGGGATAATTAAATACCCGGGCAACGCCTATGTAATAAGCTATTCAACCAAGTAGCCAGATATTTTGGCGCCCTAGGTAGGATATGCTTTGCTCCCCCTCCCGCATGCATACAAAGCACCAACATTTTATGTGCGTCCTTCGGTATTTTCTTCCTATGCCATGGCTTGTGATATTTACATTATACAATGTTGAAATGAGGAAACAGAAGTCCATTAATAATAAGATAGGTTTATTTAAATATTTATAGTTTGCATTTCTGATTAAGAAAAAGTTTAACATATTTCAGAATATTTCAGTTATGTTTTAGAGTCAGAAGAACATCTTTAAAAACATATATTATACTACTTTGGGGCACAGAAAATTGAAGTAGTGTACGTGGGTCGTTCAATATATAAGTTTCCGTATGCTGTAAAGGAAAATATTTTTAAGATACATTAGAAAACTATACATACATGTGTAGGAGTATCCTTCCTCACTTCTCCACATAATCCCCATAGAGATTCAGGCATTTGTCCCACCGTTGCACCAATTTGTTCATACCCTTTGCAAGAAAATCAGGACTCTGGCTATTGAGCACTATTCTCACATTCCGCTTCACTTCTTCATCTGTTTCGTAACCTTGCAATTCAGACTTTAATACCGGAAAAAGATGGAAATCACTCGGCGCTAAATCGGGGCTGTATGGAGGGTGGGGCAGCCGTTCCCACCCCAATTCTTCAATTTTGTGTTGTGTTTGCACTGCTGAGTGGGGGCGAGTGTTATCGTCAAGAAGAATGACACCAGCTGACAGGAGACCTGGTCGCTTATGTCGAATTGCGTTTTTCAGTTTATCCAATGTTTGACAATAACGGTCAGCGTTAATTGTTCTTCTTCGTTCCAAAAAGTCCATAAGCAGAACGCCCTTAGCATCCATGCTTCTGAACTCCTTATGACGCGAGCCCGCGTTTTCCGAACAAGCATTTACTTTTCGTACTTGAGCGCATGCGCCTTCACGTCTGATAACGAATCGATTGTTGTTCCTTGTAGACGAAGGATGGCGCTTGTCAACCATGTGATTCTTTTTAAAGGCATTGCTTTATACAATATTTTATAGCACAGGGAAACTTATATATTGAACGTCCCTAGCATTACCAGAATATAAGCTTACAAGTAAAAGAAAGAAATAGCTTCAGAATAATAATTAAAATAAATGATATTTTCGAAGTTCAGTTTGTACTGAGTTGAAAACTAACTAACTCTCTAGACTTCTTAAATCCGAAGGTTCATGGCTGCGCAACACAGGCCTTCTATCTGTTCCTATCCTGAGCAAGATCTATCCACTTTTTTCCATCCCTACCGATTCCCTTTAGGCCCATCTCAACGTTATCGCTCTATCTTCATCTTGGCCTACCTACAGGTCTCTTTACCATCAGGTTTCCCAACAAGAATCTTGTAAACTCCTCTCCTCTCCCATTCCTACCGCATGGTCTGCCCACCACATAAGTCTTCTTGATGTAATCGTTCTAATCCCGAGGGCGCAATGGTAGCGTCGTCGCCTTGTAATCAAGGGGTCCCGGTTCGATAACCGGTGGGGGCACATAGTGGTTCGGGTTCCACTTTAAACTGTAGGTCCAATCCCAATTAGCCTTACTGTGCATAAAGTGGACTGAAAACACCAAATCAACCAACTTAATCATTCTAATAATACAAATTATGTAGTCCGAAATTATTTAACCTTCTCCACTCACCTGTCTCCTCATCCCTTTTAGGCCCAAATATTTTCCTAAGGATCATTTTTTTCAAATACTCTCAATTTATTTTCCTCTTCCAATGTAAGCGACCAAGTTTTGCATTCACATAATACTACAGGGAAAATTACTGTTTTGTATATTTCAACTTTTAGTTTCTTAGATATTAAACGAGAAGACAAAAGTTTATGAAGAGAAATGTAACATGCATTTCCAGAATGAAGCCAGCGTTTTATGTCCTCGTTAATATCTCAGTTGAAAAGAAAATGTTAATTTAAAATTATTCAACTGCTTTTTTTTAAGTTAAACCAAGTCCACTTTATGCGCAGTAAGGCTAATCGGGACTGGACCTACAGTTTAAAGTAGGATTCGAAACAATATGTGCCTCCAACGGGTATCGAACCCGGGACGGTAGCACTGCGCCATCAGGGAAGCCACTTATTCAACTCTGCTTGAAAAAATAACATCGTTTCCAACTATGTACATTATTTTAAATAAAATTTACAAAATATTTGTAAAATCCGGCATATCTCAGAAAGGAAAATAATTAGAACATAACTTCCCTTGCCGCGGTGGCTCAGTCGGTAACGCGTCTGACTACCATGCTAAAGGTCCCGGGTTCGATCCCCGGCCGGTTCAAATCCGGGAACTTTTCTAACGATGGAAGCGGCCCCGGAGCCCACACAGCGTCGAATACGTTATGGACCTGGGGGAAACCCTGGGGGGTAAAGGCGGTCAGGAGCGTGACGCTGATAACATCACCCCCACTCACGACCGGATCAAGAAAGTGTGGGGCGTTACCCCCACACCCACTATACGCCTTCATGGCGTGGTGCTATGCACAGGGGAGCACTTACACTTACTTACTTCCCTTGCTTTGGATGAAGCAAAATCGTCGAAGAGAGGGTCAAAGGTCGAGGAACACTTTGTATGTTTTTCTTCTCCTCTAAGGGTCTCCCCGGTGGCGCAGTGGTAGCGTCGTCGCCTTGTAATCAAGGGGTCCCGTTTTCGATACCCGGTGGAGGCACATAGTGGTTCGGATCCCACTTTAAACTGTAGTTTCAGTCCCGATTAGCTTTTATGTGCATAAAGTGAACTTAAAACACCAAATCAATCAATCAAATCCTTCTGCCAAGTGCAAATTTCTCTGTCGCATATTCTGACTTCGTTGTCTTTTAAAAGAAAAGCTTTGAAAAGCGCCCTCTACGTCTGGCGCCCAAGAATTCAGTCCTTATAGTCTACCCCTCGCTACGGGCCTGCCTTGAAGTGAAACGCAGTGAAATTTGTTCCCGAATTGAACACAAGTGACGGAGCAGAACAAAGAAAGAAAACTTTAAAAAAGTTACCCTTTTACCCTTTTACCCTGTTTCGACTGTAGGGACCATGGAGAGTAACTTTGGAAAACTGAAAAGAAGAAGAAGAAAAAGGGCAACACTTGGAAAGTTGGAAAGCCCTTATGAAGTTAGAGAAGATGTCTAAGGACTTGGTGCACGGTTTTCAGAAGAGGAAAATATGGCATGAGGAAAGAAAAGTAGCAATGCTTTCGAGAATACTAATGGATTCTAAATGAGGTTTAGCTGGAATTCACTCCCATCGAAAGACACTCACTCTGAAGGCTTATGTGCAAATTGTGATTGTTCTCACATGCCTGAGAACGTGAGCTGTTTAATGATGTATAAAGTAGTAAGACATTTTGATTATTTCAGGGTTTATTTTCAAATCATTTCTTATCTGTCCAGAGCTAAAGGTCTTTTCTACTCTTACTGCGGCCGATCCTAATGCTGACAAGAGAAGTGGGGAACGGGGAAGCGACCAATCCAGCACGATAAGAAACTCAGCAGCCAGTAGAACGAGGTTCCCGTAGTACTTTTTCCCCCCGCATCATGTGTGTCGGCGCCACTGCTGCTGTCTGGTTGGTCTGCGGCGTAATCCCCGCTCCCCACTTCCTTTGCCAGAACTAGGACCGGCCGCCGTAAGAGTAGAAATATACCTTACAGTACCAGGTGGGTCGAGGCCTGGGGCATACAATCAATGATGAATTGAGGTGGTGGATAATACCCCCAGAAAATAGAAACGCCTCTCCCCCCGAAAATTTCAATAAATTGGCAGAGCATTCAGAAAATTCGCGATTAAAATTATGCGATATGCCATCTGGTGAGATTTTCAGGAACCACTCCACGTAGGACACTTCGTTTCGCTTCGCAAAGCATGGGTAACATGCGAAAAAGTAGCGTCTACTGTTCAGTTTTTTGCTCTAAATCGTTTTGTGGTTCAGAACAAGTGAAAAGCTTACATGTGTTTTCGACCCCGTGGAATCAACAAAATGAAATGTTTAAAGAAATCAGGGAAAACAACTGATTGACAAGATTGGCATAACTGAAATGCGGCAAGGAAATTACGAAGAATGCACGAGTCTGTTCAATTTATTTTCCGAAATAATATTTCGGAAAGATGATTTTATTGCCATGACAGTAAATTTTAAATTGTTCTTTATGAATATAACTTTTTTTTCGAGAACAATGTATTATGCATGAAATTTGGAACAGATGCAAGTCAATTAAGTGCGGAGATTAAGATAGTATCAGAATAAATTAATGTCCGAAATCATAAAGGTAAGTCAGAGAAACATAATTGACATGCTAATGTTGCTGAATCATTATGTCAGTCAATTTTCAGTGAAGACTGAAGCTAGCCTCAATTAACTTGTTGTTATTGTTATTATCATTACCCGGTGTTGTTATCAAAACCAGCCTGCCTCTTTGGGGAAAAAACTGCAACGGCATGTTTACATTTATTTCCAGCCCAAGCTATATTTTCAAGTCATTTCTGATAGCCCGAGTTAGGCAGTTACAACCGAGGTGCAGTGCAGATGAAACAGCACTGCTTTGATGAACCAGTGCGTATACAGTAATTTCGTCCGCATTTTCCGTGTTATTTTTATTATCATAATTAAATGCTTCGCTCTCAGCACAGCTTCACCTTCGTTATAGTTCCTGGAATTCACATCGCATTCGCAATATTTAAATATAACGCGTAATTTAAATGTTTATTCCATACCAGCAATGATAACACGCTTCTATTGCGTACTACTACTGAATGTAAACAAATATCTATCCTACGTAGAGCGGCCATACTGGAAGCGACACTAGCGCTCAGGTGCTAAGAATGTGCCAACACTTTGACACTCTTTAATTCACTTTAACGTGCTTTTTCTGGCTTTTACGTAAATAATAACCACTGTTTCGGTCCTGTTTATAATTAAACTAATGAACAAATTTAATTAGCGCCGTTTTGATAACTGCTAATTAGTAATATGTAATAAAATGCCATTTCATTGAAACTCGGTGGACATGTATAGACCGGCATTGTTGGCGTTAATGTAAGATTCTATTGTTGTAACAAATTTCAAATTCTGACAGCTATTTTAACGGTTTGTCAGTCAACAGTTTGCTGGTATTGCCATTCTTCTGTTCTGCAGTCTTATCGAAATTTACACTTAATTTAACTACGTATGAAAGGTAATGAACAATTTTAAAATATTAGCATTGTTGTTATTCGTATTATAATTAAATGCTTGTGATACACGGAGACATATAACTACTGTGCGAATTAAGCCTTTGCTTTGGGATGGGGATGCCACTCAGTGGCGTAATTATGATTTCATTTCGGAGGTTAGATTTTTTGAGGGTATGCAAATTTGTATTTGTTACCAGCCACAAAAATAAAATACGGGGATATAAACATCCTTGGTAGGGATATAAATAATTTTTTTGCTGGGGATAAAATTCATTGTGTGGGTGGGGAATTTCCTTCATGCCCCCCGTTAATTCGCAAACTATTTGTAACCAAATGTTTTCAGAAGTTTCAAACAGTCATGGATTTTTGTTCCTTTGTTTGAACTTCACCTGTCCTATATGATCCCAAAACTGTATTTTCCCTATCAAAGTGACAATAACATTCTCTATAATAATTCCCATTTGTTTACTTTTCATTGCATTTTGACGCTGTAGTGAATTTACACTGTTGCATATGAAATAATATTTTCACCTAATGATAATTCGGCCGCGGTGGCTCAGTCGGTAACGCGTCTGACTACCATGCTAAAGGTCCCGGGTTCGATCCCCGGCCGGTTCAAATCCGGGAACTTTTCTAACGTTGGAAGCGGCCCCGGCGCCCACCCAGCGTACCTGGAGGAAACCCTGGGGGGTAAAGGCGGTCAGGGGCGTGGTGCTGATCACATCACCCCCACTCACGACCGGATCAAGACAGTGTGGTGCGTTACCCCCGCACCCCCTATACGCCTTCATGGCGTGGTGCTAAGCACAGGAGAACACACTTTCTTTATGATTTGATTCTATAATTAAATGAATGTTTCATGTTAACTATTTTTGATTGAAACATTTAAACACGACTCAGGAAATGTCAGTAATTTTATGTTTTTATGTATGTCAAAATATGATCATATTGATTGCGTAATTTGAAGCACCAGCGGACTATAAACTCGTAATAAACAATACACAAATAATTAGTTTTATGCGCCGCGGCGTCCCCTGAAGGTGCGCGGCCTCTGGCAAGTGCCCACGTTGCCCCTCCCTAGGGCCGTGTCTGTAAATTCGGCAAGTCACGAAAAACCTGTAATTACAGGCTAGAAAATGCACAACTTTTTTGTGCTGCAAAGGGTCGTGGACCCAGCTGTTATAGAAGAACACTTTCAGCACATTTCCCCGATAGCGTAGTGGTAACCTCGTCACTTTGTAGTTAAGAGGTCCCGGCTACGATACCCAGAGAAGGCACAGAGTGGTTGATTTATTGATTTAGGTTATTTTACGTCGCTTTTCTGCAAATCGTGACTATGGAGATGAATGATGATGCGATGAGATTGAAGAAGGGACAATCACAAACACGTATGACAAGGACAGAACACAGGCCCAGACGCCAAAACCTCGTTAGTCTGCAAAACGGAGTCCAGGTTCGTGCTACATGGACGAGATGTTAACATTTGCAGAGAAGGATTCGACTTTAAACTCTAGGTCCGTTCCGATCAATCCTTGTAGAAAATAACTCAACTCGGTGTTTTTCTTATCGACACGATTGACCCAAGAGGTAGCAAAGTCACGTAATAGAACTAAAACGAGAGGAAAAAAATCATAGTATTTTAAACATTATGTCAGTCAGTCAGGCCACAGTGGTCAGTCGGTGCCCTAACTTGTAATTCCTATTCTGATACTCAATAAGCGTAAGTGTTCACCTACTTATATAATTTCTGATCGATAATATTGACTTAAAAATGACTTAATATACCTTAATAAATCTTTTCCTGCTCCCCCCAAAATAGGCAATAGTTAGGCTTCAAAGTTCAATGAACTAACCGATATCTAACTAAGCACTGTAATGGTTAGGCTGGAGAGTTCAAAGAACTAATCGATCTCTAACTAGGTGGCTACTCTTCTAACAATGACTTACACATTGACGTTTCGTGACTTTTGGTGTGTTGTAGTTTCGTTGCCTTGGCTCTTTGATTTACAACTTTCATTGGTGTTGTATGGTTGTCTGTTTTATTTAACCTGTAGCAGTCTTCCATTGTCACTTACCCAAGTGTGTATATAATTATAATTGAATATGTATATATATAATATTATATAATGATTTTCAGTTCTATAGATAGATTAGTGTAGTAGAGTCACTTGGGACAAAACGCCCAACTTTTTTTGGCGGTTTATAGCTTCGCTAAATGAAGGAGTATCGCAATGAAAAGGATGTCAATTGAAAGCTACATGTTTTGTTATTATTACCTATAAGTTTTATTATTGTAAGTCTTATAGCAAAAGAACCATAGAAAAATAAACAGATGAACGTGAATTTTGGCAAATCACCCCGTGTTCAGTGTAAAATGCCCATCCATCAAGGGTAAAATGCCCAATACAAGAAACAATTGTTGTAATACTTGACATGACATATTTAAAGGAAAATAATACACAGCATTAACTGAACATTATTAACGTTTGTTTCGTAAACAGAACATCATTTGTACAGACAAGCATAGCGTTTCTAACAACATTTATTTTGAATTTACCATAGCCTCTGTTACTGTTTACATTTGGACACATGGGCGTGAATTTGGTACATATTTCATGCATCCACATACTACAACGATTTCACTGGATCCAGTCAGACTGTGGTCCTTTCTTATCATAATATTGCCCATGGGCATATTTTACTTAACTTCTGTGGGCATATCACCCCACAGCTACAAGCAGAAAATTGAATCACTGGGTTGGCAACTCTGAGCACCATGCGGCAGTTTCACTCTGCAGATATGTTTCCCTCACACTTGATCTTTACACCAAATATAATTCAGTTTCTTTCTCTCTTGGGAATATTATTGCACACTGTTAATACAGCAACGTCCAAAAAATTATTACCTCACAAATTGTCTTCTTACCTCATGAAATTAACCCTGAATGGCTTCAGATTCTCCTCACAAGCTCTAAACCTGCTGCCTCGTTTCACCACGGAGGTCGCTTTCAAACAAGAGTCGCAGAGTTGCCATAACATTAACGTTGCGCGAGATACTAGGGGGTGGGCATTTAACCCCAATGGGCATATTCCCCCGAGTGACTATATACACTTTATAATATGGAACTGGTAAGGAATTATTCCTGAATATTCCTTTTTAAAAAATGTATATTCTGGAATGTTATGTCCACAAGTTAAAAGCCCATTTTTTGCTGTGATTATTACAGAATTATTAACGCCATCTATGAGGGAGAAAATCAACCACATCTTTTATAATCTCTGCTCTCAAAAGTTTCGTTCACTAATTTCAGAAAACGAACTGGCAACAGTGCACTTAAGCATCTTACTCCCCCTTCTCAAGATTTTTCAGTCCGGTTAACGTAGCAAATGCTACACCGTTATTACGCAAATGCGTGACGTAATTCACGGAGACGGTTCCCTACAAAGCATTGCGCATTCTGTGCAAGGATTAATTTTGCTTTTAGCGCTAACAAACCGGCCTGGATGCTTAATAACGCTTCGTTCCACAAAGACAGATTAGTCAAGCACATTGTCTGCTCGTGGAACAGACAGGGAAAGAAGAAAAGGAAGGCTACGTGGGGCAAATGTTGCCAGGTAGTGCTGACGAAAAGCCCTGTGAGTATTTTCATGGTTGATTGAGTTGCTATTGTATAGAACGTTAAGAATTAAGAGTTTAAGTATGCAATGTTAAGGGTTTTGCTTTTATTGACCGTATTTCAAGCAATACATAAGGAAAGTGTATCTATAAACACTGTGGATATAAAGATAAATAAATTTCCATTAACGCATGAACCTTACTAGAATTCTTTGTAGTGGCTTAGGTCGTTGATGTAAAAGATTGAATAATATTAAAGTAATAGTAAAATAACAATCATTACTATTATTTTGAACTAATTTAAGCAATTTTTTGATTGTTGGCAGAATCTTCTACTCAACGAGTAATTATCCAGCAGAAATGTTTTTGAGTTTTGATAAACTTCTTACGTCAGGTGCTGGAATAATCATACGAGTACTATGTCACACTTCATAAGGTTAGAAAGCACAGAGCACAACAAAATTAAAACGTTAATTCCTATCTTTTGATCGCTTCTCAGGGTGATGAAACGTAAAACGTAATCAGGCTCCCTACACTCTAAGCCTGTTGTAATATACATTTTATGAATATAGGATTCCTATTTATCGTTTGGTCTTCTTTTAACAGCATTTTTTAAAAATATTTTCGTTTTCTTCCTGTTGCGCATATTCTTCGATATAGCATGACACTGAAATGATTTTTTTTCTAACATTATTATTTATTATTTTTTTTTAATTTTTAATTTGTTGTCTCTTCAATTTTTTTCGTAGTAATTTAGTATAATTTTTCACCATCTTCTTCTGCTCTCTTCTTATTGTTAATATTTTTAATCTCTTCCTTGTGTTTTCCTTAATTGCTCTCTTTTCATATTGAAATTCCTCATGGCTAGTCTTATTTAGTATTTTAATATTTATTGGATCTATTGCTCTAATTTTCCTCTATCCCTCTGTTATTGATTCTATCCCACTTTCTTGTCATTAATTGTTTCTATTACATTGATTTTTATTGTATGTTTACTGATTTCAACAAAAGGTGTAATTCCGTCATCCTATTGTTATTTGGCATCTTCGAATTATTTTCTAAAATTACAATCTAAAAGGTTACACTCTGAATCATATCCTTCATTTTTTTTATATTTTACTATCATTAGTCATTATTTTTCTTCTCCTTGTATTTTATTATATTCATCATCTATTTTTATATTTTTGGACTAATAGTCATTATACTAATAGATCCTAATAATATTAATAATTTTGTAAAACCTATTCTCCTCTCTCGAATATATTCAGGTTTTTCACTAGTAATATTTCCAGTATTAGATGCTAATTTTGCTTTCATTTTCTTTGAATTATTGGAATTTTATGAGCAATATTTGGTTAATTATTTCTTCCAATGCTAATTTGAGTTGTATTGGGAAAATATCGTACAGTTTGTATACAAGCTATTCGATTGATTTATTTCGTTTAATTGACTTTTCCTTTCTTCCATGTTTGGATAACTGCGAAGATGAGGATGAATGATGATGTGAATTTGATGAAGGGATACTCAAAGAACACCCATGCTCAGACCGGGATTCGAATCCGGTGTAGGAGGTATTCTTACATTGTTTATTGTTTAGTCTTTTTTCTTCCTTTGTTGAAGGCGAATATTTAAAAGCCATTGTTATGAATAAAATCCATAGCAGATTTCGCAATTACGGCACAATGAAAAGGATTTGGAACATTCTAGGAACCACAATAGCTTGACTTTCCTTGTTGCGGGATATAATACGAGGCGTATTCGGAAAGTAAGTACCGAAAGGGCGTAAAAAATAAAGTAAAATAGTTTCGTATCTTTTTTTATTTTCATTGAATTCTACAGACCTTAAACTACTTTTCTACGCAGTTTCCACCATTGTTCAAGCATTTATCGTAGCATGGCACTAGTGTTCCCGCCTGTGACGAAAGCCATCCATATACTGCTGCTTCGACGTCGTCATCCTCGTCGAAACTCTGACCAGCAAATGAAGAAAGAGATGGTAGTCACTTGGTGTCAAGTCAGGGCTGTTGGCGGATGCACACATTGTTTCCAGTCGAATGACGTTATGAAATTTTGAGTTTGTTGGGCCGTATGCGGACGAGCATTGTCGTGAAGCAACACAATGCCTTCGCTAAGCATTCCGCGTCTTTTGTTTTGAATTGCACGACGCAGCCGGATTAATGTGTCACAACAGGTATCTTTGTTGGGGGTCTGTCCTCTAGGCAAGAATTCAACCATTCTTGCATTGAGAAAACAAATCACAGACCGGACTTCACTGTCGGCGGGCCGATTGATTTTTTAACATATCAAACCTTCAGAAAACTACGAAGAAAATGCATGACCTGCTCCCACGCGTGCCTGTGGCTAACTAACGGATGAAGGACGTCAGCGAGAACTCACATGGTCGCGACTGCAGCGCTACAGCGGCAATATTTGCAAACGGTACTTACTTTACGAATACGCCTCGTACTTCGTACATTTATATGTCCTTATTGTCGTACACAATACTGGATAAAGTATTTGACGACCTGGGACTAAAACATGATATTTGTGTGTGGTGGAAAACAGGAGAGAGAGAGAGAGAGAGGGGAAGATTTGTAATGTTTTGGATGTCGCAGGTTTGGACACAGGAAACGATCATGACAAAACCACAAAGTGACCTTTCTCATAATTATGCCCGAAGCATTCATGGAAATGACAAATTTATTGCATTTTACAAACGAAAATACGCAATAGCAGGAACCTGATAGCGGTATTCGAGTCAGAGGCCATATGGCATGCATCGATGTGAAAGTGTAGTACACGCAAGGGCTCCCGCAAAGGGGGGGGGGGGGGCAGAGTAAGATTTCACAACTTGGCCTTCAATCATATGAAGTTAAATTTTACCATTTATTATTATTATTATTCATATAAAATTGAAGTTGAATTGAAAAAATAAATACTTTAGCATTTTTGAAAAGTTCACATTTGATTGAGTGATTGTTTGTTGATTTAAGTCCACATTATGCACAGAAAGGCTAATCTGGACTGGATCTACAGTTTAAAGTGGTATCCAAATCACTATGTGCCTCGACCGGGTATCGAAGCCGGAGACGACGACGTTACCACTACGCCATCAGGTAGGCCCAGTTCATACTTGAGTCCACTATTTCAATAGAAACTGGATTTCTCTTGCTTCCATTCCATAAGCATCTATGTATTGTCTATAAATACTTCTTTTTTTTCTTTTTTTTTAACTTTTCCACGATGCACAGAGATTTCTTAATATGGCCTCCTTTACGCGCCAAAAGGTACTTTAGAAAAAGCGATTCAAAATGATGTTTCTCATGTTAAAATCTCCACTTTCAGGATCCCAATCAGTCAAGAAAGTCCAAAGGATCGTATTTCAAAGTGATTAATTCTTGATATTTTCTCAATTGCAAGTGTCTGAAATTTCTTGGAATTAACAGTTTTATTCCAGAATAGCAAAAACAATCGCTTGAGATGGAACTTGTGCATAGAATACGAGATTTTCACCGCCTCAAGAAATTTTGAAAATTTCCCGATCTAAAGTCCGCCCGGCCAAAGAATGAACTTGAGGAGACCCAGACTTTCCGCCTCCAGTTCAAGGGGGGGAAAAGCGGTGTTGCTACCAGTTGCTACGCGCCTGATTTTTGTCCAGTCGTGTACGTCACCTCTTCCTGTCAACAAGCTCCCTTCGCTAGCAATCCAGGGAGAGGCAGGGAATCCGAGACCCATTCGCTTGCTACGTGGCGGCAACCATTGGGCTTCGCCGTGCTTAACCTTGTTGAGGGCGCCACCTGTTTCGCAAACGACTCGAAACGAATAATTTGGCAACGCAGAATACCACGAGAATTTCCCCTCACCACGGCAACTGGTCAAAGCCGATTGGTTTAGCGGTTCACGTGACCCTTCTTGGCTTTAGACAGAAAAGACAAAAATAAAATTTTCAAGTCCATACTTTGGCCGGAACCATTGTAGTTTGGAAATAGCTATTTTATCACTCCTGAACGTCGGGATTATAAAATGTTCCTGTCCAATTCCGTCCCTCACATCCCTACTTACGGGAGTTAACATGATTCTCATTTTTCTGGTAAAAATGTTCTCTTCTTATTTTGATGAACATACCAGTTAATTGCTGTAACTTGCAGCCTGTAAATCACGGAAAATAGTATTATTTGTAATAAAATGTAACTACAATTTCGACTTTCGAATTAAGTGAACTCTTTCTAGAAATCTCAGGGGGCAAGTTCCGCCTCTGGCCCCTCTTTGTGGGCGGCTCTTCAGTACACGAATGTATGCTGTCATCCTTTGTCCATTTTCCTATTTTCACAAATCTTTCTATACTACATTTTTTGATCTTAGAAAGCGAAATTCCTATGGGTATTTATACATCTCTGGCGCTGAAATTTGATTATAATACATTTACACACACAGGGTGGTTCAAAAAGGACTTTACAAATTTGTAAATGTATAAATATTTATCCGGAAAAGTTACAGAACTGGTTGTGGTGTCATTTTGTAAGGAAATACATCACGTTTTAGCTAAAGGAAAGCTATTTCAGTTCAATGTTGGTCCCATTGGATGCAATTACTAATAGGGAAAATAATTAATTGTGTTTTCTTCATGACAATGATATTTCGGTTTCAGATGCAAGCGTTCTCTCAACACACGCCAAATGGTCGCACGTGAAATCGCGGATGCACAAGATGGTTGACTTTGTAGGACTAAGAACAAAGCATTACCTCAGTTGCATCGGAAATACGCGGACGTCCTGGGGATTTGTCATGCCGAACAGAACAACCAGTCTCAACAAAACACTTGGGTATGGAAGTTCCGTGGTCGCAGACTTCATTTCTTCAAACCAAACTACACAGCGAGCGAGCTCTTGACCTGTGAAAGGAGCCATTTTTAATGGAAGTGCTGCTGGCGCTTGCCGTGGCGGAATTCGGTACTATTCCACAACGCTAGTGAAACTTGATGTATTTCCTTACAAAATGACACCACAACCAACGTTCACGAATAAATTTTAATGCGCTTATAAATTTGTAGAGTCCTTTCTGGACCACCCTGTAGTTCAGGAGGGGGCTAATTACGATATGGTGACCAGTGTAACTGATGTAAATTCAGGGGTGTGAGCTAAAATTACCATAACCGCGAGATATATCGAAAGTCAAAATCTGATATAACCAGTGTTGGTGTTTCAAAAATTCCAGTAACGTGTTTTATAGGATTTTCCTCGAAAGTATGAAAAAAATTAACAACCACAGAAAAAAATCTTCCTAAAATACCATCCTGGATATAAAACCAGAACGAAATCGATTAAAGATGGCGTATTTTTAATCTATTTTAAAACCTCTCGCGGGTGGATGCGCAGCGGACTTATCTGACATATTGGACGTTTTCTAAGCTCGCTCTAGGATCCATACAGTTAAACCTCGTTAATCCTGACCCGATAAGCCGGACTTCGCTTAATCCGGACAGGCAAAAGGAAAAAAAGGCAGAATGCAACGTTTTAAATGTGGCTAGAAGTCAACAATCGCATTGTATATACAGTATTGCTTTACATTTGACTGTACTGTATAGTGTATTATGCCCTTTAAATACACATACTGAACGTGTTTTGTTGATATAAACGGAGTTTTAATGCACTTTCTACTGTTCTTTTAGGTTATTTCAGTTAATCCGGATTTTCGTTAAACCGCTCAATTTATCCCCCCCCCCTTTTTAGTCCGGATTAACGATGTTTTACTTTATTTCGAAAATAAGGAACTTGAAAACTTCTCTTGCACTATAATAATAACAAAAACTGTTCAATATTATGACTGCTTTGGAGGAGTGTGGAAGTCAAGATAGATTTGTGACTACACTAAGCGCCATGTACACTGTCTCGGGAATCTATGGAGCAAGACCGCACATAACGATAGAGAAGGAGAGAAAGCGAGTGGACGGAGGAAAGGAGTGCGCGCTGTTGCAAAGACTTAGCTGCAACCGCGTTTTCCCCTCCATGCACTCACTTACCCTCTCACGCGTTCATTAGTAGAGCCCTCTCCAGTCACTACTTGCGCCGATATTTGTTTTCCTTCGTATCCACTTTGATCGAAATTCGTCAATACGTTTCAAGATGGAGGACAAGTTACCGCATTTCCCTATGCTGTGAGTGTTACAAATTCAGTAAATTGGCAGATATTGAGCTGTTTATTATGGCAGGCAGATATCTATACCCTGTCTCACTTAACTCTGGAACAAGGCCGCGTATAGCGGCAACGGAGGAGAGGAGGTTCCGGGTAGGCAGAGCGATGCAATACAAGCTACTGGGAAAGCTGGCAACTGCAGTCGCTTGCCCTCCCTCCACGCAATCCCGTTCCTCTCACGTGTTCATTGGTGGAGCCGTTTTGCGTTCGCCTGCTCCAGAGATAACTGCGACAGAGTGTAGCACCATTGATAAACATGCGTCAACATATCGGACTTTGAAGCTGTAGTAAGCAACCTTTGAAACATACGCTCGTCGTAGTTCATGTGCGGAAGAAATATCTATCAGAGCATCTACATGTAAAGCCATCATGCATTGTTAGACTGATGACTACGAACTGGGCAAATTTGCTGCAATTTTGAGCATTAATTTGTCTCAGAGTTGTTATAGAGTCTTTGTGGCTTTACATTCCATCCATTTGAACACTTCATTGTTCAAAATTAACTTCATAAGATAGATACGTACATTGGAATCATAGATGCCAACTTTAGGGAACTCACTGTCCCTTTAAAAGGCTTATGGGGCAGAGAACATCACACTCGAATATCCATCCTCAATCAAGTTTGTGTTCTAAACGGATAAAAAGTAATATATGTTGAAAACACTCAACAGATACTTTAGTGCCCATGGTAAAATGGTAGAGAAAAAATTGGATTTTTGAAGATTGCATCGCCTTGACACGCCAGATCTAGCGCTTTAAATATTCGATTGAATTTAGGATTCAGACACGCAGAATTGGCATTCTTGTTCCACACTCCAAAGCGTCATTATGCTACATAGTACAGGGTGGGCCATATTTGATGGGACACATTTCAAATGCATATGTGGAGCATGTAGGAAGCAACATTTATTACCAAATATATGGAAAACACTGCCAAAGGACGGGAGTTTTGCACTGTGTTCAGTGTTTGAAGATTACATCCCTGAGATGGACACCACCTTGACGAGAACATGCTTTGGCTCTAACAGTCATGTTCAGCATAGTTTTGCACAGGGTTTCGGCTGGGATGGCCGCTATCTCCCTTCGGATGTTGTCCTTCAGTTCATTGATGGTAGTGGGCCTTGTGGTGTACACCTTGTACTTTAGGAGGGGGGGAACTTTCCCTCCCTGAGATTTCTGGAAAGGCTTCGCATAATTCACATTTTGAAATTGTAGCGTGAAAACATGGATGTGAAGTGCCGTGAAAGACAGCAGATTAAGTTCCTAAGAAAACATTCTTCATAACCGAAATGAGACGGCTTTACCTAAGGGACATATGGCTGCAGCAGGATGGTGCCACTAGTCATACAGCAGTAGTGTCAATGACAGCCCTTCGACGACACTTCCCGGGACGGCTCATCTCGAGATTCGGTGATATCCATTGGCCATCCAGATCCCCGGATCTAACTCCAGCGGACTACTTCCTGTGGGGTTACCTAAAGGACAAGGTGTACACCACAAGGCCCACTACCATCAATGAACTGAAGGACAACATCCGAAGGGAGATAGCGGCCATCCCAGCCGAAACCCTGCGCAAAACTTTGCTGAACATGACTGTTAGAGCCAAAGAATGTTCTCGTCAAGGTGGTGTCCATCTCAGGGATGTAATCTTCAAATACTGAACACAGTGCAAAACTCCCGTCCTTTGGCAGTGTTTTCCATATATTTGGTAATAAATGTTATTTCCTACATGCTCCACATATGCATTTCAAATGTGTTCCATCAATATGGCCCATCCTGTAGTTAAGGCTGCAATTTGGTCCCAACTTAGGAACATCCACCGCACTCGCCAGATCTAGTACAGTGTCCATGGAGGTGGCACCCCTGCTCGAAATCTTAAGTCTATGCTCCTCAACAACAATCCGTCTCCACGGTAACGAGCAAGAAACTTCTATGAGGGGAGGAGCAGTCGGCTAATTCGGTCAGGATTCATACCGTTTTTAATTATTGTCGGGGTAAATAAATTAGAGGGAGGACAAAGCTCTTTTTGCTCAGTTTTCTTTGCTCTCTCTCTCTCTCTCTCTCTCTCTTTATCTCTCTCTTTCTCTCCCTCCGCCTCTTTCCCGCTCGCTTTCCTTTTACGGGGAGAACCTTATGATTTTTTTAGTCTTTTGTAGGTTTGCTTAATAAACAGCAGTTACGTGATGTTTTGCTGGTAAACTTTGTGAGCACTTGCATTGTCCTGTCGAAACACGGAGGGTTTCCAGAACTTTATTCACGATGTTTTTTGTTTTTTACAAAGAAAAGTCCTCGCATACGAACTTATTCAGTCTGCGAAGATATGAATTTCAACCAAAATTTTGATTTATTTTTCTGAAGAAGGAGCTTATTTAACTTTTGTTTACAATTCTGAATGTTCACCAAGAAGATATTTAGGTCAAATTCTCATTGTTCTACTTCATTTGTGGTGTTAAGAATGCGCCACCATCATCGTTATATTGCGGAACATAAAATGACGGTAATTCGTCTTAAAAATGCCTTGTGTGTACCCTAAAAAGTGGTAAAATAAGCAGTAAATATTTACACTATCTCTAATTTTGCAACAGGTAGTTTAATAATGTCTTTATTAAGTTATAAATTAAATCATTTTTAATTGTTTTGGTAGCGAACTAAGTTGTATATGGATGGGAATATGTTAGTGGCAGTATATGGTTTTCTATGGATACTGTATTTGGTGGGGGTCAAAATATGAACTAAATGTTTGTGTGTGTGTGTGTCGTATGTGCGTGTGTGAGGGAGAACGTGTTTGCTTCTATAGTGTAATGATAAGCAAAACTCAGGACTTGTGGATTCAAATATATTCACATGTGTAGTAATAATAATATATAAGGAAGTCTAAGATTAAAATTTGCTTCGAAAATAAGTTATGGAATTTTTTTTCTTTCTGATTCGGTGGCTTATGGCTGGTAGGAACATGCTGTGGATGCTACTTCAAAGGAAGTAGAGTCCAGCACAGATATTTCTGCCGTGCGAATGCGCGACACAACTCAAGAAGCAGTGTTGCTAATGGAGCAGATAGAAAAATCGCTGCTGTGCGCCGATGTACAGCTGTTACGTACAACAAGAAAATTAGAGAATTCAGGTCTATCTAACGTTGAGTGTTAAACGTCATGCATTATACCAGGACTAGGATTAATATGTACTAACAAGTGGCTTTGTATGTAGCTACATACATATTAAGTAAAAATTCGCAAAATATGAACTAACACATACGTAAAATTACCAAAAATGCTGCAAAGAAGACTTCTTCATACGATTCCTTATTTGAGTGACTTCAAACAAAATAAAAAAAATATTATTTTCCATTGCATTATTGCACTGGTGGCGTTCTAACTGTTCACTCCCAAAACCCATATACACTGGTACGGAACTGCAACGGCAGATAATAACATGCCAACGTGTTAAACCGCGACAATTGGACCACAACACTTCTCCTCAAGCAGTATTATTATTTCCTCTCTGTGATCGTCGACAGTCCGTTGCCTTTGTTGTACATTTACAAACGATGCCGGCTTCCAAATCAATAACAAAATATACTGCCACTAGACGATAAGCTGCGCGCCTTTCTCTTTTGCTATGAACCAGGGCCGCCGCTAGTCATTTTGTCTCCCTGGACGGTGGCGGCAGATGCCGCTCCATTTCGTACCCCCCCCCCCCCCCGTCATTACGCAGCAACGGGAAATTGAAAATCAATATATTCCTAACTAAAACATCAAAATATAAAATAAATAATGAGACTTCTTATGCTATTTCAATACAATTAAACGCAAAAGAATATCTCGCTCGACCACAGTTTTCAATAGGCTTATTTTTTTTCTTCTCTTCAAATTTTGCCGCCCTGAAAATTTGACGCTCTGGGGGTGGCACGGTTTGCCCTCCCCTTCCGCCGGCCCTGCTATGAACTTGGTCACCCATCAAAGCATGGCAATTTTAACACAGAAAACAATATTCATCGCATTAAGCAGCAAAAATGACAGCCTCCTCTATGCCATTTCAAAAAGAACACGTGCCGGAACCAAGAGTTGAAATGCTGTTGGAGCCACATAATTAATTTATTTTAAACAATTCCAGTATTATGAAATATGAACAATTTGTGAATTAAACCTGTTGAAATATGTAAAATTAAGTATTTATTAAAGTTAGAAATATGGAAAAATATTGACAATAAAATGTACCATAAATCACTACAAACATTACTATTCGCAAAGATATCACAAAATTTCAGCGATATTTCGTCAAACTAAAAGTATGTATTTACCTATAAATCCTAGCCCTGATTATAACCAGTAGATAACATTGAACACAGCTATGGTAAGTACTCCCCTGTGCATAGCATGAAGGCGTATAGGGGGTGTGGGGGTAACGCCCCACACTTCCTTGATCCGGTCGTGAGTGGGGGTGATGTGATCAGCATCACACCCCTGACCGCCTTCACCCCCCAGGGTTTCCCCCAGGTACCCATCTTATTCGACGCTGGGTGGGCGCCGGGGCCGCTTCCATCGTTAGAAAAGTTCCCGGATTTGAACCGGCCGGGGATGAACACAGCTATGGGTTCGGTAAATTGTCTACAGTGCAGAAGCACTCGCACACAACGTCAAACCGGTCAAATACTTAGTATTAAATAAAAATATGTTGCTTCCAATCCAACAAAACTCACCGTCACTTTACCTGCCTTTCCCCTTCCGTGACAGAAATAGTGCTACATTATTACAGTTGGCAACACTAGTTACTAGCTAGCCAATGAACATGCACTGCATAAAAGAAGCAACTACTACGCCGTGCTATATTGCCACATTACCGTCCCTGCCGAACGGTGTGAACCGCGAGCTGGAGCGCTATTCAATTGTTTTCAATGATGTTTGCGCGAGTGTGTCCAGGAATGGAATGACAATATGGCAACAATAGCGAAGGTTAGCGAGCAGGGTAGAACACGTGATGCTAAGAGAGAGGGACACGAAACGAAAATTGGTATCTACGCAACGGCAAAGATATGTGTGTTGTACTCTACCACATATTATTATGGTGACGATAACTAAAAGATGGGACGGCATATATTTGCATCGGGGCTGCAATTTCAGTGTGTGCTGTAGGAGTAATTTTTCGTAGATAAGTCTCCGTTGACTTACTTCTTGAGATGAAATCATCCATCTCCTGCTGCATTGCATTCTAATCACTATCTTGTAATTCTGGAAGTGTATACACATTGAGTTCATCTACTGAATGAATAGGTTATTGAAAGAAAGAAAGGCTATTCAAACCGCAAAGAACCACTCGCGAATCGAACCCGTGACCCTTTGATTACAAAATACAGGTTAGCTGATACAGTCCAGCCAAGGAAGACAAAACTAGCTGGAAACGTCTATTCGAAACGTTATAGGGGAAGCAAGTAGTAACAACAGCCAAACTAAAGTGTGATATTTCGTCTATATACAACCTTAGTGACAATGAAGTTCGACCAGTCACACATATATGAGTGCGTTGTGAAAGAAGGAGAACACAAGCATATGCTGAACATATTTTGTTCAGCAGGCTACATGGAACAAAGAAAAACATAAATTTCCGCTGCAACGCAGCAGTGTATGGTGTCCACACAAAATAAAACATTTTCGTCCATCTACACGTGACATTGAAGTTCGACCACTGTTAGAGGCGATCCTGTTTACCATGGTGTGACGCCGCCCCGTCGGCGAATAACTGTGGCAATGCGTCGGGGCATGCTGCGGACGAGTCGTTCAAGGTATTCCACATCGATGCCGTGCCATTCCTCCTGCAGGCAGGCGATAAGAGCAGCCACTGTCGTGGGTCCCCTCTGTTGCACACGTCCCTTAAGAACACGCCACACATTCTCAATGGGCGAGAGGTCGGAACTCGATGGTGGCCATGGCAGAGTTCGCACGTGATGGCGAGTCAACCATTCTCTTGTCAGCCGCGCTGTATGAGGCCTGGCATTGTCGTGTTGAAAGATCAGACGCCTCCTGTGGAACAGGTGCCTTCGCAATGTGGGAAGATGCCGCTCCAGTATGCGTGTATAGGCGTGTGCATTCACAATGCCCTCACAGACGTGTAGTGGGCCAACCCCAGATGCCGTCATGCATCCCCATACCATCACTGACGCAGGTTTCTGTACCCGACGTGCATAACATTTTGCTTCATTTTGTTCCTCCTTCCGACAAGTGACTGTTTTCCGTATTTTCCCGTACACAACATTGAAAATGGATTCGTCCGTCCACAAAAACCTGTTCCACTGCCGAAATGTCCATCCTCGGCATATTCGTGCCCACCGTAGTCGATTGCCTTTGTTCAACATGGAAAGGAAGGGTTTGCGTTTCGCCTTGTACACTCGGTAACCGCATCGCTGTAGGTAACGGCGAATGGTTCTGGTTGACACTTCAATGTGAAAGCGTTCTCGAGTCCAGAGTCGTAATTCGGCCACAGAAACATGATTGTTGGTCTGGATATAGCGCCTAAATATCCGTAGGTCACGCACGCTCAGCAGGCGTTTTCGACCGGGGGCCTTACCTGGCTCTGTAGTACCCGTATTTTGGTGGTGTTTGATGATGCAGTGGACGGTTGACTTGGGTAAGTTCAGTTGGCGCCCTATTTCCCGTTCACTGGGTCCATCCCGTTGCAACTCCACCACTCTTCTCACGGTGTTGTCAATAGGTTTGCCCCTGGCCATGGTGCGGTTTGCACTGCGGTTCCTCGGTGCGCAGCACGCGCTTATATACGGCGGACTCCCTTATCGTGTCCGTGACGTCATGCTTCCGTCGAATGTGCCACTATCTGGAATTTCCGTATGGGTCTGGTGCCTGGTCGAAGTTCAATGTCACGCGTATAATTCCCCGTTTTCGTTCTTTACGTGACCTTGGGCGCAACATGCTGGGATCACGATTCTTGCCTGCTCACACGCCTCCTGTTACACACATGCGTCACTTTTGCGGGTCACCCATTCCACCGCCTATGCCTCTGTGCATTTAATCACGTATTCCTTTCTGGTCGAACTTCATTGTCACCAAGGTTGTAGATTTGCTTCCTTTTATTTTCATTCTGAACCCTTCCATAATTTGATACATATCTCTACTTACTTCATTGGTGTTTCCACAGCAAACGATTTTCACGGAGCCCTTACCATTCCAAAATGTCATTGCTGCCACAGACTTCCAGGTATCAGACCGGAAACGTAAGCATTTTTAAATATTTTAACTTTTAGCCAAAAATTTCGTCGAGAGGGTGATACTATCATGGTGGCGAGCATACCTTCATATTTCCATTTGTAACAACTATTTTGAAGATTGTGAGTCATTGCACCACACAAGATTGTAATTTTTAAGTTTACTAAGAAGTATATAACTTAAAAAAGCAAATCAATCAATTGTCCACCAATAAACAGGTAAATATCCTCTTGGTATGTACATTTGGTTTAGTTAAAACTAGCTCATTGCCCGGCGTTGCCAGGGTATTTATTTATTCCAATCTCGTATTAGATAGGAAAATAATGAATTCTAACTATATTGTAAAATGTAACTAATTTTAAATGTGATCGTGAATGTCACCAATTAACTTAGCGACTCCGAACACTATGGATTCCACACTAATCTAGGTCATTTGTGGCATTTTATTTTTCACCCCCTCTAACCCTCCATATCGATAGGTGATGAACTTGGATTTGAACCGCATTGGGAGTTTCACGAAAACTATGGATTCCATTCGCAGCACAGCCTGAATGTTAGACAACCCGAGAAACACTATCGTTGTGCGGATTGCATTGTCTGTTTGTACGGAATTTAATATCGGTGGTTCTCGATTATTTTTACATGCCACCCCTTCCCACCCTCACCCCTCGGGGTGCCAGGGGTGTCTTACCCCCCAAGTATTTCTTTGCATGTTGCAAGTGATATGTGTACCAAGTTTGGTTGAAAACACTCCAAGCGTTCGAGAGTTATGCCGGAACAAACAAATATACACTCCAACGCACACCCACACACACACGCATATTTAAATTTTTATATACACTGGGTGACAAAAAAAGTGAAGCAGCCAGAAGGAGTGGTCGAAGATTACCCCATTTCGGTATACATGCATACCATTGATGTGTGAGTAAATGATTAGATGTACAAGGATCTGTAATGTGCAGAACGCCCACCAGAGGGCATTTGTGACGTCACCTCCTGTTGCTGATAAGGTGGGACCAGTCACCTGCTGTGAGTCAGACAGTGCAGCACGAAGTTCAGAGAGGAAAGCGAAGCACCGGCGATGCCTCGCAGACGCGTTAGACAGCCGATCCAGCAATTGACAGCATTTGACAGAGGCTGCATTGTGGAACTGCATGAGGCGGGTTGGTCGTATCGGGCAATTGCCAGGCATGTGGGCCATTCAGATGTCACAGTGGCCCGATGCTGGAATCAATGGGTACATGAGGGCACCCATGCACGTCGGCCAAGAAACACCACCCCGAGGGAGGACCGTCGTATGGCGCTCCAAGCAGTGCGGGATCCCACAACTTAGGCACCCGTCTTCCGAGAACATGTACTGGACACTCTACAACATCCTGTGAGTTCCCGCACAGTGTCTCGACGACTCGCATCCGCCGGATTCGGGACCTACCGCCCCATGCGCCGGTTGCCGTTGACACCACAACACCGACGCCTGCGGTTGGTGTGGTGCCGTGCTCGAGAGGCATGGACAGAGGACGAATGGCGTCGCATCATGTTCAGTGATGAGTCCCGCTTCTCCATGACCTCTGATGACCATCGTGTGCGGGTATGGCGGCGTCGAGGGCAGAGGGCACATCCTGCCTACATTGTGGAGAGACACACAGGTGTGACCCCTGGCATCATGGTGTGGGGAGCCATTGGATATGCGTTCAGGTCACCTCTAATAGTGCTTCGGCAGACTTTGACGGCACAGCGATACTTCACAGACATTCTGCGTCCACACGTCCTACCCCTTATGGCACAGCATCCTGGGACAGTGTTCCAACAAGATAATGAACGCCCACACACAGCCCATGTGTCTATGACCTGCCTAGAGCATGTTGAGGTCCTCCCGTGGCCAACACGATCCCCGGACCTCTCCATCATTGAACATGTGTGGGATGACATTGGACGGGGATTCCGTCCTAGTGCCAACCTGCGGGATCTGGAGGGACAGCTGCAACACCTGTGGACGAACGTGCCTCAGGAGAGGATCCAAAGGCTGTTTGACACTATTCCGAACCGCATAAGGGCATGCATTGCGGCCAGAGGGGGTGCAACGCCCTACTGACCTGGCGCCACCATTCCACCTGTAATTGCCAACGGCCTTGACTCTTGCATCCTATATTGTAATCAGTTCAATAAAGGTACATGGACTTTCAGCATATGTAGTTTCATTCACGTCCAACCACTCCTTCTGGGTGCTTAACTTTTTTTGTCAGCCAGTGTACCAGGTGTATAAGCTTAAATCTGCTGTTTGCTCATAGATGGCGTTAGTGAGCGTATGAAGCTACCTGGTGTTTGTATGAGTTGGACATCTGTCAACACGAATCAGTGCACATCGTCAGCACGTGCAGACAACAACAGACAGTGTTCCTGTGGTAAGCATGTCTAGTTTTGTGCCAGAAAAAGAGCATATGCGGGAAGCTCTGCTTTTCTGCTTCCATTTGAAGAAATCGGCTGCCGAATCGCATCGAATGCTTGTGGAGGCCTACGGTGACAGTGCTGTATCGGAAACAACGTGCAGCGATTGGTTTCGTCGGTTCAAAGACGGCAATTTTGACCTGAGCGACAAGAAGCGTGAAAATCGGCCCAGGAAGGTTGAGGACAATCAATTGCAGGCTCTTTTGGACGAGGACGATACCCAAACGCAAAAGATGCTTGCCGAGCAATTGGGTGTTACCCAAGCAGCTATTTCCATGCATCTACGTGCCATGGGAAAGGTTCAAAAGATCGAAAAATGGGTGCCGCATGAATTGACCGATCGGCAGCTGGAGAGACGCCAAAACACATGCGAAATCTTGCTTGCCAGACAAAAAAGAAAGTCTTTCCTGCATCGGATTGTGACTGGCGATGAAAAGTGGATATATTTCGAGAATCCTAAACGCAAGAAATCGTGGGTTGATACCGGCCAACCATCAACATCTTCCTCGAGACCAAATTGCTTCGGCTGGAAGACGATTCTGTGTGTTTGGTGGGATCAACAGGGTATCGTCTACTTTGAGCTGTTGTAACCTGGTGAAACTGTCACTGCCCACAGCTACCACCAACAACTGATCAAATTGCACCTTGCTCTGTGTGACAAAAGGCCGGATTATCAACAAAGACATGAAAAGCTGATTTTCCTCCACGACAACGCCCCATCGCACACGTCAAGACTGGTCCAAAACTGTTTGGGAACACGCAACTGGGAGGTGCTACCCCATCCCGCCTATTCACCAGACCTGGCCCCTTCCGACTACCATCTGTTTTCGTCGATGGGCCACGCCCTCGCTGAGCAGCACTTCGATTCGTATGCAGACGTCCGAACATGGCTTGATGAGTGGTTTGCCTCGAAAGAGGAGGACTGTTTTTGGCGTGGTATCCACAAATTGCCCGAGAGGTGGGCAAAATGTGTAGCTCGCGAGGGCAAGTACTTTGAATAAATTTCTTGTTGCTTTCTATGAACAAACCATGTGTTTTTCTGACTACAAAACAGCAGATTTAAGCTTATACACCTGGTATATAGAAGTGTCGTATGAAAGTCTTAAAAGAAATGAATCTCGGACACAATAAGTATCGATCTTGTTTCGATTTTCGCATGACAATCTCGATCTCGGTACTATCTCTGGAGAGAAATTTGCAAAGTGGTGCATAAAATGAAGTGTGGTTTCACGCAGTTTCAACGGTTCCCGTTGCTATTCATGTCCTTTCGAATCGACACATATTTACTGTTTTCATGCAAACGGAATTCGTAAGCTCTCCGCAGACGAACTGTTTGACAGGCCAAATAGAGACGGACTGAATGACGAAACAAGCGAGACAAGGAGGATGTGGTGGAGGGGAGGATATGTAATTGAATTATTGGAATCCCTTTGGAGAGTTTGACACACAGATAGAGATGGAGACGGGAGTTTAACAGCCGGAAAAGCCCCGTCACTTCGCATTGATTTCCAATGCTCGGCGAGGCAAGAATGAAACTGGTATCGGTGTTGAAAGGGCGAGGGGGTGGGCAATATCCCCCCTAGATCCCCACTATAAAAGGAGACCTTCTTGACAGGCAGCTCCGTTAGATTTTTCTGTCTTTTCGAAAGACTGCCACTTACCGCTAGGCCATCGTGGCTGATTTCAGCACCGAATAGAATGGCCGAAAGGCTGAAATCACTCGCAAACACTTCCCTGAAAGGCTCTTACAATTCATTCTCTCTTTCAGCTCTTGTAGGGATGAGGCAAAGAAACTGTTGTTGCAAATTTAATTTTGTGGAGGGTGCGGCAATGAATCCGACGACTTTAAATACTCCACAATTAAAGAAAAGTAAAGTACACTCAGAGAACAAAATGCATCATATCGATTAATGCACCAGAATGCATCGATTGATGCACTAAAGTGTGTTTTATGGTTTCTTCAAAGAATCAAATTCACATTTGATGCATTTGGGTGCATTTTTGTATGTCGTGAAAGAAACACCAAAGTGCATCATTTTATTCAAGTGAGGATTTATTTCAGCGGAGATGCACTTCAATGCATCAGTTCATGCGTTTTGATGCACCTTGATGCGTTTTGATGCACCAGGATGCATCTTTTTTGATGATGCAGGAAGGTTCATCAAGGAACATCAACTGATGCATTGAAGTGCATCGCAACTGAATGAAATCCTCACTTGAATAAAATGATGCACTTTGGTGTTTCTTTCACGACTTACAAAAATGCACCCAAATGCATCAAAGTGAATCTGATTCTTTGAAGAAGCCATAAAACACATCAGTGCATCAATCGATGCATGCTGGTGCATCAATCGATATGATGCATTTAGTTCTCTGTGTGAAAGGTGATCCTTTGTGCTTTACACCACGCCATAAAATCGTATAGAGGGTGTGGAGTCAGGGCCCCATACTTTCTTCATCACGCCCGAAGTGGAAGTGATGTGATCAGCACCATGCCCCTGGCCGCCTTTACCCACCAGAGTTTCCTCCAGGTATCTACTTTATACGACGCTGGGTGAGCGCCGGAACCGCTTGGACAGGTGTAAAAAATCCCAGTTTTCCTCCACCGGAGATCGAACTCGTGTCTATCGCATGGTAGTCAGACACACTAACGACCTTTTTTTATGATGATTATTATTATCAAGATTACAAGTTACATTTTATGTGAACATGGTTAAATATAAGATACGTACCTTCTTTTTATTCATAAACAACCTTTAGGAAGTTTGCATACTGTTTTTTGTTATAAACAATAGTGTTTTGCATTAGTCCCTGTTGTCCCGGGTTCGATACCCAGTGGAGGCAT
Organism: Lepisma saccharinum; assembly: GCF_977018435.1. Taxonomy (NCBI): domain Eukaryota; kingdom Metazoa; phylum Arthropoda; class Insecta; order Zygentoma; family Lepismatidae; genus Lepisma; species Lepisma saccharinum. Next base: position 27,599,357 of record NC_139256.1, on the reverse strand, counting down.
ATAGTTGTTCGGATCCCACTTTAAACTGTAGGTCCAGTCCAGATAATCCTTACTGTGCATAAAGTGGACTTAAGACACCAAGTCAAAACACCAAGTCAATCATTAGTTCCTGTTGTAAGAAATCTTTTAAATTACATGCGTACTTAATGATCGTGCAGTTTAATATACGTATAGTAAATAGAATTGATAATAAGCAATTATTATATTACTCCATTCCATTTGGTTTTAGGATAATACTTAAAATCTGGTACTATTACAGTCTGTGTCGTATATCTAGCTATTGATGTACGACATATTGTACTTAACATATGGTACTAGAGGATGACATTTAGATATTCTGTGTTCTATTGTATCTTCCTCATTGCACACATTACATTGTTACTGAATTGAAGTCGATATATTTTACTTTTGGTATCATATTTGTCATGTACTAATATGTACCATAAGGATTTAAGTTTTGTTAGTTAAATGTTTCGCCCAAACATTCGCCCATACCATGTTCCATTCCTTATTGAGAGTCTGTTGCTGTACTTTCGTTGGCTGCGTATTTAGGCCAAGTTCCTGGCGATACAACTCATTGACTTGTAGGTTTGGCATCGTACTTCCTGCTCCCAGTCTGTACACACATTCTGCAATAGACGGTAAAAGATAAGCAAAGTTTTTCGGGATAGCTGCTGCGTGCATTGGCAAGATCAAGAGATTTTTTTTAATTTTTAGGATCGATTGTAGCACTATCGCTGTGTAGCTATCTGGTTGTTGTGTGAGCGTCTGTAGATTACGCGTGTTGAACAATGACGCTGCTTTCCATTCCACGTGCGTCAGTCCCAATCCTCCTGTCGTTCGCTGTTGCACTGAAGTGATAGTTGAAGACCTATAAATTGCCAAAAAAAGACCTATAAAAAACCTAAAAATTAAAAAAAAGACCTTAAAACGAAAAAAAAGACGTATAAATGTGATCCAAATTAATTAATAACTTCAGTTTTAATTATATATTTAATGAATAAAAAATACAAAATTCTGGTGGTATGGAGCACACAGTGCGAGAAAACTGAAAGCTTCAAAACAAGAGAAAGTTTCCACTTACACCGAGACCTTCCAGACAAGTTATGGTTAAAGGACCTTGTACCGTACCTGCTTCAGTCGTCGAAGAATGTTTTTCTCGTTTCAGGGATGGTTCAAATATATATATATATATTTTTTATTTCTTTACTACAGAAAGGATGTTTAAGAGGTGATGAACTGATGATGATTCGCATTGAGAATGGGTATTAGAAACGTAGTCGAAAGAAGGTGAAGTTGCAAAAGAAAATCCGTTAAGACCTAAAAAAAGGCCTAAAAAAGAACCAATAAGCGAAACAAAACGCCGAAAAATGCAAAAAAGGACAAATAAAACCCACCTTTTTCTGGCCTACAATGACCCAAAATTAACATATATTATGTTCTCGTCTTCGGACACCAGGAAAAAAAGGATTTTTCCTCAACTTGCGAGTCCTAGTGATAAGCCACTCTGGAAACCTGACCTTGCCACAAGAAATACGTAGCTAGCGATCGTAAACGTGTTGGAAAAATTCGTGACAAAGGAATGAGTGCTACAACAAACAAAACTTTAGCGAATATGTATCTGTTTAAATAATGCAATCGTGATATAATCGATATATTTCTTAACACGTTCGTTATAATCAAACATTGTATGTTGTTTATTATTGCTTCAAAATTTGTATGTGTAATGTATTCTGAAAAACTATCCCCAATATTCTTACTTTATTTTTAGCTACAATTTCACATCCAAAGGGGGGACAGATGGCGCACATTTTCAGTCAACGGAAAATAGCTGCTTATTATCTTTTTATTTATTTTCAATGTACTTTACATCATTTTTCAGTTCTTGAGGAACAATAAAACTGTATGATGGCTATGTTCTGTATCACCATGTAGCGACAATATGCGCGCAACAGAATAGTAGCCTTTAGCCATCTGTCCCACCTGGGTGGGACAGATGGCGCAGTGGAAATGCGATCTGAATATAATAGTTTAGCGCCTCACATCTTCTCCCGTGGTTCCATTTCTTCACTTTTCCATACGCAGAGCACTTATCAGGATAAACTGAACGAGTTTTATGGAACCAGCTTACTTATTTGAGGCATTGTATCCTATTTGCTGTGGACGTTAACTCTTGGTACAGTTCTAGGCACTCTTTATTTTCATGTCGGTAAGATTCGTTGCGGTCACAGAAACATAGCGAAGATGAGTTCGTTACCGGGTGGAGGCACAAGTGGCTCAGATCCAACTTTTGGACTGTAGGTCCAGTCCCGATTAGCCTTCCCGTGCTGTGCATAACGTGGACCTAAATCCAAAACTCAAACTCAATGAGCGAAGGTGAACATGATCCGGTATAGCCTTAAATCCGCCAATTCCACAAGTTCTTGGAAAGAAGTCGTCTTCACAGGTAGACTCTGGTTTGTGGAATTGTCGACTCGCTTCGCGCACTTTCATCTTCTCGTTAATCATACGCTGTGCAGCTTTCTGATGTCTTCCTCCGTCCAAGATGCTCGTTCCGTTGATCTCTGGTGCGTTCTTGGCATATTTCTGTAAAAAAAAGTAGAAAGAGTAAAGGCCGAGGTAATGAAACGAGTAGAAAATTTGGTTTATGAGTAATAAAACAATAGTATCAGACTCCGTAGTAGATTACTGATATTGTAAACTTTCATGTAAATATAAAAAACGCCGCCATCTGTCCCACTCAACATTGAGTCATCTTACCCCACAACGTCGAGATAAATATTTTCACAAAACCTCACCAGATGGCTACACTGACCTGAATATACAAAACAAGTATGGAAGTACAATAAACAAGCTTTCCGAAAATTTCTCAATTGCTTCCTATCTGAGATCTATAATGCTTACAAAATAGTGGTAATAAATTTATTTCACTTACCATCTACGTCCTGATGACGTAAAACTCTTGTAATTTCTCTGCTATCTGATGAATCTGGAACACAACAGTCATTCGTTCGTCCTGTTGTCTCGTTCAAAACTGTGGAAAAGTGGCGCCAGCGGACTGCTCGTTCTATGCTAGACAGGTGATGCGCCATCTGTCCGCCCTTTACCCTATGTTAAGTTCGTTTGCTTTCCCAGTGGCAACAAGTACGATTTTTTATAATTATTTTTTTCGCCTGATATTTGCATGTATTCATTTAGACGGACTATAACTTCCTCATAACCAGTCTTCGAGTTAATGAAGGCTGTTAAGCCACCATATACCCACAAACATGTAAGTTATTTTCACAATATCTCAGAGATGACAATTTTGTTTGAATCATGTTCAGAAAAGGTGATAACGATAACATGAACAGATATGAACTTAACGGGGATCCTTGTAAGACTCCTCTTTTCACCTGTATTGTCGATGTTAGGAACCCATTAACAAGTACCTTAATATATATATATTTCTAGTTAATAGTTGTACCCAGCTAATAAATTTGTCACCAAATCCAAGTTTTTATAAAAATAATTTTAAGTATTTATGGCTAACATAATCATATGCAGAAGCAAAGTCAAGCGTGAAAATAGCTGTGTCAGTGTCACTCTTCTCTTCATATGTTGCTATTATATTTTTGGTTATCATTAATGCTTGGTGTATGGTGCCAACACTGGGTATTCCATATTGTGTGTTACCTACTAACAATGACATATATGGTTTTAACCTATTTGATACTATTTTTGTTAAGATTTTATTCTCAACATTCATTAGATTAATTGGTCTGTAGTCATTAATTGTTATCGGTTTCTTTACCTTATGTATTAAAACAGTCACTCCAGTACTACATTTTTTTCCTATCTTCATTTTGTGAAATACCTCTTGAACCCACTTAGTTACTGTGGGTCCTATAGTAGGCCATATCTTTTTATAACCTTCACTTGTAATACCATCGATACCTGGTGATACATTTCCACGTAAACTGAAAACCGCTTTAGTTATTTTATACTGGGTAAACTCTTATATTTCTATCATCCTGAAGGATTGTGTGTATATGATTTATTATTATCTTACCTTCTATTTCAGCCATCGTTTCTGTTTCAAATTTATGTTGAAAATGTTCCTTTATTTCTTTTTGAATTTCAGATTGCATTATAATTTCTTTCTCATATTTAGTTTTAATTTTAGTTATAATTTTTCTTTGACCTCTATTTCGTTCTTGTTTTATATGATATAAAGTGGTTGTTTCCTCGGGATCAAAAGGATGTACCTTACTTCTTACTTGAATACCTTTTACTTTATTTCTATGGAATCCTAATAATATCGCCTGAACATGCTTAACTTAGATTTTCACTGACTTACCTTGCAATTTTAATGCATGCAAAACACTATAGTAGAAATTCTACATACTATTTCTATCTTGATATTTTTGTTTTCCATAATTTTAACAAATACAATTTTTTTGGAATTCTACTTTAAATCAGCTAACCCTTTCACTCAACAAGATTTGTCTTATAAGTAATTTTTTTTTACCACGTCTTCCACTTTTCTTGATAACGTACTATGAATTCCTAGTCTTGGATCAATGCATTATTTAAATGCCAGAAACCTGGTCCTCTACAAATATTATCTGAGTCTATTTTTTGTCCTAACGATATATGCAAAATGGTCTGAAAAGCAAATTGGGAATCTTTGCACGTTAGAAACGTGTTGCTTAACATTATTAGATACATAAATTCTATCAATGCGCGAGGCAAGATTTGTTTTAATATATGTGTAACCTTCTTCACTACCTTCAACATATTCCCATGTGTCAAATAATTGAAATCCATTTAAAATGCTCTTAAAGTTGGTGAGTAATTGTAACCTGGTTTCTGATCAATGGTTCTTAGAAGCGAGAGACAGTTAAAGAGAGAGAGAGATGAATTAAAAACAGAAAGAAGGAGACCACAACTCTCTGACTTCACTAAACACGCAGTTTTATTGCAGCAGCAACACATGTTTTCATTTGTTCCTATTTGACAAAATCATCCTTATATTAAAAGTATAATGTTCGTACTTACGTAACATATGCATGGTAACAGTGTGTAAGCAAATTAGTGATAATTAAAAATACAGTAACATACTCGGAGAAAAGCTTAATCTAAGTACTCTCGCAGCAAGTTTATGTAGGCGATTTAAAAACTATTGAAAACTATTTCAGGGTGGTAGTAAAAAACATATTTATGTGACAATTACAGTTATAGCCTATTACACTTTGGACATGTACATAACCACTTAGAATTGAGGAAAAAGTTTCTTTATTACAATAAATACTAACATTGTGTTTATTATATAGTCACTAATATATTTTGTTATTATTATTATTATTATTATTATTCATATTTAAATGAAAATTGGGTTGTAGTAGGGGTGCTGCACCCTTCATCTTGCTGGCATTATTTATGGGTCGAACTTGACATATTTATAAGGAGTATGTGTCAACTACAGAGATCTCACTAGATGGCAGCACACTAGTACCCTAAAATTTATTACATTGTTTTACATTTCTGTTGCAATTATTTTTATGTGCTGCATGCTTAAATAAAAATGAATGTACTTTTCATTACATTATCTATTAAGTTCAACTTTTTGTTTACTTCAGAAATGAAAGAAGCCATTTTTCTTAAAGATTTCGATGTGGTGAGTTCGAAAATGACAATTAAAACCTTTTCGCAGCACACCTGTTGCCACCTTCTACCTCAATTCCTCTCAGTAGAAGAAGGATAGAAAATTCCCTTTACCTAAGTCAATCCTTACACTTGCGACAGTTGCAAGTAACATTATCCGACTCACAACACCAGCCATGACAAATGACATAACGAAAAACGATTAACGCATATACGGAGGCACAAAGTCTCAAGACTGGAACTCAACGATCGAGGATGTAGAGAACTAAGATTTCTATTTGAAAACAATGCATTATTCCCTTAGCTACATGCGATGCAGTATAGGTAACCTGTAATATAGTCTCAATATAATTAACTTCTCTAGTCAGTAGTGGCGATTAGGTTCCAAAACCGGGGGGGCATATATAGTATATTTCCCTTTGTAGATAAGGTTTAGCATACTGCCGGGGCAAAAGGGGCGAAAAGTAGGGGGCAACTGCCCCCTCGCCTCTCTATTCGCCGCCACTGACTCTAGGCATTGCAACTTAAAGGTATTGCCGTACTCTGAACCTTATTTGCTAGTACGATACTTCTTTGCACTCTATTTGTATGAATCAGCAGATGTTTCTCTAGTGCTTTACAACAATAGCCTGCAAACACATGGAGTTCATTGACCTTGGAAGCGTTTCTGCATACTATAGTGCAGGAGGCCTTAGAAAGATCGCTTCGCGGGCTTACAGCAGACGACAATATGGCGGTGTGTCTGCGAGAACCAATCAGGTCCGCGAATGAACGAGCCCGGTTGCCACAGGTAGCTCGCTGCACCCTTCTGGAAGGGTGAGTGACCTCTGCTGAGGAGCAGACGACACGAGAGTATCGGCAATAGTGTGCGAGCGACGTCTGCTGTTAGCCCGCGAAACGCTCTTTCTAAGGCCTCCTGCACAATACAGCCTGATGGAAACGCTCTCTATGCTCGTAACTGATAGAACCACAGTTGTCGGAGAAAAAGTCGATATGGGAGTGCAAAATATATATATATATATATATATATATATATATATATATATATATATGGCCGCGGTGGCTCAGTCGGTAACGCGTCTGACTGCCATGCTCAAGGTCCCGGGTTCGATCCCCGGCCGGTTCAAATCCGGGAACTTTTCTAACGGCGCCTACCCAGCGTCGAATAACATGGGTACCTGGGAGAAACCCTGGGGGGTAAAGGCGGTCAGGGGCGTGATGCTGATCACATCACCCCCACTCACGACCGGATCAAGAAAGTGTGGGGCGTTACCCCCACACCCCCTATACGCCTTCATGGCGTGGTGCTATGCACAGGGGAACACTTTACCTTTTTTTTTCATGTTGCATCCCATTTATTTTACACCATGACAGCATACTTTCTACCAGTTCTTTGTAATTCTCCGTTAACTAGTTTCCAAGAAAGTTGTTTGCTATCATCTTCAAAGCAGCCCAAGCTTCTTTTTCAGAATCACGAATTACTTCATCGGTGTGTAAATTCTTAAACAGATTGCAGATCTGTGGTCCCACACATTTGTCCTCTATAACTTTGGCGTTACATGTTGAAACTTGTCCCTGAGGTAACGAAATGCTGCTCCGTTATGGTCAATGGCTTTGATGAAGTTTTTTAACTACTACGAGAGATGTACTTACAATGTTCTATGATGTTCCTTTGTTGCCATTTTCAAAATGTGATTTTCGATCTCTGCTATCCCATTCAACACAGGAAAGAAGAGTGCTTTGTATAACCAAGTTGGTTCAAGAACTAAAGCTACAATTTTCATATCACCACATAATATCTGTCATTTATGTTATCCGTAGTTCTGAATGCTCGCAACAAGATTTTTTATTAAAAAAAATCATTTTTGATGTTTTCTTTGATTTAAATATAATTTTCTTATTTAAATCAATTTTTTATTTTTTTTAAAACACACGCTTAAATTTGCTGGTATGGTTCTTGACACCATAGGTATAGATATGTTTTTTTCTTTTTTTTCATAGAAATGATTTTTCTAGTACACGGCTCTGTAAAATATTTGAACAGTTCGGTAAAAGGAAATAAAAAAAATATATGCAAATATGTATTTTTCTGTTTCTGACACTATATACATGAACCTACTATGGAAATATTTGTTCAGTGTTAATGAACTATAATACATAATTTCAGAAACTTTTCTTCGAAAGAAAATAAAACATTCTATAATTGTAACTTCAAATATTTTTTAAAGTCTTTGTAGCTGAATTTTGACAATTTTTTAATAACTTTGCATAATATCGGCTGCCATATTTATTTACATTTTAATGATAATGACACTATTTACTGTATAACTTGATTAGTATTTGATATATTTTTCTTCACAAAATTTTTGCTATTTTTGCCTATAAAAATTATTGAATTTTAAATCAACATAATTCAAGTGTGTTTACAGTTTGCATATTACATTTCCCCATCAGTATACCTAGGTATATGTTTTGTTTCATTTCTTTTTCTATCTTAGAGCTCAATAAACACTATTAAATGATTACGAGATTAATGTACTTTAACCAAAAGTGATTCTTATATCTACAAAATCCTTGTGTAATTACATTATTCTATAAACTATTTTTTCAAAGTGATGTAAATCAGTCATTTAAAAAATCACCTGATTTAAATCAGTGATTTTAAAAATTCACCTGATTTAAATCAGTGATTTTAAAAAATTACCTGATTTAAATCAGTGATTTTAAAGAATCACCTGATTTAAATCAGTGATTTTAAAGAATCACCTGATTATATCAGTGATTTTAAAGAATCACCTGATTTAAATCAGTGATTTTAAAAAATCACCTGATTTAAGTCAGTGATTTTTAAAAATCAACTGATTTAAGTCAGTGATTTAAAAAATCACTTGATTTGAATGAGTGATTTAAAAAATCACCTGATTTAAATCAACCCGATTTAAATCAATCCACCTTGGTTTGTAGGATGTCTTGATCCATATTTTAACAATGATTTTGCTTTTCCCTCTTTTCCAGGATACTCGTCCGTGCGATCAGCTACACTGTCCATGGTCTGATCCCTGCATCCTGCGTCTTCGCTGATCGTTACAACCGGGAAGAAGTGGTGAGGTCCCTAGGGAAGGAGGTGAACCTAAACCCGCCTCTGACGCTGGGACAACTTCCTGATACGCCGGAAGAATTATTGAAGTTGGATCAGGTAGGAAATAGTTTTTATTGTTGCTTTTCTCGTTCATAGGTTAGTATATGCGCACTAAAATCTGCGCGGTGAAAGAATGCAGCTAGAATTTTCGACTACCAAATCAGGGATGGTCATTGTTGCTAATTTGTTGCTTTACCCTTAGTCATAAGCAGGGAAAGGATTTATATGAAAATACATATATTCATACAATGCTAAAATCAAAATGTCTTGTGTATTATCTTTGGGAATCGTGATATGTAAGCTCCAAAATGCTGTTTTTATTATCCATATTTTTACATATAATGTCCATATTTTCAAACGCTTTCCGGCATATATTCCATTTTCATGCTAATACTACATTTTCTTTTCTTGCGTTAAATACCGAAGGTTTACCGTTCATCTGAATTTTCTTTGTATTGTATTCTGCTTATTTTAAATCTTGCTAATAGACAATGCATCTCTCATTCTTGTCAACAATAAACATTATATATACAGGGTGGGAAATAACATTTTGCTAGGGCTCCACAGTAAAAAGAAACAACAATTAAGAAATTATGGTAATATCAAATTTTTACTACGAAAATTGTGGTTACAAAAACAAAATTAAAAGTTAGTATGTCGGACGTTTGCTTCTCTCACAGCACGAAGACGATCAGGCTAGGAGCGCAGAAGATTCGCAAACAGTCCGTATTCCATTCCATGTCACGGAGGACATGTGCAAGGAGTGTTGCTCGGGAATAGCGGTCTGGTCCACGTTCCTCTATCATCAGGGACTCAACTGCATCCTTCACAATAGCCCCAAAGTGCTCCGCTGCATTCAGGTTCGGTGATGCATCCGCCCATTCAGAACTGCTGAAGAAGTCAATGCCACTTCGCCGAAGACGGTCTTGGGTAGCATTTGCCTTGAAGCAAGGTGATTGTCGTGAAGGAAGCAGACCTCCGTTGTCTTGGGTAGCATTTGCCTTGAAGCAAGTTGCTTTGTCGTGAAGGAAGCAGACCTCCGTTGTCTTGGGTAGCATTTGCCTTGAAGCAACTTGCTTTGTCGTGAAGGAAGCAGACCTCCGTTGTCTTGGGTAGCATTTGCCTTGAAGCAAGTTGCTTTATCGTGAAGGAAGCAGACCTCCGTTTTCTTGGGTAGCATTTGTCTTGAAGCAAGGTGATTGTCGTGATGGAAACAGACCTCCGTTGTCTTGGGTAGCATTTGCCTTGAAGCAAGTTGCTTTGTCGTGAAGGAAGCAGACCTCCGTTTTCTTGGGTAGCATTTGCCTTGAAGCAAGTTGCTTTGTCGTGAAGGAAGCAGACCTCCGTTGTCTTGGGTAGCATTTGCCTTGAAGCAAGTTGCTTTGTCGTGAAGGAAGCAGACCTCCGTTTTCTTGGGTAGCATTTGCCTTGAAGCAAGGTGCTTTGTCGTGATAGAAACAGACCTCCGTTGTCTTGGGTAGCATTTGCCTTGAAGCAAGTTGCTTTGTCGTGAAAGAAGCAGACCTCCGTTGTCTTGGGTAGCATTTGCCTTGAAGCAAGTTGCTTTGTCGTGAAGGAAGCAGACCTCCGTTGTCTTGGGTAGCATTTGCCTTGAAGCAAGTTGCTTTGTCGTGAAGGAAGCAGACCTCCGTTGTCTTGGGTAGCATTTGCCTTGAAGCAAGTTGCTTTGTCGTGAAGGAAGCAGACCTCCGTTTTCTTGGGTAGCATTTGCCTTGAAGCAAGGTGCTTTGTCGTGATGGAAACAGACCTCCGTTGTCTTGGGTAGCATTTGCCTTGAAGCAAGTTGCTTTGTCGTGAAGGAAGCAGACCTCCGTTGTCTTGGGTAGCATTTGCCTTGAAGCAAGTTGCTTTGTCGTGAAGGAAGCAGACCTCGTTGCATCCAGGGTATTGTTGGGATCCTTGAGGAGCGGAATAACCTTGGCAGTCAAGAACGTTCACTTCGATGCAGTTTCTTTGCGACCCATTTGCAGTTTATGAATGCATGGAGTTAGTGTGAACAACTCGCTGCTCCTCACTGTCACACAATAGATTCGCCATCTTGGAATTTATTCCTGAAACACAGAAAAAAGCTTACTTTAACACACCACACCTCAATGACTCCATGTTAACACAGTTTTCCTGCAGACCCCTAGCAAATGGTTATTTCCTACCCTGTATAAGCTCAAACTTTCTCGGTGAAATCCATTACATATTTTAATTATATCCTCGTTATCTCCTGCGTAGTTTTGGTCAATGTAAATCTGTCTTTGGGGCCAATAGGAGATTCACGATTCAGCACTCTAAGGAAACAATGATAATCCATTTTTGTATCTTGCATTAGAGTCAATATAAGCCTAATATATTTTATTCAGCTATATGAAAAACTTGCTTAATGAAAATTGGCATTTTTGTCAATTGTAAGTCCATTAAAATAACTAAATACTCTGTATAATTACATGTCTTACTTTTTAATACATATAAATCCGTTTCGTGGTCATAACTACCTTTCGGTCAGTCAACTGATATCCCTTCGCAGTTCAACCAAGAAGAGCAGGTAGAGAAGGCAACCCTGGAAGTCAACCAGCCTCATCTGCTAAGTCGTTGAGCTACACTTTGTTCCGGGAATGTGTGGAGCAAACGAACGAAATCAAGTCCCCGCGCAAGTAGTTCACTCCAGAAGACTCGACCAATGAACCCGTGAGAGAGGAAAGTGAGTGTATGGCGAGAGAGAGCAACTGTAACGCGTTTGCAGCAGCGCGCACTGCTTTGCTGCGCTCACTCGCTTTCTCCCCTTCTCTACCGTTATACGAGACGTACACCATTGCACGTGAACATGTGTCATGTAGCGAAAACAGCAACGTGTGCTGCTGTACAGTGTGTTTCATAATTCCTTTCGGGATTTCGGAAGACTGTTGCTCAGGAGTCATATCAACCACGGGGATGATAGCATGTCATCGAAGTTTTTAACCCACCTTACAAATGTTCGATCTGTAATCCCTTGGTGACTCGACATACGTCAATTCTGTAATATTGCTCCTATGCGGTTCACAATCTCGGGGCCCGACCTACCTGTTCGTTTTACGTCTGTCGAATCACTAAGGTGGGTTAACTCTCTTCACTGAGTTGCTCTCATATCTTTTGGTGAATTGGCCCCTGAGTAACAGACTTCGAAATTCCGGAGAGGAATTATGAAACATCCTATATTTGACTTTCGCGCATTCAGACGTTGCAACTGGGTTGCACTAAATTCACGTGAGTATTACTGTACAAAACCCGCCAAAGGATGATGTGTTCGAAACGCCATTAATAGGTATAGGTATGCCCAAATGAAAAGGAGACTACGGTTATATCTAAAGAGTATTATATTACAGAATATTTGCATTACAGAATAACTGATACATGATACCTACACATAATTGCCATTGATAGTGATGCACTGATCCCAGCGCGTAGAAGGGAGTGGATGGCTTCAGTGTAGAAACTCCTGGGTTGCTTACGGATCCAATTTTCCACGGTGTTCTGCACTTCCTTGTCACTTGTGAACTGTTGACCTTTCAGTGATTGTTTTAAGTCACATGGGGAAATATCGGGGCAGTATGGAGGATGCGTGAGAACTTTCCATTAAAATTTTCTCAGCAGGTCGAGGGTCTTCTTGGCCACATGTGGCCTAGCGTTGTCCTGGAACAGCACTATCCCCTTCGAGAGCTTACCTCTGCGCTTGTTTTTGATGGCCTGTTTAAGCCTCAGCAACGTGTTGCAGTACCGCCTGCGATAAATTTGTGAAGCATGCTCGCCTTCTGCGCGAAGAAATTGGATTACAGCTCTCTGCACTGATCTGGAGGAATCCATAATGCACCCGTCCGCGCAAAACCACTCTCGCCAACTGAGGAAACAGCAGGCCAAGTCCTTTGCAACACCTGCAAACTGGGACAAACACCGAGCCATCTATCGGCAATCATATTTAACTTCTTCGATTCGATACAAAGCCGCTACAGCAAAGATATCCTTTTCATTTGGGCATACCTATTAAATGAAGTTTATTGGCTACTTGATTTGACTCGTACCATAACAATTCTTGCAAGAATTCAACAAAATTATACCCTGCAGATTACAGACTACATGTAACATTTTGCTATATATATCAGCAATATGGTACTAAAATGTTCCAGCTTTCCAAGGAATACATATCGATCCACCCTCAAATACAATTCTATCTCTGAAACATGATCTGCAAACGTGGAATGAGGCGCCCTCTTTTCTTCAAATGTCACACTAGTCTGACCATGCTTAAATTCACGACATCATTTCACACAGTCTGGACAGTCGTAACATCGAGGTCATAAAGAGGCTGCTAGCTCACACTAGATTTCAATCGGCGCTGTCCATTTTGCCCGTAAAAATCTGGTAACTGGTCGAACCTCATCTTTTGCCCACTCGCGCAAAATACAGTGGCCGAAAAAGTTTGCGTCAAGCAAATGGCGGATATAGGAGTGGATACTGGTGCCGCCTGGCGGAGTAGCTTCTAACTTAATGCAAGCATTGAATGTAGTAAGAACGAACTTTAATGGGACAAAGTTGCCTTTGCACCTGAAAAGTGCGAAATTTCGCCTCGAATTGTTAATGCTTGCTACAGGAGGACATTTACACTCTTTCTCCAGAGAGAGTGGGCAGAGCAAAGTAGTTCGTGCTTGCTGCTGCAAACGGCTGTTAGCTGCTTTCACTTCCTCTCTCACGAGTTCATTGGTCGAGCCCTCTCGATTCTCTACCCTACTTGCGCAGAAACTTGTTCTCCTTCGCTTAGGGACAGAGTGTAGACTGTCTGTAACAATAACTACAAGTCATAATTTTGTCAGCTTGTTCATCCGAAAATGAATAAAATAGGAAAAAGGATAAGGTGTGCTATTCCTACATCTATTGATTTAGTTTATTTTACTTTGCGTTTTGTGCCTCTTTGCTAATTTGCGAAGATGGGGATGAGTGATGAAATGATGAAATTGATGAATGGACATTCACAAAGAACCAAGCCCGAGCGGGATTCAAACTCGGGACCCTTGGCGTCGCAGCGCGATATGCTAACCACTCGGCCACAGGGTCCGGCCCTACATCTATTGACTGCGTTTCTGTCCACCCCTTTTATCCCTAATACACTAGACTCTCGCTAATCCGGCAATTCCTTGCACGTATGGGTGCCGGATTCGCGGAAGTGCTGGATTATTGAGAGGGTCGGAAATTACGTACTACTATGTAGTTTAAACACATAGGGACTATACAGGCTGTACTTTACGTGTTTCCTTTTAGAAGCCATAGTATGTACTGAACTTTACTGTAAGAAAGTCACAATTTCAAATACTGTACGTATATATAGCAGTGTTTAACATTTTTAACTAACAACATTGTTGAACAAGTAATTCATTGTTGTGGGCGTCATTTCTGCTTGAGTGACTACAGGCCGGACGTGGGCCGGATTACTGAGAGGGCGGACTATTGAGGGCCGGAATAGTGAGAGTCTAGTGTAATGATGTAAAAGAAAACATCTTTTCCGGAATCTGATTTAAATAGGATGATAGACTTGAGATCAACGATTTTATCTACAAAAGCACAATACGTGTAGCTACACTAAATAATATGCACTAACTAGAAGTCATCTGCATTAACTCAAGGCAACGACAAATGTTTGTAAAAACGAAATTCTCTTTTTAGATACAATGACATCTAGCGTGCAAATACTCAAGTGAAGAATTGTACTCTTTTTTTTTTCTGTAGTGTGAATGGAAAGTTACCACGGGGAAGTAACCATACCAGAAATAACTGCCCCTTGTTGACTCCTTGGTCCAGCTCGTTAAGTGGTCGACTTTGATCTCGCCACCGAAGATCCTGGGTTCGCGTCCTGCCCTCCATAGGTGTTTTTTGTGAGTGCGCCTTCATTGGTTTTATCTCATCATAACTCATTTCAACGTCGCCAGGAGTGGGAGAATACGACCCTAAATAACAAAACAATAACTGCTGAATCTCACCTAACACGAAAGAAGCCTCACTGATAGCGTAGTGGTAACGTCGCCTTGTAATAAAGGGGTCCTGGATGCGATACGCTGTGCAAGCACATAGCAATTCGGTCCAGATTAATCTTTCTGTGAATAAGGTGGACTTGAAAAAACGCAACAAATAAAAAAGTACATTGGATTCAATTAAAATATGCTTAAATCTTTTGGGGAAGCTTATTTTTGTTGATAAAATATATTTATTTGTTAAAGACAAATTGGTGAATTGTGTATAATACTTGTCCTTCGTTTTCTACCAGTATTAGTCCAGCCATAATACTGAAGTGGTGGGGATTTAAATAATGCTCTTTTACTCTTGGTACACAACGTTAAGTGGATTATCCTTAAGCCATAGAATTTGAATTTTATTACTCCATTGGTATTTGGAGGATTCAGTACAGTTCAGACAAAAAAATATAAATACAGAATTTCTATAATTTGCAATTTAAGTATTCAATAACGCTATAATATTCCTGATTTAATAACAATTTATTTTTGAACCTTGTCATATTTTCTGCTATTATTAATTGGTAGCTTATTGAATATTTTAATTGCCATCTGTTAGGGTCCTTCTTGAACTAATATTAGGCTGACAAAGTACATTAGAAGCTGTTTATTTCGGGTGTTAATGTTACATGTATGTTCTATTGAGCTTTGTGGAGTAATATTTTATTCGCATATGCCACTTCATACATGTACAGTAAAGGGAGCGTTAATATTTTGTATATTTTTTAAACAACATTTTGCACGATTCCCTAGGCTTTACTTTTGCTAATGGCTTGCTTTTCTTTTCTAAATGTTTCTAAACTTGTTGGTGAGTTCCCCCAAAATTCTATTGCATAATTTATTAGTAAATGAAACATTGCATGATAGATATACCTGAATTAGTGAATTTGTATCAAGTGTTTGTTTTAATATCCTCAGTGCAAATATTTCGGAATTGAGTTTTTAACAAGTATTTTTACGTGGTTTGACAAATTTAGATTTTAATTTATAGTTACTCCTAAAAATTTTGTTTCGCTAACCAAGTATACTGGAAGATGGCTATTCTTTACCAAATCTTTAGTTTTACTTTTATGTTTAGTGTGGAAAACCAGGTAATTTGTTTTCTGTTCGTTCAATAGTAATTTGTTACTGTTAAATCAAGTTTACATTTTTCCATTGCTTTTTCAATGTTTGCTTTTAACTCGTTCATATAATTTGCCTTTATAATGTATACGACAATTAACTTTACACGTTAATAAAGAATCATTGTCACTAACATTCAGAAAACTATTACTTTCTGATTTTGCCCTTGATACACACCTCCCGGTTCTACCTTAGGCACATTCTAGAACTTGGAGGATTTTCCTCGCTACGTGCCTTCTACTGCTAGAGGATCTTTCAGATCTCGACAGGTGCCAGATTCTAATTGCATTCCTCAGGTCTTTCGCTTCTACAGGCCGTGACTTCTACAAGGTATTTTTCTGGCGTGTGTCAGTCGGAGAAGAGTAGGACCCTGTAGGCAAATTTGTGGCTTTCGCTGTTCGACAATTGGTAAGATGGGCCGCGACCAGCTAGGCCACCCTTGACAAGGTTTCCCAGTGCCGCCGAAAAATCGTAAAAATTCTGCAAGAACGGAACATTTTAAAACAGATATTCGCGACATATTCAAAGTGCAGATCACGATTTTGAATTTCGACTCAAAAGTCAGTTGGTGTTTGTTTCGTGATGAGTACAAGTTCAGAATTTGCGATTCGAATCTACGTGCATGAAATCAAATGCGATTTCCTCCACAAATAACTCATTTTTAGACGTTTAATTGCTGTTATGTAAAAAAGAAAAAGATAAGAATGAAAATTGTAGACAATTTTTTACTATTTGTTATTTGAAGTTTTATTTGATAGCATGTGTGTGTGTGTATAGTTTATTTATTTATTTATTTAATAGAAGATTCCAAATACAGCGTTAGCCATTTTACATTGGAACGATTTTATAGAACGTAAGGACAAAAATAATAACATAATACAACAAAAATAACAACATAGAAAAATTACATGTGGTTAAGAGACTTACATACTTTTAGTCAACTTTCTTCTAAAACTGTCCAGATTTTCAAAAATGCCTATTTGGCTTCCTAGATTATTATATAGACTGGGCAGATATGGAACAGAGAGCGCTGGATGAGGCACAATCTCGGCTTCTGAAAAGCAAAAAGTTGAGTGCTTCTTGTTGAGCGGGCAGGCACACGAAAGTGAATTTCCTGAAGAAGGCGATCACTTCTGATCTTGCCACTCACTATTTTATGTAGAAATATATGGGCAGCCTGTCTATGTCTCTCTTGTGGAGTTTGGATATTTAACATTTGCAGGAGGATGGACTTTTGCAAGTGTTTTGTGGACGGAATTCGGTGTCGAACAATGGCCAGGAAGAAATTTAGGACGGAATTAAGTCTATCTGAATTTGAGGGGCATGCCATAGACCAGATCGGAGAACAGTATTCAATTTTAGGTGACACAAAAGATTTGTAAAAGGTGCCGAGGGCAGTCAGGTTGTTTATTTCCGTGAAACGATAGAGAAGACCCAGCATACGCATTGAACCCCTTGTGACTGTAGAGATGTGCTCAGAAAAGGAAAGTTTCTCGTCAAATATGACGCCCAGGTCCTTTTGTGCGGCAACTCTTTGAACACAATTATTTCTTATGAAATATTTAGTATTAAATGTGTTTTTCTTTAAGGAGAAGGTCATCATGGTACATTTTTGAGGGTTGAGAAATATGTAAAAAAGAAGTATTTCGGACGCTATCTTGGAAAAAATGGGAGAAGTAATGAGGTTGAGTTATTATTTTAAGTTCATTTTATGCAAGATAGGCTAATTGGAACTGGACCTAGGTTACGAACCATTATGTACCTCCATTGTGTATGAAACGCAAGGTCATTACAAAGTCAATGACAAAAGTTGTTTTGTGGGAACTTCAATGGCTGGGCTTTGCTATTTTAGAAATAAAATATTTCCAAGTGTATTTATTGACACTATTAAATTGAAATATTAGTTATTATTGTGTCCAAATTTACAGCAAACAAAATATGTGTATCTTTATGAAAACATATTTTAATAACAAGGAAATATAACAGATTTCCTTAGTTATAAGGAACTAATCGAGTGCTTTCGTCTACTTTGTTCATTGCTCGTTCAGTTCACTCAATAGAATATATATGTACAGTCACGGACACCCTTGGGTTGTAGTGATGCCATTGAGTTTCAATAGGATCATTCCAATCCAACACCGAGTGCTCACTGAATTGCGATCACCCCTCGAAACAACGAGGAACGGCCCAGCGGTTGCTCTGATCACATGACCACCCCGACTGGAAGTATCGTGGTGAATGTATAGACACAACGGTACATATTAGTGAAACAGCACACGTTAATATGGGAGGTGGTCAGGAGTTAACGTCGTTCCAAAAGGGCGCTATTGTGCGTGTCACCCAGACGGCGATACTGGTCGGATGCGCCCGTTCCAGTGTCATGAAGGGGTACAGAGAGTGGCACAAAACGGGGCAACGAGCACCAACAGGTAGAATTGCAATGGCGTACAGTGACACCCACTGCGGGGAGAGCGTCGAGTCAAACGGCTCGTGACAGTTGAACGCACCGTCAGCGTCCGGGAATTACGGGACCAATTCGCGATTAAAATTACCACCTGAGCGCTAGTGTCGCTTCCAATATGGCCGCTCTACGTAGGATAGATCTTTCTTTAGATACAGTCAGTATAGTAGTACGTAATAGCAGCGTGTTGTCATTGCTGGTATGGAAGGAACGTTTAAATTACGCGTTATATTTAAATATTGCGAATGCGATGTGAATTCCAGGAACTATAACGAAGGTGAAGATGTTCTGAGAGCGAAGCATATAATTATGATAATAAAAATAACACGGAAAACGCACACGAAACTAATGTATACGCACTGGTTGATCAAAGCGGTGCAGTTTCATCTGCACTGCACCTCGGTTGTAACTGCCTGACTGGGGCTCTCAGAATTGATTTGAAAATAAAGCAATTCACCTGTATTGCAAAGCTTGGGCAGGAAATAAATGTAAACATGCCGTTGCAGTTTTTTCCCCAAAGAGGCAGGCTGGTTTTGATAACAACACCGGATAATGATAATAATAACAACAATAACAACAATTTCATTGAGGCTATCTTCAGTCTTCACTAAAAATTCACTTGCTGAATGAAACAGCAACATTAGCATGTCAATTATGTTTTTCTGACTTACTTCTATGATTACGGACATTAATTAATTCTCAAACTATTTTCATCTTCGCACTTAATCGACTTGCACCTGTTCCAAATTACATACATAATACATTGTTTTCGAAAAAAAATGTTATATTCATAAAGAACAATTTAAAACTTACTTTCATGGCAATAAAATCATCTTTCCGAAAGATTATTTCGGAAAATAAAGTTAACAGACCCGTGCGTTCTTCGCAATTTCCTTGCCGCATTTCAGTTATGCCAATCTTGTCAATCAGTTGTTTTCCCTGATTTATTTAAACGTTTCTTTTTGTTGATTCCACGGGGTAGAAAACACATGTAAGCTTTTCACTTGTCCTGAACCACAAAACAATTTTGAGCAAAAAACTGAACAGTATACGTTAATTTTTCGCATGTTCCCCATGCTTTGAACGGCTTCAACACGGCGAAGCGAAACGAAGTGTCCTACGTGGAGTGGTTCCTGAAAATCTCACCAGATAGCATATCGAATAATTTTAATCGCGAATACAGCAGTGGATGCACAACACCCATATCACACGCATAAAGTTCCACAGCAGACGACCCACTCGTCACCTACTTCTCACCAAGCGTCACCGCCAACTTCGTCTCGCTTGGCCCCAAAACTACGCTGATTGGACGGTGGACGATTGGAAAAGGGTGTGTTGGTCCGATGAATCACGGTTTTTGATACACCAATGTGACGGGTGTGTGCGTGTGTGGCGCCAACAGCACAACGCTATGGACCCTTCCTGCATGGTGAGTGCTGTACAGGCGGGTGAGGGCGGCTGTACGGTGTGGGGTTGCTTCTGTTGACATGGACTGGGACCATTCGTGTGCATGGACTACCGTGTGACATCCGTGGTGCATCGGGAGGTGTTGGGGAACAACTTACACCCCACAATGGGACGGCATTTTCAAGAACGACAATGCACGGTGACACCGAAGCGGGACTGTACTTGCTTGGCTGGAGGAACATTCCACAGAGATGCAGCATATGAATTGGTCCCCTGACTCCCCCGATCTCAATCACATAGAGCATCTGTAGGATGTTGTGGAACGAGCTTTTCGAACCATGCACCGATGTAAGTTGGCTCGTTATGGGATAATAATTGGTGTATATGGTGTCAGATCCCCATGGAGACATATCAACACCTCGTGGAATCCAAGACACGTCGTGTCCAGGCCGTCCGCCGAGCCAAAGGTGGACCAACAAAGTATTAGGTAGGTGGTGGCAATTCAGTGAGCACTCAGATATATATATACACACAAAACTCGAATGCATGAAATCAGGGTTGATGTACTTTTGGTTCATCAATTGCAAGGGTTAGTTTTGATTTCCTTGAAGTGGTCGTGTCTGATCTTCTCAACTGATGCATTTTAGTGCATTACACTGATCAGCAGGTCATAGATAGTGTCCTTTGATGCATTTCTCTATTAATTTTAATAATTTGATTTATCAGTAGTTCGTGGTCTTAATGTACTACTGGAGTCAAATAATTATGAGTTGTTTAGAATATAATCACGAGTAAAAATCATGGTTTTAATATTTTGAAGTTCAAAATATTTTTTTTAAATTTCCAAATATTAAAACCATGTCTTTTAACCGGAATATATGGAACTCTTGTTCAACCCCATGCACAATCGTCTCATTACATTTAAATAGCATGTGTGGAAAAATGTTTGTCTTCAATAACCTCATTATTACCCAGTATGAAATTCCTTCCTTCTAAATTTTGAAAACTTTTATCATTTTGCATTAATTGAAGGTAGAAAACGATATATTTCATATAGTAAAATCCTGTTAACAATAACGTTGTGCATCCGGACATACCAGTTATATGTACATCGAAAATATAACTGTACTAATACTTGTAGAAATCTAATAATATTTATAAATTCTTAATCTTATCTTATATACGACATTTAGAGCCATCTGGTAACAGTTTTAACAGTTGTTTTAATGGATAGTGAATAACGAGAAATCAGTGCCTATTGTAGCCACCTCGGTCGCCTAACGCATTGCGTACGTAGTTGACGTACCGAACGTTCTGATTCGAGTCCTGTCCTGGGCATGATTATCCATTTGTGAGGGTACGTTTATTTATTTTATGTAGTAATCAAAATCCTTGTTGTCACCATTAGGTTTTTTAAAAAAGTAGAAATGCCATGTTCAGTACCGGACAAACTTTTCTATATGTCTATAAAGTGTGAACACAGTGATGAATTTATGGGCTGGCCAGGGTCACTGGCGTACGCAGAGGGGGCTGATGGGGCTACAACCCCCTCCAAAATGTTGAGAAAATCAAAATTTTCAAATAAATGCAGTGAATAATTCGGGAAAGGTGAATGCACCCCCATTGAAGTTCTGCATCGAGGCTTTTATGTTCGATCGTCTAATAGGCCGCACGGATGACGCTAGATGGCTTAAGGAATTGACAGATTCTTGGCTCGAGCGAATAACGCTCGAACAGAGAAGCGATTGGTATACGCTCGAAGCCCAGTAGTTCACGTACAACCGTAATTTGTGGTAGTGGGCTCTCAAATATCCTTCAGGAAGTCAAAGACGCAGTAAAATTGAAACTAAAGTGAACAGAGTTATCATCTCTATGTTAAAATGTAATTTAATATATCTAACCAATACATAGCAATATATGAAAATGAATAGATGATTATGGGCTGAATCTATCAGCACGAATTTTGCACATATATGTGTACGATTATTGTCAAACTGAAATGATATTTGATATTCTATACAGCTTGGCTCAAAAAGTCACTTAACACCCTGGTACAAGACCACTGGAGCGTACAACGTGGAAATGGTGATGACCAATCGTAGCCAGGCCAAGGGGGAACCACATTGACGCCAGCCGCACGGTCGGCGGCCATCTTGATATCCGCCATCTTGAATTCAACTTCGGAATTTTAATTGGGAAGGGGGTGATATGATATATCAAATCAGGCTAGAATTTCACGAGAAATGCAATGGTGAAGGTTTTTTGATGTATCTTTAACCAGTAAAAAGTTATGACTGAATTCTTGTACCAATTTGCTCCTTTTCGAAGAGTTAGAAAAATGCCTTAAAATTTGTTTAGCGCATCGGTAACACATCGAGATCAAAGTGACGTCTAGGAAGATAAGTTCGCATGCCATTGCACATTATTTTAATCGGATACATCCATGATGAGCTGCGCTTTATGAATGGTTGTCGCGAACAATTACAGTGTGACGCTTCCATTAAATGAAAAGTCCTTCCAATTGGCAAGGCTAATGTTTATGTTCATAAGGAAGTTCATAAACAGAATATTCGATGATTTTTATCTGATAACCCATTTTTGACAGATCAAAGCTGAATGGTTAGTGCTGGTAAGTTAATGATGTGGCGTGCTGTGTGGAACATGATTGGTTAGTCAATTTTCATCAACGGAACCTTAAATGCTTAGGGTTACTTGGATTTGTTAAATAAACAGGTTTCTTCATCCTTGCTTATGAAAGAAGGTACTTTTTACAGAGCTTTTTTAATAGGGAGGAACACCAGTACACTATGGGAACGTTGTGAAGCAGTTTATGTCCAAAGTTAGTTATCAGATCACAAGGGTCGCATATTCTGTTTATGAACTTCCTTATGAACATAAACATTAATCTTGTCACTGTGAAGCACTTTTAATTCAATGGAAGCGTCACACTGTAAATTGTTTGCGACAACCATTCATAATGCGCAGCTCTTCGTGGATGTATCCGATTTAAATCGTGTGCAATGGCATGCGAATTTCTGTCCCTAGACATCACTTTGATCCCGATGCATTACCGATGCGCTAAACAAATTTTAAGGCATTTTTCTAACACCTCGAAAAGCAGCAAATTGGTACAAGAATTCAGTCATAACTTTTTACTGGTTCAAGATAAGTCGAAAAAACCTTCACCATTGCATTTCTCGGGAAATTCTAGCCTGATTTGATATATCATATCACCCCCTTCCCATTTAAAATTCTGAAGTTGAATTCAAGGTGGCGGACATCAAGATGGCCGCACCACGAGGCTGGCGCCAATGTGGTTCCCCCTTGGCCTGATAACGATTGGTCATCACCATTTCAACGTTGCGCACTGCAGTGGCCTTGTAGAGTCCAACACAGATATTTCTGACGTGCGATGCGCGACACAACTCAAGAAGCAGTGTTGCTAATGGAGCAGATAGAAAAATCGCTGCAGTGGGCCGATGCACAGCTGTTACGTACAACAAGAAAATTAGAGAATTGAGGTCTATCTAACGTTGAGTTTTAAACGTCATGCATTATTCCAGGACTAGGATTAATATGTACTAACAAGTGGCATTGTATGTAGCTACATACATATGGACTAGAAATTCGCAAAATATGAACTAACACATACGTAAAATCACCAAAAATGCTGCAAAGAAGACTTCTTCATACGATTCCTTATTTGAGTGATTCCAAACATAATAAAAAAATATTATTTTTCATTGCATTAATGCACTGGTGGCGTTCTAACTGTTCACTCCCAAAACCCGTATACACTGGCACGGAACTGCAACGGCAGATAATAACATGCCAACGTGTTAAACCGCGACAATTGGACCACAACACTCCTCCTCAAGCAGTATTATTATTTCCTCTCTGTGATCGTCGACAGTCGGTTGCCTTTGTTGTACATTTACAAACGATGCCGGCTTCCACAACAATAACAAGTACATATACTGCCACTAGACGATAAGCTGCGCGGCTTTTTCTTTTGCTATGAACCAGGGCCGGCGCTAGTCACTTTGCCTCCCTAGGCGGTGGCGGCAGATGCCGCTCCATTTCGACCCCCCCCCCCCACCCGTCATTACGCAGGAACGGGAAATTGAAAATCAATATATTCCTAAGTAAAACATCAAAATATAAAATAAATAATGAGACTTCTTATGCAATTTCAATACTATTAAGCGCAAAAGAATATCTCGCTGGACCACAGTTTTCAATAGGCTTATTTTTTTCTTCTCTTCAAATTTTGCCTCCCTGAAAATTTGACGCTCTGGGCGGTGGCACTGTTTGCCCTCCCCTTCCGCCGGCCCTGCTATGAACTTGGTTACCCATCAAAGCATGGCAATTTTAACACAGACAACAATACACATCGCATTAAGCAGCAAAAATGACAGCCTCCTCTATGCCATTTCTACAGGAACACGTGCCGGAGCCAAGAGTTGAAATGCTGTTGGAGCCACATAATTTATTTATTTTGAACAATTCCAAAATTATGAAATATGAACAATTTGTGAATTAAACCTGTTGAAATATGTAAAATTAAGTATATTTTCCTTAAATATGTAAAAGTAAGTATTTATTAAAGTTAGAAATATGGAAAAATATTGACATTAAAATGTACCATAAATCACTACAAACATTACTATTCGCAAAGATATCACAAAATTTCAGCGATATTTCGTCAAACTAAAAGTATGTATTTACCTATAAATCCTAGCCCTGATTATAACCAGTAGATAACATTGAATACAGCTATGGGTTCGGTAAATTGTCTACAGTTCAGAAGCACTCGCACACAACGTCAAACCGGTCAAATACTAAGTATAAAATAAAAATATGGCGCTTCCAATCCAACAAAACTCACCGTCACTTTTCCTGCCTTTCCCATTCCGTGACAGAAATAGTGCTTCATTATTACAGTTGGCAACACTAGTTACTAGCTAGCCAATGAACATGCACTGCATAAAAGAAGCAACCACTACGCCGTGCTATATTGCCACATTACCGTCCCTGCAGAATGGTGTGAACCGCGAGCTGGAGCGCTATTCAATTGTTTTCAATGATGTTTGCGCGAGTGTGTCCAGGAATGGAATGACAATATGGCAACAATAGCGAAGGTTGGCGATCAGGGTAGAACACGTGTTGATAAGAGAGGGGGGGACGAAACGAAAATTGGTATCTACGCAACGGCAAAGATATGAGTGTTCTACTCTACCGGGGGTGTTAAGTGACTTTTTGAGCCACCCTGTATATTCGAGCGTGGGAGATTCGATCGAGTTTGTGAGAGCGAAAGTGGTCTAATACAGAACTTTAACCCTCCCCCTTAAAATGACCCCCAATTGTCATTTTTGAGAGTAAAAAGTTCTAAATATACGAAATATCTTATTGTGTATACTATCCCCTTACAAAACAACTATGTACAGTCAAGGGCAAAGATAATAGTAGACAAATTGTCCATCGCTATTTTCTTTACTTTATTATTCTACATCCTGTGTTGTTTAAACGAACGAAATTCTGTTGATTGGAATCAGGTATTATCCTCTGAATATTGACGCTGTTATTTCAATCCATTATTATTACATTGCGTAAAAAAGACCGAATGAAAATGGCCATGGACAATTCGCATACTGTTTCTTTTGCTGTTGGGTGTACTATCCACCTTTACAATTCCAGCCCATCCCGAAAAAAAATCTTTTTACGCCAATGGCCATGGTGAAAGGGGAATTCCCTCCGGAAATTAAAAAGTTCACCCTGAAAATTTCAATAATGTGGCAGAACATTCGGACAACAGCTAACACATTTGGGCTGGTATAATGTAAGCTTCTATTGTTGTAACGAATTTCAACGTCTTGCACAAATTTAACGGTCTATCAGTCAACAGTGTGCAATGAAATGGTGTTGACGTGTTTTTCCCAATTAGCCTTACTGTACATAAAATGGAATTAAAACATCAATTCAATCAATCAGTTGCCGGACCTTGTGGCCGAGTGGTTAGCCCTTCGCGCTGCGACGCCAAGGGTCCCGGGTTCGAATCCTGGTCGGGCTTGGTTGTTTGTGAATGTCCATTCATCAATTTCATCATTTCATCACTCATCCCCATCTTCGCAAATTAGCCAAGAGGCACAAAACGCGAAGTAAAATTAACTAAATCAATCAATACAAATCAATCAATCAGTTATTGAATTTAAGTAGTCCAATCAACCCGGTTCACCAACAGAAAATGGAGCTCGGTGGAGCTCGCAGTGTTGCCAACTCCTCACTCGAAAAAAATCACCAAGGTTTTTCTTGGTCTAACCTAACCTAAAGCAAGGAGCTGGCAACCTTGCTTGAGGCTCTTGTAAGGCATAAGCCCTATTTCTCGCAGTGTTGCCAACTCCTCACTCGAAAAAATCACCAAGGTTTTTTTTTGGGTCTAACCTAGCCTAAAGCAAGGAGCTGGCAATCTTGCTTGAGGCTCGCCTTAATGGATTTCTCTCGTAAGGCATGAGCCCTATTTTCTTGCAGTGTTGCCAATATTTTACTCGAAAAAATCAACAAGGTTTTTTTTGGGTCTAACCTAGCCTAAAGCAAGGATCTGGCAATCTTGCTTGAGGCTCGCCTTAATGGTTTGCTCTTGTAAGGCATAAGCTCTATTTTCTCGCAGTGTTGCCAACATTTTACTCGAAGAAAAAATCACCAAGGTTTTTTTCTTGGTCTAACCTAGCCTAAAGCAAGGAGCTGGCAATCTTGCTTGAGGCTCGCCTTACAGTGCATAAAGCAAGAAGCTGGCAACCTTGCTTGAGGCTTGCTTTACAGTGCATAAAGCAAAGTTGCCAACCTACTGGTACTTTTGCCAACCTACTGGTACTTTTGCCATAGCCTTTTACAAAAGAGAGGAGAGAGAGAGAGGGAAGAGTTAAACAACCGACAGCTGCCAACACCCACCCTAACCTAACCTAACCTAACCTAACCTAACCCACCCTAACCTAACCCACCCTAACCTAACCTAACCTAACCTAACCTAACCTAACCTAACCAGATCTAACCTAACCTAAAGCAAGGAGCTGGCAACCTTACTTAAGACTTGCCTTACAGTGCATAAAGCAAGGTTGCCAACCTACTGGTATTTTTGCCATAATCTTTTACAAAAAAGAGAGAGGAGAGAGAGAGGGAAGAGTTAAACAACCGACAGCCTACCTACAGCTTTTTTTTTCCCTTGGTCTAACCTAGCCTAAAGCAAGGAGCTGGCAACTTTGCTTGAGGCTTGCCTTACAGTGCATAAAGCAATTTTTGGCAACCTACACACACTAAACAAGGAGAGCCGGCAACAAACACGCACTGCCGTAAAAGAGAGAGAGATGGGTGGATGGTAATATAGTATGTGTGTGCGTGTGTGCGTATAATATGTAGCATTATTAACTAGAGTGTGTTGGCAATTTACTTACAACTAAAAAAAAATAGAGATGCCAACTTTGCTGTAAGATGAAAAGAGAGAGAGATTTATGGCTGGCAACAGTGGTGGGCGAATACACCATATCGTAATTTTCCAAGTCCCGGCGGCCAATGTTTGTATATCGTGACCTTTGTAAACCTCTCTCGGGGGAACGATGTACCACACACGCGCGCGCGCGTATGTATTGTGACGCAAACAAACAAACAAAATAATAATTGTTGTTTTTTAGGATACCTGGCCCCTATAACCTCGCCAGGATGCGTGGTGCCCAGCCAAAAAAGTAAAGGTTTTCTAATGGCTGCGGTTATCTACAACCGCACCTCTGTAGATTTTCACGTGTTTTGTTTTTTTTTATTAAACTTCCATGAAACTCTACAGAGGACCTCCGTAATGCATGCAACGCGTACTAACGACTCTAGTGTTATTTGATGTGATATTTTTGGATATAGAGTTTTATTGTGAGATATAGATAAAAATAATTATGTTTATTATAATATTTTCTTGATGAAGATGGAGAATATGTGTGTGTTACAAATAAAGTTGCATGCTTTTTTTTTCTAGTGTGTGTGTGTATGTGTTTTTGATGTTTCGACAGCATCTGAAACGATAAAAAAAGAAATTTTATTGTTAATTTTCACGTGTAAAAAACAACAACAAATTTTTTTGTGCAAATTTTCTGATTGTCTCGTGCTATAGTGCAAAAAAGATATTGTAACTATTAACTAATAGTAGGGCAGTTTAGACAGTTGAGAAACCTCTTTTGGGGCTCAGGGGGCTCGCAGTGTTGCCAACTCCTCACTCGAAAAAAATCACCAAGGTTTTTGTTTTTGGGTCTAACCTAACCTAAAGCAAGGAGCTGGCAACCTTGCTTGAGGTATTTTCTCGCAGTGTTGCCAACTTCTCACTCGAAAAAATCACCAAGGTTTTTTTTTTGGTCTAACCTAACCTAAAGCAAGGAGCTGGTAACCTTGCTTGAGGCTTGCCTTACAGCGCATAAAGCAAGGTTGCCAACCCACTGGTACTTTTGCCATAGCCTTTTACAAGAAAAAAAAAAGAGAAAGGGAAGAGTTAAACAACCGACAGCTTACCCACAGCCTTTTTTGGTCTAACCTAACCTAAAGCAAGGAGCTGGCAACTTTGCTTGTGCAATCAACCCGGTTGACCGCCCTCAAGTAAAAATCAGCGTTGCCAACTCCTCACTCGAAAAAAAATCACCAAGATTTTTTTGGTCTATCCTAACCTAAAGCAAGGAGCTGGCAATTTTGCTTGTGCAATCAACCCGGTTGACCGCCCTCAAGTGAAGATTAGTGTTGCCAACTCCTCACTCGAAAAAATCACCAAGGTTTTTTTTCTTGGTCTAACCTAGCCTAAAGCAAGGAGCTGGCAATCTTGCTTGAGACTTGCCTTACAGTGCATAAAGCAAGAAGCTGGCAACCTTGCTTGAGGCTTGTTTTACAGTGCATAAAGCAAGGTTGCCAACCTACTGGTATTTTTGCCACAACCTTTTACAAAAAAGAGAGAGGAGAGAGAGAGAGGAGAGAGAGAGGGAAGAGTTAAACAACCGACAGCTGCCAACACCCACCCTAACCTAACCTAACCTAACCTAACCCACCCTAACCTAACCTAACCTAACCTAACCAGGTCTAACCTAGCCTAAAGCAAGGAGCTGGCAAGTTTACTTAAGACTTGCCTTACAGTGCATAAAGCAAGGTTGCCAACCTACTGGCATTTTTGCCATAGCCTTTTACAAAAAAGAGAGAGAGAGGGAAGAGTTAAACAGCCGACAGCCTACCTACAGCTTTTTTTTGTCTAACCTAACCTAAAGCAAGAAGCTGGCAATTTTGCTTGAGGTTTGCTTTACAGTGCATAAAGCAATTTTTGCCAACCTACATATACTAAACAAGGAAAGCGGGCACTGCCGTAAAAGAGAGAGATGGATGGATGGGAACACTACACGGGTTCAACGTCATCAAATAAAAATCGCCTTAATGGCTTTCTTGTAAGGCATGATTTCTATTTTCTCGCAGTGTTACCAACTCCTACCTACACTTTTTTTAGTTGGCAAGGGCTAGAGAGAGAGAAAAACTTATAGCTGGGAACGGTAATGAGCGAATGCACCATATCGTAATTTTCCAACTCCCGGGGGTTAATGTTTGTATATCGCGACTTTTGTAAACCTCTCTCGGGGGAACGATGTGCCGCGCACACACACACGCACACACGCGCGCACGCGCACGCGCATATGTATTGTAACACAAACAAACACACAAAATAATAATTGTTGTTTTTTAGGATTCCTGGCCCCCATAACCCCGCCAGGAGTGCGTGGTGCCCAACCAAAAATGTAAAAGTTTTCTAATGGCTGCGGTTATAGATTACCGCACATCTGTCGAGTTTCACGTGTTTTTTTTTTTTCCCCAAACTTCCATGAAACCCTACAGAGGACCTCCGTAATGCATGCAACGTGTACTAACGACTCTAGTGTTATTTGATGTTGTGATATTTTTGGATATAGAGTTTTATTGTGAGATATAGATAAAAATAATTATGTTTATTATAATATTTTCTTGATGAAGATGGAGAATGTATGTGTGTGTTACAAATAAAGTTGCATGCTTTTTTCTAGTGTGTGTATGTGTTTTTGATGTTTCGACAGCATCTGAAACGATAAAAAAGAAATTTTATTGTTAATTTTCACGTGTAAAAACAACAACAAATTTTTTTTGTGCAAATTTTCTGATTGTCTCGTGCTATAGTACAAAAAAGATATTGTAACTGATAACTAATGAAATTGATATTTGTAACTGATCTGAACTAGTGAAATTCGTATTGTACCATTGTAACTGATTGTGCTAGTACAGAAAATTTCTTATTGTGCAAGAAAAGATGTTAAAAACCTTGTTAAAACTGCTCTGTGACCCTCTCGTTCTTCACGTCGTAGGCGAAGGACTTCTCTGCAATCAGGATGACACTGCATAGGGTATCCTCGGGCAAGGCATCGTGGAACTCGCAGACGACCTTGATGTTGGTTCGATCGTTGACCACAACCTTCTTTCTCTTAGATGTGTTGATGACGGTCATGGGTCTCCGTGCTTTGAACTCGCTGGGCGTGTAGTACATGTCCACGCTTCCCTCGGTCACGCGTTTGTAAGCCGTGTAAGCTTCGTAAAGTTTGAGGTAATCGTTTTTGGTCACGTCGAGGTTGTAATTTTCGCGCGGGAACACTTCGTTGCGTCCATTCTTCAGATAAACGTTCTTGATCTTGCAGTCGTCGAACTTGCTGGAATCTTTTTCCTGATTCTTGTCCCTCCCGGTCTGAAAGAGCACTACGACGAAATCTGGCATGTCGAACTGTATGTTGTTGAACTGCGTCGTCACGTCGAATTCCATGTGACTTCCCGACGCCATCTTCTGCACGCACTGGTAACCGTGAAAGTGAATCGGCACCTGCGGACTTTTCAAGATCTCCGCTTTGTACTTGAGGGCGTAGTTCGTTTCGTATTCCACCACCGGCATTCTCAATTCCATGCTCCGGATGACGCACTTGGCTGCTTCGGGTAGAGTGTTGGCTATCGGCGTGGTGCCGTCCGGACCCAAAGTAGAGTATCGCATCAGTACGTCGTTGTCGTTGGCCGCTCTTCGAAACGTAACGCGCAGTCCCCCCTTCCACATGATCTCCTTGTAGTCCGAGAAGAAACCAGGCAGCAGACGCATGGGAAAGAGCACCGTGTGACTTTTCGTCGATATTTTGGTCCCGGCTTCGAATCCTCCCGCTTGGTAGTACGCTGCGTCCGTTTTGGATAATTTCAACGTTCCCACCGCCGTCGACGTGATGCCTGGATAATCTATTCTGTCGATGACGGTGTTGTGTTTCCTCACCTCCACCTGGGAGAACAGGTGAGGCACGAAGTTGTCCACGAGTATCAAGTTTGCTGCTGCAGGAAACGCGTCTCCGCTTTCTTTCTTCACCACATCGAATTGAAGGTAGAGGTCCGGTCTGTGAGGATGAACGAACCCATCCCCTACGTCCACGTCGTATTCGATCTCTCTGTTCGCTTCGTTCAGATTGGCGAACGTGCGACGGTTGGGAGGGAAAGATTGCAATTCGTAACTTTCGATTTGCTCCATTTTACATGTATGGTTATTTATTATACGTTAATCTCCACGATGGCCGTCGTCGTTGCACCTGCGAAATCCACCACGTCTCCTTTCTCGTTCGTCACCACCAACTCTATGTCGTCTATGCGGTTGCGACATACTGGAAAATAGATCGGCGAAGAGGGCGTGTAGATGATCGGTTCCATGAACTCGGAACTTGGTTTGAAAGTGGCTATGATTCCCGTCTGCTTGTGACTTCCTAACAATCCGTCCGAAGATTTCGTGATCATACCTTCGGCCACGTTACAGTGTACGTTCAGAGTCTCTATGGCCAAGAATTTAGGAATGTTGGTTGCTACGTGCTTGATGCCAGCTTCGAGTTTGGTGTTGTTCTCGAAACCTAAAAGTTCTCCCATGGTGCCCAGGTCCACGGTCTCCGTCGCGGATAGGATTTCCACTCTGTGCGTGACCGAATTTTGAGAAAGGTATGTGCCTTTGGGTAACTGAGCTTGCAAAGTGGAAAGATTGTATTGTCCTGGCGTGACGACGATGTGTTCGCTTCCGACGCTAATTTTGTTGTTGTGATGCGTAACATTGGGTATGAGGTACATGCTGTAGAATGCACGCAGAGCCACGGATTTAGGATAGACGATGTCGTCGTGCAGCGTGAGTTTCAAGATTGAAGATTCGCTCGTGAGATGGAACACGCCCATCCTAGTGATGCTGTTTGAGGTTCCACAATGCTTTCTGGAAATCTTCGACCGTAGGGTTATTTATTTTAGAGAGAAACGCGAGCACGGAGAGGCAGAGATGACCGCAGTTCACGTCTCCGAAATCTTGAATGCGTTCGTCGTTGTAGTATATAGAGGTTTTGTTCGTTTTCAGATAATGAACTAAATTTGTAGGTGGAACACCTCCGAAAGAATCGAAAACGAATGCTTTATCATTGTTGTTTTTGTGGTAACATATCCAATGCGTGCCTGGATTTTCTTGACCGTCCAAGTTGACTACTCCGCATTCTCTTTTTTTGACGCTTGAAGGTAACGAGTCGGACATGAAAACTCCTCTGAAGTGTTTGATTTGTAACGGTTCGATCAGAGATTCAATGTCTCGGTTGGTGAGTGCTTCTGTTTCTTTTTTTTAAACTTCTTCATCACGCCCTTCCCTTTCTTCTCCATGGCCAGGTTGTGACGTTTCTGTTCTTCCAACTCGGCTTTGTTCTTCTTCGAGTCGATGACGGTTTTCGCGATGGCGGCACTTCCGCCGGCCAAACTTCCAACGGCCCCCAATGCTGCCAGGATGGCCGGGATGCTGAATATGAAACCTCCGATCTTTTGCTGTTTCCGCGAACGCTGCAATCTTTTCAATTGAGGTGTGCTGAGCAGCAATTTCATTCCGTGTCCTTTCGACAAGCAAGAACGTTTCTTCTCGCGTTGTTTCTTGGTGAGTAACCCATCGAGGGTACCTAGATTTTTAAGATTGGAGTATGGTATCTGGTACACGACACCCTTGGGCTTCATGTTGATGCTCTATGTGTTATTTTCACGGTATGTTATTTATATATATATTCTGAGATTTTTTCTTGTGTAGTTTTTTACGGTATGTTATTTATATATTTTCAAGGCCTCGCAGTTGTTACACAAATTCTATTACGTGCTTTGTTTTCTTGCCAAGAAGTTCCTTTGTCCCCTTGTACACAATTCGAGTTTTGTTCTCGATTAAAATAGATAGCTTCTCGTCTGATAACATGTTAGCGTATCGATCTGGTAAAAATAGACTGTATTGTGCGTTGAGCAACAGGCGTACCTTGGGACCATACTGGGTAGAAACGATTGAACCGGAAGTTATCGTGTAAGGTTTGTCGACTTCCAATTCCTGAATTTTTACATACTCGACTGACAAATTTAGCATTTGTTTTAATGCTTGGAGATCACTTATTTTTTCAGTCGTCATATCAAAAAAAATTTCAGAGTGTTAGAGAGAAATTTAATTGTTTTTCACGATGTGTGTTATTTATATATACCGAAGATTATTTATTTATATATCAAGTTTTTTTTGACACGTATATATATTATTATTTTTAACAGAGGAAGAAAGTCCGTGCTTCGGAAAACGCGATGATGTGCGTAATCATATCTTCCCTCTCCTGCATAGACTTGTACCAATCATCTCTGTACCGTCTTCTTCCCTGCATTGCCTCGTGCAATTCATCGAACCTATCGTTTAATTTCTCCCCTGCAGCCGAAAGCAGAATGTTGAGATCACCGCACCTCAGGCCGCTGATCTCCCGAAGACGGTCCTTGAGAACTATTTCACACGGAATTCGAAATGCCGGCGTTGTTCTTGCTATGATTACAAGTTTATTAACATCTCCGTTAACTACCTTTTTGAATATTTTAGATAGTAATTCGTGCGGCAAATCAGTTATGCGAGACATGTTGTTATTATTATTATTTTTTACGGTATGTTATTTATATACCCCACCCCAATTTTTGTTTCGTGTTCATGGCGATGGTGGTGCCTAGTGCGGCGACCCGTTTACCCAGCGATGCGTCTCTGCTCACGAACCTTTCGAAAGCTACATGTTCCAATTTTTTGTCTGCTTCGTGACGTGCGTCCAGATCCGTCTGCGTGGTGTTGTAGGCGATGTCGTGATCTTTGCATGCCGCGTCCAACGGATTCACACCCTTGTCTCCTCTCTCCAATCTTTTCTCGAGTTTGGTACCCGGTCCGCAGTACTGGTAGCCAGGTAGATGCATCTCGAAAGGTAACTTGTTGATGATGTCGTTCACGAGTCCCTTTCCTTCGGCCACGTTCCAAAATTTCGGAGGTAGCGTGTTGATGATTTTGATCAGGTAACCTATGCCCTTGTCGTCGTTCACGATGAAGTTGGAAAGTTTCGTGCTGATCATGTCTACGATGCCAACCTTCTCGTTGTAGAAATTACGATTGCCTGCATTCTCCTCGCCGGCTATCACCAACAATCGGTCCACGAGTTTCCTAACGTCGTCCACCCAAACGAATTCTTTGGGTAACGTGTTGTAGCGTTTGACGCCGCTGCCCGTTTTGACCTGGTTCCAAATCGGTTTGATGAGATTCCTGTACTTCTCGCCGCTGCTCGATTTCACCCTATTCTGCGAGGCGTCGTTGTTCTGGTACAAGGCATCCGTCATGATCAGAATTTCCTTGTAACTTTGGTAATCTTCGTCGGTGTAATCTTTCGGCTGCTTTTTGGCGACGAGTTCCCACAGTCCCACCGTACCCGGATACCTGGTCCAACTATCCTTGTCGCCTAAATTGACTTTAATGTCGTTGCCTTCGAAGGTCACCTTCGATTTCCCAATCTTCCACACCACACCGCCGCCTTCGCTGGTTTCCATGCTGGGATACAATCCGAACACTTCATCCTTGTCGAATTTCCCCGTGCTCAGGTAGTCTCGTGCCAAAGGTCCCAACTCGATCTTATCCGAAGACGACGTGCTGCCTATGGCTCGACGTCGTGCCGGTTCATCCTTCAGTTCGAACGGCGTCGAAGGAATGCTCGAAATAGGCGTGGGTACGGCGTAACTTTTAGCTGCGAGCGGTACGAGTTCATTAATCAAATTTTTATTTTGTTCCGTGACACTTTCAATTTCTTTACCTAGACTGCTGATGGCATCGATCACGGGATGATCCTGACGTTTCTTCTCTTCGTAGAATCCGCGATTCTCGGATTTCCAACCTTTGAAGCGTTTCGCGAGGTAATCGCGAAGCTTCAGATTTTCGTCTTCGATTTTTCGTTTCGTCATGACGTTATTTATACACGTCGTTTCTCACAACGTTGCAACGTTTAGAAAGTCGTTGATTTTGTTTCTGTATTTTCCGTCGTTGGGTTTCCTCGTCATGTCGATCGTAGCGAATCCGAAATCGTCACCGTTCCAGCAAGTAGAGCAGCAGCGTTCCGAAAATAGATTGTAGTTCATGTCTCCGCCTACGTAGTCATCGTACGCGTGCTTGAGGTTGGTGTGATCTTGACGAAACAAACATATGAAATTAGCGTTGTCGCGTACTAACTGTTTTGGAATTTTGGAAAACGTTTGAGCTAGGTAGAAACAATCCATTCCTTTGTGACGACCTTGCGTGAAAAAGTTGCGAATTTCATTTTGATTTTCCAGGATGGCGTCGTCGAACACGACGACTGAATTTTCACGACAATCGTCGAGTGGTTTTATTTCCGAGGCGAACGTTGCAATGTCCAGACCATCGTACAGTTTCATCAGTTGCTGGTATTTAGATTGCTCCAAACTTTTCGAGAACACGTACAGGTGCCTGTTTTTCCAATTTAACCAATTCGGTGCGAGGAGAAAATTGTCCACGAGCAGTGTCGTTTTCCCACACCCCGAAGGACCTACGATCAGACAGCGGATGCTGTCGGGAAGCAACTCACCGTTCTTTTTCTTCGTTTGACTTTCCGGATCCGGTAGACGCTTCACCACGTTCCACGTACTCACAAGATCACTTCGTTCGCGTCGATCCAACTCTTTTCCGGAAGTCCCAGCCATTTGACAAACAGTTTGTCACCTTTCCTACGCAATACTTTCTCGATGAGGTACGTGTCGGGGTGTTTCGTTTTAGAGAGTTCCTCTTCGTAAAATCTTCCTTTCAAAATCTCGCCGCTACTATCTTTTATTATATACGTGTGTCGGTTTCCGGGTAGAACTCGAACCACCGTAAAAAGTTCCGTGCTCCAATTTTTTGTGAATCCCTTCTCGAAGGTGCGTTTGAATTTGCTGATCCTCACCCGGTCTCCAATTTTGTATTTAGCTTTTTTTGTCGTGGGTGTGTACTTTGGACAGTAAACGGTAGAAATTAAACGCTGCTCGTCAGACTTGGTAACGTCGGCTGGCTTCATGCCTATCGTTCTGTGTACCGTGTGATTATAGGTGTCGACGAGTTCCGGCAGGATGTCGACCCATTTGTAATTTCCCCGAAGCGTGAATCGTTTCCACATGTGAGTTTTCAAGGTTCGATTGAATCTTTCCACGATGCTGGCTTTGATGTGACTGAAGGTCGAATAATGTCGAATGCCATGTTTTTGAATAAATTTTTGGAATACAGAGTTGTAAAATTCTTTACCGTTGTCCGTTTGCAGAAACCGAGGTCGTCTGCCACCGCTTTCGCGAAAAATTAATTTGAATGCTTCCGTGACGCACGTTCCCGTTTTCGCCTTCAAAGGTAGAGCCCATGCGAATTTCGAAAACGTGTCTATGACGGTGAGAAGGAACTTGTTGCCCTTGTTCAATTTATGAACGTTTTTCAAATTGCCACTGCTCATCTCCACGAGGTCGCTTTGCCAGAGGTCGTCGATGCCCTTGGTTACCACAGCCAAACGTTCGTAGTTGCGGCGTGCAGGTTTATGCAATTCTTCGACGATGGCTTGCCTAGACATTTTTTTTAGAGATTACGTTTCAAGAGAAGCACAAGCGTGATGGGATTCAAAGAAGGTGGCACCTCGCTCGTGTTTTGAATGATCAGCTTATCGCCGGCACTCACGTCGAAAACGGTAAGATCTTCGTCTTCGTGTATTTCATATATGTTGCGCGTTTCGTTCCAACGTGCCAGAGGAATGTTTCCTGCTTTCTGGACACCACGATTCGATATCAAAGTCATGGTGGGAACGCTAGCTTTTCTGCCGTGAGACCAGTACGAAAATTCGTTTATCTGAATCGTGCCATCGAGGAGAAACTTGTAGTACGGATGATAAGGATGCAACATGTACAGTTTGTTACCTTCGACGAACGTGGAGATTCTCTGTTGATTGGGAACGCTGTTGATTTCGATGGCTTGCAGAGAATGCAGTTTAGCGAATTTAGTGTCGACGCCGAGCAGATTACTGTGAACTTGTCCGAGTTTATTTTCGATGGGCAGCAAATGCTCGATTATGGTATCCGCTACGGCAGAAAACGACGGTTTGATTTTCACTTCCACGTTCAACTGCTTGTAGTTTTCGTTGAGTTCTTGCAACTTGGCACCGAAAGAGGTCAGCGTCGATTCCTGCGTGGATTCCAGCACTCCGACTTGATCTCTGATGTTGACGACGATGTTCTGAAGGTTCTCGACTTGATTCAATTTCGAGCTCTTCTCGGTAAGATCGTTCACAATGCTTCGCATCTCTGTAAACTGCGTGTGAAGGTCGGCGACGCTCTGCGAAGTGGGCAGCGTCGACACCAGCGAACTAATTTCGTCCCGAATCTCTTCCACGTTCGCCGTTTCCGTTTCCAGTCGTTTCAGCATTCGAGATATGTTTCTTTTCAAAGCGTGCAATTCTTTGGAGGTGGGGAGATTGGCCACTTTACTCTCGAGATCGCTCAATGAACTTTTGATGTCGCTCGATTCGGATAGTGCCGTCACCGCCGTTTTCAATTTTTCCAAATCTTCGCTCGAAGGCACGCTCGTCCGTAATGATTCCAAGTCACCCTGTATGTTGTCGAGTACGTGATGAAAATGAGCGAGATTCGTTTCGACGTTCAAATTTTCTAAATATTCGATCTTCTGCTGAACCGTGCTCAACGTGTCTTGAATGCTCGTCAACGCTCTCGCTTCAGCGTGAATATTTTTAATTTCTTCGTTGATCAATTCCAAGGACGCCTGAAGCGTAGCGATGGTGGTTTGAATGTGTTCGAAATCTTGATAGGCCTCCAATTGAATTTTTATGTTCGCGACGCTTTTACCGATGACCTGCAGTTCGTCCGACGATGGTAGGTTCGTCATTGTATCTTCCAAAGTCTGCAACTTGGATTTAATTTCTTCCAACGTGCTGGTGAATTCTTCTTGTAATTTGGAAACGACGACATGCAAGCGTTCTGCGTCTATATCGCTCACGACGGTTTGAAGTTCAGAGAAATTCTTTTCTATTGCGGAAGTTCGTTCTTCGATTTCGAGTTTCAATTTTTCCAAATCTTCATTTTTCGATTGAAATTGCTGTAATTTGGCCAAATCATTTTGAAGCGAATCCACGCTCAACTGTATATTTTGAACGCTGTCGTAAGAAGGTACGTCGACATAATTTTTTATCAGCGTTTTCAGTTCGGAATCGATTTTCAGAATGGGGTCGAGACATTGCGTTTGGAGCGTAGCGATTTCCGACTCTAAACTTTTGTTTAAGGTTTCCTGCAAAGCGATCAAATCGGTCCTCAACTTCTTAACTCGAATGTCCAACATGAGAATCTCTTCTGCGTGGTCTACACGCTTGGTGTTGCCGAAAATGTCGTTAGGCATTTTGGTTAACGGTTATTTATAATAGGATAGACGATTCGTAATTCTACGAAGAGAGGAATGAGTTTGTCGTAATCTCCGAGGAGTTCCACGTAAAGATAATCTCCTGCAGACACATCGTACGTAATGTTAGAAAGCATCTTGTCGTGCTTCATTCGAAAAATGTTCTTGCCGGTAGAAATTTTGATTTCGCCTGCGTTTTCCGGATTCACGGTGATTTGAAGTTTCCCGTCGATCGGAATTTCGTAGAAATGTAAATTGTTATTAAAAACATAAAACATCTTGCCCACATCGTCATTCAGTTTCGTCCAAATGCTGTTGAGGTGAATGATCAACAGACCGTTGAGTTTAGGTAACACGGAAGGTAAGACTTCATGATCTGGTATGGTTTCCATAATGATCTGTTTTTTTGAAACAGAACAAATTCATAGGCATGCTGGTTATTTAAGAATACAGTCAAAGTTTCTTGTAATGACAGTCAAAGTGTTTTTTTTTTGTTTTTTTTTGTTTTTATGAATCTTCTGTTGAAGATGGACATATGTTGCAGGTTTTGCTTTCTGCTAAGCGATAGTGCCCCCACGGCAATGTGTGAATACCACACTCGAGAACGCACCTCTTATCGTCGTTGGGATCCAGGGCAATTTTTCTAACTTTGTTTGTGGTGATGATATGGTCGGCGCTCTGGATGCGCTGTTCTTCTCTTAGAACCGACGACCTGGTCTTGAGGCAATCGACAAAGTCCTCGAATGCAAGATGCTCCCGAACCACCTGTCTGCCGACACCCTTGGCCTTCTTGGTAACGCTGCCCTCGGCTTTGATGGCATAGGCCTTGGCGCGAAGACCCGCAAACTCGAGAATTACATCACCGTCCTTCTCGTCTTTGAGTTTGCCAGGCACTTTTTTGTTTCGGGGCAGGATGCCGTACTGGTTCGGCTGGGGATAGCCCGAGGTGTCGAAGAGGTTGACCAAAGATGGTACCGTGACTATATCCCCGTATGCATCGGCTGAGTGGACTTGGTACACCAAGCTGTCCGTGTCCGTGTAGAGAAGTGAGATGTTGTGGCTATAATGTGGACGTAATATGTCGTAGTACGTCTC
The DNA here is from genome assembly GCF_977018435.1 of Lepisma saccharinum. NCBI lineage: Eukaryota > Metazoa > Arthropoda > Insecta > Zygentoma > Lepismatidae > Lepisma > Lepisma saccharinum. The sequence goes on along the minus strand of NC_139256.1, from coordinate 27,559,632 downwards.
GAACATGTGCAGCTTGCTCAGGTCTAATACTGAGGCACCAACATAAATTGGCTTGTCGAGCCTCACCTCACTCTTCCTCATATGCACCAGAGCAAGCTGCTCATTATAAATGGTCCTCGATTTAAATAATGGGTTTGCTACGAGCCTGCGACATTGTGCTTTCCTCGTTACCAATTTTATGTCCATGCGATTCCGTACATTCTCCATAGTTTTGCCAAACACCGCATTATTCATTAACTTGAAGAAATCGCGATCAAAATCAGAAGTGGCGACTGTGCGATGTTCGGTGTTGAGCTCGATGTATGGCTTCAACCATGGAGAATGCTCGAACTTGAGGATGTGGTGAACTGCGTGGACGGTAACCCCTTGCTTCATCAACCACCGGAGATTCTGGTAGTGCAGGACATAACGCTCTTTGGACTCGAAATCCATGACGATCTTCTTCTGGTTGGAATCGGGTGGACACTTGAACTCGGGTGCAGGGGGAAGATCGCTGAACAAATCCTGCAGCTTCTCGGAGAACTCAAGGTCCACCTCGGCGAAGAACCCATGTTCCGAATCGTCGAAGCTTTCGACGTCGAAGTTGGAAGGGTCAGCCCACTCGAAGCCTCTAAAAGGGAGTGGCTGCATCATGGAGTGTCCGTAGAGGTTATTGACGTCCGTGTACATGATGTAGCTGGACGGTTGTGAGGGGTCGTAGCCGGTGGCCATGTGGTGATTGTTGGCGTGCGAGTGTCGCTGCGACACCTGGACCATTCCACCCCGCACGGCACGTTCCACAAACAGCATCATGTCCACGTCCGAAAGAAGCTCCAGCTCGATCTTCGTCACCAGAAACATGGCTGACCACGCCAGTCCGGGGAGACTGTAGAAGTAGGCAGGGTCCAGCTGGTAGATAGTCTTGGCGGTCGCACGGAACGTCTGGAACACGTCGGCGAGGAGCGTCACATCAAGTCTGAGGTAGGCGTCGTGGTAGTCCCCGAGAGTTCGACAGCCCAGCTCGTGCCACATGGACTGGGCATGGTGATATTCCTCGTCGGTGATGTTCGAGCCTCGCAGCTTGCTGTAGAAGTTTGCTCGAGGAGGTAGCGACGTCTCTGCGAACTTGGAAGGGTCTGTGATGTATTCGTAGGGATAGACACCCTTACGCTTGAAGAGACCTGCGTCCAAGTTCGGAAAGTTTCCGGAGGTAATGAGCATTTGCTCGTCGCTAAGCTTCCCTGCGAGAGCATCGAGGCTGGCCGGGAGGAACCTCAGGGAGTCGAGGAAGCGAAGCTCGACGGTAGAGTGTGTTCCTGAGATTCGCACCCACTTGCTCAAGCTAATGTAACGCTCCTCGTTCTGCGCCAGGACGTTGATTCGCATGTCGTCGTAGCCAAAATGAGGTACCAGATGGTGGAAGTCGTATCCCGAGCCATTATGAAAAAACACAGGGATGAAGCGCGGGTCCCGGGCCATGAGGTTGCATCCGTTGCACCATGGACCTACATACCTACCGTTAAAGTGATCGTGGTGTTGGACTTTACGGTTGTTGGCGGTGTACTCCTTGACGCAGACAGGGCAAGCGATGGCCTCGTCGTGTCTACGCTGATCGTCGGGAGACAGTGGGAGCATAGACTTGGGGGCCAACAGTACCTTCCCTATCTCGTTGGCCTCGACAACCATCCTCTCGAGGAAGTGTTTGGCTGCGTCGGGGCCACGGTACACGTAGGGCTCGGGGGCAATATGCTGGTCACGTCGCACCACAACGTATGCGAAACTGGATGCCTCGTGGAGTTGGTAAGGGGTGGTGGAGGAAACTTCGGGATCGGGATCGCAAGTGGACAGGGGTTTGAGGAAGGCTTCGAAATCCGCGATGATGATAGCGGGATGCTCCACCATGGCACCGTGCATGTGGAAACGCTCCACAGTGCCAGGTTTGGGCAAGACTGCCACACCCGGCTCGTTGGCATTGCAGTAGATCTTGTGGCGAGCGAGCTTCTCTGCAGCGATGTTTGGACCTCTGATGTGCTGATAATCCTGCTGTTTTTGATTGTCAAAAGTTGACAGGCACCTGCGACAAACTTCTATGCTACCATCATGCTTGCTTTTTTGGCTCGACACCAACCGGGAGAGCGAACGGATGAGGGTGTAGTGGTGATGGGTCTCGTCCTTGATGAGCAGAAGATGAATTTCCTGCGCACCATCAACATTTACGTCGCTCACCCGGATGGGGTACACCGCATTTTCGTCAGTGAGACCGTAAACGTTGATAGCCAACCGCGTACGAGCCTCGAATTTTCGAATGTCCGAAAGCGCCACCGGGTAGTCGATCCCAGCCATCGCAACTTCCAGCTCTGACTCGTAGGGTAGGTAGTGGTTAACTCGGCGTGGTTGGTTTTTCCGGTCGACAGGGTGCAACGCTGCCAGAACACACCATACGAAGCACTTGGCGTCACTGTTCTGAATGTTCAGGACGGCCTTCTTTGCCACAATGGTAGGTGGTAAGCGGACGTAGCTGGAGGCGGAGAGAGGCACGAACTTACAAAGTTTGACGCACAGTTCGTGAGGCTCGCCACACAGCGAACCCCCCGAGCCTTTAGCTTGATGTTCCTCCTGTTTTGCCACCAGCTCATCGGCAAACTGGTTGTAGATAACCTCGAGGTTGTCGACATCCGCCAGATGCAGCGTTTTCGCCTTGGTGTTGTGGCAGAAGCTGTAAATTTCGTCAGACGGGTTCTTGTACTGGCAACGTAGCGATGCGTAGAATTTGGTGGAGTGCATTGCAAGCGCATCACCGAGGATGGAAATAATTTCGGCTTGCACGTTCTCCAAAAAGCTACGCACGTCGCATGAGCCCTCCGAAGTGAGGACAAAGTCCTCCAACGAACGCTCGAAAGCAGTCTGGTTCGCTTTCGCCACAGGCTTGACGCGTTTGGCGGATGGTGGCGAGTCGGCTTCCGCTTTCCTCTTGGTCGAGCTGGTCGACGGTTGTGGAACAGGTGTTCCGACGACAACTTTGCATGATGTTATATGCCTCTTCATATTATTAATGGTAATATGTATACCGCACCTGGGACATGGTTCGGTGGCAGCCAAATGCTTGCCTGGCACGCAGGTGCGAAAATGTCTTGCAAAACGTTTGCTTGATATGGTTCTCTTGCACACAGGACAACTTTTCATGGAGCGCATCTTGTTGAAAATATTTGTGGGTATGTTATTATATATATATAGTGGAGTGCTACAAAATAAATACTGTGCAATAATTCACAATGGTGTTGGGTTTGGTGGGAGTGTGCTATTTATGCTACTTCTTGCTTCTTAATAAAACCTGTAAATAATTGAAAAAAATATTTAAGCTTGTGTATAGAAAACACAAACGGCTGCGCGTGCGTGTGTGCGTGTGTGTGTGCGTGTGTGTGTGTGTGGCACATCGTTCCCCCGAGAGAGGTTTACAAAAGTCGCGATATACAAACATTAGCCCCCGGGAGTTGGAAAATTACGATATGGTGCATTCGCTCATTACCGTTCCCAGCTATAAGTTTTTCTCTCTCTCTAGCCCTTGCCAACTAAAAAAAAGTGTAGGTAGGAGTTGGTAACACTGCGAGAAAATAGAGATCATGCCTTACAAGAAAAAACCATTAAGGCGATTTTTATTTGATGACGTTGAACCCGTGTAGTGTTCCCACCCATCCATCTCTCTCTTTTACGGCAGTGCCGGCTTTCCTTGTTTAGTATATGTAGGTTGGCAAAAATTGCTTTATGCACTGTAAAGCAAACCTCAAGCAAAATTGCCAGCTTCTTGCTTTAGGTTAGGTTAGACAAAAAAAGCTGAAGGTAGGCTGTCGGCTGTTTAACTCTTCCCTCTCTCTCTCTTTTTTGTAAAAGGCTATGGCAAAAATACCAGTAGGTTGGCAACCTTGCTTTATGCACTGTAAGGCAAGTCTTAAGTAAACTTGCCAGCTCCTTGCTTTAGGCTAGGTTAGACCTGGTTAGGTTAGGTTAGGTTAGGTTAGGGTGGGTTAGGTTAGGTTAGGTTAGGTTAGGGTGGGTGTTGGCAGCTGTCGGTTGTTTGACTCTTCCCTCTCTCTCTCTCCTCTCTCTCTCCTCTCTCTCTCTCCTCTCTCTTTTTTGTAAAAGGTTGTGGCAAAAATACCAGTAGGTTGGCAACCTTGCTTTATGCACTGTAAAACAAGCCTCAAGCAAGGTTGCCAGCTTCTTGCTTTATGCACTGTAAGGCAAGTCTCAAGCAAGATTGCCAGCTCCTTGCTTTAGGCTAGGTTAGACCAAGAAAAAAAACCTTGGTGATTTTTTCGAGTGAGGAGTTGGCAACACTAATCTCCACTTGAGGGCGGTCAACCGGGTTGATTGCACAAGCAAAATTGCCAGCTCCTTGCTTTAGGTTAGGATAGACCAAAAAAAATCTTGGTGATTTTTTTTTCGAGTGAGGAGTTGGCAACGCTGATTTTTACTTGAGGGCGGTCAACCGGGTTGATTGCACAAGCAAAGTTGCCAGCTCCTTGCTTTAGGTTAGGTTAGACCAAAAAAGGCTGTGGGTAAGCTGTCGGTTGTTTAACTCTTCCCTTTCTCTTTTTTTTTCTTGTAAAAGGCTATGGCAAAAGTACCAGTGGGTTGGCAACCTTGCTTTTTGCGCTGTAAGGCAAGCCTCAAGCAAGGTTACCAGCTCCTTGCTTTAGGTTAGGTTAGACCCAAAAAAAAAACCTTGGTGATTTTTTCGAGTGAGAAGTTGGCAACACTGCGAGAAAATACCTCAAGCAAGGTTGCCAGCTCCTTGCTTTAGGTTAGGTTAGACCCAAAAACAAAAACCTTGGTGATTTTTTTCGAGTGAGGAGTTGGCAACACTGCGAGCCCCCTGAGCCCCAAAAGAGGTTTCTCAACTGTCTAAACTGCCCTACTACTAATGAAATTGACATTTGCAACTGATCTGAACTAGTGAAATTCGTATTGTGCTATTGTAACTGATTGTGCTAGTACAAAAAATTTCTTATTTGTGCAAGAAAAGTTGTTAAAAAACTTGTTAAAACTGCTCTGTGACCCTCTCGTTCTTCACGTCGTAGGCGAAGGACTTCTCTGCAATCAGGATGACACTGCATAGGGTATCCTCGGGCAAGGCATCGTGGAACTCGCAGACGACCTTGATGTTGGTTCGATCGTTGACCACAACCTTCTTTCTCTTAGATGTGTTGATGACGGTCATGGGTCTCCGTGCTTTGAACTCGCTGGGCGTGTAGTACATGTCCACGCTTCCCTCGGTCACGCGTTTGTAAGCCGAGAACGCTTCGTAAAGTTTGAGGTAATCGTTTTTGGTCACGTCGAGGTTGTAATTCTCGCGCGGGAACACTTCGTTGCGTCCATTCTTCAGATAAACGTTCTTGATCTTGCAGTCGTCGAACTTGCTGGAATCTTTTTCCTGATTCTTGTCCCTCCCGGTCTGAAAAAGTACTACGACGAAATCTGGCATGTCGAACTGTATGTTGTTGAACTGCGTCGTCACGTCGAATTCCATGTGACTTCCCGACGCCATCTTCTGCACGCACTGGTAGCCGTGAAAGTGAATCGGCACCTGCGGACTTTTCAAGATCTCCGCTTTGTACTTGAGGGCGTAGTTCGTTTCGTATTCCACCACCGGCATTCTCAATTCCATGCTTCGGATGACGCATTTCGCCGCTTCGGGTAAAGTGTTGGCTATCGGCGTGGTGCCGTCCGGACCCAAAGTAGCGTATCGCATCAGTGCGTTGTTGTCGTTGGCCGCTCTTCGAAACGTGATCCTCAGTCCTCCCTTCCACATGATCTCCTTGTAGTCCGAGAAGAAACCAGGCAGCAGACGCATGGGAAAGAGCACCGTGTGACTTCTCGTCGATATTTTGGTCCCGGCTTCGAATCCCCCGGCCTGGTAGTACGTTGCGTCCGTTTTGGATAATTTCAACGTTCCCACTGCCGTCGACGTGATGCCTGGATAATCTATTCTGTCGATGACGGTGTTGTGTTTCCTCACCTCCACCTGCGAGAACAGGTGAGGCACGAAGTTGTCCACGAGTATCAAGTTTGCTGCTGCGGGAAACGCGTCTCCACTTTCTATCTTCACCACGTCGAATTGAAGGTAGAGGTCCGCTCTGTGAGGATGAACGAACCCATCGCCTACGTCCACGTCGTATTCGATCTCCCTGTTCGCCTCGTTGAGATTGGCGAACGTGCGACGGTTGGGAGGGAAAGATTGCAATTCGTAACTTTCGATTTGCTCCATTTTACATGTATGGTTATTTATTATACGTTGATCTCCACGATGGCCGTCGTAGTGGCACCTGCGAAATCCACCACGTCTCCTTTCTCGTTCGTCACCACCAACTCTATGTCGTCTATGCGGTTGCGACATACTGGAAAATAGATCGGCGAAGAGGGCGTGTAGATGATCGGTTCCATGAACTCGGAACTTGGTTTGAAAGTGGCTATGATTCCCGTCTGCTTGTGACTTCCTAACAATCCGTCCGAAGATTTCGTGATCATACCTTCGGCCACGTTACAGTGTACGTTCAGAGTCTCTATGGCCAAGAATTTAGGAATGTTGGTTGCTACGTGCTTGATGCCAGCTTCGAGTTTGGTGTTGTTCTCGAAACCTAAAAGTTCTCCCATGGTGCCCAGGTCCACGGTCTCCGTCGCGGATAGGATTTCCACTCTGTGCGTGACCGAATTTTGAGAAAGGTATGTGCCTTTGGGTAATTGAGCTTGCAAAGTGGAAAGATTGTATTGTCCTGGCGTGACGACGATGTGTTCGCTTCCGACGCTAATTTTGTTGTTGTGATGCGTAACATTGGGTATGAGGTACATGCTGTAGAATGCACGCAGAGCCACGGATTTAGGATAGACGATGTCGTCGTGCAGCGTGAGTTTCAAGATTGAAGATTCGCTCGTGAGATGGAACACGCCCATCCTAGTGATGCTGTTTGAGGTTCCACAATGCTTTCTGGAAATCCTCGATCGTAGGGTTATTTATTTTAGAGAGAAACGCGAGCACGGAGAGGCAGAGATGGCCGCAGTTCACGTCTCCGAAATTTTGAATGCGTTCGTCGTTGTAGTATATAGAGGTTTTGCTCGTTTTCAGATAATGAATTAAATTTGTAGGTGGAACACCTCCGAAAGAATCGAAAACGAATGCTTTATCATTGTCGTTTTTGTGGTAACATATCCAATGCGTGCCTGGATTTTCTTGACCGTCCAAGTTGACTACTCCGCATTCTCTTCTTTTAACGCTTGAAGGTAACGAGTCGGACATGAAAACTCCTCTGAAGTGTTTGATTTGTAACGGTTCGATCAGAGATTCAATGTCTCGGTTGGTGAGTGCTTCTGTTTCTTTTTTTTAAACTTCTTCATCACGCCCTTTCCTCCTTTCTTCTCCATGGCCAGGTTGTGACGTTTCTGTTCTTCCAACTCGGCCTTGTTCTTCTTCGAGTCGATGACGGTTTTCGCGATGGCGGCACTTGCACCGGCCAAACTTCCAACGGCCCCCAATGCTGCCAGGATGGCCGGGATGCTGAAAATGAAACCTCCGATCTTTTGCTGTTTCCGCGAACGCTGCAATCTTTTCAATTGAGGTGTGCTGAGCAGCAATTTCATTCCGTGTCCTTTTGACAAGCAAGAACGTTTCTTCTCACGTTGTTTCTTGGTAAGTAACCCATCGAGGGCACCTAGATTTTTTAGATTCGAATATGGTATCTGGTACACGACACCCTTGGGCTTCATGTTGATGCTCTATGTGTTATTTTCACGGTATGTTATTTATATATATATTCTGAGATTTTTTCTTGTGTAGTTTTTTTACGGTATGTTATTTATATACCCCACCCCAATTTTTGTTTCGTGTTCATGGCGATGGTGGTACCCAGTGCGGCGACCCGTTCACCCAACGATGCGTCTCTGCTCACGAACCTTTCGAAAGCTGCATGTTCCAATTTTTTGTCTGCTTCGTGACGTGCGTCCAGATCCGTCTGCGTGGTGTTGTAGGCGATGTCGTGATCTTTGCATGCCGCGTCCAACGGATTCACACCCTTGTCTCCTCTCTCCAATCTTTTCTCGAGTTTGGTACCCGGTCCGCAGTACTGGTAGCCAGGTAGATGCATCTCGAAAGGTAACTTGTTGATGATGTCGTTCACGAGTCCCTTTCCTTCGGCCACGTTCCAAAATTTCGGAGGTAGCGTGTTGATGATTTTGATCAGGTAACCTATGCCCTTGTCGTCGTTCACGATGAAGTTGGAAAGTTTCGTGCTGATCATGTCCACGATGCCAACCTTCTCGTTGTAGAAATTACGATTGCCTGCATTCTCTTCGACGGCTATCACCAACAATCGGTCCACGAGCTTCCTAACGTCGTCCACCCAAACGAATTCTTTGGGTAACGTGTTGTAGCGTTTGACGCCGCTGCCTGTTTTGACCTGGTTCCAAATCGGTTTGATGAGATTCCTGTACTTCTCGCCGCTGCTCGATTTCACCCTATTCTGCGAGGCGTCGTTGTTTTGGTACAAGGCATCCGTCATGATCAGAATTTCCTTGCAACTCTGGTAATCTTCGTCGGTGTAATCTTTCGGCTGCTTTTTGGCGACGAGTTCCCACAATCCCACCGTACCCGGATACCTGGTCCAACTATCCTTCTCGCCTAAATTGACTTTAATGTCGTTGCCTTCGAAGGTCACCTTCGATTTCCCAATCTTCCACACCACACCGCCGCCTTCGCTGGTTTCCATGCTGGGATACAATCCGAACACTTCATCCTTGTCGAATTTCCCCGTGCTCAGGTAGTCTCGTGCCAAAGGTCCCAACTCGATTTTATCCGAAGACGTGCTGCCTATGGCTCGACGTCGTGCCGGTGCATCCTTCAGTTCGAACGGCGTCGAAGGAATGCTCGAAATGGGCGTGGGTACGGCGTAACTTTTAGCTGCGAGCGGTACGAGTTCGTTGATCAAATTTTTATTTTGTTCCGTGACACTTTTAATTTCTTTACCTAGACCGCTGATGGCATCGATCACAGGTTGATCCTGACGTTTCTTCTCTTCGTAGAATCCGCGATTCTCGGATTTCCAACCTTTGAAGCGTTTCGCGAGGTAATCGCGAAGCTTGAGATTTTCGTCTTCGATTTTCCGTTTCGTCATGACGTTATTTATACACGTCGTTTCTCACAACGTTGCAACGTTTAGAAAGTCGTTGATTTTGTTTCTGTATTTTCCATCGTTGGGTTTCCTCGTCATGTAGATCGTAGCGAATCCGAAATCGTCACTGTTCCAGCAAGAAGAGCAGCCTTCCGAAAATTGATTGTAGTTCATGTCTCCGCCTACGTAGTCATCGTACGCGTGCTTGAGGTTGGTGTGATCTTGACGAAACAAACATATGAAATTAGCGTTGTCGCGTACTAACTGTTTTGGAATTTTGGAAAACGTTTGAGCTAGGTAGAAGCAATCCATTCCTTTGTGACGACCTTGCGTGAAAAAGTTGCGAATTTCATTTTGATTTTCCAGGATGGCGTCGTCGAACACGACGACTGAATTTTCACAACAATCGTCGAGTGGTTTTATTTCCGAAGCGAACGTTGCAATGTCCAGACCATCGTACAGTTTCATCAGTTGCTGGTATTTGGATTGTTCCAAACTTTTCGAGAACACGTACAGGTGCCTGTTCTTCCAATCTAACCAATTCGGTGCGAGGAGAAAATTGTCCACGAGCAGTGTCGTTTTCCCACACCCCGAAGGACCTACGATCAGACAGCGGATGCTGTCGGGAAGCAACTCGCCGTTCTTTTTTTTTTTCTCGTTTGACTTTCCGGATCCGGTAGACGCTTCACCACGTTCCACGTACTCACAAGATCACTTCGTTCGCGTCGATCCAACTTTTTTCCGGAAGTCCCAGCCATTTGACAAACAGTTTGTCACCTTTCCTACGCAATACTTTCTCGATGAGGTACGTGTCGGGGTGTTTTGTTTTAGAGAGTTCCTCTTCGTAAAATCTTCCTTTCAAAATCTCGCCGCTACTATCTTTTATTATATACGTGTGCCGGTTTCCGTGTAGAACTCGAACCACCGTAAAGAGTTCCGTGCTCCAATTTTTTGTGAATCCCTTCTCGAAGGTGCGTTTGAATTTGCTGATCCTCACCTGGTCTCCAATTTTGTATTTAGCTTTTTTTGTCGTGGGTGTGTACTTTGGACAGTAAACGGTAGAAATTAAACGCTGCTCGTCAGATTTCGTAACGTCAGCTGGCTTCATGCCTATCGTTCTGTGTACCGTATCATTATAGGTGTCGACGAGTTCCGGCAGGATGTCGACCCATTTGTAATTTCCCCGAAGCGCGAATCGTTTTCACATGTGTGTTTTCAAGGTTCGATTGAATCTTTCCACGATGCTGGCTTTGATGTGACTGAAGGTCGAATAATGTCGAACGTCATGTTTTTGAATAAATTTTTGGAATACAGCGTTGTAAAATTCTTTACCGTTGTCTGTTTGCAGAAACCGTGGTCGTCTGCCACCGCTTTCGCGAAAAATTGTCTTGAATGCTTCCGTGACGCATGTCCCCGTTTTGGCTTTCAAAGGTAGAGCCCATGCGAATTTCGAAAACGTGTCTATGACGGTGAGAAGGTACTTGTTGCCCTTGTTCAATTTATGCACGTTTTTCAAATTGCCGCTACTCATCTCCACGAGGTCACTTTGCCAGAGGTCGTCGATGCCCTTGGTTACCACAGCCAAACGTTCGTAGTTACGGCGTGCAGGTTTATGCAATTCTTCGACGATGACTTGCCTAGACATTTTTTTAGAGATTACGTTTCAAGAGAAGCACAAGCGTGATGGGATTCAAAGAGGGTGGCACTTCGCTCATGTTTTGAATGATCAGCTTATCGCCGGCACTCACGTCGAAAACGGTAAGATCTTCGTCTTCGTGTATTTCATATATGTTGCGCGTTTCGTTCCAACGTGCCAGAGGAATGTTTCCTGCTTTCTGGACACCACGATTCGATATCAAAGTCATGGTGGGAACGCTAGCTTTTCTACCGTGAGACCAGTACGAAAATTCGTTTATCTGAATCGTGACATCGAGGAGAAACTTGTAGTACGGATGATAAGGATGTTACATGTACAGTTTGTTACCTTCGACGAACGTGGAGATTCTCTGTTGATTGGGTACGCTGTTGATTTCGATGGCTTGCAGAGAATGCAGTTTAGCGAATTTAGTGTCGACGCCGAGCAGATTACTGTGAACTTGTCCGAGTTTATTTTCGATGGGCAGCAAATGCTCGACTATGGTATCCGTTACGGCAGAAAACGACGGTTTGATTTTCACTTCCACGTTCAACTGCTTGAAGTTTTCGTTGAGTTCTTGCAACTTGGCGCCGAAAGAGGCCAGCGTCGATTCCTGCGTGGATTCCAGCACTCCAACTTGATCTCTGATGTTGACGACAATGTTCTGAAGGTTCTCGACTTGATTCAATTTCGAGCTCTTCTCGGTAAGATCGTTCACGATCCTTCGCATCTCTGTAAACTGCGTGTGAAGGTCGGCGACGCTCTGCGAAGTGGGCAGCGTCGACACCAGCGAAGTAATTTCGTCTCGAATCTCTTCCACGTTCGCCGTTTCCGTTTCTAGTCGTTTCAGCATTTGAGATATGTTTCTTTTCAAAGCGTGCAATTCTTTGGAGGTGGGGAGATTGGCCACCCTACTCTCGAGATCGCTCAATGAACTTTTGATGTCGTTCGAATCGGATAGTGCCGTCACCGCCGTTTTCAATTTTTCCAAATCTTCGCTCGAAGGTACGCTTGTCCGTAACGATTCCAAGTCACCCTGTATGTTGTCCAGTACGTGATGAAAATGAGCAAGATTGGATTCGACGTTCAAATTTTCTAAATATTCGATCTTCTGCTGAACCGTGCTCAACGTGTCTTGAATGCTCGTCAACGCTCTCGCTTCAGCGTGAATATTTTTAATTTCTTCGTTGATCAATTCCAAGGATGCCTGAAGCGTAGCGATGGTGGTTTGAATGTGTTCGAAATCTTGATAGGCCTCCAATTGAATTTTTATGTTCGCGACGCTTTTACCGATGACCTGCAGTTCGTCCGACGATGGTAGGTTCGTCATTGTATCTTCCAAAGTCTGCAACTTGGATTTAATTTCTTCCAACGTGCTGGTGAATTCTTCTTGTAATTTGGAAACGACGACATGTAAGCGTTCTGCGTCTATATCGTTCACCACGGTTTGAAGTTCAGAGAAATTCTTTTCTATTGCGGAAGTTCGTTCTTCGATTTCGAGTTTCAATTTTTCCAAATCTTCATTTTTCGATTGAAATTGCTGTAATTTGGCCAAATCATTTTGAAGCGAATCCACGCTCAACTGTATATTTTGAACGCTGTCGTAAGAAGGTACGTCGACATAATTTTTTATCAGCGTCTTCAGTTCGGAATCGATTTTCAGAATGGGGTCGAGACATTGCGTTTGGAGCGTAGCGATTTCCGACTCTAAACTTTTGTTTAAGGTTTCCTGCAAAGCGATCAAATCGGTCCTCAACTTCTTAACTCGAATGTCCAACATGAGAATCTCTTCTGCGTGGTCTACACGCTTGGTGTTGCCGAAAATGTCGTTAGGCATTTTTGGTTAACGGTTATTTATAATAGGATAGACGATTCGTAATTCTACGAAGAGAGGAATAAGTTTGTCGTAATCTCCGAGGAGTTCCATGTAAAGATAATCTCCTGCAGACACATCGTACGTAATGTTAGAAAGCATCTTGTCGTGCTTCATTCGAAAAATGTTCTTGCCGGTAGAAATTTTGATTTCGCCTGCGTTTTCCGGATTCACGGTGATTTGAAGTTTCCTGTCGATCGGAATTTCGTAGAAATGTAAATTGTTATTAAAAACATAAAACATCTTGCCCACATCGTCATTCAGTTTCGTCCAAATGCTGTTGAGGTGAATGATCAACAGACCGTTGAGTTTAGGTAACACGGAAGGTAAGACTTCATGATCTGGTATGGTTTCCATAATGATCTGTTTTTTGAAACCGAACAAATTCATAGGCATGCTGGTTATTTAAGAATACGGTCAAAGTTTTTTTTTGTAATGACAGTCAAAGTGTTTTTTTTTGTTTTGTTTTGTTTTTTATGAATCTTCTGTTGAAGATGGACATATGTTGCAGGTTTTGCTTTCTGCTAAGCGATAGTGCCCCCACGGCAATGTGTGAATACCACACTCGAGGACGCACCTCTTATCGTCATCGGGATCCAGCGCAATTTTTCTAACTTTGTTTGTGGTGATGATATGGTCGACGCTCTGGATGCGCTGTTCTGCTCTTAGAACCGACGACCTGGTCTTGAGGCAATCGACGAAGTCCTCGAATGTGAGATGCTCCCGAACCACCTGTCTGCCGACACCCTTGGCCTTCTTGGTAACGCTGCCCTCGGCTTTGATAGCATAGGCCTTGGCGCGAGGACCTGCAAACTCGAGAATTACATCACCGTCCTTCTCGTCTTTGAGTTTGCCAGGCACCTTCTTGTTGCGGGGCAGGATACCGTACTTGTTTTGCTGGGCATAGCCCGAGGTGTCGAAGAGGTTAACCAAAGATGGAACTGTGGCTATATCCCCGTACGCGTCGTCCGTGCGAACGTGGTACACCAAGCTGTCCGTGTCCGTGTAGAGTAGGCTAATATTGTCGTTATAGTGCTGGCGTAGTTTCCCATAATATATTTGAAACATGTGCAGCTTGCTCAGGTCTAATACTGAGGCGCCAACATAAATTGGCTTGTTGAGCTTCACCTCGCTCTTCCTCATATGCACCAGAGCAAGCTGTTCGTTATAAATGGTCCTCGATTTGAATAACGGGTTTGCTACGAGCCTGCGACATTGTGCTTTGTTTGATATTAGCCTCACATCTACACGATTCCGTACATTCTCCATGGTTTTCCCGAACACCGCATTGTTCATAAGCTTGAAGAAATCCTTATCAAGCTCAGACGTGGCTGCGGTGCGGTGTTTGGTGTTGACTTTAATATATGGACGCAACCACGGAGAATGCTCGAACTTGAGGATGCGGTGAACTGCGTGGACCGCGACCCCTCGCTGCATCAACCACCGGAGATTCTGGTAGTGCAGGACGTAATTCTTCTTGGGCTCGAAATCCATGACGAGCTTCTTCTGGTTGGAATCCGGTGGACACTTCAACTCGGGTGCAGGGGGAAGATCGCTGAACAAATCCTGCAGCTTCTCGGAGAATTGCAGATCAACCTCGGCGAAGAACCCATGTTCCTAATCGTCGAAGCTTTCGATGTCGAAGTTGGAAGGGTCAGCCCACTCGAAGCCTCTAAAGGGGAGTGGCTGCATCATGGAGTGTCCGTAGAGGTTATTGACGTCCGTGTACATGATGTAGCTGGACGGTTGTGAGGGGTCGTAGCCGGTGGCCATGTGGTGATTGTTGGCGCGCGAGTGTCGCTGCGACACCTGGACCATTCCACCCCGCACGGCACGTTCCACAAACAGCACCATGTTCACGTCCGAAAGAAGCTCCAGCTCAATCTTCGTCACCAGAAACATGGCTGACCATGCCAGTCCGGGGAGACTGTAGAAGTAGGCAGGGTCCAGCTGGTAGATCTTCATTGCGGTCGCACGGAACGTCTGGAACACGTCGGCGAGGAGCGTCACATCAAGTCTGAGGTAGGCGTCGTGGTAGTCCCCGAGAGTTCGACAGCCCAGCTCGTGCCACATGGACTGGGCGTGGTGATATTCCTCGTCGGTGATGTTCGAGCCTCGCAGCTTGCTGTAGAAGTTTGCTCGAGGAGGTAGCGACGTCTCTGCGAACTTGGAAGGGTCTGTGATGTATTCGTAGGGATAGACCCCCTTACGCTTGAAGAGGCCGGCGTCCAAGTTCGGAAAGTTTCCGGAGGTAATGAGCATTTGCTCGTCGCTAAGCTTCCCTGCGAGAGCATCGAGGCTGGCCGGGAGGAACCTCAGGGAGTCGAGGAAGCGAAGCTCGACGGTAGAGTGTGATCCGTAGATTCGCACCCACTTGCTCAAGCTGATGTAACGCTCCTCGTTCTGCGCCAGGACGTTGATTCGCATGTCGTCGTACCCAAGATGCTTGACGAGGTGGTGGAAGTCGTATCCCGAGCCATTGTGAAAAAACACAGGGATAAATCGCGGGTCCCGAGCCATGAGGTTGCATCCGTTGCACCATGGACCAACATACCTACCGTTAAAGTGATCATGGTGTTGGACTTTACGGTTGTTGGCGGTGTACTCCTTGACGCAGACAGGGCAAGCGATGGCCTCGTCGTGTCTACGTTGATCGTCGGGAGACAGTGGGAGCATAGACTTGGGGGCCAACAGTACCTTCCCTATCTCGTTGGCCTCGACAACCATCCTCTCGAGGAAGTGTTTGGCTGCGTCGGGACCACGGTACACGTAGGGCTCGGGGGCAATGTGCTGGTCTCGTCGCACCACAACGTATGCGAAACTGGATGCCTCGTGGAGTTGGTAAGGGGTGGTGGAAGAAACTTCAGGGTCGGGATCGCAAGTGGACAGGGGTTTGAGGAAGGCCTCGAAATCCGCGATGATGATAGCGGGATGCTCTACCATGGCACCGTGCTTGTGGAAACGCTCCACGGTGCCAGGTTTGGGCAAGACTGCCACACCTGGCTCGTTGGCATTGCAGTAGATCTTGTGGCTGGCAAGCTTCTCTGCAGCGATGTTGGAGCCTCGAACATGTTGGTAATTGTGTTGATCCTGTCCGTCGAACATTAACAAGCACCTGCGACACACCTAGACGTGGTGACTATCACTGCTCCGCTGGCTCGAAACAAGTCTAGAGAGGGAACGGATAAGGGTATAGTGGTGATGGGTCTCGTCCTTGATGAGCAGAAGGTGAATTTCCTGCGCACCATCAACGTTTACGTCGCTCACCCTGATGGGGTACACCGCATTTTCGTCAGTGAGACCGTAAACGTTGATGGCCAACCGTGCACGAACCTCAAACTTTCGAATGTCCGAAAGCGCCACCGGGTAGTCGATCCCAGCCATCGCAACTTCCAGCTCTGACTCGTAGGGTAGGTAGTGGTTAACTCGGTGTGGTTGGTTTTTCCAGTGGACAGGGTGTAATGCTGCCAGAACACACCATACGAAGCACTTGGCGTCACTGTTCTGAATGTTCAGGACAGCCTTCTTTGCCGCAATAGTAGGTGGTAAGGGGACGTAGCTGGAGGCGGAGAGAGGCACGAACTTACAAAGTTTGACGCACAGTTCGTGAGGCTCGCCACACAGCGAACCCCCCGAGCCTTTAGCTTGATGTTCTTCTTGTTTTGCCACCAGCTCATCGGCAAACTGGTTGTAGATGACCTCGAGGTTGTCGACATCCGCCAGATGCAGCGTCTTCGCCTTGGTGTTGTGGCAGAAGCTGTAAATTTCATCGGACGGGTTCTTGTACTGGCAACGTAGCGATGCGTAGAATTTGGTGGAGTGCATTGCAAGCGCATCGCCGAGGATGGAAATAATTTTGGCTTGCACGTTCTCCAAAAAGCTACGCACGTCGCATGAGCCCTCCGAAGTGATGACAAAGTCCTCTAACAACCGCTCGAAAGCAGTCTGGTTCGCTTTCGCCACAGGCTTGACGCGTTTCGTGGGTGGTGCATTGATGGAGGCTGCTTCTGCCTTCCTCTTGGTGGAGGTCGAAGGCTGGGCCCCAGATGTATTTTTGCTTAGACAATTAAGCTTATGCTCCTTGACATACGCAATTGTGATCTGTATATTGCATCCGGAACATAGTTCAGTGGCAGCCAAATGCTTGCCTGGCACGCAGGTACGACAATGTCTTGCAAAATGTTGGCTTGATTTGGTTTTCTTGCACACAGGACAACTTTTCATGGAGCGCATTTTTTTGGGGGGTATGTTTATTTATATGTGATCTGTTGGTGGTAGAGTGTTTACAAAAAAAAAATGCCTTACGAGAAAAATTTTGTAGGCTAATTCTAATTAGTGTTAGTTTGAGGGGTTTATTTATATATGGGTGACGTTGTTTTCCTCAAATATGTGTTTTAATCAACCCTGTAAAAAAATTTAAAAAAATATATAAGAAAAATATGATTGTAGATAGAAAAAAGCACAATAAATATTGTATGCATGTGTAATTCTATTTAGCTTATTTTTGCTAGACACGAATCTTCTTCAGATTTTATTGCCCATTAGTATATTTTTCTACCAATCTAGTAGAGGTATGAAACTATGAAAATGTACTTGTTTATATATATTCTATTGTTTCGGCTGATATAATAGCAAATATATATATATATATATAGCTATTTTGAAATTCTAAAACTTTCAGGTATACTTATTTTTACATGCAAACATACATCATAAAAAATTACACAATCGTATTTTTTTTCCATACACACATTTTTTTATTTTCAGAAAACAAAGTTATTTTCAGAAAACAAAGATATTTTCGATTTTTTTAAATCAAACAATAAACATTATTTGTGTTTATAGTATTTGTCGGGCAATAGCAGATAAAACAAGAATGGGTTTTCTACGACCCCCAGTTTACGAGTTACAAAACAACTTAGAAATCACATCTTGAAATTTAAATTTAAAATAACTCGAAAACAGTAAGCACTAATCATTATGTTTCCAATAGGTTGTAGAGTACATTTAATTTTTTATCAAATGTCATTAAAATTTTCGAAATAGGGTAAAAACTAAGCCAGCAAATCAAGTTTCTCAAAAAATAAAAAAATTGTCTATATTTTCGAAACTTGAGGGGGTGGAATCGATTTTATTTGCTAGTCGTATAGTTTTTGTCAAATCCTATCCAACAAACCTAAAATCATCATCCTAGGTCAATTAGGAACCAAGAAAATCAATGTCTTGGAAAACATCTTAAGACAAATATCTTAAGAAAATTTTCTTGACAGACCGGAAGTAACATCTTGACAGACCGGAAGTCGACTTTCTTAAAGATTAAGACAAATATCTTAAGATGTTTTTCCAAGACATTGATTTTCTTGGTTCCTATGGGGCCTAGAACCACGCAACTTTGGATTATGTATATACCGTTGTTTTTTCCTACATATTCACTAGGGCTCGAAAGTGCGGTGGTTGTGTTGTTGCCTTGTAATCAAGAGGTCCTAGGTTCGAACCCGATAAAAGTACATAGTGGTTCGGGTCCTATTTTAAAAAACTGTAGGCCTAGTCCCGATTAGCCTTACTGTGCATATGTGAATATAGGAAAGTACAATGCAAAGTCAGCAATGTGTGATGTGGTCAGCACCAAATATTTTAATTTTATATGTATATTTAAGTTTCATGCATAAACATGGCAGTTTTCCTATATGCTTTTATGGTATGGTGCTATGCACGGAGGAGCACTTTATTTAAGCATATTTAACTTCTCTTTCCATCTCTCAATCTATTCATATTTGACACGGTCATTGCAAGTCGGCCATTTTGTTTACGTAGCAATTAGGCTTAAAAAAACTTTGGCCGTGTCCGGATTGGCAAGCGCTCCGTCCAGTTCTCTCCCGTTGCTCTCGCGTGCCGTCGAAGTCACGTCCAAGTCGTCCGAATCTGCATGTCCCCTTGTAGTACGGTTGTCACTTTTCCCGCCAGGTGTCAGCTCGAACTTCACCCACCGCGCTCTGGGGCGCAGGCGCATCGCACGGAAGCAGAAGGCAGACGCCAAACAAACATGACAATGATTTCCACCTATTTACTACTCATATTAAAAATGTAACACGCTATTTCATCATTTACAATTTTTCTGCATTCAATATTATCGATAAAATGTTAAAGTATAACTGAGTTTTACATCCTCTAATCAGTAAATGTTGTCTGTACAAAGTGAAAATAAGAATATGGCTGCCAAGCGCAGCGTCACAGGGAGTTCAAGCGTGCATCTGTCGCTCCTCTCTGCTCCCCCCACCCTCCGACTCCACGTCTGCCGCGAATTCGGACAACGGAGGTTGGCTGAGTCCCCGGATGGAACGGTGCTCTAGGTGACATCTGCTGTCGATTCGGACGCGGCCTTTGACACACTCATTGCAAGTCGGCCATTTTGTTTACGTAGCAATTACATTAAAAAACTTTACACCACATTATTGTTATTTTTTTGTGAATGCTTGTTGTGATAAAAAAACATAATTAGATATATTTTATTTAATTTTATGTTTAATATCTTTTCTGTGTATAAAACTAAATAATAATAAAATTCGAAACACTATGTACCTCCACTAAATATCAAACGCACAAAAAAAAACAGGCTAACACACGCAAAATTATACTGGTCTGCCAGACGCCAGAGCCTCGTTACTCTACAGTCCAGGGTGTACTACGCAGAAGTGAGGTTAACTGTTGGGCGTCTTACCAGAAAGTCGTCCTCTTACACCCCGCATATTGCTATTTTGCATATGCGGGGTGTATATAGTAATATGTAATAAATATATATATAAAAAAAGCAAGAAAAAAAAAGAGAGATACATGCAACACACTTAAAACTTGTATACTTTCTCTCTCTTCTTTTTGCGTGCAACACTACCTATTTATATAACACAAAGCCAACTCATCCAAGCTAACAAAACAAATTTACTCACGTTAGTTAATTTCAATCACAATCACAATGTTCATCTTGCAGCTCACAATGTTCTCCTTGCAGCTCACAGAGTAGAATGATGCTTTATTAGTCAGAATAGAGGAAGCTCGCTTGTGTGATCTCCCGTTACATGCCTGCCTCCTGCCCCACTCCCCCTAGTTGTTATAAAATGGTGACGGAAGTGTGTACATGTTTCTTTTCTCCCCGTCTTTTTTTTTTTTTTTGGTTTATGAATAGAAGCAGGAAACTTGGTTCTGGCAGCATCAGTGATGGGTAATGTGAAAGTCTGTGACGGTCTAATGTTAATGCCCTCAAGCTTCTAGTTTTATTAGTCGATGAGTAATATGTAGGTTAACAACGTGGACTAGTAGAAATCTGCTCTGTCGGCATGAAATTCCATCATTATTGTTAGCATTTAAAAAAAACAGGAAGTACATCCGCCACTGTGAATAGCCAGAAATGCTGCCCCTCCCAGTCATCCATCTCTCTTACAATAGCGTGTGTGTGTGTGTGTGTGTGTGTGTGTGTGTGACACATCGTTCCCCCGAGAGAGGTTTACAAAGGTCACGATATACAAACATTGGCCCCCGGGACTTGGAAAATTACGATATGGTGCATTCGCTCATTACTGTTGCCAGCCATAAATCTCTCTCTCTTTTCATCTTACAGCAAAGTTGGCATCTCTATTTTTTTTTAGTTGTAAGTAAATTGCCAACACACTCTAGTTAATAATGCTACATATTATACGCACACACGCACACACATACTATATTACCATCCACCCATCTCTCTCTCTTTTACGGCAGTGCGTGTTTGTTGCCGGCTCTCCTTGTTTAGTGTGTGTAGGTTGCCAAAAATTGCTTTATGCACTGTAAGGCAAGCCTCAAGCAAAGTTGCCAGCTCCTTGCTTTAGGCTAGGTTAGACCAAGGGAAAAAAAAAGCTGTAGGTAGGCTGTCGGTTGTTTAACTCTTCCCTCTCTCTCTCCTCTCTCTTTTTTGTAAAAGATTATGGCAAAAATACCAGTAGGTTGGCAACCTTGCTTTATGCACTGTAAGGCAAGTCTTAAGTAAGGTTGCCAGCTCCTTGCTTTAGGTTAGGTTAGATCTGGTTAGGTTAGGTTAGGTTAGGTTAGGTTAGGGTGGGTTAGGTTAGGTTAGGTTAGGTTAGGTTAGGGTGGGTGTTGGCAGCTGTCGGTTGTTTAACTCTTCCCTCTCTCTCTCTCCTCTCTCTTTTTTGTAAAAGGCTATGGCAAAAGTACCAGTAGGTTGGCAAAAGTACCAGTAGGTTGGCAACTTTGCTTCATGCACTGTAAAGCTAGCCTCAAGCAAGGTTGCCAGCTTCTTGCTTTATGCACTGTAAGGCAAGCCTCAAGCAAGGTTGCCAGCTCCTTGCTTTAGGCTAGGTTAGACCAAGAAAAAAACCTTGGTGATTTTTTCTTCGAGTAAAATGTTGGCAACACTGCGAGAAAATAGAGCTTATGCCTTACAAGAGCAAACCATTAAGGCGAGCCTCAAGCAAGATTGCCAGCTCCTTGCTTTAGGCTAGGTTAGACCCAAAAAAAAACCTTGGTGATTTTTTCGAGTAAAATATTGGCAACACTGCAAGAAAATTGGGCTCATGCCTTACGAGAGAAATCCATTAAGGCGAGCCTCAAGCAAGATTGCCAGCTCCTTGCTTTAGGCTAGGTTAGACCCAAAAAAAACCTTGGTGATTTTTTTCGAGTGAGGAGTTGGCAACACTGCGAGAAATAGGGCTTATGCCTTACAAGAGCCTCAAGCAAGGTTGCCAGCTCCTTGCTTTAGGTTAGGTTAGACCAAGAAAAACCTTGGTGATTTTTTTCGAGTGAGGAGTTGGCAACACTGCGAGCTCCACCGAGCTCCATTTTCTGTTGGTGAACCGGGTTGATTGGACTACTAATTTATACTTAATTTACTAATTACGTATCAGAGGGTGTCGGGTACCCTATTCTACACCTTCGAATTTTGAATATTTTTTTTTTCATTATGAAGATTATGTGATCCTATCTGTGAATTTAAAAAAAATTAGAGCGCGGAAAGAAGTAATTACGACTGTACAGCCGTTTAAAGTTGCGATTTTGTCGTTTGAAATTGTACTAATTGTACCGGAGCCAAACCGTATCTACAAACAGACGTGTGGGTACCATACAGTGATGTGCGTCTACGCGTAAACAACGATAGTCTACATTCTACACGTAGACTATTTTATACACGTAGATGACGTAATCTATGTAAACAACATGGCGAAAGGTGATAACTTAGCAAAGGGCGCCGTGGAAGTAAAGCAAAATTATACTACGTATCAGTTGCTGATGTGTGAGGAGAATTTTTCATACTCTTACTTCCAAATTCGAACAATTTCTCACCTAGGAAAAACCTAACATAGGAAATATTCTAGTGTTTTATGGGAAAAAGACCACGCTTGCCTCACGACTGCCATCTGTTGTTGTTTTTTTGAATACTATTTATCTTCTTCCATAGTTGATAATAGAAGAGAAGATAAATTTTGTTGTAAATAGGACTATTTTCATTTCGTTAGGAACCAATATAGTTGAAAATGTCACTTTTCTTTCATGGAACTCTTGAAAATGCACTTTAGATTGTCTACATAGTTTATGTAAACTACAACCCAATGTAATCTACGCGTAGATTACGTATAGATAACGCATGTAGACGTAAACGTATAGTCTACGGCACATCACTGGTACCATATATCCACGTGCGAGTTCTTACAAGAGTTGGCAACATTGAGGGGAAGTGGGTTGGCCACACGCCTCGTTAAGATTGTGAGAGATATAAGATCAGAGTTTCTTTACGTTTGTCTAGAACTTTAGAATAAGACAAGATACAATGCCTATTCTAGCATCTATAATAGTGGAAAAGACACATTTAGAAATACAGTTACACACTCAAACTCAAATCAGAAGAGCAACAAGCCACGATAATTAACAAGTTGAAGGTGCACCAAGTTAAATTTAGTAAGAAACGTACGTATTCATTTCAAAAGATCTGCCTCTTCCCTAATGTCTGACGAAGCTACTCTAAAGTTGCTAAGCAACCGCTGATATTGTCTTCTTCCCTTTATGAGTTTTCCTTTATTGTTGAGACCTCCAACTCTCTTAACAAAGAAGAAATCGATTTGTTGATTTGTATTGGAGTGGACCTGTTTCCCTTCACCAGCAAAGAAAAAAATAGCTCTGAAAATATTGCTAGCGAATTTTACCTCATTTCTTCTCATGAGTGCAATTTACTTCGTTGATTTTATCATGGAAAATATTCGTATCATCTCTGGATTCTTCGTTGAGTTGCCTAGTGAATATCCAATTGTTGTATTCGACACCGGCGGCTCCAGGGGGGAGGGGATACGATGGTACGGCCGTATCTCCTGTTGTTGCGACATGAAGGCAGAACATATCCGGATTTTATTTACTGAATGCATTCTTTGGGGTAAACTTGTTCTTGTTCTTGCGCATATTTGTTGCTATGCAACTTCCACGTTTGCAAAGTTCCGACTGAAACACTTTAGGAAATGAACGAGGAAAAAATGCCAAAATATCGTTCCTTTTGTTTCGTTCTTATTTTGCTTGCTCCTTCAATCAACTGTCAACAATCGCGCGGAACCTGTCCTCTATAACCTCAACAATCCCTCATAAGTAGACGTCGGATTTTAGGTTTTAAACCTTCTTTTCCTTTACAGGTATGTAAGAAATTATAAGTTATATCAACGTTTCGTTAATAAACTCAACAACTGATGAAGTTTTATAGTGCCTAAAAAAACATATTTTAGGTTTATGCCCCTAACTCAAACCTTATACCATATATATATATATATATATATATATATATATATATATATATATACAGGTTGACTGGTAATTAGATGTATTCCCTGAAAGGGGTTAAAGTAGAAACAATTTGCAATAAATTTGACCATATGATACCCCGTCCGAAAATTAGTAGTTTTCGAGATAATCGAATTTCAATTGTTTTTTTTTTAAAAAAATGACAATTTTCCACATAAAAAGATGAATTGAGAAAACACTGCTTATTGTATGGAACTTATTTCAGAGTTTTCTGATAGCTAACAAAGTGGTTCGTTGAAAAAAAAGTTTTTCCCAAATAACAATCACATGTAAGTACCGGGTGGGTCTAAACTTACAAGTGATGATAAAAAAAATGCACTCTTAGTTTACTTGGCAACGTATTAATAACAAAAATGTTATGACACGAAGCGTACAAATTACTTAAATTACTTCCTTGTGTCATCTGCTATCCAACAAGCTACAAATGTTGCTAACATTCACATTTGTGTACAAGAAATAATACTTCATTCATCTTCATGTGAATGGAATCAATGAACAATACAATTAAAGAACATTACCTCCGTAACGGAGGTGCCCACTTTGAGCCAGACGTGTAATGTTCATTAATTGTATTGTGTTGTTTTTGATGATATGTCAACATTACCTGAGACAGAATAGCAATGAAGATGACAATAATGATAATAATAATAATAATAATTTATATTATTTTATTAATATGAAATCATCATTGAACAATATCAGTTATTATGGTATCCCCTCCTGCTTCAACATTTGGTGTTTGATGATTTATCCATATAGATATTTAAATGTGATTTACCAAAATACAGGTTTAAAAATTACTGAATATTCCATATATTGCCTATATATATTTTTTACTTTTTCATATATGTGCATGCAACATATACAAAAATTTACTTTGTGACACAAGTTGCATACTTTGACACGTTCAATTATCTTGTCCATTGAACTTAGAACCTTTTGCCATCCAGATGTTGTTTCTGGTGGATCAACAACAGCCAGCACATGGAGAATTGGTACTGCACATATATCTTCATGTCTTGGCCAATAGAATAATGGGGAAGGAGCATGGGGGTGAAGAAACTTTACAACAACATCTCCTTGATCTTCATCCACATGGAAAGATTGATGCCGCAACACCGTTTACAAATTGTGGAAATATATTTCCAAAATCAATGTTCTGTTCGCCAAACGTATAGAGCGCTTCGGAAATATCGGTGCTGTCAGTGAATTGGCCTCACAAGATCATGGGACCTAACGCCACTGGATTATTTTCTTTGGGATATCTAAAGTCTCTGGTTAATGCTGATAAACCAGCAACAATTGACGCTTTGGAAGCCAACATAACTCGTGTTATTAACGACATACGTTCCCAATTACTTGAAAAAGCCGTTCAAAATTGGACTGATCGAATCCGGTTCATCACAGCTAGTCGTGGTGGACATATGCCGGAAATTATTTTCAAAAAGTAAATGTCAGAAAGTTATCTTTCAAATGAAAACACAATTGGCTTCAAACTTATTTTTTTATGTGTTTTATTTCAATTCAAAGTTCTATCACTAAAAAAACACCCTATATATGGATAAATTATTTTATAAATAAGCAAGGAAATAATAATATAACAATGCTCAAAGAATAAACAAAAGTGTAGAATTTCGAGTTTGCTTCACTGATTAATTTATAACACATTATTTGATTGATTTTGAGTTAACCAAAATATTTTAATACTCCGGAAGTCATTTCATCCAAATATCAGACATAAGTATATTATATTTATAGAAGGAATAAAATAACCATAACTTTTATTGCTGGGTAAGTTAGAATACATATCCAGGTTAATTTTAAAAATACTTATGCTGGTATTAATTCATTCCCTTTTAATGATAATATAAATTTTAGCAAGGCATGTTTTCGGCAACAAAATCCCGCTAATATTTTTTTTATTAATTTTTTGTTTTACTAAAAAATTGATATCATATGATGTCATATTTTTTTATGAAATGCCTATTGTTTGGTTAATATTGTTGTGAAATTTCAAAAGGATTGAATCATGTGTGAGCGAGATAAATTTTTTTTGTAAAGCACTGCAGGTTTCAATGAGGGCTTCGGAAATGAAGGAAAACGAGAGTTGGCTGAAAGTTTGAGAGGCCATAACTCTAAAACCAGATGAGTTAGAGGCGAAAAATTTTATGTGGTTTCTTACAACCATGGAAGGATTGAATGTACCAAGTTTCATAAAAATCTGAGATGGTGGGTTCCCTGGCCTGGTTGAACTGACGTGGAATGACCCATATATATATATATATATATATATATATATATATATATATATTGTTGTAATCCCGTCTTACCTGGGATCTGAGGTCACAGGGATGCTTCAATAATACATTTTAGGTAGAGTTTAAATATACTTGTGAGTTGAACCTCCTCCGACTAAGAGGAATGAGATATGGAAGGTTGAATTTAAAGGTTATTTACGCTTGTTCATACCTGGTAGGCGAATGATGTTTCTTGTCCAGATGCTTCATGCAGACCAAATTGTGACTGATGTCAAGGTTCGATACTGTGACCCTTGACTCACTGTTCCGGGCAATCCCGCGCGAATGGCTGCATGCTTATGCAGCCGTAAACTTCGTACACCGTCGTCGTAGTTTAGTTCGTTGTAATGTGTACTAGTAATATAAGAGTAATGAGAGCGAGCTTCCTTTTATAATATTTGGCTTCGAAAGGTTATTACACCTTTCGAACGCGCTGGATCATGTTAGATCCACGTATTTGCCTCTCAGTAAATGCTTCACGGAAGTTACGAAGTTTGCGCATTCTTGAGATTGCTCGCTGGTCGGACAATTCCAGTGAATAAACAGGCATAAAATATTCTCTTTACGAGGTTTTCTCGTATTTTTAATCACCATATCTCTACAATATATATATATTTAAATATTTTGTAGGATTTCTATGTCACACAGAGGCATTTGCTCTCTTTGGTAACGAGAAAATTCAGTTACGAACCTGTTTGAAAAGTAATCTCTGTCGATTTCCCTTCCTCCAAGTCCTTGGTGATTTTTGAAAGCTCTAAACAAAGCAAAATGTCTGGTGCCACTGTTACCTGTACAGTCCAAAGTGCAAACCTCTGATCTGTGTGGTCTTGCTCACTTTCGCGTCACTTCGGTGCTTTGAGGTATTCACGCCTTGCAAACTAACATTTCAGCATTGAAGTTTGCACCACTGCTGAAAGATTATTTTCAGCTTATAAAATGATCCTCACAGACAAAATTGCAGAGTTTGACTGTGGATAACATGAAAAAAGATAGTTGCCTAACTTAACGATGAAGAATGGATTTTAATACCAAATTTTCAATGCCAAGTTCTGTCATCGCCGTAGGGTTAGGCAATACACATAACGTTATGCAAGATAGTGCGTATTTCAGGATACAGGTGTCCCATTATATTGCCGTTCACTATACTTAATCAGAAACTTTCAGGAATGTGAACTATTTTAAGTTTTTTTGAACCTACTTCAGGATTTCTAGATCCTAACTTAGATTTTTAGGACCTATTTTAGGATTTTTATAACCTATTTTGTGGATTGTCGAACCTATTTTAGGATTTTAGAGCCTATTTTAGGAATCTAAGAGCACACTTTTAGAACTTAAAAATCCGAGGTCTACTTATAAGCTCCATTCTTACTTTTATGAATTAAATTGTCGGTGTTTCATTCTTCGTTTACAGCGTCAGAGCGCGACAGTCGGCTGTTCGGAAGGGCTACTGGACGTTTTTGAACAACAATAAACGGCACGATAAACATTTTTAAAAATAGTTCCTAGTATTGCTTCCCTTGGGATACTCAGTTGTGATCTGGTATAGGGATGGCCCGTTACACTACACTTACTTGTTACTTTGTAAGTTATATAACACAGCATATATTATAATGTTTTATTTTAATTTTTAAAACTGTAACTGTTGAACAATTGTATAATTTTTGTATAACATTTCTATCTTGTTAAATGTGTTAAAGCATTCCTGGATTGGAATGTCTCACATTTATGTGTGTTTCCATTTCCAATACATTCGAATGAATACATATTCGTTTCAATGGCATTTACAAAATCACCTCTGACATTTTATGTTAAACAAGTAAGATTATTTTTGTGCACGAGTGTGTTAGACGATGCGTAGCAAAGTATTTTAGGAACAACACTTGAAAAAAAATCTTGTAGGACTAACTAAAGAAAAATTTCTTTGTAATCGAAGATCATAATACCTTTTAAGGTGTGGTAATATTATAACGGGATTGTGATACGAATCTCTCGGATTCGGATCGGGATTTTCGGATCCAGATGCGGAACTTTTGGATCCGTATCCGGATTTTTCGGGTCCAACAGTTTGCATATTTCTGAATTTTTATTTCTGGTTTTCCGTTTTCGCATCCACGAGAAAATTTTATTGTATAAAATTATCAATGGATCAACGGGAGAGCATGACATTTTAAATTTATTGAAATTCAATGTGAGCAAAAATAGGTTACGTACTTTCTCAAAAATAGGTTTGCTTTTGCACATGCTTCGCTTTTGCAGTAAATTGTACATTAGTCACGTCAATTGGTAAAGGTATTGTAAAGCGTGCTTCAAAATTGTTTGAACGATAAGAAACTGTTCCAGGAGCGATAAAACTTTATCAACAATTAAAGTTCTATGTAAATACTTTCAACCATATCCTCAAGTTTTGTTTGCAATGGTCGTAGTTGTTCCAAATGTCTGCACTAGGTGGCAGGGTGATAAGTTGCAAGATGGCTGCCTGTGTCCTACAGTTTTACGTTTGTCGGTCTGTTGTTAGTGTTCAGCGTGAATTTCTTACGAAATTTCGTAAAGAACCACCATCCAAGAACTCCATACGTATGGTATGATAAATTCAAGACAACGGGATGCATTTGCAAAGGAAAATTGTCCGGTAGACCGTCCACGTCTGAGGCAGATGTCGAGAGAGTTCGAGCTAGTTTTCAATGCAGCCCACAAAAGTCTGCAAGGAAAGTGAGTCAAGAGCTAACAATGCCTCGAGCAACTGTTTGGCGCGTAGTGCGTAGGCGTTTAAAGGTGTATCCCTATCGAGTGCAGTTGTTACAACATTTAACACCTAATGGTCACACGTCCCGCAAAAATTTTTGTTAGTCATTTCTAGAGTTATGCAGTGGTGATGATGATTTTATTGACAAACTTTGTCTCAGTGATGAGGCTACGTTCCATGTGTCAGGAAGAGTGAACAAGCAAAATGTTCGCATCTGGGGGACTAAGAATCCTTGTCAAATCGTTGAAGTTGTGCGTGATTCACCGAAGACTAATGTGTTTTGCGCCATTTCATCTACCAAAGTGTACGATCCGTACTTCTTTCACGAAGAAACTGTGACTGGACAAACATTCCTACACATGCTTACTACAAATTACCTTAATAACAGACTGCCAGACCGCTGGATTGGGCGATCTGCTCAAAATGATCAACAGTTACTATGTTGGCCACCAAGATCCCCGGATTTAACCCCCTGTGATTTTTTTCTGTGGGGACATCTAAAGGACATTGTGTACAAACCTCCTCCACCCGCAGATGTCAATGAACTGAAAAAGCACATTACTGCTGCAGTGCAAACTGTTGATGCAGACATGTTGAAATGGGTCTGGGCGGAATTGGATTACCAAATTGATGTATGCAGGGTAACAAAGGGGACTCACATAGAACATTTGTGAGATACTGTGTTCAAAATTTTATCAGAAAAACTTGGAGAGTTTTATGAATTGCATGTAAAATTTAAAGTAATTTGGACGAAAAATAAAAAATATATAAGGAGTTGAAATCGTTCACATCATTTTGAAGCAACCCGTATATAAAAGACGCTGTGAAATTGTGTAATCGATTTTCGTTCTGTATAAGTACGGGGGGGGGGCGCTGTTTTGCATATCGTACCCCTTGTACGAATCCTCAATCCGCCAGTGGTATTCGACAGCCTGGTGCATACTTAGATCCAGACCTCTAGGTACACGCAACGGCAAAAGAAACAGTAGGCGAATTGTCCACCACCATTTTCATTCGCTCTGTATTACGAAGTGTGATGACAATGAATTGAAATAAAGACGTCAATAAGCAGAGGGCAATACCTGCTTCG
This sequence comes from Lepisma saccharinum, assembly GCF_977018435.1. Classification (NCBI taxonomy): domain Eukaryota; kingdom Metazoa; phylum Arthropoda; class Insecta; order Zygentoma; family Lepismatidae; genus Lepisma; species Lepisma saccharinum. The sequence goes on along the minus strand of NC_139256.1, from coordinate 27,530,032 downwards.
AACCAACATAGTTTCATTCTTTAAAACAAGACAGGGTGTAGAATAAAAAGGTAATGAAAATAGCGGTGGACAATTTGCCTATCATTATCTTTGCCGTTGACTGTACCAGACCGGAAACGTAAGCCTTTTAACATGGGTCAACTTAACGCCAAAAATTTTGAAGCCGGGGGATACTATCATGCCGTCAAACATACCTTCATATTTTCACTTGTAACAACTATTTTGAAAGTCATTACACCACACGAGATTGTAATTTTTAAGTTTACCAGTGTTATAACTCTACATATTTCGCTCCAGAAGTGAGTACAAATAATATCTTAATAAGTAAGAAAACAACAAGAAGCTGAAATGCGCATCTACGCCATATTTCTATCCCGGGGCTATGCGCGAGCGAAGATGCGCGGGATTCGTGCGCCTGCGCACGGGATGACTCCAGAGTAACAGAATCCATTTTTTCTCCTCGAGCAAATTGACTAATGCGAAAACTTACCTGCACTCTGTAAACTGTAGATGTAACTTTCTAGAATTCACCAGAGTGCATCAGATTGGTAAACCAAAAATGACGTCACATTAGGTGAAATCCGGAAAGCTTCATACTGCAGCAAATGAAAGTTAGATTCGTAGAGCGTCGCGTTTATTAGGAAAATATCACTGATATTGACTAAATACAGAAGATACTTCATGAAAATTATATATTTTCACTTAATGACATCTCATTTTGCATGTTCACTACGAATTTAAGTAGTATTGGTTGTAAAATATCGAATATTACGAATAGAGGCTTTCCTGCATGTTGTAGCAGAACACGGACGCATGTTTCGATGCATCAGCACACTTTATTTGACTTTGCATGCAAGTGAAGAAGCAATAGTATTAAAAAGTCGACAGTTTATGCCTGTATTCAGTTTATTCGCACTCCGTGCAACAAAATCGGCGTGACATTCCGTAATGTTGCCTAGAGAACGAATATCATGAATCAGAACTGCGTAGTTCCAAAGCGGACGACGCCATTTGCACAGCTCTGGAGGCCGGTTTAAATAATGACGTCATAGTTTCGTATCCTTTCTATAAATAAGGACTAATAGGGGATCAAATAGCATGATATTCATCCTTGGCAAAAGGAAAGAACATACGTCTACGAATTTAAGTAGTCGAAATACAAAACACCCATTTATTCCCACATATCTAAATAACTGGTGAATGCTGTGGTAAACACTGGTGAAATATGGAACCCCAAAGCATGCTTCAGTAGTGAACCATCCCGTGCAACGGCGGATTCTTGAGAACCACTTTCTTAACTGATGGAGCAACTCCCCCCCCTTAACTTCGGCACGGAAAATCATGCGAAATAAATAAATAGTCGTTCAAGTAATCCCCCCCACCATACGTAAATCCATTAGAATGTACGAGTTCCTGGAACTTTAACAACCCTGGTTCCATTACCTACCACCGATGACGTTGCACTTTGACGACGAGACTCTGCTCCGGCCTTGTATATAAGAAGGCGTAGGCCGAGTGTAACCACGTGCTTTATGTAGCGTGATAATTCCTCGCATGAAAAATTATGCATAAATGAAACATGAATAGATTTGAGGGAAGAAGGGGGGTGAAAAGAAGAAGCAGAACTTCATCAAAACTCAATTTCCCCAAAAGTCGCAGCTTGGAAGAGGCCCGTTTTAAGTTTTCGCAACGAAAATTGCTCTCTCGTCTTCACGATTCTCGTTTCTAACAAGATGAAGGCGAACCTTCCATGCACGGGAAAACTTGTTAACCGCTCGCAAGCGAATGATCTCTAAATGGCTACATAATGGAACTCCCCCCCCCTTTCTCTCACGACGTTCAACAGGCAGAGGGGGTTGGTTGACTGGGATATTTAATACCAGCTACTTTGACTAAATGGGTGTCCGCGCTAAGATGAAGGAAATAATGATGCCAATTTTTTCTTGTATCCTCTCATCTTACTTTTTCACCCTTCAGTGTCAACTATAAATATCTCAAGAACTGTTACAACTAGAAAATATCCCAAAAATGATTTGAATAATACTGATCTTCAAAATGTATCTTTTTGCACGCTTAAGAAATGAAAACCGATGCGCAGAGTTGGGAAATTACAATATTAACATTTTACTCAGATAAGTCATTTAATGAACACTGTTTACATATGATGCAATCTAGTCAACAGTCACTGTAAGTATATTCCCCTATGCTGTAATTTAAATATAAATGTCAATGAATTAATTTATTTTACTTTACTGTCACTTGTTACTAATCGCGAAGATGAAGATGAGTGATGAAAAGGGATACTCACAAAGAGCACCCATGCTTAAGCCTGGATTCGAACCTAGGACCACTGCCGTCGAAGCGAGCTGTTATAACTACTCCGCCACAGAGGTCGGCTAAATGTGCATTTAAAAGCACGATACCCATGATGCAGTATACTCTAAACTGTCTTCGACACTTCATTTCCTTCCCTCAGGTAGTAGTCTTCCATAATTCATGGGTGGCATCCCAACCAATGCTGATATTAAAGTACCCCATCGTTCTTGCTAACGTTTCTCCATAACGAAGACTGCATTGAAATATCTTCTTCTTCCTCATGGTTAGTTGCACGGTTATGTTTTGCTAAACTTCTTCTCTTCATAATTTTATCTTCGAAATTGCACGGTCACATTATCCCAAGCTCTCATTATTGACCCCCTGGAAAACAATTATTTGTCCTCATATTTCTGATTCTCTGGCTTTCATATCTTTCTCTTTCCGCCTTGTATTTCTTTATACATTATTCTGTTTATTCTTCCCACATACTTTTCTATAGAATCTATAGTTCTCTTTCATTTCCACCTTGTCTTGGTACTTTAGTTCCTCTGCATAATTTATCCTTTATTTTACTCGTCCTTCCAAACCTGCCGACCATGCTTCCTTCTGTCCTTCCATCATCTTCTCGTACACAGCTTTACCTAAGGCATGTGTTTCTGATTCCTTCCGGTCCTCATCTACTTTCTGCTGTCTTTCTCTTTCATTCATAGTATAACTTCGCAAATTTCCTTCCGCCATCTTCCTATGCATTCAGTTCTCTGTATTCTTGTCTGTTCATAATTCCATTGACTAAATGTCCTATCTCCAACCTATTATTCCTTCAATCCTAGCTCATCACTTTTTCCGTTCATGTACCTATCTTTGTTTTCTTCACGAACGTCTGTGATGCTTCTCTTTTGTAAATATGGCGAATCATCTTAACTTCATTCTCATCATCTTATGAATGCTAATTACGTTTTCTCTGTACACTTAATCACTCAAATATGCATTATTCTTCAATATCCTTCCATATCTATGTCTTCCCTCCTTGAATTTTCTTGACTATATCCTTAACCCAACATCTTATTCCTAATCTTCAAGACTTTCTATATATATTTTCCTGCCACATGCTCCATTCTTTCCTCAACTATTCATCCTTCTTTTTTTCTTTTGACGGTGTAGGTTTGTAAAGCTTCATTTCACTGTAATTTATAGTAGTTTTATAACTTAAACCTATTATAATTATATAGGCATAATTATGTCATATACTTCAGGGTGGCGACAGACCTGGAAAACCGAGAAATGTCAGGGAATTTGAGGTGTCAAAAAAAAGTCAGGGAAATGTCAGGGAATTTTGTCATGATTGACTTGATATCGCTATGGAACTGCACGGGAACAGGAAATCTTGTTGCTATGTTTCGGCCTCAATTTTTAGGCCCCTTTTATGAACAACACAACCACGGCGCCAGAAACCAGTGATGGCAGGAAGAGAGAGAGAGAGAGAGAGAGAGAGAGAGAGAGAGAGAGAAATTTCCGGAGGGGCAGAAAATGTGTTAAGCCTCTAAATATTACGTAGAAAATGCATTGAATTATCCTTTTTTCTTGTCCGTATGGGAGTAGTAAGGAGACAGAACTGTCAACAGATGTAGGGGATGGGAGCGGGTGGCGCCATCCGATAGTTGTTGGACGTTGTAGTAAGTAATTTTGTTGGACAATCTGAAGGAACATGGAAACAAATAGGCTCCATCGATACATACGATTTTTGTCGAATATCGCCACCCGACAAAATATCTCGCTACAACATGCGACAGAAATTACATGTATGGCACCTTATGGAATTGATTTTTGTTGGATGTCTTTGGACTGCAACATCCATCAAAAATCGCATGCATAATCCAGAGCTTTAAACTCGTGAAAGATGGTCATTTATCTCACAGTGTAGTTAATGTCCTAAATTATGAAATAAAATACTAATATTAAATACGTAAATATTTTAATATCATATTTCATTGAATCATTCAATCATAAAAGCAAATCACTTTCTTCAAGGATTGACTTTTCTCTGGCAGCCCTGCTAAATTTTCAATTTCCATCTTCTGATTTATACGAGGTGTGCCCAGAAAGTAATTTCCAATTAGTAGGGACCTTGATTTTTCGCAAACGCGAAAACCGTGAAAAATGTTAAGTGGTGCGAAGTTGTGTTTATGAATGTGCAGTGATATCTGGACACATTTTTAGCCCGTTTGAAATATCGAAATAATGCAAATTGTTGGCGTGTTTAGCTATTTGTTTTTTAAAAAAATGTCCTAAAACAATGAAAAATTCCGTGAAATCCAATTAGGGCGTCGGACTACCATGCGAAAGACCCGGGGTCGATCCCCTGCGGGGGAGAATCCGGATCTTTTCCACCTGTTCAAACTGATCGCCCACCCAGCATCATATCAAGCGGGGTACCAGGAGGAAACTTTGGGGGGTAAATGTAGCCAGAAACGTAGTGCTGATCACATCACCCCCACGTTCAGCCGTGATCAAGAAAGTGTGGGATCCTTAATCCACACCCCCTAGATGCCTTCATGGCTTGGTGCTAAGCACAGGGGAGCACTTTACTTTTACTTCCTCAAAAATCTGTTCCAACATAAACTGTCACGAAAATACGTAGACCATGTGACCTACAATTTGAAGTAATAGTTTAAAAGCACAATGGAAGTATTAAGTTTCGGTATATTTGGCAGAAGAATGTTCTAAAACAAAATCCCGAATTTTGGGAATCGTAACACTAACAAGTCAAAAAAATATAATGCCAAATTTTGGTGCCATATTATACCGGTATCTGGCAAGTGAGATTGATTGATTTAAAATTTTTGGATGCGTCGCCACATATGGTCATTATGCACCCTTCAGTATGTACGGGGAAAATTCCATTATCTAAAACCCTTAACTTAAAATTGAAAAGGGAGTAAGGAAAATTAACTTCCCCAAAATTACTTTCAAGATATCAAACTCTCACGAAGAGGCGTAGGCCATGTGACTTACAATTTGAAACAGTAGTTAGAAACACCAGGAAGGTATAATTTGAGATATTTTCCAGAAAATGCGCTAAAATGAAAATGTGAATTTTGGGGAAAATAACACCGAATAGTAAAAAACAAAAAATACACCAATTTGAAAAAAAAATCAAGGTCCCTATCGATTAGGCATAAATGAAGCAAGAATATCAGTAGTAATTTATTGCATTAGTAACAGTGAGTCCTAACCTAATTTTCGGGATAATCACTACCGTTGTTCAGACATTTGTCGTACGTAGCATGGCACTAAATTTTGTATGCCCATGGCATATGTGTCTGACAGCAAAGACTGGAACTATCTCTGCCAGAGTGTAGCTGGCAAATCCTTGTCCTGCCAGAAACCTCATCAGTTGAAAAAGAGTTGAAAGTCGGTACATGCAAGGCCAGGGCTGTACAGGTAGTGGTCAAAGATCTCTCACGTGAAGCGATGCAAAGGGTCCGCGTGTACTCAGCTGTATGGGGTTGTGCACATTCGATTGGCCTTCTGTGAATTGTCTTCACCATCGTCTGACCATACTATCACTCACGACGTTCGGTCTGCACACCTCACACGATTACTGGTGGCTCTGTGCCAAATTCTGGGCGTGCAAAAATCTGATTACTGCACGTAGGCTACATCGCAGTCGGTGGGAGATTGTATGAGAGCTGCAATCTGTCCTAAAACGGCTGCATTGCGACTGTACCAGATTACAGCTACATGCCACTTCTTCCTGCCTGCATTTGTGTGTCGCTCTCCGGCTACTAGTGCTGCGTACAGGTACCATTGGATCTTTTTTCAGGATGCCCCTCGTATATCAACTTTCAGAATTAACAGAATGTTCCAGTTTTAATGTTTGGTTAGCTAAATCAGGTACCTATACAATGCAATTCTATAAATTCCTTGCGTTAAATTTCTAATACCTACATACCCTTTTCGTCAACTATAATGGTATAACGGCATGTTGTCAGTTTCACGGTACTTTACTTGGATATATTGTACTGAAGCAGAAATCCCATTGATAATGTAAGGAAATATGCCACTTTCTTTTGTACAATTCAATCATTTCTCTTATATGCAAGAGTTAAGTTGTTTGCTTTACAGAGAAGAGAGAAGTAGCTTTATGCATCGAAAAATGAGCCCGCACTCATTGTTCTTGCAGGCAGATGGTTCCAAACCTCAGTGGAAATATCAACATATAATACCGAGAATGGATAAGGAGACTGATAAATTACAAATTGTATTTCTTAATTAATCACTCTTCACTCTAATCTCATTTAGTCGTAACTTTAAAAATATTCAAGTATTTTATTTCAAACTTACTGCGTATGATAAAATTTCGTAATTCTTCCCTAGCTTGTGAATTGTAATAATTTTCCAAATTCACTATTTTGCTGTTTGAATTCAAATAATAGACAATAGAGAAATGAACTCGATTTCATTGAAGATAATATTGCTACTTAACATATCCATACCTGGACCTGTATGAGTTTTATTATTTCCATTTGCAAAAACATCGATTTAGTTTAGTTTGTAATTGTGAGGGAAAAATGTAAATGTTGTCCTAGGAAACCTGGAAAAGTCAGGGAATTTAATTTCTGCTTGTTTGTAGTTACCCTGTACTTGAATACATCCATGTCTAGTCACGTTTTCCAAATTCTATAAATTTCATCAACTCATCACTCATCCTCATCTTCGCAATTAGCCAAAAGTGGCAGGAAAGCGAAGAAAAATAAATCAAATCAATGGTTACACTGTTAAGCCTTGTTTCCATGTTAATAAAACATTAAAATGCTGACCAAAGCAAACTTTTATAGTATAAAAATATACATAAAAACTTAACGTTTCCACCCTCTAACAGGGTCTTCTTCAGACGAAGCTTGTTGTGAATATTAGTCTGAAGAAGACCCTGTTATAGGGTGGAAACGTTAAGTTTTTATGTATATTTTTATACTATAAAAGTTTGCTTTGGTCAGCATTTTAATGTTTTATTAAAATAAAATCAAATTTACTTACTAGTTGTTCATTCTTCAGTTCCATTTTTATCCCATCCCAAATATCTGTCGAAATATTTTCTTGGCTGATATCCCATTGTTATGGGATAGCATTGTTAACTCATCGTTTCCCAACATTGGATTTTTTTTTTTACTTGTTGACTGCAATATTTTCTTTGATTGACTAGAATTCCCAATTTTATTTCAACAATTTCTTAACGAAACATCTTTCAAGTCTTCTTGTTTGAATTGAAATATTTAATATGCCACTAGGAAAATTTCAAGTTCCACTTAATTTCTCATCTTGTCCCGTACGAGATAATACAGTTCTGTCTACTTTATCTCGGTTACTTCTTCCTGAGAGTCATCTGGATTCTTACTGGCTTAAGGCGTAAACAAGAAGATCCACTTGAAATCCTGGGAATCCCAGCACCGTGTGAAATTTATCACCAGCACATAATAAAAGTCATTCCGTGAAGTTCTCCAGAATGCTGGGATATTAGCCAGGGTCAGCGAATCCATAAGAAGCGGAAGGCATGCGATGGAAATGTCCCAGCCTCCCGCTGGGTGGCGCGAAATACCACTCTTTCCTCTCTCTTTTCATCTCCTGTATTTCAACAGCAAGAGGGCGTTCTAATTTTACTTGCGCTGAATAGTGTTCTGTTCGTCACATTTCATATTTTATTTTGTGTAATCTTCACAGAGTAATTTTTCAAATGTTGGTAGAGTTACTTGAAAAAATATCTGTCCCACATCCGAAATATAACAAGTATAGTTACGTCTGAAGTTATCTGGTTAAAATGCAATAACTTATATTTTTCAGTTTAAATTCTTTTGGAAAGTATCAACAGTGAAAGATATCCATTTTTGAGATTATTACAGTGAAGGTTGCCTGTTTTAGAAAGTATGATCGTAAAATTTACTCGTGGAAATTAATCCTTTTTGGAAAGTATTACAATGAAGGTTTCTTTCTTTCGGGAAGTATAACAATGAAAGTTACCCCTTTTTGGATAGTATCACAATGAAAGTTATCTTGTTTTTTGGAAACTATCACAATGAAAGATAGCTACCCTTTTTGGAAATTATCACTGTGAATGAAACACGTTTTAATAAGTTTCACAGTGAAAGTTGTCCGTTTTGATAAGTAACGATTGTAAATTTGTTGATATTAATCTCTTGAAAGGTGGCTCAGTCCGAGTTAATCTTCTTGAAGAGTAGCCCAGTCCCAGTTAATCGTTACAAGAAGCAATAATACAGATCATACTCTAAATTTCAAGACTATTGCTAAATAGCAAATTCGTACAAGAGATGGCACTGTTATTCGACTTTCATGAAATTAGAAAAAACAATTTGAAATGAAATAATATTTGAAATTTTGTTGTGCAATTATTTGAGAATTATGTTCTTCTGAAAGAAAAAGAAAAGGAATACTGTAGTAACAGCTAATTAGGTTTTAATTTACTTTGAAACATAATTGCATTGCTGAAAAAGTGAGTAGTTTTAAAATCAAAGTTGCTTTAAAATGTTGAAGGTATTAGGAGACTTTTTGAGACTTGAAACTTGATAGCACTGGAACTGATTTCTAATGGGATGACCTCTCCATTTGCCCGTTGTGTATCACGTCCTGTTTCTTCTTGTAGAAGAGGGAAATAAGAGTGATGTCTGCCGTGCTTGGCAAGCCGTCCTTTCGGAAAACGAGCTAATTGGTCGGTTGAAACGTCTAGGAAAACGAATGGCCTCTGTGGTTCGTCCAGAAACACTTTGTCTGACTGCTGTTTCGAGGATTCATCTGTCACCGTCTTCCTTTTGATGCCCATGGGAAATGTTTGCTTTTGCTTTAATATGTTAATATACCCATCTATGCATGTGTAGGTAATTTACTAATTCAGTTCGACTTCTGGAGCTGTACTGTAAGTTTATCTTTTTTTCCTTTTTTTGTGAAACGAAACACTTGTATAGCTCTTGCCTAGTCTTACGGCGGGCGCTCTACATGCTGACAAGGAAATGGGGAGCGGGAAATACGTCGCAGACCAACCAGACAATCGCGGTGGCGCCGAGAGTTATGACGTCGCAGGAGAAAGTGCTGCGCGCACCTAGTTCTACAGGCTGCTGTGTTTCTTATCGCGCTGTGTGTGTGCGTGCGTGTAGTTACTCGTCTTGAAAAGTAACCCAGTGGCAATTAATCTAGTTGCAAAGTAATCCAAAGGAAGTTGATCGTGTTGAAAGGTAACCCGGTGGAAGTTGCTTGCGTTGAAAGACAATCCGGTAGAAGTTGATCAATTTGAAAGGCAACCCGGTGGAAGTTGATCAATTTGAAAGGTAACCCTGTGAAAGTTGCTCGCGTTGAAAGGCAATCCCGTGGAAGTTGCTTGCGTTGAAAGGTAACCCTGTAGAAGTTGCTTGCATTGAAAGGCAATCCGGTGGAAGTTGCTCGCGTTGAAAGGCAATCCGGTGGAAGTTGCTGCGTTGAAAGACAACCCGTAGGAAGTTGCTCGCATTGAAAGACAACCCGTCGGAAGTTGCTCGCGTTGAAAGACAACCCGTCGGAAGTTGCTCGCGTTGAAAGACAACCCGGTGGAAGTTGCTCGCATTGAAAGGTAGCCCGGTGGAAGTTGCTCGCGTTTAAAGGTTACCAGGTAAAAGTTGCTCGCGTTGAAAGGTAACCCTGTGGAAGTTGCTCGCGTTGAAAGGCAATACGGTGGAAGTTGCTTGCATTGAAAGGCAATCCGGTGGAAGTTTCTCGCATTGAAAGGCAATCCGGTGGAAGTTGCTCGCCTTGAAAGGTAACCCTGTGAAAGTTGCTCGCGTTGAATGGCAATCCGGTGGAAGTTGCTCGCGTTGAAAGGCAATCCGGTGGAAGTTGCTCGCCTTGAAAGGCAATCCGGTGGAAGCTGCTCGCGTTGAAAGACAACCCGTCGGAAGTTGCTCGCGTTGAAAGACAACCCGTCGGAAGTTGCTCGCGTTGAAAGACAACCCGGTGGAAGTTTCTCGCATTGAAAGGCAATCCGGTGGAAGTTGCTCGCCTTGAAAGGTAACCCTGTGAAAGTTGCTCGCGTTGAATGGCAATCCGGTGGAAGTTGCTCGCGTTGAAAGGCAATCCGGTGGAAGTTGCTGCGTTGAAAGGCAATCCGGTGGAAATTGCTCGCCTTGAAAGGCAATCCGGTGGAAGTTTCTCGCGTTGAAAATCAACCCGTAGGAAGTTGCTCGCGCTGAAAGACAACCCGTTGGAAGTTGCTTTCGTTGAAAGACAACCCGGTGGAAGTTGCTCGCATTGAAAGGTAGCCCGGTGGAAGTTGCTCGCGTTTAAAGGTTACCAGGTGAAAGTTGCTCGCGTTGAAAGGTAGGCCGGGGGAAGTTGCTCGCGTTGAAAGGTGACCATGAAACAATCACCCAGTACATTCCCTGAAGTCTGAAAATTTCTGAATACTGCAATATATCCGTTGTTTTTGCGTAGAAGTAATGCGAGTATGTCGCTTTTTAAATGAAGGGAAAAGATTCCCGCAGGTCTGAAATGACGATGACGTAAACAAAATACCTTTCATAAGCGGTGTAGGTGTTTTGTCTAGTCCAGTCCTTTGCAAAACAGCTGGTGGAATGGTTCACTCCACAGGAGGAGTTGATGACGTAAGATACTTTTTATAGTACTTCCTTTAAACTTTCATTTTTAAGCAATGAATGTATGACGTAATATATTTGTTGCTGACGTTTCTCCATCATTGACTCCCTGGGAGTTCCAGGGCTGATGGTTTTCTTAGGGAATTTACATAAGCATTTGAACATCGTGTCTGTTTCACTGGACACATTTTCACTCCGGTGGTCCACAGTATCGTCGTACAGTCACGGACACTTCTCAATTGTATCAACGCCATTAATGGGATCCTTCTACAACCACAAGCATCCATGACTTACAGCACCAACCGTGGCAACGTTTACGGGACATCTAGACCAGGGGTTTCCAACTGGCGGCCCGCGAAGTCAATTTGCAAAATACATTATTTTTATGTATTTTTATTAAAATACGTTCTATTTTTACTGAATGAACTGTTTCAGAGTATGGACTTCCTTAAACATCTGGCGTTTATAACAGATATCACAGATCATCTGAAGGAACTGGACTTGAAACTGCAGGGAAGAAACCAGCTGGTGTCAGATTTAATGGGAAACATAAATAGGTTTCGTAATAAACTGAAGATTTTCATCGTTACTTTGGAGAGGAATACTCTGGTCCATTTTCCAAGCTGTCGGCGGCTAGCAGATGATGAAGAAACACTGGACATTTTTTTAATTCAGTGCAAATATTAAATAAATAATGGATGAGTTTGACTCCAGATTAAATATTTTGAAGAACTTAAAGCAGCATCCAGCTATTAAGCAATCCTCTTGGCGTTAACATCGAAGAACAAGAAGCTTCTCTCAAACTTGAATTGTGTGATTTGCAAGGCGATGTGTTCCTTCAAACTAGCCAAGAACAGGGGGCAGAGTTTTTCAAATACCTTTCAAACGAACGCTTTCCAAACCTTCTTAGTTTTGGACAAAGAATGATATGGATGTTCGGCAGCACATACACGTGTGAAAGTGTGTTTTCTTCAATGAAGTTCTTCAAGAACCGCTACAGAAGCCGACTGGCAGATTCTTCACTGCTTCACCTTCTGAGACTTTCAAATACAGAAATTCAAGTGGACATTCCAACTTTAATAAAAGAAGCAGATCGGCCTCAATTTTCACATTGAACACTTACTATGAAGGATTCTTATTTGTATGGTGTGTTTTTCATTTCTCTCAATTCATCCATAAGTATTGGGTGACATAAATTGTAATTATACAATTTTGATTCCTGATTCCTTTGTTTTTAATGCCTCATTGTAGAAATTTAGGTCATGCGAAGGTAAGTACTACATTCTCAGTTCGGTACTTTCAATTTTTGTAATTTTTAATCCCCCGCCCCCCCCCCCCCCAAACAAAATGCGGCCCGCCAATCAACTGCTGGATATAATTTTGGCCCTCGGACCTTTTGAAGTTGGAAACCACTGATCTAGACGAACAACTTTTCTTGGTAGGGTACTAAATGCGATAATAGCACTGCATACAGCATCGTGTCAGCAGATTCAGAAAGAGTGAAGTTGCATGCAGGAGTATCCACACATATGTTCCATATCTTCCTTGTATCTGTGTATTAGCAATCCTCAGTGGCGGAGTGGTTAGCACACGACGCTATGACGTCAAGGCTTCTGATTACCGGTTTGGGCATGGGTGTTCTTTGTAAGTGTATCTTCATCAATTGCATCATTCATCCTCATCTTTGCAATTATCCAAATGTGGCAGAAAAGCGAAGAAATATAAAAATAAATGAATCAATCAATCTCCTGATTCCACCGAGGCAGATGCTTGGAAATTGTAACAATTGAAGTTTGTTCCTAACATTGATTAATATTTGTGGGCGAGTATTACATCCCAATATTAAGGATCAATTTACCAGAGTTTTGCATTAAAATATTAAAACATTAAACCAGAATCACAAAATACTGTTTTCTTTTTCAGCATATTAGTGCAAAATCGGTATATTAAAGGTGTTCGTAATTTTTGTCCAGGAGTATTTACACTTCGAAGGGCGGCATTTGCATCGATTTTTCCAGGGGGGTTCTGGCCCTTAGGGCAGGTGGGCATTTGACCTCTGCACCCCACCACGTTATGGGCCTCTCAAGCTCTATACTATGCAAATCTAAAGAAAAATAAAGTAGGTGTATTTGTAAGGCGTCTGATTGCCACGCGGGAGACTGGTTTGACTCCCGAGTTGGGAGATATCATGTGGGAGTTGTGCCAGCAATTTCCATGCATAGAGGGGCTCTGGGATAGGGTTGTTACAGGTCCAGGAATTTCAAATAAATTCGATTCCGGTCCAGGAGAGAAAATCAGCAAGCGTAAATGGGTTCTGGACCGTAAAGAACCTTTTTATCTGTAAAGTGTTTCAATTCGGTCCAGAAACCTTTTTTCTAGCTAAATTTAAATACGGTCCAGGAACATTTTTTTCAGACTGAATTTAAATTCGATCCATGAACCTTTTTTTCCGGCTCAATTTAAATACGGTCCAGGAACCTTTTTTTTCTAGATGAATTTAGATACTGTCCAAGAACCTTTACTTGCGGTTCAATTTAAATTCGGTCCAGTAACTCTTTTTAATGATACAATACGCAATTTGGACCGAATTTAAATTGTGCGAGAAAAAATGTTCCGGTCCTGCAGCGGAACCGAATAGAACCCATTAGAATTTATGGATTCCTGGACCTTTAACAATCCTGCTCTGGGATTCACTCAGCCTCTGATAAATGTTGCAACTCCGGGAAGTAAAGTTGCCGGAGCGTGGTGCTGGTCACACCACAAATGGCTTAGATTGTGAATCTGTGGAGCTACCTCAATATATTCCTTCATAGCATGTAGCAAAGTTCAGGGTTTAGCTTTAACTAACTTTATTGTGAATATCAGTAGAAAGTTCAACATTTGAACAGAAATTCAATACCAAGATTTTTTTTATTATTAGTTATATTGGAGCTGTTTATCAAGAGCATAATCATACGTCGGTTCAAGAGTTATCAGATGTTTTTCGTTCGTAACGATAACCGACAGATGCGTAATTGTATATTTTCTCTCATTCAATCAACGAACCTTATGGTTGCATCTCTCTTTGATAAACCACTTCTTCCCTTGCTAATCACGTGACACGATTTCATAGTAACAGCGAAAAAACTCATGACGTGCGTGTATAACCGATTATTGTAAGACTCTTCCTCCGGAACGAATGAGGAGAAAGAACACTTCACACCCCTCTTAAGTGATAGACTGTTCTGGACTTTTGGCGGATAAAGAGGGCAGTCGGAAAAAGAGAGTTACAGCGTCTGGTCTTTGTGGTTGAAGTCCGCGCGTGCGTTGCTGGAAAAACGCGAAAAAGTTTGCAGTCGTTCGAGCTGTTGACATTTTTTAGTTTTCATCACCGCATAGATAGTTCGAGCCCAAAGGAGAACACGAATGGTGAACTTGTAGTTTGAAAGACGAAAAGACTTGTAGTGTGATGAATCGGCGAGAGGTGACTTCTACCGGACTTTTTAAGGATACAGACAGGAGGAATGAAGTGGAAGTGCTAACCAGAAGTTGAAGAATACTAGTGCTCAGTGATTTGATAGTGAGTATTCTTTAAGTGTTGAGAGCTCTCAAATATATGGCCTTTTTAGCGTCGATCGTTACAAAGTTAAAAGTACAGCGCTGAACTATACAACCGTGAGTAATAATTTTCAATGTGTTATATTAGCTTCTATCTTGTATTAGTTTTTAAGTATGGTTACATTTTTGAATCTTCGCCGATACAATCGGGGCACTCTCCGTAAATTCCTGTATCTGAACCTTTCAGTATAAATCAGGTGAAGGAGACTTACCAAGGACCTCCTCATAATTGTTTAATGTTAATTAGAACTTCAGAAATAAAAGTTTGTAAAAGGTTATTTTCTTTTCTGCTTTATACAGCAAGTCAGGTTTTGTAAAAAGCGAAAAATCCTGCTTGTATCTTGAACGAAAGCAGGCAAACGCATTTTCAAAACCAAAATACTCTTATATCGTTATATGGTGCCCGAAACTCCCGGGAGTTGCCTTAGATTGTCTTGGTGAAAGAAAAAAAAGAATTGAAAGGGGTAAGAGGCATTGTGTTGCGTCGTTGTCGGCGATGTTTATGTAAACATTGAGTGTTGCAGCCTGCGTTCGTGTTTGTCGGCAGCATGGCTCGTACAATACGGAAAGCTCCTTGTTGTGGCAGATTGTTGATTTCAGACGCTGCTGTACAATGTTTAGACTGTAAGCAATGGGTGCATAAAGACTGCGTTGAGAAAGATTTTTCCTGCAAGCTGTGCAAGAAAGGAGCTGGAAATGAAGTTCATGATAATGAAAAAATAGACAAAAAAGAACAGGGTGTTTCGAAAGAAAGTGACGAATTTGTTGGTCAAGTTGATGTTGGTCGGGGAAAGAAAAATGATATCTTGAATTCAATTTTGTCATTTATGGAACAGAGTAAGCTAGCGCAGGAGAATTTATGCCTAAAATGGGAAGAAAATAAGGAACAGGATAGATTGAAATGGGAGAGATTATACGAGAAAATGGAACAAGATAGGTTAGAACGGAGACAGATAGAAGAAAAAGATAGGCTAGTGCAGGAAGACTTATACAGAAAATTGGAGCAGAAAGAGGAACAGAATAAATTGGAACTCAAGGAAATAATAAATGCTTCCATGCAACAAATAAATGACAAGATGGATGGAAGATTAGGCGTTTTGGAAGTGGAAGTCACTAGGATAGAAAAAATGGAGGACGTTATTCAGGATAATAATGCATCATGTCACTCCGTGATAGATGAAGTAGATGAAGTGAAATATGATTGTAATGAGGTCCGTGAGAAAATCGAAATGATAGAGGATAATTCTGATCAAGTACAAGTGGATATAGAAGATGCACAAAAAGTGACAGATTGGAAAGTACAGGCTCTAGAGGAACGAGTGTGCGTCTTGGGAATGAAAAGGCAACAAGTTGAAGATGAGTCACTCGGAATACAGCAATCTCAGGAAGTGATAAGTAAAGATGAAAGTTTTCACGAAAAACCTGAGAAAAATTATATGTTTTCTAAACTGCAAGAATGTGTAACTTTAGACGTGACGATACCGGAAATGACTCTGATCAGTAAACGGAAGAAAATTAGAATGAGACCTAGATATAGTTCAGTAAAGAAAGTGAAAGCTGCAAAAAAAGTGAAGAAAATTGAAGAAGCGTCAGGGAAAGCGAAGAAGAAATTTCGTGAAAAATCTAAGAATATCAGCGCAGTAAGATCAGACACAAGTGTGAAAGAGATGAAACCAGAAAAGAGAGCAATGCATTCATCTGATGAGCGTGAAAGAAAGTCCCAAAAGAAACGAGACAGGAAAGAATGGAAGAAAGTTAAGAAGAAAGTTACTAGTGATGATTCTCATAGTGAGGAAAATATACTAATGGACAACAAGAAACGAAAAGAAAAGACTTTAAGAAAAAGAGATAATACAAATAGTTTTGGCAAACTAATAGTTTCCCTACTTGAAGAAAGTTGGAAGAAGAGGAAGAAAAATGAAAAGCAGAGAAAAAGGAAAAATAAGAAGAAAAGGAAGAAGAGGCATGATCGTGACGAGGAACAGGGGATCTTTAGAAATGGAAGTAATAACCAAGACGGATAATTCAAGAAGAAGATATATTTTGAGTTGTCGATTGGTAATGATGTGTTTCTAAAGTTGGTATATTTATGTAAAATATCGAAATTTCCATTTCACTTGTAGAAATGTTGATAATTACTAGTTTATGTAAATTTGTTAAATGATGGCAGTTGTTCAAATGTAAATAAGCTGTTTAAAAAAAAATGTGTGTATGTTGTTATGAGCCAAGTATATTGAAAATTGAGAAAATGAAAAGAAAAAGTTATTTAATGTCAGTTGTTTTGTATATGTTATGTGAAAACTAGTTGTGGTTCAATGTAAAAAGTTTAATGATGGTTTTGATAAAACCTCTGGTAACTATTATTGTCAATGAGCAGGTAGATAATGAAAATTTGAATTTGAAAATAACTTTGTAATAAGAGAAAAATGCCAAAGAGTAAGAGAAAAAACGGAAGTAAGCCTCAAAATCGTTAAGAATAATGAAGAACAAATGAGAAGGAAGATAGGACAGTCATGCTCAGAAGAAAGTTATTTGAGGAATTTCTTCAGAAAGCAAGGTTAAATAGCATTAATAGAATGATGAAGTGATGAGAGTTCTTGGACATAGCTATATGAGGTAAAAGTCAGTATGTATTAAGATATAGTGCGAGAGAGGCACATAAATATAAGGTCGAAGGCGGCCCATAAATGTTGAAAAATATAAGGTCGAAGGCAGACCAAAAAATGAAAAATAGTAGGTCGAAGGCGAACCGAAAATCATTGTTGTTATGTAATAAAGAACATGCTGATATTTAAGTGAAAGAATATGTCCAGAATTCTGTTGAAAGTTAAGAAATAGTTTGTTAAAGAGATAAGCGACGTATTGTACGATGTAATTTCCTGAAATTAGTAATTTGAGCATGCTGATACGCTAAAGAAGAAAGAAGAAATGACAGGTAAAGATCATTGCAAGAGAAAGGAGGTTTACTGTTAGATTAATTTCATGAGTATGATGATATTTTGTAAAGATAGAAATCAAAATATTTTTATAATGTTCTACACTTACCCGCCTGTACCCGCTCTAGTAAATAATTGAATCACAACATGAAGAAAATTTAAAATTATGGAATTGCAGAAACAGTAAGAGGAGAATTTATGTAAATCAGTTAAAACAATTAGAAAACCTGCAAAACAATATGTAAAAGATTGAAGTTACTTGTAGTATATTGAGAAATTATGTAGTAATGATTCGAAGTTGATTTTATGTAATCTATGAAGATATATATGTAATGAAATGAAATTGAGTAATATGTTTATTATGCTTCAATGTTTACAAATTGTAATTTGTGTATTCTTTCTTGAGATTATTCTTACTATGTGGTTGTAAGAAACGATTGAACAGAATTAATATGTGAAATTGAAGGAAAATCTATATGTGTTTACTATGTTATAAGATATTTTGAAATTGTAACCTGAATTATTTTTTTTCTTAAAAAAATGTATGTACGAGGGCTAGTCAAATATTTAAGGAGCTGAAAAGACTTGGAAAGACATTAGCTCTCCTTGATCAGTCCATCTAATGCCTTTTTTTGGGGAAGGGGCATCTATAACCGATTATTGTAAGACTCTTCCTCCGGAACGAATGAGGAGAAAGAACACTTCACACCCCTCTTAAGTGATAGACTGTTCTGGACTTTTGGCGGACAAAGAGGGCAGTCGGAAAAAGAGAGTTACAGCGTCTGGTCTTTGTGGTTGAAGTCCGCGCGTGCGTTGCTGGAAAAACGCGAAAAAGTTTGCAGTCGTTCGAGCTGTTGACATTTTTTAGTTTTCATCACCGCATAGATAGTTCGAGCCCAAAGGAGAACACGAATGGTGAACTTGTAGTTTGAAAGACGAAAAGACTTGTAGTGTGATGAATCGGCGAGAGGTGACTTCTACCGGACTTTTTAAGGATACAGACAGGAGGAATGAAGTGGAATTGCTAACCAGAAGTTGAAGAATACTAGTGCTCAGTGATTTGATAGTGAGTATTCTTTAAGTGTTGAGAGCTCTCAAATATATGGCCTTTTTAGCGTCGATCGTTACAAAGTTAAAAGTACAGCGCTGAACTATACAACCGTGAGTAATAATTTTCAATGTGTTATATTAGCTTCTATCTTGTATTAGTTTTTAAGTATGGTTACATTTTTGAATCTTCGCCGATACAATCGGGGCACTCTCCGTAAATTCCTGTATCTGAACCTTTCAGTATAAATCAGGTGTCGGAGACTTACCAAGGACCTCCTCATAATTGTTTAATGTTAATTAGAACTTCAGAAATAAAAGTTTGTAAAAGGTTATTTTCTTTTCTGCTTTATACAGCAAGTCAGGTTTTGTAAAAAGCGAAAAATCCTGCTTGTATCTTGAACGAAAGCAGGCAAACGCATTTTCAAAACCAAAATACTCTTATATCGTTATACGTGTACCACAGGATGCGTGAGGAAGTACAAATTGATATTTTTTTCTGGAAGTGTCATCGTATATGCAAGCTCTGCCGTTTGATTTAGAGGGGGGAGCGGTGCCGCACAGACAAAAGGAAGTTCGTTCTGTTAATAATACATAACCGTTTCATGTGATACACGTTCACTGCTTAATGCTGATGTAAAGTGGACTGTAGAAATCAGGTTATTTAGACACTAACAAGGGAGGTTATCTAAGTGTCCCCCTCCGATTTCCATGAAACTTGGCAGGTGTATAGAGGGGCCCAAGAGAAGAAATACGTGTTTTTGTGTTTCAGCTAAAAAAAACTGTTTTAGAGCGCAAACCCCCTCCCCTCAAATGTCAAGATGAGAAATGGAAATGGGAATCTGACCCCGAAACCACGTAAATATGGCATAGGAAGAACACGCACATTGGAACACACACAGCACAGAACTGTAGGATTGTCTGTACCAAACGCAAGTGCTATCGTGAAGGACGATGGCGGTTAAAGTTCTGTGCTAATAGTACTGGCAGATACACAAGTGGGACACTTGAGATATGAAGTGCATATCACTGGCAATATCTCTACCTTGCATATAGCGGATATGAATAAAGTTTGTAATCAGGGAAAGACTTCTGGGACACCCGGTATTTTTTTGTTATTTAATAAATATTCAATTCTATGTCTACTTGACATTAATACTCTTGCCTTGTTTTTATACAAGTTAGCGATCTAAACTATACAAGCTATATGTTTATATACTATGTATATATGCTATACTATGTAAGCTATATATCGAATGCGTGTTGTTATATCTCTATTAATGGTAAAAATGGTATATTAATGGTAAAATTAAATCCGAATTTTTGCTCAACACATTTCATCTACGCGTCCCCACACGGCCAACCTGCAACGTTAAGTTCTTTGGCAATCCCACCACAAGGCTCTCCCTTCTACAGCGGTCTCTTTTATACAGGCTTCCTTGCTCATACAATAACTTGCCTCCAAATGTGGACATAATCTTGCCAGATCAAAGTTTTAGACAATTGTTAACGATGTATGTATAATTTTGATTTGTTTTCAGTGCCATCTTGTACTCTATTTTGTTGTTGTTGTTTTCCTGCTGTTACTGTTTCAGTGTAAAATGGTCATTCAGTACTGTATCTAAAACTTTAGGTAAAATAAATAAATAAATATTCTTATACCGTCTTTTTACTTATTGGTGCAATAATAACAGTACAATATTTATAAATTTAAATACTTTATCACATCACCCCCACTCACGACCGGATCAAGAAAGTGTGGGGCGTTACCCCGACACCCCCTATACGCCTTCATGGCGTGGTGCTATGCACAGGGGAACACTTTACCTTTTACCTTTTATTATTATTTTAATTTAATATAATTATAATTTAATTATTTTAATAAAAGTTCAAAGCAACTTCAGGGGGCATTATTCTAATATATAAAAATGGATGTATGTTTGTGTGGGTGGGTGTGTGGGTGTGTATATTTGTTTGTTCCGCCATAACTCTCGAACGCCTGGAGTGATTTCAACCAAATTTGGTACGCGTATCACTTGCAACCTGGAAAGAAATACTATGGGGGTAAGACAACCCTGGCACCCCTGGGGTTGGGGTGGGAATGAGTGACATGTAAAAATAATCGAAAACGACCGATATTATTGTTGAATACATAGTTTTCGGGGTCGCTAAGACCAATAGTGACACTCCGAATGCCGTTCAACTCCAAGTTCATTAAAATGTCAAAAATGACCAAGATTAGTGTCGAATCCATAGTTTTCGCAGTTGCTAAGCTAATTGGTGACATTCACGATGACCAAACTTGGTACATATATGACTTACAATCTGGAAAGAATAATGTGCGGTAAGACACCCCTGGCACCCCTAGGGGTGGGGTGGGAAGGGGTGACATGTAAAAATAATCGAAAACGACCGATATTAGTGTGGAATACATAGTTTTCTTGGTCGCTAAGATGAATAGTGACACTCATAATGCCGTTCACCTCCAAGACACCACTGGCACTCCTAGGGGTGGGGATGGGAATTGGGTGACATGTAAAAATAATCAAAAACGACCGATATTAGTGTGGAATCCATAGTTTTCGGGGTTGCTAAGATGAGTAGTGACACTCACAATGCCGTTCAACTTCAAGGCACACCTCGCACCACTAGGGGTAGGGGTGGGAAGGGGATGACAAGTATAACGACCGATATTAGTGTGGAATCCATAGTTTTCGGGGTCGCTAAGATCAATAGTGACACTCCCAATGCCGCTGAACTTCATGTTCAGCACCTATCGGTATGGGGGGTAAGAGGGCTTGAAAAAATAAAATGTCAATAATGCCTTAGATTAGTGTGAATCCATAGTTTTCGGAGTCGCTAAGCTAATTGGTGACATTCACGATAACCTAACTTGGTACACATTTGACTTACAATCTGAAAACAAACACTGTGGAGGTAAGACATCACTGGCACCCCTAGGGGTGGAGGTGGAAAGGGGGTGGCATGTAAAACGACCGATAATAGTGTGGAATCCATAGTTTTCGGGGTCGCTAAGATGAATAGTGACACTCCCATGCCGTTCTACCACAAGTTCATTTTAAACTATAGTTATAATTAATTATTTTCCTGTCTTAATAGAAGATTGGGATAAATAAATAACCGAGCCTGGCAATCATCTAGTTTCCTATATAAATGGACCATCCCACTTCGTTCTCTAGCAAATTTCTTGTTATTGACACTACCACGTACTTTATTCATTAACTCTGTTGCCTCTATGTGACTTCAGAATAAATTTCTCATGCACTGAAAATCAGTTCGAGGCCATTAGGGGCGGGCGGAGGTTTAAGGTCAACTGCTCCTCACTATTGTCTACCAATATAAATTATACTTTCCTTGCACCCTCCTCCCCCAGTTTTGGCGCCAATTGACGCCACTGCTTCAAAGGAAAAAAATATGAGTAGTTATTTTCAATCTCCTGTTAGAATGCATGTTTATATGTAAACTGCTCTCTGAACCACATCGTCAATGCAATAAAACAGTGAGATGGAATGAAGTTTTTCTTTCCAGGACTGAACTTTCATAAAGGCCTTTGCCCCTCCCCCCATCAGAAGGCCTGCGGACGCCCGTGATGCTATTTTTTAAATTATGTGAACAATAGTTAATGTATGATGTTTGATGATGATTTCATATATATTTTATATTCATTATATTAGTAAACGGAAGTACGAAATATTATGATTAATAGTTTAGTAGTAGAGACAGTGGCGGCGATTTGGTTCCAAAACCGGGGGGGGGGGGACAAGGTGCCAAAACTGGGGGTGGCGAAGACAGTATATTTTCCTTTGTAGATAAGATTTAGCTGGGGCAAAAATTGCGGAAAATGAGGGCATCTACTCCCCTCGCCCCCCCTAATCGCCGTCACTGAGTATAGAGTATATTGCAACCTTAACTTTGCCCTTAAGAAATTGGTAAATAACAAGGTTGATTGATTGATTGATTTGGTGTTTTAAGTCGACTAATCGGGACTGGACCTACAGTTTAAAGTGGGATCCGAACCACTTGTACCTCCACTGGGTATCGAACCCGGGACCCCTTGATTACAAGGCGACGAAGCTACCACTGCGCCATCGGGGAGGCCTATAACAAGGGGAAAATATAGCAGTTGCCTTCGCCTTGCCCTTCCCTCAAGAAATTTGTACGTACTCCACTGAAAGTACGAAATAGAGACAGTGAAGTGAAGACAGACACCTTTAGAATCCTCGAACCAGCGTCCTTCTCGCAAACCGTTCAAGTGGCGTAACCACAGGGCCGGCAGGGGACAATGCCCCCCTCCTCTAAGCCTTGGATGAAAATCGATTCCAGGTGGGCAAATATTGACGGCCAAGGGCACCTGCAGGGGGCACAGAGGGGCAATTGCCCTCTCGATTTCAAATTTTATGCAAATAAAAATTCATTTCGTAAAAGGTTCGTGATCGCTTCGCTCGCATTCCCTGCTTTCTTAGTCTTAAAAAGTTCAGAGCTGTAACTAGAGGGCGGTGGGTGTCGGACCTCGGCGCCGACCGATCTAATTGAAGAAAGTTGTAAAAGACTGAATGCCATGCCGCCCCGTGAAATTATTTGCGGCATATTAAATCAATATTGTTTTCAGTTTGAAACAATTAGATCTAAAAATGTTCTTACTCACTTCGCTCGCAATATTTGATTGCTGTAATACATTGTAAATTACCAGAGAGAGAAGTAACGTAAAGCTTATCTTAATTAATTTTGTCTTAAATGCATGGACAATTGTAATGAGGGTAAGGAGCGTGCACATTTGAGAAATAATTTACATAATTTTTGCTGTTCGTTTATTATGAGGTGGATGAATTGATTATGTAATGTATTTAAATAATATGTGTTGTACTTACGTATTAAAGAAGCTTTCAATATATACACAATTTAATGTTGGCATGTTTTTCTTATTTTACGTCGCTCCATGTTTCATGAAAGTTGTATGTAAAAAAAAGAATTTTATTCGGAATGTATTTTTCATGCATTTTCTGTCTTTTAATATACAGTTTGTGTGCTTGTCTTCCATTATTAATATGAAATTAAATTGATAAAATTGAAAACAAATGCTTTAGCACCGAATTGTACCCCTTTTTTGCGTAATTTATGAGGATAATATCGTCTTTATACTACTACTACTAACAATAAGTATAATAATTATTATTATTATTGGTACATTTATCCTGGTACTTGCCCCCCCCCCCAGATAAAAATTCGTGGTTGCGTCTCTGAACCGTTCCATATCTACCTGCCCTTTCTCCTTTTAATGCCATGCGCCTTTTTTTATCCTTGCACTAAAACGGTTTTTCCCACGTTGCACCGCGACGCTAGTGCCGTGCTCGTTGTCTCGCCTGCAGGGAAGAATTAACGGCGCGAGTGACTGGAAAAATGGACGAGATAACCCCAGCGTGTTGCTGTCCGACACATTTGCTGGTCGAGATTACACGCGTTGTTTGCGAGGGCGGAAAAAGCCAGCGACAGTGCTAACAGTGTGGAAAATTCGGCTGTTAAATTCATGATCCGGAAAATATGACTTCTCCACACTCTCAGGAGTGGCGTTATTGAAGGGCCAAGGGGGCATGTTCCCCCCTTCGCCAGAATGTAAAACACTGCTGCTTTCAGCGACTCCCTGATGGCGTAATTTTGCTTTGCAATCAAACGTTGTTGAGTTGGTGTTTTAAGTCTACTTTATGCACAGTAAGGCTAATCGGGACTGGACCTACAGTTTAAAGTGGGATCAAACGGTCTCGGTTTCGATACCCAGTTGAGGTACGGTCACGAGCATTAAAAATGGGACACGTATATCCTGAAATTCTTGCTTCTCTGCAGCGCGTTATTACGGCGATCAGTCGACTTCAATAGCAACATTTCCACAGAAAGTTCAGCTATCGCTTTAGACTTAGCGGTGATGTAGTCGGTAGAACGTCTAACTGCCACGGGGTTGACCCAGGTTGCACTCACGGGGTGGGAGATCTAAGGTTGGAATTTTTCCGGCCTTGTCCTCGCATAAAACGGTTATGGGGCTCACCCAGCCTCAAATCAATGGGTACTTGGGGGCAACCCTGAGGAGTAAATGCGGCCAGAGCGTGGTGCTCATCACATCACCACAAAAATGACTGAGTTCGAGAATATTTATTGCCCCCAAAAATATATATTTAATGCAAAAGGGAAGATTGAAGATATTCTTCGATTTTCAAGGAGTTAAATACAGATCGAATGAAAACTGGAGCGTTTTTTTTATTTTAATATTTTGATTGATTCTTCCTACTGAGAATGGTAGGCAGAAATTTACACAGGTGTACAAATTAATTCTTGGCCTTTCTAAATAAATATAATATTTATTCAAGAAAATAATCGTACATTTTAATTGGTAAAGTCATTCATATCTGCATTTATGAAGTGCGAAGTAATCTAATGGAAATGGAATTTGTACACTTCTGCCATCTTTCGGGCAACTGACGAATCCCCTGACGATATAATGAAAACAGTTTAGTCTGTAAACTCAACAATGTTATTTTCCACCTCTTGAAGAATTCTGAAGTGGGAATCCGCAAGGTGGTGCTGTAGGGACCGGGACAGGCTTAGCGTTGGCTTACAGGATTACCCCCTCCGTGGCCTTTTATGCTAACCTACAAAGAAGTTAAACTGTACCTGCTCTCTTTCTTCACCCACCACTGAGTAGTAATCTGAAGGGGCCAGGTCAGGGAAATAAGCCGCATGAGGCAGAACTTCTCAATTCAAGCCATTTGCCTTGTGCGGCCTGACTTTATCATGCAACAATATCACTTGCTTAGTCCCACTGCTGGTAAATGGTGCTCTCCTCACAATTTCGTCACCCAAACGAATCAGTTGACGTTGATGACGCTCAGAATTGCCTCTCAGCTGCATTTTTCTTCAGTTGATATGCAAAATGGATGCAGTGCCTAACGTGCTGTCTCTCGAACACTGCTTCATTATGTAAGTCATCTGCTAGACGAGCATTTAACCTTTTTAGGTTGGTGTAGTGCCCAAACATTGCTGAGAAAAGTTTCAGTGTGAACAATCCCAACAGAAATGTATAATGGGTGAATTAATTTAGGAGCCGAGAATTAATATTCTACACCTAATACAAGAAAAATAAAAAAAACAAAGGGATAGGAAAGGAATAAAAATTTAGAAGAGAAGCAAGGAAAAGTATGTACGAGTAATTGTCCTTATTCGTAATCGAAGTAAAACTTCAAAAGAGTACAAATACTTCCGCAAGATAGTATATGTACTGATTGAGCAAAGTAAAACACATTCAATTAAAACTGAAAATTCCTGTGAATATGTAACGTTAAACTGGACTGAAACTTACAAGGGAGGTTATCTAAGTGTCCCCCTCCGATTTCCATGAAACTTGGCAGATGTATAGAGGGGCCCAAAGGAAGAAATACGTATTTTTTGTTTCGGCTAAAAAACTGTTTTAGGGGGCAAAACATCCCCTCTAATGTCAAGATGAGGACAGATTGAAGTGGGGATCTGACCCCTGTGTCCCCCTCCGATTTCCATGAAACTTGCCAGGTGTATAGAGAGGCCCAAAGGAAGAAATACGTGTTTTTTTGTTTCGGCTAAAAAACTGTTTTAGGGGGCAAAACCCTCCCTCAAATGTCAAAATGAAGTGGGGATCTGACCCCTGTGTCCAACTCAAATTTCCATGAAACTTGGCAGGTGTATAGAGGGGCCCAGAGGAAAAAATACCTGTTTTCTTGTTTCGGCTAAAAAATTGTTTTAGGGGTTAAAAACCGCCCTCAAATGTCAAGATGAGGACAGATTGAAGTGGGGATCTGACTCCGAAACCACGTAAATCTGGCATAGGAACAACACGCTCATATAATTATGATTGGAACACACACAGCATAGAACTGTATGATTGTCGGTACCAAACGCAGTGCAATTGTAGAGATATGCCGAATTCATAGACACCGTTGTTCCCGGATATGCATGGGCATAACAATAGAAGGATTAAAGCAGGGTAACGGAGCATCAAAATAGCCGCACACGGGAACCATAATCCTATCAAGCATCACCTAGATATCATTTAGGTGATATCCATAGCCAAGGATACAAGAGGGGGACACAGGGGTCAGATCCCCACCTTAATTTGTCCTCATCTTGACATTAGAGGGGAGGTTTTGCCCCCTAAAACAGTTTTTTAGCCGTAACAAAAAAAAAACATATTTCTTCCTTTGGGTCCTTCTATACACCACCAAGTTTCATGGAAATCGGAGGGGGACACTTAGAAGACCTCCCTTGTTAGTAGTAATAATATATTTATTATTTTTATTTCTGCCATTTATTTGCACATACGCACACACAGTCAGTGGCGCCGATTGGGTTCCAAAACTCGGGGAGCATAGTGCAGGAGCAATAGTGGCAAAAGTTGGGGGGCAGCTGCCCTCCTAATCGCCGCCACTGCACACAGTGTATATATTTAATCCGTTTTATTTTATCATATCTTTGAGGAGAATGCGGTTAGGTGGTAGATCAGCATTTGCTGAACTTCGCCCAAGAATGAAGTCATTGAATTGAACCCTCGCAATGGGCGCCTACAGTTAGAAACCATTGGAACGCTACGCCAACCACGCTATCAGGAACGGTGGCTGTATCGTGGTATCGTCTCCATCCTCATTTACATTACATATTAAAACTGAGACTCGCCTCTTGGCATCTCAGACGGAAATTGCGGGAGACCAGTGGTGCAATCGCCCTCAAACAGGTGGCACGTCGATGGCCCTCGTGGAATGCTCGACAAGGCAGGGGCCGAGAAGAAGTGGGTCAGGACTGAGGGAAGCAAATTAAGCGGAAATGCTTGAGAGGGTTCGAAGTGAGGGGGAAGAAGATTGGACAAATGGAGAGGACGTCTAGGGACAGGGAGGCAATCGTCAGGAGCTAGGGAGCTAGTGCTAGGCATTTTGCAGTCCCTAGATCCAATCCTACAACAGAAAGTTGCTCGGACTGGCAAGGATGAATTACAGCGCTGTACGGTCGCGAGCAAAAGTTAGGTTACGTTTCCAACTAACTCATTATATCAAATAAATCCATATCCTTACATTTACACAATTAAGGGGGGAACCCCCGAATATAACCAAACCTCCACCCGTATACATTCGAGGGTATACGCTGTGTCCCAGTGCCTTTGTAAATAAACTGGGACGTCACTTTCTCGAATTACGGTCCCCCCGTTGATCGTTGCTCTACATCTTTATTGGTAAATTTCAAATACAGATAATCATATAAATAAAATATAATGTATGCATGATGCATTTACAATTGTGTTGATTGATTTGCTTAAGTATTCACAGACATCCAAGTTATGCCGTGTTGATGTGATGATGAAAAAGTCTGTATTGATGATTCTGGCAGCCAGAATTACATTTGGTCTAGTACTGTTACGTACCCAATAGGACCAAGTAATGTGAATTGTTTGCCAAAGACAAATAGAGATGGCAGCACCAGGCGTGCAAGGTTAAGAATTGGCATAATATATGTGAATAATTTTATAAATAAGAACAAAGCAAATTGGAAAGATGAAAAACAATAGAATATATTATAAGAAGACGAAGAATAAATATGAAAGAAGTAAATTAATATATATATCTTATAAATCAAATCAATGATCACATGTAAGTTAATATGAAAATTAAGGAAGTCAAAGCAATGATACAAGTTTGTGTCTTTGAACAGATATTGCATCTGTTTGGTTGATTTACCATTCCCGTAGCGGAAATTTTGTTTACATCAGTGGCGAGCACGTTCCGATCGACGCCCCACAGCACTTTTTGGTTGCGCAGTTTAACTGTAGCACCTACTTGGATGCGCATGTCAATCGGCTGCACCAAGTATACACTCTGTTGTACCTAGTTAGTGGTGGCGCGTTCCAATTGCAGCCCCAAGGGAGGATATTAGTATTATTCCCAAAGCTTAAAGGAATTCGTTAAATAGTCAAAACCTAAATTGAAATCCATAGGGAAGTTAACAAAAAAGACGAGAAGGAAGTCCAGATCCAGAACGTCCATTAAGAGGAAGTCCAGATCCTACATATTGAGAAGGAAGTCCAGATCCAGACCGTCCATTGAGAAGGAAGTCCCGATCCAGACTGTCCATTGAGAAGGAAGTCCCGATCCAGACCGTCCATTAAGAAGGAAGTCCAGATCCAGATCTGTCCATTGAGAAGGAAGTCCAGATAGAAGAATATACAGATAGAGAAAATAAAATAATAAAAAGCATAGAAGAAAGTAGCTTATCATGTAAATATTCTTACTCCATGTATCCTGTGTTTAAATAATATATTCGTTTAAACGTCTCCATTGGAAGGCATCCTGTCTGGTTTCGTTGTCTACAAAGAACCCTACCCTGTAGATAAGCTAGCTGAGTTCTAAGATTAAGGTTTATGTACCTTTGCACCAAATGAAGGTAGCATTACCTGGGGTCCAGGTATATTTTTTACTTGATGGTGGTATGAGGTCAGCCATTCAACGCGCAGCTGAGTTTTGTCTGCACGTTTGGTTAAGTTATCATGATTCTATTTGGTTGTAACTCCACCCCCAAAGGCAAGGGGTTTCTACCAAATGGCTAGCCTCACCATGTTCTTATTTATTGATCCACCTTATAATTTATCATGATGATAGGGATTGTGTTTTGCCTGTGTTGTTCAATTGTTCTGTTAGGTAATGATCATATAGTTAACGTTTAGGGTTGCGTGGGTTATCCAGTTATGTTGCATATACGAATGTTGATGGTTATTGTGTTTCGTACTTTTAATTGGTGTGTAGTGTGTGGTGTGTGTTGTTGTTTAAAGTGTAAGGTAGTATTTGTTTACATTTACACAACCCACAATACGCCACTGAGTAACCCATTGCACACAATGGAAGGATACTGTCAACAGTGGCAAGATTGTGAGTCGACCACTCAACGGCGTCGGCCACTGAGACGACTGCAATGGATATTACCGAGACGAGACGAAGCTTGGCAAAATTTCGTCCCCTCTCGTAAACTAAATTCTTATGTTTATATGAATTGTTTTTGTTTTGATACATTTTCGTACGTCTTGCAGTAGCCTTTGCTAAAGTCTCGAACGGGACGAGACCCTCTGACACCAAGTTTCGGCCGAAACCCTTGCTCTTGACTTTTCCCCTGTGAAAGGTCGACCCCCCAGTCCCTGGTTTCTATCCGGCCCTCTGGATTACTTCCTGTCTGAATCCTTCGATTCTCTCCTTTCACCTCACCCTGGGTGCCCAGCGAGCAGATTATATTAGCGCCGAAATTACGAAAGGGGGGTTTCACATAACAATTTATATTTTTTAGTCCCTGGTTCGTTACTCATGTACAGCAAGTGAATAAATATTTGGTTTAAAATGGACAGTACCGTAGTTCTTGGAATCATAACATTTCTAGTAGGATATATTGGTTTATTATACGTTGTTATATATATACACATAGCGTTTCCATGTGTGCATTTACATAATCAACCAATTTCCTTAATTCAACATAATTGCGCACCAATCGCTTGCACCACCGGCACTTCCTTTACCGCAGAGTTAGCATTACTATCTCTGCCGGCCTACCCTTAGCTTAAACGATATTCCGTTTATTACGCCTTCACTATTTCTTTTGGGCATCAATTATTCAATACGGAAGTATCCACATATTCAAGGCTTTTTCTAAAAGGGGACTTGTGACAGCAACAGGGGTTGGCTTACACCAAATGCTACATTATTATATTAAGTCTAGCCACCAAAAGTGGACTAAACTTGAGGAGATGTTCCTCTTCGTCAATTAGGAAACACTGTTTTTTGCTAAAGCCCACTGGCCTTTTTTATAGTCGGGGTAAACGTCCGTGGACGTGGACCCCGTAGCGTCGGAAAAATTCCACTGCAACTATCTTTTGAAAGACATCTCCCCCATTGGGGTGATAAAAAACAGGGAAATCTAATATCCAGTAAAGCACAATCCAATAAGCACATGCACTTACATCCAGCAATAACATAAAAGTACACACATGGAAAACATATTACTTAACCCTACACCTTGTAGCTGGCCAGCAATTAATTAATACAATATACAAAACCAGTAATGGTCAATCCGACCATTACACCCCATAACTCTCGAAAGATTACGTCTTGTCACTTGCTCCACATGTCTCGAAAGATTGGTTCTGCTATCTCGTCGCCACAAGTCTCGAAAGACTAAGTCTCATAATATCGTCTGAACAAGTCTCAGTGTTGTCCTCGTCTCCACAAGCCTCATTCTCGTTCTTGTCTCCTGAAGTATCGGTGCCGTCCTCGTCTATATAAGTATCGTCCTCGTCCTTATCTCTACAAGTCTCGTCCTCGTCTCCAGAAGTATCGGTGTCGTCCTCGTCTATATAAGTCTCGGTGTCATCCTCGTCTATATAAGTCTCGTCCTCGTCTCCAGAAGTCTCGGTGCCGTCCTCCTCTATATAAGTCTCGTCCTCGTCCTTGTCTCCACAAGTCTCGTCCTTGTCTCCACAAGTCTCGTCCTTGTCTCCACAAGTCTCGTCCTCGTCCTTGTCTCCACAAGTCTCGGTTTCGTCCTTGTCTCCACAAGTCTCGGTTTCGTCCTTCTCTCCATTAGTCTCGGTCTCGTCCTCGCCTGCACAAGTCTCGTCCTTTTCTCCACAAGTCTCGTTCTCGTCCTTATCTGTACAAGTCTCGTCCTCGTCCTTATCTGTACAAGTCTCGTCCTCGTCCTTGTCTGTACAAGTCTCGTCCTCGTCCTTGTCTCCACAAGTCTCGTCCTTGTCTCCACAAGTGTCGTCCTTGTCTCCACAAGTCTCGTCCTAGTCTCCACAAGTCTCGTCCTCGTCTATATAAGTATCGGTGTCGTCCTCGTCTATATAAGTCTCGGTGTCATCCTCGTCTATATAAGTCTCGTCCTCGTCTCCAGAAGTCTCGGTGCCGTCCTCCTCTATATAAGTCTCGTCCTCGTCCTTGTCTCCACAAGTCTCGTCCTTGTCTCCACAAGTCTCGTCCTTGTCTCCACAAGTCTCGTCCTCGTCCTTGTCTCCACAAGTCTCGGTTTCGTCCTTGTCTCCACAAGTCTCGGTTTCGTCCTTCTCTCCATTAGTCTCGGTCTCGTCCTCGCCTGCACAAGTCTCGTCCTTTTCTCCACAAGTCTCGTTCTCGTCCTTATCTGTACAAGTCTCGTCCTCGTCCTTATCTGTACAAGTCTCGTCCTCGTCCTTGTCTGTACAAGTCTCGTCCTCGTTCTTGTCTCCACAAGTCTCGTCCTTGTCTCCACAAGTGTCGTCCTTGTCTCCACAAGTCTCGTCCTAGTCTCCACAAGTCTCGTCCTCGTCTATATAAGTCTCGGTGTCGTCCTCGTCTATATAAGTCTCGTTCTCGTCCTTGTCTCCACAAGTCTCGGTGTCGTCCTTCTCTCCATTAGTCTCGTTCTCGTCCTTGTCTCCACAAGTCTCGCCCTTGTCTCCACAAGTCTTGGTATCGTCCTTCTCTCCATTAGTCTCGGTCTCTGTATCGTCCTTAGTTTCCATAAGTCTTCGTCTCGTCCTAGTTTCCATAAGTCCCCGTCTCGTCCTCATCTCCAGTAGTCTAGGTCTCGTCCTCGTCTCCACAAGTTTGGAAAGGCTTGTTCTTGCCATCTCGACTCAAAAGGTCTGGAAATATCAGGGCCGATTTCCGTGGCGTAGTAGTTGTCACAGCGTGGTACGACGCCAGGGGTCCCGTGTTAGAATCCCGGCCTGGGAATAGATGGTCTTTGCGAGTGTCCCTTCATCATATCATCACTCATCTCCATCTTCGCAAATTAGCAAAAAGTGGCACATGAAGCGGAGTAAAATAAAGTAAATCAAAATCATCTGCGCGATTAGTCAAAAGTGGCAGAAAAGCGAAGTAAAATAAACCAAACCGATCAATCAATCGAAAGATCGGTTTGATCCTCGTCTCCACATGTCTCGAAAGACTTGATCTCGTTAACTGGGCTCCACAAGTTCTCAAAGATGTGACTAGATTCTCTTCTCGATTTAAAAAACATAGTAAATCTCTCGTGTAGAATAAGTGAAGACAGAGATGAAACCGTAATAAGTGTTTGCACCATCGCTATGTAAACCTGTGTTCATATTTTGACTAGATTTTAAAGGTGGTTGAAAAAGACTCCCAACATACACCACACGCGGAGAGAGAGAGAGAGAGAGAGAGAGAGAGAGAGAACGAACTAATGAGAATAATGTAATTGAAAGAACTATTTTTGTTCCCGAAGTTCCCAAATGTGTTTTCTTTTCCTTCGTTGTCTTAATCAATTCTCTTATTTAACCAAAACCAAGCAAAGTGGACAAATTCACGTCTCCATGGTTACCAAGAGTAGCAGGCCCCTTACAATGCATAATTCAAGACAAAGAGACCTGTCGTCGCCCCTGGACTATCAATCACAGAGTGCCATGTGGCCAATGTTGCCAACTCGCAGTAATTTTTGTTTACGGTTTGTAGGTTTCGAAAGTTCCAAGAGGCGTTTACCATCGCGGAAGAATATCAATCAAAAGTTCTTGCGGGGGAAGACGGAGAGGAGGGGTAGTCCGGCGCCATAAAGTTTCACAAGGCCAGAAGTCGTGATGTCTTTGTTTTGATTCACACGTAGTACGATGGGGGAATATTTGACAGTAAATCACAGGATTTCTTCCCCTCTCTCTCTCTTCTCTCTACCCCTTCTCCTACCCTACTTTTCTCTTTTTACCCTCTTCACGCTTTTCACTTCTTCTCTTACTTTCTCTTTCTCCATGTCCCTTCTATGTCCCATTCCTTCTTTCATTCTTTATCTCCTACCTTCTTCTCCTTCTCTTTCTTCTCTTCCCTCGCCCCTCTTTTTTCCCTTCGCCTTCTCTCCACTTCTTCTCTCTCAGTCTGTCTCTTCCCTTCCCCTTTCTCTCCATCTCTTTCCCATCTCTCCACTAGCTCGTCTCTCTGTCTTTGTCTTCTCTCCACTAACGTGTCTCTATCTCCGCTAGCCTGTCCCTCACTTTCCTGTCTCGCCATTCTCTTTACACCTCCCTTCTCTCTACTAGCCTGTATCTCTCTTTTCTCTCCTCTAGCATGTATCTCTCTCTTCTCTTCACTATCCTGTCTCTCTCTCTTCTATCCACAATTTTGCCTCTCGCTTCTCTCCGCTAGCCTGTCCCCCTCTCTTCTCTCTGCTAGCCTGTCCCTCTCTTCTCTCCGCTAGCCTGTCCCTCTCTCTTCTCTCGGCTGCCTGCCATTCTCTCTTCTCTCCGCTAGCCTGCCCCTCTCTCTTCTCTCCGCTAGCCCGTCTCTCTCTCTCTTCTCTCCGCTAGCCCGTCTCTCTCTCTTCTCTCCGCTAGCCCGTCTCTCTCTTCTCTCCGCTAGCCTGTCTCAATCTTCTCTCCGCTATCCTGTCTCTCTCTTTTGTCTCCCCTAGCCTACCTCTCTCTCCTCTCCACTATCCTGCCTCTCTCCACAAACCTTCTCTCCATTATCGTGTCTCTCCCTTCTGTTACCTAACTTGCATCTCTCTTTTCTCTCCGCTAGCCTGTCTGTCTCTTCTCTTCACTATCCGGTCTCTCTCTTCTCTCCGCTAGCCTGTCCTTCTCTCTTCTCTTTGCTAGCCTATCCTTCTCTCTTCTCTCCGTTAACATATCCTTCTCAAATCTCTTCGCTAAACTGTTCTTCTCTCTTGTCTCCACCAATCTGTCCCTTTCATTTCTCTCTGCTTACCTTCAACCTCTTTTTGTCCCAGCTACAAATAAATGTTTTCCTCCTAGCATCAGCTTACATCACAAGCTCAGCCTTTCAATCAATAGAAACTGTACGCTTTCTTTTTGTGACATCATTTTTTCGAGGGGACTGGAATTCTAAAGGTTGTTAGTACATAGCTGAGTTCTAATGAGGGCGACATGCACAATATTTCTTATATTTAGAACTTACCACTGTTAAAAGCGATAAGCGGGAGTCATTTTATAAATGTTGCTATGTAGTACACATACTATACAAGAGAATGAACGTAGCATAAGTGATGATAAGTATTGAAACTTCTTTAGTTGCACAATTTTCTTACAACTCTTAAAGTTAGAATGTTTCCGCTTAGCAAAACTCTTAATGCTTTCGAATTTTTTGAGAGCTGCGATCCCTGGTGGTCAAACGAAAAACATGATGACAAAATTTCGGGTTATTATGTAATCAAAATTTGTAAATAAATATGTTGAATATGTACTGAAATATGTTAAAAAGAGACATGTAAAGTAATATTTACGTATTATTCCGGGCCTCCTCGATAGCGTAGTGGTAACGTCGCTGCCTTGCAATCTAGAAGTTCCGGGTTCGATACTCAGTAGAAGCACATATAGTGGTTTCTGAATCAACTATAAACTGTAGGTCCAGTGTCGATTAGCCTATCTGAGCATTAAAGTTGAAATTCTTACTTTCGTCTTCTATCCTTTCATTCTTGTGGTATTTCTTTCAGCTTCGCGTGAGTTTCTCGGAAATTCCATCTACTCTTGGTGTCATTAAGTGAAAGAAAGTCTGTTAAAATCAGGTAAAAATCATTGAATTTTTAGGACACCCACATACATTGCATTTACCAATGAAAACCAGAGAAATTACGCAAAAATCACATGTTATGTAAAAATGTGTTCTCTGAACGGTAAATATGTAAAATACCTGAAAATACGTACTTTGAACGGAAAATATGTAAAATACCTCAATATGTATATATAAAAATATGTAACGAATGAAATTTCGTTCAAAACACCGTAATTTGGCTACACTTGTCATTTTTCATTTTCCTCATTCAACAGAAACATATGTAAGTACATAAAAATCCGGCACAATTAGGAAGCTGCCTGAAAAGATGTAGCGGACTGGTAAAGTATACTAGACAATACCGCAATGGGACTGGATGCGGCTGGCTATCCTAACGAAAACCGCTTGACAATCCTTGTCCCACAAAGGACTCTTTGTCATAGAATCCAGTTTTAGTAGAATTAGGACAAACCAAGATCACCACCAAACCAGCAAGAAAATTCCTTAAATAAAACAACAAGTTAGACTAGGTCTGGGCATATTTAGAAACCGAAGGATGGCAACACTGCTGACAGGCATCTTCACCAATGAATATGATATATAAGGGATTGTGGTCACAGTGTCATCGTGGGTTCTTGCACCGTGATTACGGAAATCAATCAAGGCATACCCTGCGTCGCGTCATGCAATCGCGATAATGGCTGGGAGGTTGCTGAATCGGAGTTCTGGGTCAAAGGGTGGATCTATCTTTAATAGCTCAGGTCGTAATCTTCCCCCAATTAACCATAATCCATTAGAAGTTTGCCGACATCGCCTCTAAAGGAAAGATGAATGTTTTGTTCGATGAACTTTCGTGTTTCCCTGTCCGAGGTGTAAGAAGGGTGTAGAACTTAACGAAATCCTGTTTGCAAGATATTACTTGGAAGGTATGAGGACGTGCATTGTCGTGCGTGGAATCGCTGGGTAATTAAACCTGAATTTTTGTACTAAGAATTAGTGTTTTTTACGGATCTTTACTGTCACCTTGGCTATTCGCGAGGTTGATAATGCTCACATAGAGAACCCACGCATAGGCCGGGCCTCGATCCTGGAACCTTCGGGAACGAGATTGTGAATCTGTCCTGGGTATTTCTGGAGTAAACGAACAAAAAGAAGTCTCTGTGCAAGTAGTGACGCGAGACGACTCTACCAATGAACACGTGAGAGGGAACTGGACTGCGTGGAGGGTGGAAAAGCGACTGCAGTTACCAGTCTTCGCAGGAGCATGTACTGCTTCGCTCTGCCCACTCGATTTCTCCCCTTCTCTGCCACTATGCGAGGCCTTCCTCCACAGATTTCCTGGGATAGAGTATAGATGGCGTGCTTGGTTAGGTTAATTTACTTCGCCCACTTGCTTTCTCCCCTTTTCTACCGTTATTCACAGCTTTGCTCCATAGATTCCCGAAACAGAGTGTAGAGAAGTACACTATGTCTTGGGAATGTGTGAAGCGATGCCGCCTATAACGGCAGGAAAGGGGAGAAAGCGATGGGCAGAGGAAAGCAGTGGGAGCTGCTGCAGGCGGTAGGTAGATGGAACTATGTTTCACCTCTTACGGGTTCATTGGTCGAGCCCTCTCGAATCAGTACTTGCGCAGAGACATGTTTTCGTTCGATTGCTCCAGTTATTCCCGGAACATAGTGTAGAAAAACTATAAAAAGAACCGAAATAGTAAATCACTGCTAAGAAAAAAGAGCGTAGAGAGAGAACGGTGAGTCGAGTAACTCTCAAAGCGGAAGAACACGAAATCAAAGATTGACGATGCGAGTAGATACTATCGGATGCGGTTGGTGGTCTACAATGAGCGGTTAGAGCGTCCCTGATGGCGTTTCTGTGAAATGAGTTCAGTGATGGAAAACCTTAATTTCACGCTTCGTACATGCCCCATTATCATCTAAACTTTTGCCAAGTTTCCACATTGGCCGACAGATGGCTGCCCTTCCTCCTAAATCTTCTCTTTCCTCTTGTAGTAATATAATGTGATCTGTGGCCGACTTTTATTATGTACTAAATATTGTTACTTTATGGGATTAAACTAAAGTAAATTAGATGCTTATTAGAATGAACCTGTCTAAAATTATTACGAATCTGTTTTCTGTTTCGTACGGTTGATTGATTGTGTGGTGACGTTGAATTACAAGGCAGGAAAATCCATTGCATAAATATGCTTAGTGTCTCATATGGACAGGCAACATGTATTCAAGCGCTGGTCGTTTAAGTGCGTGTAGGTACAAAGTTCAGTATTCGTTGCACAGAATAAGTGGTTATTTGGCACACCCCAAGGAGTTCTGCAGTTAGGCTCACCTTGGAGTGACATTTTGGGACAAATTCGTCTCAAGACATTGTCACAAAGGTTTACGCAACATAATTTGAGTATAAAATTTGCTGAAAGTGTGCTCTTTCCGACTAAAATTGCGTTCTAACATCACACTCGATTTAAAACATATAAAAACCAAATGACGAACGAAATTCTTATCCGATCTAACTACCCCAGCGCCTCTATCGGAAAAGAATGACACTGAACGGCTCTACTAGAATGTGCATTTGAAGTAACATTCAACTTCTAGTGAGGCAAAAACTCATCTAGTTTGTGAGTTTTAGTCAAAACTCTTTGAGTTTAATCAGCATACGCTAACTTGAAAAGGATGATATTTGATAGATATCAAGCTGAAAGCTTTGTGTGTTTGTTTAGCAAACCCTTTCAATTATTCTACGAGTAGACATTCTCCTCTAACATTACAGGAAGCACTTTTTAGATTTATCTTAAAACCAGCCGGAGGCAAGACAGAGAGGAATAGCAGGAGTCTGATATTAAGATAAACTCCTCGGGATGAATCAAAAATAAAAGCACGTAGAAGAAAAGATGGAGAACGAGCTGTTTTGTATTCTAATTCTGGCCGCTTCGAGCGGTTGGAAATATTCTCCTTTGCGAATTCAGCAGATGAACATGAAACCCCCGGAAGTGAAACTCTGCTCCAACTACCGGATATTCCCTTGTAGTTCCTTTTTTATTAAATTGTATTCCCTGGCTCAGTTTTCTGTCCCTCTCTCTGCTCTGAAACTCTCCTTCATTCAATATTCGTTACTAGCTAATGGAAGAATTCTGTTTGCTAGAAATGACTCCATCTCCGACGCTTCCTCGGTACAAGCGAATAACGAAGCCCAATCGAATTGACGCGTTTAGCTAATTAGCCAATTGCAGAGGATTTGGATCTGTAGAGAGCATTCTGTCCCATTTCCGTACAGCACTAAAGCTAAATGCTAAAGCTGTGTGTTTATTGATCTAAAGGCTGATAACTTGAAGAATCTGAAAGAGTCATTCGAATATTTTGAACTTCGCTTCTGATTGGCTATGCTACGAAAAATGCTACGGAAATAGAACCGATTCTATCCTTGAGAGGCCAGGCTCCTTGACGGAGTGGCTAGCACAGCCACAGGGGTCCCGGGTTCGAATCCCGCCCTGGACATGGGTGTTCATCCTGAGTGTCCTTTCATGAATTTAATCATATCACTCATTCTCATCTTCGCGATTAGCCAAAAGTGGCAGAAAAGCTAAGTAAATAAACCAACTCAATAAATCAAATTCATTTCTTGGGGCGTAAGTGGTGAGCGTCCACGTAGTACACTCTGGGCTGCATTTTGCCGACTAACGAGACTCTGGTGTCTAGCCCTATGGCGAGTATAATTCTGTTGTTGTCCTGTTTTTGTCCTTGTGTGTGCTGAGTGCCCCTTTGCAGCCTCAGCTTTTAACTGAAGTCAGAATATTTTTATTTATATTACAGATATAGTTACAGTAAGGGGCTGGACTACGTATCATGGGACGACTGCAAAATAGCCTGACGCATCCAAAACTTTTAAATTCAAATTCAAAACATTCATTTCTTGTGCAAACGCGATCACATTAGATTAGAAAAAGAAAAGAAATTAAGCCCACGTTAGCGACACCTCTATTTGTAATCAACAGGCACTGAAGTTTCACACGTGATCAGCGAGCCTACTGTGAGATAAAATAGCAGCTGTAAACACACATGGGTTTTTTGTTTTTGACCAAAACCTTCTACCGACATCGCAGTGATTCCTTGCTTTCAAGGCGAGGCACCCCACATTTGAGGGGTTGGAATTTACGATGGAATGGAGGAAAATTGAGAAAAGATAACAAGAAGAGCATAGACCGTGGTAGGGAAACTTGTCCCGGTCGGCATGTGCCCCTTTTATGTCAAGCAAAATAGAAATAAAGATATCTTATTTCTACGTCCTCAAAATCCAAACTTTTGCTGCATTTGACAACTATGCCAATGACCCCAAAAGAATGGTCACCCAGGGTGGTATTTGAAACGGATGAGGGTGAATTACATTCTTTGGTTTCTCCATCTCTCCTGTGGTTTCTAACTTTTTTGCTCTGTGGGGAGAGGAATCTGAATGTATCCCGATGCTTCAGGAGCAGTTAAATGTAATTCCTCCCAAAGAAATTATTTGAAATAGCAAAGTAGACTCAACTCCCTCGCAAGATTATCGAAAGAATGTGATATTCTTCGACTTCGATGATGTAACTGACGACTGTTACACACAAGGTGAGAAATATATTTTATGTGAAAGGTAAGCTACATTGGATTTCCCTCAACTATACAATGCCAATTGAAATGACAATACCAATGCGTAAAGATCAGCACTCTTATTGGAAATTGTTAGATCAGTATTTAATTCGAGTCTTGGAGATAGTTAAGGATTACACTTCGTATGAAATATCCTTGTTGGGTGAATACCTTTTTGCTCACATCTCCAACTTAATCATCCTATTTAATTCTCAAATTGCGTCACAAATGTATGAAAATTACAAAGATTGCAAACTTTTGACACCAAGAAACGTGTATTTTTCCGGGCGTTACTCTATACTACAACGTCTTACAGACCATGAAACATCTATCAATGTTTTTACGAGAGACGACTTAAAAGTTCTGAGCCTCAAGAAACCCAAAGACGATACAGATTTGACAATATTTTTATTTTTCAACATAATCCCCTTCAAGGGCTACATACACACTTGCTTCAGTGGTGTTGAAGCGTCTTTATCCCAGTGGAATTGAAGTCTTCATGCTGGGACTACGAGAACTCCTCCACGTAGTTGGCCAACTAAACTGGAACCCACAGTCATGGATTGTTGCCATGGCAATCGCTGACGTGTGTACAGGAGCATTATCCTGGTGGAAGACGACTCCTCTGGTCAGCACGCCTAGCCTCTTCTTGGATTTGCACTCTGAGACGTTCCAGTAGGTCAGAATATACTCTCCGGTGATGGTGTGACCCCTTTCAGGGTAATCAATCAGCTCATAATGGGAAACCTATCGAATCCCAAGTAACTGATGCCATCACCTTCCCGGATGACGCCGTGACCTTGGACTTCTTCGGTGTGCGAGATGATACATGCTTACACTGCTTCTATTGTTATTTTCTTCCTGTCTGATAATGGTGAACCAAGCATTCATCCATCGAACAAGAAACTTGTCCACATCTGCTTCAAATAGTTCCAAATTGTCCTTTGACATCCTGTGCCGAGGGCGCTTCCGCTCAGGAGCCAGAAGATGTGGGACCCATCGAGCAGAAACCTTTGAGAAGCTAAGCTCTTTCTTCAAAATGCAATCGACTCGCTTCTATGAGATGACCAATTTGTCTGCTAATTGACATGTTGACAATCGGTGATCTTGCATGATGATGACTAAAACAAGGTCATTGTTTCTTTCATGGTGGCAGTTGCTGGATTCCTGGACCTCCTTCCACTCTTGAACTGTTGTACCCAGCATTTTACTGTGGCATATCAAGGAGCATTGCCATGTCAGCTATTCAGCATATCTTGGCGGATTTCTGATGGTGACACTCCTCAAATTCCTGAAGGTATGATCACCACG
Source organism: Lepisma saccharinum (assembly GCF_977018435.1). Classification (NCBI taxonomy): domain Eukaryota; kingdom Metazoa; phylum Arthropoda; class Insecta; order Zygentoma; family Lepismatidae; genus Lepisma; species Lepisma saccharinum. The sequence goes on along the minus strand of NC_139256.1, from coordinate 27,489,007 downwards.
CGATAATCCAATTTTTATATTTTCAACAAATCTCTGCACCTTCTTCAATTCAAAACTCTGCAATAAGAAAACAAGAAAAGTTAGAAACATGTGCATGGAATATGATACTAATGAAGAGTGCTGCTATCAAAAATATAATTTGGATTTCCTAGCTACCCATTTTTCTGTGTTAGACTCAAAAGGTTTGTCACCCCTCGTTTATGAGAAAAATACCTCATATCTACGTTCCAATCTACAAAACCGAAGCAACTGACAGATCCACCTATATATGTTCCACCTTTTCCTACAAGAATAACAACACTTTAAATATCGAAGTTTGAAGCTATGTATTTATAATAATTTTAATTCATGGACAGAAACGGCTTAAAATCTGATAGCACAAACTTCAGTGGAGATGTCAGAAATATATTCACTTTAATCGCGTAAGGTTTTTAGTGTCCTTTACACAAAACCATCTACTGCTGGCTAGTCTCCGTACACGGAAACTTGAATGTGACAAGTAGGTTTGCATTTTGTAAGTACAATATTGCAAATTGGAATTTCCTTTTCGGTGATTGAACTGCAGCAACTGCAAAATATGTTGTTAAACCAAATACTATTGTTACTATATAAAATCTCTGAAACGTGTCTGTGTGCAATACTCAAGAGGACTACTTCTGTTTATACATTCGAACTGCATTACTTCTTTTTCATTACCTATATTCTATAGTCTGCTACAAAAAGTAACAAAACTTACTTTTAGTTGCTGCATTCCTTCTCTGAGAGCCTTCAGGGTTGAATAATTTGACCTAGATTCCTGCCCTTAATTCTTTCAATACATTCTGTTTTCCCTTTTCCCATGTGGCCGCGAACAGGAGTTCCACTTTCTGAAATGTTCCTCAGCCTTAGATGTTTTGGTGAGTCAATCGCTCACCCATCCCACCCCGCCCTATATCCCTTGAGGGCCCCTTGGCCCCCTCCTAGAGACCCCCAGTCCCCTCTGGAGGGAAAACCAACACCGAGGAAGAGGTCCTGGCCAATGGGAGACTTCCAGGTCGGAGGGGACGTGGGATAACTCCGTCTTCCACCCTGCTTCCCACCATATCCCTCCCGCCACTGGATGGATCCCCCGGGTTCCCAGACGCTGTATCGGATGGTGCAGTGGTGGTATGCCCAGAGGACGACCCGCCGTGGCCAGCGCCGCAAGAGGCGAGAGAGGCTGACACCATGGAAAGATATGAAAGGCTACAGTACTAATAGAATAGAGGACGGAAAGTGCTAATACAATAAAGGAAGGGAAGTGCTAATACAATAAAGGAAGGAAAGTGCTAATACAATAAAGGAAGGAAAGTGAAAAGTGCTAATACAATAAAGAAAGGAAAGTGCTAGAATGGGTACTAATAGAATAAAAGATTGAAAGTACTAATAGAATAAAGGACGAAAAGTACTAATAGAGCAGAGAACTAAGGGAGGAATTGAGGGAACTACGGTGACTCCAGCCACCTCCTGGCAGCCGAAGAGCACCCTAATGACAAAACATTCCTCTTCGCAGGAAATTCCTCGCTGACTCTAACAGGAAATTTAGACCTAGCCTAGTACATGACATAGAGTGTGTTTTTTTGGAAGTACCTGAATATGTAAGGTATATGAATAATCGTAGAAATTGATTATGAAAGGTGTGTCGCCACAGTTAACCATTGCTTCGTGCGAGGATAACAAAGGTTTATGGAAAATGAGGACAGAGAGTATAATCTAGGGAAACACTGTTCAGCAGAGGGCAAGAAGAGGCAAGGGTTAAACACAGTGGCAGTCCAATCTCCTTTTGCAGGGGTTTGTACAAAGCACGTGGCAGAAGGTTTACATAGCATACCACGATGCCAGCGGTCCTAGATTTCAATTCTGGGTCACATGAAGAAAAATGTTTTTAATTGCCATCAACCCTCGATGTGGTTATTCTAAAGATGCCTAAAGACACACAAAATACAGCTAGAGAAAATAACATGTAAGTCCCTGATTGAAATCCTACGTAATGTACGGGTGTTTCGTCAATTCACAATCCATTATGATTGTCACAATTAATTAGAGTAATATAAACGATGTGTAACATGATGAAATACAAAGAAAACAAAATGTACCGAGTGGAGATCTGCAAAGGCACAGAAATGGACTGCGATGGAAGAGAAGTGGAGAGTGTCACTGATAGACGGGAGAAGAACTTAAATAAGAAGAATATGTGCAGAAGGACTACTAATGTAAAGACTGATGCGGCGAAGGCTGCAGTTGGACGCATGAGTCAGTAGAAGAAGCCAACGACGATTCATTGAGAATTATAGGTGGGCAAACCAAGTCTTACAATAGACATTCAAACGAACAAGAAAATCTCAGATCCTAAACCTGGTAAATAGGTCTAAATTAATGAATTCAGTCTCTGTCAGTGTGACGCCACGATGTCGGGAATTCTAGAATCGAATCCTGAGCAAGGCACACGTGTGTCATGTTACAGTATTCCATCAGTACAGAGAGGTAGGAAAGCAACGAAATATTACCAAAATATAAATGAGGACATGAAAATATCTGAATGGATATATTTGATACAGACACAGAAACATCTAGCAAAGAAAAAGTAGACTTGGTTTTCATGCAAGTTTACATGTGATATCGAGGGTTTACAGGTGAAGAAGTGGACGAAAGCCTTGGAGAAGGTGAAAGCAAATGAAAAATGAAAACCAATATGTTGCAGAAGATGTGATAGAAGATAATGGAAGAACGTAAAGACATAGGAAGAAAGAAAAACTACATAAGATTGTATTGCCAGCCAACTAGAGAAATTGATATGATAGTATATTAAGAAGAAATGCGAAGAAACTGAAAAACTAAAAAGGGGGTAGTATGATTTGCTGTATCGTGCGGTAAATTGCTTGGACTTTGGATAGAAGAATGGAAAACAACAAGGGCGATAGAAGATGATGGAGATTGCGAAATCACAGACAATCTAGAAATACTAAATTTATGGAAAAGCATGTAGAAAAGCATGTAGAAAAGCACTACGACAAAGGAATCGCAGATACGGAGGATGTATCAGAATGCATACTGCACTCAGGAAGTCAATGTGGCAATATTAATGGCGAAATAAGCCTTTCATAGAAATAGAGAGTGTTTTGCGGACGTTTGAACAAAGAAGTAAGGAAACGTCTAATGAAGTGTTTTGTGGTGTGGTGCCTTGTAGAACGCAGTGACGAATAGCGACTAGAAGCTTTAGAAAGTGGCTATGATGAAGAATGGAGCACGCGAAACGGACAAAGAAATTAAACTCTGCTGGAAATAGATCGAGAAAAAAGCGATACTGGAAGTGATCAAGACATGAAAATTTAGCTGGAAGGAATAGTAAAGGGATTGGGGGAATATCTGAGGAAGAAGAAGATATCTGCTATTAGATTATAGTAGATCCTGTGCAGATATAAGGCACAAGATCGAAAAGCCTGAGAAACGTGGCACAGGACAGAGATCAATAAATATGAATGAAGGAAGAATGTTATGAAGAAAATAGAAACGGAATAGAAAAACTGTGTGTGGGCCAGTGACTCATGGTGGGCAACATACAGCATTCACCCTATTCTTAGTACACCTACCACAGGATTCCCAGCTATCGTCAAATGTAACTGAATCCCGACATGGGTGTTTGTGAGTGTCCCTTGAGCAATGTCATCACATCATCTCTCATCCTGATCTTCGCGATTAGGCAAGTGGCAGAAAATCGAAGTGAAATAAACCGAACTAAGCATATGCAGCTGTAGGAAATAATAGGTGTGGTCTTACCTAACAGTGTAAATGATACTTAAACTGTTGTGTGTGTGTGATCAAATTTGTTTTCGAGAAGATGAATTGAACCCATTTAGTGGAAGTTTACGTAGAGGAAAGTTAGCAGTGGCCTGAAATGGATGCAGGAGCTTAATAAGTGCATTTAGAATGTTAACTGTGCGTGACGAACTCTGAACGTAACAATAAAAATTGAGGTAGTACTTCAGAAGTATTAAAATATATACTGCCAGTAATATATCCTGGAAATAACTGTTGTGAAATACCTTTCTGTTATTTATCTTAGCATATAACGGCTGAAATGTGAATGGCTGTTAACAGTAGAGGCACTTTAAGAGAATAAAAAAAAATGACTGTTAAAAAGGGCGTTGGCCCTAAGATAGGGATATTTGAAACTGTAAGAAATATTAACAGAGTTTGACTTTAGAAGGTTAGACAAGTGTGTATACAAATAGTTTCACAGTGCAAAGTTTGAAAAAAAAACTGATTGAATTACTGTACTGAATGTTCGTGGTTAACATAACGATCTACGATGTCAATGATCCTATACTCGAACCCTGCTATGGACATGAATATCTGATTCTGTTAATCTTATAACCGATAAAAGTTGCCTGAGAGTGTTACGTACTTTCAATTTACTGTTCCGAAAGTGGCACCATGAGTCACTGGGGGAATAGCTATGGCTGTTAAAAAACATGGAAAGGAGATCGAACTGCCTGGATGCGACAGAAGACAGTTTACATGCAACCCTTCTCCTACGGCGCAGAAGCGGAATGTTTCCTACCACAACTAAGAAGAGAAGAGGGTGGAGAACGATTATAGCGGCGGCTGGTGGGTCCGAATTAGGTGAACAGCTAGTAGGAAAAAAATAGAGAGAAATTAGATCAATAGTTACACATACTTATTAGAAAGACCCAGTTTCTAATAAGTACATATAACTTTGGTCAAATTATCTCTCTGGGGTAATAGAGAAAATTAGATCAATAGTTACACATACTTATTAGAAAGACCCATTTTCTAATAGGTATGTATAACTTTGATCAAATTTTATCTCTACTACCCGCTTTTCCCTACCAGCTCGTCACCTTTAAGGGTCAGTCAGTGGAAAACAGGTCACCTCGAATGTCTCGACGCGTAGATGCCGCGGCTCCACGAAACTCTTGCTGCCACTGGAAGGGAGTTCCGTTGTCGGCCGGAAGGTGGCAGTCGCGTCGCAGGCTTGCGTGAAGCAGTGCGAGTGTGAGTCGTGTGAAGTGCAGATGTGCAGGGACTTGCCGTCCGGCACATCGTGGAGGCCAGTAAGGAAGAACAGCGAGCAGTCATGCGTTTCCTGGTGGCGGAAGGCGCTAGTGCGCCAGACATGCACCGCCGAATGACGGCAGTGATTGGGGAACATTGTTCATCTCTGTCGCGGGTGCAGGAGTGGAGTCGGGGGGTTCTTCGCGAAGGAAGGACGTCACTGCAGGGCGATCCAACACCTGGACCATCTGGCACTGTCGCAAATGATGACCTTATCCCACGTGTCAATGACATCATCAACAGGGTCGACGGTGTACAGTGGAGCACGTTGCACACACCACAGACGCAAGTCACCCCATGGTGTTCAACATCATGGAACACCGCCTCCAGTATCAGAATGTGTGCGCAGAATAGGTTCCCACAATCTGACCGTAGAACAAAAGCTGTTTCGTATGGAAATGACACTAGAGATGCTCCTCCGATACAACCAGGAAACCAGTGCTTTCCTCTGACGAGTTGTCACGAGGGTTCAATCCGTGTGCCATCTGCATGAACCGGAAACCGAACGGCAAAGTCAGCAGTGCAAGCACCCCCAAATCGTCACCACCGAAGAAATCGAAGACCATGCACGTCCGTCACGTGCTCCTCACATTGTTCTTCGACCACAAGGGTCCCTTGCTTATCAATTTTTTTGAGAAAGTTGCAACCGTTACTGGCGTGCGGTATACGAAAACCTTGACGCACCTGCGTCAGGCCATCAAATCCAAGAAACCTGGTTTACTGCCACCGGGGTGGTGTTGTTGCATTATAATGCACGTCCGCATACGGCCAATGTTGTCCAGGACCTGTTACACAGATTTCGGTGGGAAACACTCCAGCACCCACCTCATAACCCAGACATGTCCCCGTGCGATTATGTCATCTGTGGTGAGCTGGAACGGGCACGGCGGGGTCACCTGTTCAACTTGGGCTCTGAGATGAATGATGCAGTGAGTGACTGGTTGTTGCAGCAACCGTCCACATTCTACAGCGATGCCACTGACCTACTGCCAGGACGGTGGGACAAATACTCCAACGTCTACGGGGATTACTTTTAAAGTGAGCACGTAGTTTCATAGTTATATAGGGTGCCCTATATATGATAAAGATTTTGTATTGCACAAATACATTCTTCACTCTTTTCCCATTCTTTAACTACGTAATGTTTGTTTCCAAAAGGTTTCACATACACAAAAAGCAGCAATTTTTCCTAAACCGCCTTGCAATCCCGTACGCACTGTAATAACCTTACGATCGACACAGATTAGCCAACCAAATTCATCAAAACTAAGGAACGAATTTTTAGGTTCTAAAGAAAAAATTGAATTTATAACTTTCTAACCACCATTTTAGACCACCTTTTAGGTGCTAATAATAAATTAATGTATGTAATAAGTAGTTTTATATGCAATTTGTATAGAAAACACTATTTTCAATGCAATGAATTCCTTTGATACTACAAATGATACAATTTGTTCAATAGCCGGCCTCCGTGGCGGAGTTTACAACATCGTGCTACGACGCCAGGGGTCCCGGGTTCAAATCCTGGCCTGGGCATGGATGTTTGTGAGGGTCCATTCATCAATTTCATCGCATTATCACACATCCCCTGTTTCGAAAATTAGCCAAAAGTGGCACAAGAAGCGAAGTAAAATAAGCAAAGCAATTTGTCCAATACAAAATATTTTTCATATAATACTTGTAGAAACGGGCCACCCTGTATAACTATGAAACCATGTACTCACCTTAAAAGTAATCCCTTTAGACGTTGGGGCATTTGTCCCACCGCCCTGGTAGTTGGTCAGTAGCAGCCCTGTAGAAGGTGGACGGTTGCTGCAACAACCAGTCACTCACTGCATCCATCGTCTCAGCGTTCAAGTTGAACCGGCGACAACACAGTGCACGTTCCAGTTCACCAGACATGGCATAGTCGTACGGGGACATGTCAGGGTTATGAGGTGGGTGCTAGAGTGTTTCTCACCGAAATCTGTGTAACAGGTCCTTGGCCGTATGCGGACTTGCATTATAATGCAACACCACCACCCCGGTGGCAGTAAACCAGGTTTATTGGATTTGATGGCCTGATGCAGGTGCGTCAAGGTTTCCGTATACCGCACGCCAGTAACGGTTGCAACTTTCTCAAGAAATCTGATAAGCAAGGGGCCCTTTGTGGTCGAAGAACAATGTGAGGAGCACGTGACCGGGGCAACTCTGCATAGTCCTCGATTTCTTCGGTGGTGACGATTTGGGGTGATTCCACTCCTGACTTTGCGCTTGGTTTCCGGTTCATGCAGATGGCGCACGGATTCAACCCCCGTGACAACTCGTCAGAGGAAATCATTGGTTTTCTGGTTGTATCGGAGGAGTATCTCTAGTGTCATTTCCATGCGAAACAGCTTTTGTTCTACGGTCAGATTGTGGGGAACCCACTGTGCCCACACCTTCCGATGCTGGGGGCGGTGTTCCATGATGTCAACACAATGCGATGACTTGCCTCTGTGGTGTGTGCAACGTACTCCACTGTACACGGTCGACCTTGTTGATGGTGCCATTCACACGTTGGATGAGGTCTTCAATTGCGACAGTGACAGAAGTTTCAGGACGTGGATCGTCCTGCAGTGACGTTCTTCCTCTCGAAGGAACCTCCGACTCCACTCCTGCAGCCGCGACAGAGATGAACAATGTTCCCCATACACTGCCGTCATTCGACGGTGAATGTCTCGCGTACTGACGCCTTCCGCCACCAGGAAACGCACGACTGTTCACTGCTCTTCCTGACTGCCTCCACGCTATGCTGAACGGCAAGTCTTTGCACGTTTACACTTCACATGGCTTACACTTGCACTGCTTCACACAAGCCTGCGACACGACTGCCATCTACCGGTCGACAACGGAATTCCCTTCCAGTGGCAGCAGGAGTTTCGTGGAACCGCGGCATCTACACGTCGAGACATACGAGGTGGCCTGTTTTCCACTGACTGGCCCTTATAATTCGGACCACCAGCTGCCGCTGCCTCCCCCGCCCCTCACGGCACCAACTGCGACGAGCTTCCTCCGAGCGACACCACCGACACACCACCTGACACGGCGTCCAGTTAACCAGGCGACCCACCCCCGTGGCACGTGAGGATGGAAGTGTGGAGTTTTCACCAACGAGTGCTTTTCAGCAGCCGCTGGTGCCTACGTCCCAACCGACTTGGGTTACGTCGCCCATTGGCCATTCACCCTTCCGCAGTGCTGGTTCTTCCCCCGTGTAGGTCTGGATTCCACGAAGCCCGTTTTGGCCTCTGGGCCGTGTCCGAATCCGCAGGTGCAACCCTCGCTCGAAGTGAGAATTCCTATACCCTGTCCTGGGAATATTTGGAGTCAGCGATCGAAAACTAATCTCTGCGCAAGTAAGAAAGAGATAGAGCGCGTGAGAGGGAAACTTAGTTCACCTAGCAGCTGTTTGCAAGAGCGCGCACTGCTTCGGTACACTCCCTCGCTTTCTCCCCTTCTCTATCATTATGCGCGGCCTTTTTCCTGGAACAGAGAATTGTTGGGGGGATGCTTGTGAGAGTTTGGGGCTGTTCGTATGAATCATCTTGCAGACAATGAAGCAGGTATAGGAATGCTTGAGCAAATTATCTTAGCCGAGTGGATGCTTCCCTCATATTTTCTTAACTGGAGTAATAGCATCCCCCTTCATTCCCCTTACTTCGAGCACTGGGTGGAACCTTAGAAAGCACCTTACTACCCGTCAAATCCCCTACCGTTCTTCTCTGAATCTGCGTCACAGGTAGAGTTTGAGAGGATGGGAAGAAAGTGCGACAAGTGCACTATTAATAAGATTTTTCCTTCTCTCCCAAAATAGGCAATAGTTAGACTGGATAGTCCAATGAACTAACCGATTCTCTAACTATGCACTAGTAATGGCGTCAGACAAGCTCTCTCCGATAGCGAATTACTATCGACAAGTGCACCCATGAGTGCGCCGTTCAAGTTTAAACTGCCACCTGGCGGGAGAAAGTGGAAACAGTGTTACTCCTTAGCCGTTTAATCAAAACTCCCTGAACGGTAGGGGAAAGCGACGGGGAACAAAAATGGATTTGAACACGGCTTTAAGCCTTGGGCCAAATGTGAGGACGCCAGAAGAAAAAAAGAGAAGTAAATATTTTCTGGTGGGGCAGTCACATTTATATCTCGTCCAAGCTACTATCTCCATTCACAGCGCAGAATCATACTTCTCTGCTGGCTGCTTCTGGGAGGAGAGATTCTATGGTTGCCCGTCTTGTCCAAACAGAGGGGCAGGCCTAATTGGCTGTTGACGCAAATTTCTTCGTACATAAACGCGGCAACAGCGGGTCTTGTGCCTGGAGTTAGCTTGGCCTGACTCTAATATATTTGCATATTTGAGCTGAGGGAGTATTTATTCCTGCTTTGTAATGGAATAGTGGATACATCCACCGGTGTAGACGTCCCTTCCCCTATTTGCGCCCTTCTGGGACCTTAACCCTGAGCCTCCCACGGGGCGATAAGTCTGGTGGCGGCTCCAGCGTTTCGAGAGACAAATGGTTGCAAACAAACTCAGCGTCCACCACCTTCGAGCAGTGGCGTGCTCAGGGTTTTCCGAAGGATAAGGGGGGGGGGGTTTACTTGCACTTTTATAGTAGTCAACCCTCATTGTGTTTGCATAGACATTCTTTTTGGGGGGGCACGCCACTGCTTTTCAGCAGGATTCTTCCTTCAGAACAATGAAACTCGATTCTGATGGGCTGGAATTTGTCGGCGTCTCGCCTTTTTGATAAGAAAACTCCGCTGTAGGAGGGGCGGTGGATCAAACACCAAAGTTAACCTTTCTATTTTTGCCGCTTTCACCAAACCCTATTTGCTGCCCCGTGGGGGGGAGGGGGTTGACCCAAGACTGTAGGCTCTGTAAAACAAGCTCCATGGAACCCAGGACCTTATGGGAGCTGTGGGCCTCACCCTCCCCTGCCCTAACCCTTCCCCCTAAGGTTGAAGGACCCTTAGAAAATGGAACCCTAGTTTTTCCCCTGTGACCAAACAGGCCATTTATCGATGGAGGTTTTTTTTTAACTAAGGGAAATAATCTTTTTTTTTTTTGTCAAATTTTCAAATTTGTTGAACCTGAAAGAGAATGTTGACTTAAGTCTCGTTTTATGAAAATAATCTAAAAGAATACAACAATACCAGTTTCACAATGTTTAATGTTTTGTTAATAACATTGGAGGAGAAGTTCCGAAGATGCTTTGCATTTTTCTCTCCTTGTCAAGAAAAGATTTCGCTAGTGTAATTGAAACCTCCACTACTGCATTTTGGACAGAAATGCCTCCACTATCTGCCCCGAGAATTTACCAGTAGATATAAATCCCAGTAGCACACATTGTTTTATATATTACGTAAAGTCCCGCCATCATTTTCATAAATAACACTGTTCTACAAATTTTTACTTTTTCTCTGTTACAGAACGGTAAGTAGCTGTTTCTTACTGAAATTGACCTCCTGAACACGAATATGCACTTTATTTTCTAAGATCGGCTCTTAATTTTAAGTTACGGCACTTATTTTCAAGATAAGCATAATTCATGTTATGTAACAATTAATCATAAGCAATGAGGGCATAACTTGATAAATATATCAAGAACACCCGCAAAGGGGAAAGGCACTTACACCTCCTGAGATATCTGGGAAAACTTAATTCAATTCAAATTTTGAAATTATAACGCGAAAACAGACGAGAGGTGCAGTGAAAAACCGCTGTTAAGTTCCTATGCAAATTAACCCAGCGCTGGAATGCTTTATGAGAATTCTCTTAACCGGGGGAAAGCGTCACTCCACGTTTCTTCCACTTTAAGCACTGCTCCCCCTCCCCCGAGAAAATACCCAGTGTGCGCAGGTGAAATATATGGTTACTGAAACGTCGACAAGAGGTTCATTATATATTATGTAAACTAGTAAAAGAAGCTTTTAAACCATATTTTAAGTAAATTATTTCAAGAATTTAAAGACTGCTTTGCATACAGCACTGTCGCCTTGTAATCAAATGGGTCCCGCGTTCGATACCCGATGTAGGCACATGCCACAGTAGTTCGAATCCCATTTAAACTGTATGTCCACTCCAGATCAGCCCGTCTGTGCATAAGTGAACTTAGAAAACAATTCAAATAAGCAAATCAAATTAAAATCTAAATGAGTTGTAACGCACATGAAACATTAGTATTATTCTAAACTTATACAATTTGGATCGTGTGCAGCACGTTATTTTTTTTCTCGGTTTTCTGTTATTTCTCTTCCTTCTCTCTCGCTTCTCTAATTCTTTCTCCTACACTTCTTCTCTTCTTTCTTTCCATTTTTCTCTTCCATTTTCCTGCTGCTTCTTTCTTTCCCCTCTCTTTCTTCCTATCTACTACAGCTTCATTTCTCTATTTTCTCTGTCTCTCACTTTCTTTTCTTTCGCTCCCCCTCTATCGCTTTTTTGTTCCCCTTCCTTTTCCTTGTCTCACCGGTCTCACTAACTGTAGTTTCATTCATATCTGTTTGCAGACAACCCTTAACTTCTATGATCTTCAGACCGCTCTTTTCTTTTACTTTATTCCCCGCACCCCTCGCACCCCTCCCACCACAAAGAGGCCCTTATCCGTACGTTTCAGTTGGGTTCTGGCTCCATGCTGTCAAAGTCACCAGGTCCTACCTATGTTTTTGTTTTTTGCAACTCTTACTGAATTATATGAATATTTTCTGCGAGCGGTCTGACAGACGTACCAGTTACGTGTGTTTCTTGTTACATTGTATCTCAAACGGCTCATAACTTACTTCAATTTCAGCAAAATATTAAACATTACTTTCAACTCCCTTCCTTCTGTCAACAAAATGGAGAAATTTTAAGAAATTGGAATTTCAAAAAATATAAAAACCACTGTTTGACTGGGTTTCTTCCTCTTTGCATTAATTACGTTACGTTTATTTAACCAAACAATAATTGAAAACTGCTTTGCAGTATTTCCAACAATGTCAGGTCACTCGTCAGAAATTGAAAGTAGCAGACAGCTAGTACACAGTTCAAATTCAAAACAGCGTAGTTGCGTGTTTATCAATATCCATTAGTAACGGTTAAGGACATGGCGCTTTAATCTTAACCCTCCCCCGCCTCTAAAAATTTAATCTGGGCGTCCCTTGGTCCAATATCTCTGTGTCAGTCCTACTCCAACGTTCAACTGAGACAAGGACATTTATCTTCTTTGCTGTAGCCACTTTTGTTTTCCCAACAGTGCCTATATCATCTCCTGTGTGCCTAGAAGGGTATACATGTTGGGTTTCAAAATTCATGTCTCCTTTCGACTTGCGCTATCATTAATGAAATTATACAAATAAATGAAACTCCTACCTGTTGTTTGTACAGTCCTACTCTTGCTAGGTGCCCTTCCTTCTGTTCTTCTATTTGATTGGCTTCTGAGGAGACATCCAGGTCGTCAAGTCCAACTTCGCTCTGTCATCCATCAGGTAGTCTTCTATTGGTGGCTTCTTCCCACTTGTCGAATCCTTCAACTGTCGTCGGGCATCATCTGAGAAAGAAAAATATATTTGTTTTACTATTCCATTCGTACCACAATTTTCCATGTAATTACATAAGAAATTGTGCAAAATGTACCTATAATACGTAATTATTATGTTCATATCTAAATGTTACCCATGTATTTGGAAGCTTTCAAACATAATATAATTTGCTATTACAACATTATTTATTTGTGTATCAATAAATGTATCATTTACGCCTTGCATTTGTGTTGTTTGTATGCTTATTGTAGTGGCATCGTTAATGTTATGAACGAATGTCTAAGTAAATAAATGTTAAAACGCAATTTAATATTTAAGACGCAGCCATCCCTTGCGTTTCCCACGAGAGCTAATAAAATTGGGGTAATTTTTGCGTGTGTCTCTTACAACTGTTTCTTATTTCTAAAACTGTTAATTTAACGTTTCCCAAATGCATGGACAACAGAGAGAAGAATCAATAAATTTAGTTTCTGCCTTTTAAAGTTAAAGGATGATACGTTAATAATCACATCAATAATGAATTGTAATTTTTTGTGCCCTCATACAAATTACTTTGAATTTTATTTCCGAACAAAAATTTGATATTGTCATAATTAAAATCTGCAGAGGTAGAATTCTTTACTTATTAATTCATTCAACTGTTGTCTACGTCACAAAATTTCAAGTAAGTATAAATGGAAATTTATAAATGTTGTTTCACAAAAGGTTTATAACAATTTCGAGATTCTTATTATCTAATAATACTTGGTTATTGTCTGTGATATAATATTGGGCAATGCCGCAGAGAGATGTATAAACGCAAAAATGTCATTTTACATTAATTTGACTAGGAATAACAAGAACCAAACTTAAAAGACACCATTAATATTGGTTTTACGATAAAACTACAAAAAACTTGTAAAATATTGTTTCCATTGGAAGTTTCATGCAATCATATTAATAAAAGCAACAATTTATAACGAATTGTATCTTGTGTAAACCTTCAAGATTAAATTAGAAAGTACATTCTGACTAGCATTACATATTTGAATACGCCCAAATCGTTTTTGTTCCTTGCAGAAAATGCGTTTCTTGTAACAACATTCAAACCTGACTTGATTGTTAAAACAATAAAACATTTTTAGAAATACGTAAACAGTACTACTGATCACTAATAACCTATTTCCACTGCAATTGCTAATTGATAAAGTTTGTAAACAGTAAACATATAATTATTATTTGATACATACTTACTTTGTTTTATTTTTGATTGAATTTGGCTTGAACTTCTTTCTGACTGTGAAATGTCAATAATTTCTGATATTTACTCTTCAGTCACAGATTTATTTTTTGTTAATGCATGGCCATTTTGGCAATATAATCTCTAAGGAAACGGTTAACATGTCGTTGTTGTGCTGGTACATTGTTGTAAGGCAACGCTCTAACTGTTGAAGCTTGGTGCATAATGGATGGCGGTGTTGTTGTAAATTGTTTGAAATCAGAGAATCTACAGAAAATTTTGTTCGGGACAGGCCCGTAGAGATAAATAGGCTAAAGGGGGTTTAAGCCTAGGACGCCATGCACAGAGGACGCCATTCAAAGGTTTTTTCAATGTGAGACTGAGAAATTTACACTTGGTATAGTCGTAAGGGGAGAAGGAAAACATGCAAGATGATACTCAACGCTTGTTCACATTTAAGATTTTCAAGTAATTAACTGACTCCTTAGATACTTCCTTTTGCAAGAAAAGCTAAATTCTAATTAATTAATTTCTAAGATATCAGTCACGTTTTATAAATGTTTTGTAAATTCTTAATTAGAATAATGTCCATATCTACATAGTTTATAACGATGTTATTTTTTTAGCAGTGTTGAATAATTTTAAATTACAAATTTTGATACTGAAAACATGCTACACAATGCAATATTTTATTTTAATTATTATTCTGACCAGCCATAAGTTGCAAAGGAAAGCTCATTGTTTCTGATTGTACAAGGCAGAAAAGGAAAGGACACATTTGGTGAATTACGAGGGGGGGCTGGAAAGTTCGTGAAATCACCCAGAAGGAATACAGCTGGAACAACCATTTTAATACATTTTTCAAGGCATTCCCCCCGAAGCTCAATACACGTTTCACAACAATGTTTCAACATTTGTAACCCTTTCAAATAGAAGGTTTTGTCCTGCCATGCAAAACAGCCCTCCACCTCCTCAACCAGTGCCTCTTCGGACGGAAAATGTGTGCCCTTGAGATGTTTTTTGAGGTTTGGAAAGAGGTGATAGTCGGATGGGGCGATATCAGGGGAATAGGGTGGGTGGGGTACACAGGTAAAGCCCAGATCCGCCAGCAATTGCATGGTTTGATGGGACTTGTGCGAGGGCGCATTGTCCTGGAGAAATTGCACACCGCGGCTCACTTTTCCCCGACGTTTTTCCTTCAGAGCCGCCTTCAATTCAATCAAATATTGGGAATAAACAGCAGCACTGATGTTTTCACCCTGTTTAAGATATTTTATGAGGATGACACAGTCCTTATCGCAAAAGACCGATGCCAGAACCTTCCCTGCTGACCTTTGACTTCGGAACTTTTTCGGTCGAGGAGACCCACTGTGGCGCATCTCCATGGGTTGCTTTTTAGTCTGTGGATCATAATGGTGAATACATGTTTCATCTTCAGTTACCAGACAGCGCAAAAAATCATAAGGGTGTTGAAATTTGCTCACGATCTCCCGTGACATCTGCACTCGTGTTCTCTTCTGGTCAGCATTCAGACATTTTGGGTTCCATTTCGCACTGAGCTTCCGCATGTCCAGATACTCTGATATTATGACACCCACACACTCACGCAATATCCCCAGATACGCAGCAATGGTTTTGGTGGATATGCGCTTATCCTCCATGAACATGTCGTGCACTTTGACAATGTTTTCCCTAGTCACTGCACTTGCAGGCCTGCCAGAGCGGGGTTCATCTTCAGTCTCACCATGTCCAGTCCTAAAACGCCTCACCCATTTGGCTACTGTTGTATATCCTGGGGCATGTTCCCCCAAAGTCTCATGCAAAGTTTTATGGATATCCATGGGGGATTTGTCTTGCAACACGAAAAACTTGATGACACTGCGAAGCTCATTCTTCTCAAATTTCCTTAGGTCCTCCGCCATCTCTTCTTACTGAACGTGAAACAAAAAAAATAACAATGACAAAAGGATCATATGCAGGATAAGAGGTTTACAATATATGCTCTTTCTAATGGCTACAACAATTTGTTTCAATTTTTATTTCTTCTGGGTGATTTCATGAACTTTCCAGCCCCCCCTCGTATGTACTTAGTACATTCAAATGAAAAGGTCCATTTTATTTTTTCTGAAAAAGCGTTTTATACGAGACAGTAATTTCATGTGTTTTGTATACCCACAGGTATATGTGACGTTTTAGTAATGAGGCATCTGCGCATGCGCAAGTGTGTCCAGGTAGCACGTGTCCGTTATCTAATCACCTTCACTTTCTTCCCTCCAGGTGGAACGCTGTGCTGAACAATGGAGCTGCTATTAAGGGGCGTGTCCAAGGAAGAACAGCGGGGTGTCATTCGGTTTCTTCATGCCGAAGGAGTACATCCAGCGGACATTCATAGGAGAATGAAAGTTGTGTATGAAAAATGTGAATCAGACAAAACAGTGAGAAAATGGTGTAGGCGTTTTCGTGGTGGACGAAACACATTGAAGGACGATGCTCGGCCGGGACAGTTGAAAAATCGCATTCCTGATTAGACAGTGGCTGCTATTGACAACCTTATTCAAGAAGACAGACGAATATCCCTGGCAGCCATTAGCGAACAAGTGAACGTGTCATTGGGTAGTGTGCATGACATTGTGAGGCACAGACTGGGTTACAGGAAAGTGTGCACACAATGGGCGCCAAAGTGTTTGTCAGAGGAACAAAAAATGTGCAGAATGGGAATGTCATTGGCTCATTTGATGCGATACAGGAATGAAGGTGAGAACTTTATCAGCAAAATCATTGCTGGAGATGAATCCATCTGCCCGTATTACCAGCCAGAATCAAGGAGGGACAGTATGGAATGGAAGCATACAGGATCACCAAAACCAAAGAAAAGCAAGTCACTACCTAAAGTCGGCAAACTTATGATGACCGTATTTTTCGATGACCAAGGGCCACTGCTAGTGGAGTTCCTTCCGGAGGGACACACAATTAACGCAAACACGTACTGTGAAACACTGCATCGTCTACGGACATCAATCAAGAATAAGCGTCGAGGAAAACTCAGCAAAGGCATCATTTTACTCCAGGACAATGCTCGTCCCCATACAGCCAGACAGACACAGGATGTGTTGAAATCATTCCATTGGGAAGTGCTAGACCACCCTGCCTACAGTCCTGACTTGAGTCCATGTGATTTTCACATTTTCGGACCTATGAAGAAACACCTCAGAGGACGACGCTTTGCCTCGAGTCCTGAGCTGCAGGAAGCTGTCAGGGAATGGTTTCATTCCCAGCACAAGGACTTCTTCTACCAAGGAATTCATAACGTTGTTTGAAAGTGGGACCAGTGTCTTACCTCATACGGTGACTATGTGTAGCCAACTACTGTAATAAAGTTTCTGCAAGGAAATGGACCTTTTCATTTGAATGCACCTAATACTTGCCAATATGAGATAATATGAATTTTGGAGGTGTCGTAGAGGAATGGACGCTTCGATAAAATGTCCCTGTTCACCTTTCGAATCCGGGTCTCTCGCATGGTAGTCAGACGCCTAAGAAATGGCGCACCATCCTACTTTCAATTCCATTTTCTATGAGAGGATAAGAACTTCTTTGGCAGGGATAAAAATAATTTTCTCTTGCCAAGGATATTTTTCGGGGGGTTAAAATCAGTGATGTGCTTCTACGAGTAAACGAATTTACATTCTACAAGTAGACTATTATATACACGTAGATGACGTAATCTATATAAACAACATAGCGAACGGTGTTAATTATACTGCGCATCAGTTGCTGATGTGTGAGAAGAACTTTTCATACTCTTCTCTCCAAATTCGAACAATTTCTCACCTAGGAAAAAAATCCAACATAGGAAATATTCTAGTGTTTTATGAAGAAAACACTAATTTTGCCTCACGACTGCCATCTATTGTCTTTTTTTGCATAGTATTTATCTTCTTCCATTGTTTATGATAGAAGAAAAGAGAAATCTTGTTGTAAATAGGATTATTTTCAGTTCGTTAGGAACCAATATAGTTGAAAATGTTGATTTCCTTTCATGAAAGCCTTGAAAATTAATTTTAATGTACTTTAGATTGTCTACGTAGTCTATGTAAACTACAACCCAATGTAATCTACGCGTAGATGTAGACATAAACTTATAGTGTACAGCACATCGCTGGTTAAAATCCCAGGCATCCGTCTTAAATTGTCATATTGGTGGAAATTATAAACAACATAATTTATGAAATATAAACTTTTATATCTCCAAAGTAATTTGTTATTTGTAGCTCTCACACTTCCGAACGGCACAATACATTTTATACCGCACACAGCGTCGCAAAAACTTTCAGCACATTTTTCTCTGTCAGTGGCCCTTAATGTGTGCTACGTGTGCGTGTGTGGGAAGAGGGGGAGCCCTTTCGCTCTTTCACCCTCTTAGAAGCCTCCCCCATCTACGTGCAGCATCCCCTGTCAAATAAATGATGGATGGTAAAGTGAAAAATAATGTGTTCTTTCTTGCGGCGTGTCCTCGTGGGATATGGAAGGCAGCAACTTGCTTCATGTGTTCGAGGAATAGATCGAGGAGGATGAAACCTATCCCTACTTCCGTTTGTATCTTGCCACCCTTTTCTCAGCTCGTAGATCTATCACGACTTTCTGAAAAATGGGCGAAAAAACCTTAAAAAATGAATTTTCGTTAGTTTATCTTCTCTTGCCGACTGAAGCAGCATATGTTGGAACATATATATCATGATTTATGATATGATAAGTTCTGAAATTAGCCGCAAGTGCATGACTATTAATGTTTGTCGTCATTTCTCGTCACGGATGATGAGGGGTGCCCCCATCCCTCCAAGGCCAATGTCGCATCCATCCCTCAAAATCATGTCATGCGTCCCCCCAAATCATATCATTCGCGCCCTTAAACCATTTCGTAATCCCCGCAAAATATTTAATTCCGACAGCGTGTTTACCGAAAGTAACTTTTTCTTAGCTTTACTGAACATTATAATTGATCTGCCCTTCCTCCCTAAACAGGGGTGCCATCACTCAAGACCACCCCTAAAATCGTTCATCATAATAGAGAATATCGCGTGGATCCCACTTTAAACTACAGGTTAAGTCCCGATTAGTCTTAGAGTGCATAAAGTGGACTTAAAGCACCAAATCAATCAATCAATCGAGAATATCGCTTGTCTTGTAATGCAGCTTTAGTATAAAAACTTGCATATCCATCTCATTAAAGCGCCAAACACACATCATAGCAAGAAATTATTGCTCGCGAATTTAATGGGGTGTCAATACTTTCTTAAGATTCCAAGATATTTAGTCTTTTCTTTTTCCAGCTTTTCCTTTGGCACATTCGGGGTCGAAAACGTGTGGATACCTTATCGCTAAATACAGTCTCCAAAATGTAATGTTCGAACTCTCTCTCCACTACAGAAATCCCTTGACAATCTAAGATTTAACACTTTATTAAGAGCTTTCTATCTCCCCCTTTAAATTTCATACTCAATCCTACCACCAAAATTGCCATGCCAATTTTAGACTTACTGTTAATATTGAAGAGTAGATATTGCCCCCTCCAAAAAATTAATTCTCAGTCTCCACACCACAATTTCCGCAACAGTCTAAGACAATAGCAATACACAAGAATTGGATACTGCCTTCAATTTAATGCTCAATCCCCTTCTAACTAGAGCACTCGCCATAATCCAAAACCTAGAATTGGATACTGACCCCCCCCCCCCAAAGTTTAATTCAGAATCCCACTCAGAATCCACGCGTCAATTAAGGCCTAATATGTACGAGTTTGATATCCCCCCCTTTCGATAATGCCCTAAACACTTTCATTTCTTCATCCAATGGATTAAATATAGTGCATTTAAGGTGTAAAATTTTTACATATATTTTGGAAAAGATATAAATGTTGAATTTTATATTATTTTCAAGGGAAAAAATTCCCCCAAAAGATCTCGATGGTGCAACCTGCGACATAAAACCCCCTGTGGGCACCCTGTGAATGAGCGTTATCTCTCACTTGTGGACCTACCTGTATCAATTCATCATGGAGATTTTTTCTTGGTAGTGTCTGCTGCCCCGTTCTTTTTCTGCAATGGGCGTGACAGCAAACTCAGTCTTTGTTTCATCGTGATTTCATCATACTATGTATGCAATTACGTCTGTAACACATACTGTGAAGTTGTGTTAAAACATAAATGTTTTAAGATTTGGTCCCTTAGCATTCTTCTAATAACACTGCTCTACAAAATGAAACTTTTTGAGAGCTGTTTTCCGGTTAAGAGATGATATAAGATATTTCAAGTACGCTGATCACGAATATGTTATTGGTTTTCTTCCATCACGTCAGAATTTTTCACAAAATAGAAATTAAATTTCAGCCGAGAGCGGTATTTACATACGAAAATCAAGTTACAGACATTAGGGAAATATTACACAAGGAATGTAAATCTCACAACAAATAGTCATAAAAAGTATACGAAATGTATAATTTGAAGTAGATATTTACCTCATTTCTTCTTTTTCCCTATTTGGAAGCTTCGAAGATTGGATTTTCTCTTGTGAACGGTGTTTGGTTCCTCAAGTAGCAATGTCCAACAGTAATCCACCATGATTGTTGTGCTCCATCTTCCCTGGTATCAGTGCTCTATGTCGCTAATATCTTGATGGAAACGCTCTCCATGTTCCTCACTGACTTCACCACCTAAGTTAGGAGGAAATCTGACCAAATACGAGAACAGGAAATGAATTTTAAGGCTCATGTTGCATCCTAAATTTTTGAACTTGAGCAGCATATGAGACACGATGCTCTTGTAATTTTCATGTCTGTTATTACCCAAGAAATTTTCACATACACTTCTGAAAGCTGCCCAAGCTTCCTTTTCCATGTTGTTCATGCATTCTTCGAAATTGGAATCTTGAAATGACTTTCGTATTTGAGGTCCTATGAAAATTTCCTCTTTCAACTTAGTATGTGAGATACTTGGAAATTTTTTGGTGAGGTATTTGAAACACTCTTCATTCTTATCGAGAGACTTACCAAATTGCTTCATGAGACCTAATTTTATATGTAATGGAGGTAATTGTATCCTCTGGTGTTCGCCACATTTTTACTGCCCTGGATGCGTTCGTGTCTTAGAGGCCAATTTTTTGTGTCCAGTGTTTCTCTCTATCTCTACTGTCCCATTCGCAAATATAACATGGATATTTTGTGTATCCTAGTTGATGTCCCATCAATAAACAAATAGGTCACCACACAAAACCCAATTCTGTTCTCCGTAATTTATCTTCAACAAGAGCAGTGACATATTTTGGTAATTCTCCTTGAGGTGTACAGAATATGCTAATGGCACAGAAGGGTATTGGTTTCCATTGTGTAGTAGGACAGCCTTTAAACTTAACTTGTTTGAATCTATGAATAACCTCCAATCCTGTGCAGAATAGCCATTCCCTGTAAGTCTCATCATGAGTTTGGTCACATCATTACAATACACCAAATCTTCTTCCGAAGAAAAGTATTGAATAAATTCCTGTTACCGATGCCTAAATAATGTTGAAGATGTCCCTGCAGCAAGTAAATTTTTCTCTTTCAATCTCGATCCTAAGAGTTCAGCAGCTTGCTTTCATAAATTCAAGTCTCTCGCAAAATCATGAAGTTCTAGTTGCGTAAAGAGCTGGGGCTCGTTTCCGTCCTGAACGAGGTAATCATCATCTTGTGTGTCGCTCACGGAATCAGAATCCGAACCTAGCTGCAAAGCACTTGGTGGATCAGGTACCAGGACATCAGGACCGTGAGGTACAGGTCGCATTGCCGATCGCACATTAGGATACTGTATTGTTTTTTTGTTCTTTGCATTAAAACCTTTCACTTCACAAGAAAAAAGTAACAATCACTCCTGTGATTAGTTGCCTCCCGCCACAGCATAGGGACACCAAAAGCCATAGCTTGCTTCTTACCTTTTGTCCAGTTCCTTAAATCTTCTTCACAAACTCGGCACACTGTGTGGGGTGCAAATGATTTATCTTGATCCCCTAGTTTAATCCCGAAATAAGCATGATATGCTGCCTTAACAAATGACGTAATTTTTTGCCTTTGCTTCAACACCACGTAACTTCCACAGATGTAGCAAAAATTATCGGGATTGTTTTTGCACTTCCTACGTTCCATTTTCCTGCATGTGCACTCAATCAACCGCGCAACAACAAGAGATGACAAGTAATGTCACATTGGCGGGAAACTTTTGTCGCGTCCACCAACTACAGACATCTAGTATTTCGCACTTCGTGATGATGTCTGCTGCTGGCATCTGCTGTGAAATTCATGAACTAAGTACACTAACAGGTTATTCTGTGTATGTCGCATGAGCTGTACTGTTTCATTTGAAAAAAAAAGATATATTTCATAAATATCTGTTAAAAACGAATACGTCCATATTGAAATATTGGCATTTTTTAATGTAAATATCAAATTTCTGAAATTCCAGTTTTGTGCAAAAACTGTACGTGATGGAGCAAAACAAACATCATTTTCGATGTTTCCACATCGAAATCATTAAGAAAATGTCAACATTTCCCAAACAGCAAAATCACTGTAGAGCAGTGTAATAAACCTAAATGCTCTCGTAGTTGTGTTAGGTTCCGTTAGCATTAAAAAATATCTCTAAATGCTTTCTAAAGAAAAAGGTTATAAATTACCTGTACATTCATTCCCACTAATCATAAACATGCATTTTTCTCGTCTTCATCTATTCTTACGACTTGTAACATCCTCTTAGCAGACGAATTACGTGGCAGGAGAAAATTTGACGCTTATTCTTACTGCTGACACGTCCGTGGCAGCAGACTCGGTCTAATTTCTTTTTGTGCTAGTTTTCAAGTAGCGTGCATACAGGTGGGTCAATCAGAAATACTAAACGTGCATTGGTTGAAAAGCATGTGATATTATGTGGGGTTTCTAAAAAGTATAGGCCTAATTAGACAACAGTGACGGAACCAGAAACTTTGTAATAGGGCATCAAAAACGACTATATTCTTTCTCCCAGGCGTCTGTGCAGTAAGTGACAGAAACAAGTCCTCTGTACAAGGGCTCGACCTCTTCTTCTTCTCTACCGTTATGCGCGGCGTTGCTATACAAACACTTGAGACAGACTGTATTATCTTTCGCACATTTTATTTTCTTTGGATCCATGGGCGTACCCCAGCAATCTGTTTCTACACACTTCATTGTAAGGAGCAAAACAGGAAGTAATACTTCAGCTCTGTGTTTTCCTGAAATGATGTGTTCTCTCTTTTTTATTACCTTGCTATTCAGTTCTTCGAATATTTATAATCAGAGTTTTATACACGAGGACTGATTAATAAGTAAGGTTACAAGACTTCGCATATGCGTCTACTGTTACCTAATTTAGTAACAAGACTTCGCATGTGCGTCTACTGTTACCTAATTTAATAACAAGACTTCGCATGTGAGTCTACTGTTACCTAATTTAGTAACAAGACTTCGCATATTAGTCTACTATTACCTAATTTAGTAACAAGACTTGGCATGTGAGTCTACTGTTACCTAATTTAGTAACAAGACTTCGCATGTGCATCTACTGTTACCTAATTTAATAACAAGACTTCGCACGTGCGTCTACTGTTACCTAATTTAGTAACAAGATTTTCCATGTGAGTCTACTGTTACCTAATTTAGTAACACGACTTCGCATGTGCGTCTACTGTTACCTAATTTAGTAACAAGACTTCGCATGTGAGTCTACTGTTACCTAATTTAGTAACAAGACTTCGCATGTGCGTCTACTGTTACCTAATTTAGTAACAAGATTTTGCATGTGAGTCTACTGTTACCTAATTTAGTAACAAGACTTCGCATGTGCGTCTACTGTTACCTAATTTAGTAACAAGACTTCGCATGTGAGTCTACTCTTACGTAATTTAGTAACAAGACTTCGCATGTGCGTCCACTGGTATCTAATTTAGAAACAAGACTTCGCATGTGAGTCTACTGTTACCTAATTTAGTAACAAGACTTCGAATGTGCGTCTACTGTTACCTAATTTAATAACAACACTTCGCATGTGCGTCTACTGTTACCTAATTTAGTAACAAGACTTCGCATGTGAGTCTACTGTTACCTAATTTAATAACAAGACTTCGCATGTGCGTCTACTGTTACCTAATTTAGTAACAAGACTTCGCATGTGAGTCTACTCTTACGTAATTTAGTAACAAGACTTCGCATGTGCGTCCACTGGTATCTAATTTAGTAAGAAGATTTTGCATGTGCGTTTACTGTTATCTAATTTAGTAACAAGACTTCGCATGTGAGTCTACTGTTACCTAATTTAGTAACAAGACTTCGCATGTGCGTCCACTGGTATCTAATTTAGTAACAAGACTTCGCATGTGAGTCTACTGTTACCTAATTTAGTAACAAGACTTCGCATGTGCGTCTACTGTTACCTAATTTAATAACAAGACTTCGCATGTGAGTCTACTCTTACGTAATTTAGTAACAAGACTTCGCATGTGCGTCCACTGGTATCTAATTTAGTAAGAAGATTTTGCATGTGCGTTTACTGTTATCTAATTTAGTAACAAGACTTCGCATGTGAGTCTACTGTTACCTAATTTAGTAACAAGACTTCGCATGTGCGTCCACTGGTATCTAATTTAGTAACAAGACTTCGCATGTGAGTCTACTGTTACCTAATTTAGTAACAAGACTTCGCATGTGCGTCCACTGTTACCTAATTTAGTAACAAGACTTCGCATGTGCGTCTACTGTTACCTAATTTAATAACAAGACTTCGCACGTGCGTCTTCTGTTACCTAATTTAGTAACAAGACTTCGCATGTGCGTCCACTGATATCTAATTTAGTAACAAGACTTCGCATGTGAGTCTACTGTTACCTAATTTAGTAACAAGACTTCGTATGTGCGTCTACTGTTATCTAATTTAGTAACAAGACTTCGGATGTGAGTCTACTGTTACCTAATTTAGTAACAAGACTTCGTATGTGCGTCTACTGTTATCTAATTTAGTAACAAGACTTCGCATGTGAGTCTACTGTTACCTAATTTAGTAACAAGACTTCGCATGTGCGTCCACTGGTATCTAATTTAGTAACAAGACTTCGCATGTGAGTCTACTGTTACCTAATTTAGTAACAAGACTTCGCATGTGAGTCTACTGTTACCTAATTTAGTAACAAGACTTCGCATGTGCGTCTATTCTTACCTAATTTAGTAACAAGACTTCGCATGTGCGTGTGCTGTTACCTAATTTAATAACAAGACTTCGTACGTGCGTCTACTGTTACCTAATTTAGTAACAAGATTTTGCATGTGCGTTTACTGTTATCTAATTTAGTAACAAGACTTCGCATGTGAGTCTACTGTTACCTAATTTAGTAAAAGACTTCGTATGTGCGTCTACTGTTACCTAATTTAGTAACAAGACTTCGCATGTGAGTCTACTGTTACCTAATTTAGTAACAAGACTTCGCATGTGCGTCCACTGATATCTAATTTAGTAACAAGACCTCGCACGTGAGTCTACTGTTACCTAATTTAGTAACAAGACTTCGCATGTGAGTCTACTCTTACGTAATTTAGTAACAAGACTTCGCATGTGCGTCCACTGATATCTAATTTAGTAACAAGACTTCGCATGTGAGTCTACTGTTACCTAATATAGTAACAAGACTTCGCATGTGCGTCTACTGTTACCTAATTTAATAACAAGACTTCGCATGTGCGTCTACTGTTACCTAATTTAGTAACAAGACTTCGCATGTGAGTCTACTGTTACCTAATTTAATAACAAGACCTCGCATGTGCGTCTACTGTTACCTAATGTAGTAACAAGACTTCGCATGTGAGTGTCTACTCTTACGTAATTTAGTAACAAGACTTCGCATGTGCGTCCACTGGTATCTAATTTAGTAACAAGATTTTGCATGTGCGTTTACTGTTATCTAGTTTAGTAACAAGACTTCGCATGTGAGTCTACTGTTACCTAATTTAGTAACAAGATTTTGCATGTGCGTTTACTGTTATCTAATTTAGTAACAAGACTTCGCATGTGAGTCTACTATTACCTAATTTAGTAACAAGACTTCGTATGTGCGTCTACTGTTATCTAATTTAGTAACAAGACTTCGCATGTGAGTCTACTGTTACCTAATTTAGTAACAAGACTTCGTATGTGCGTCTACTGTTACCTAATTTAGTAACAAGACTTCGCATGTGAGTCTACTGTTACCTAATTTAGTAACAAGACTTCGCATGTGCGTCCACTGGTATCTAATTTAGTAACAAGACTTCGCATGTGCGTCTACTGTTACCTAATTTAGTAACAAGACTTCGCATGTGCGTCCACTGGTATCTAATTTAGTAACAAAACTTCGCATGTGAGTCTACTGTTACCTAATTTAGTAACAAGACTTCGCATGTGCGTCTACTGTTACCTAATTTAGTATCAAGACTTCGCATGTGCGTCTACTGTTACCTAATTTAGTAACAAGACTTCGCATGTGAGTCTACTGTTACCTTATTTAGTAACAAGACTTCGCATGTGAGTCTACTGTTACCTAATTTAGTAACAAGACTTCGCATGTGCGTCTACTGTTACCTAATTTAGTAACAAGACTTCGCATGTGAGTCTACTCTTACGTAATTTAGTAACAAGACTTCGCAGCATGTGCGTCCACTGGTATCTAATTTAGTAACAAGACTTCGCATGTGAGTCTACTGTTACCTAATTTAGTAACAAGACTTCGCATGTGAGTCTACTGTTACATAATTTAGTAACAAGACTTCGCATGTGCGTGTACTGTTACCTAATTCAATAACAAGACTTCGCACGTGCGTCTACTGTTACCTAATTTAGTAACAAGATTTTGCATGTGCGTTTACTGTTATCTAATTTAGTAACAAGACTTCGCATGTGCGTCTACTGTTACCTAATTTAGTAGAAGACTTCGTATGTGCGTCTACTGTTACCTAATTTAGTAACAAGACTTCGCATGTGCGTCTACTCTTACCTAATTTAGTAACAAGACTTTGCATGTGAGACTTCTGTTACCTAATTTAGTAACAAGATTTTGCATGTTCGTTTACTGTTATCTAATTTAGTAACAAGACTTCGCATGTGCGTCCACTGGTATCTAATTTAGTAACAAGACTTCGCATGTGCGTCTACTGTTACCTAATTTAATAACAAGACTTCGCATGTGAGTCTACTCTTACGTAATTTAGTAACAAGACTTCGCATGTGCGTCCACTGGTATCTAATTTAGTAAGAAGATTTTGCATGTGCGTTTACTGTTATCTAATTTAGTAACAAGACTTCGCATGTGAGTCTACTGTTACCTAATTTAGTAACAAGACTTCGCATGTGCGTCCACTGGTATCTAATTTAGTAACAAGACTTCGCATGTGAGTCTACTGTTACCTAATTTAGTAACAAGACTTCGCATGTGCGTCCACTGTTACCTAATTTAGTAACAAGACTTCGCATGTGCGTCTACTGTTACCTAATTTAATAACAAGACTTCGCACGTGCGTCTTCTGTTACCTAATTTAGTAACAAGACTTCGCATGTGCGTCCACTGATATCTAATTTAGTAACAAGACTTCGCATGTGAGTCTACTGTTACCTAATTTAGTAACAAGACTTCGTATGTGCGTCTACTGTTATCTAATTTAGTAACAAGACTTCGGATGTGAGTCTACTGTTACCTAATTTAGTAACAAGACTTCGTATGTGCGTCTACTGTTATCTAATTTAGTAACAAGACTTCGCATGTGAGTCTACTGTTACCTAATTTAGTAACAAGACTTCGCATGTGCGTCCACTGGTATCTAATTTAGTAACAAGACTTCGCATGTGAGTCTACTGTTACCTAATTTAGTAACAAGACTTCGCATGTGAGTCTACTGTTACCTAATTTAGTAACAAGACTTCGCATGTGCGTCTATTCTTACCTAATTTAGTAACAAGACTTCGCATGTGCGTGTGCTGTTACCTAATTTAATAACAAGACTTCGTACGTGCGTCTACTGTTACCTAATTTAGTAACAAGATTTTGCATGTGCGTTTACTGTTATCTAATTTAGTAACAAGACTTCGCATGTGAGTCTACTGTTACCTAATTTAGTAAAAGACTTCGTATGTGCGTCTACTGTTACCTAATTTAGTAACAAGACTTCGCATGTGAGTCTACTGTTACCTAATTTAGTAACAAGACTTCGCATGTGCGTCCACTGATATCTAATTTAGTAACAAGACCTCGCACGTGAGTCTACTGTTACCTAATTTAGTAACAAGACTTCGCATGTGAGTCTACTCTTACGTAATTTAGTAACAAGACTTCGCATGTGCGTCCACTGATATCTAATTTAGTAACAAGACTTCGCATGTGAGTCTACTGTTACCTAATATAGTAACAAGACTTCGCATGTGCGTCTACTGTTACCTAATTTAATAACAAGACTTCGCATGTGCGTCTACTGTTACCTAATTTAGTAACAAGACTTCGCATGTGAGTCTACTGTTACCTAATTTAATAACAAGACCTCGCATGTGCGTCTACTGTTACCTAATGTAGTAACAAGACTTCGCATGTGAGTGTCTACTCTTACGTAATTTAGTAACAAGACTTCGCATGTGCGTCCACTGGTATCTAATTTAGTAACAAGATTTTGCATGTGCGTTTACTGTTATCTAGTTTAGTAACAAGACTTCGCATGTGAGTCTACTGTTACCTAATTTAGTAACAAGATTTTGCATGTGCGTTTACTGTTATCTAATTTAGTAACAAGACTTCGCATGTGAGTCTACTATTACCTAATTTAGTAACAAGACTTCGTATGTGCGTCTACTGTTATCTAATTTAGTAACAAGACTTCGCATGTGAGTCTACTGTTACCTAATTTAGTAACAAGACTTCGTATGTGCGTCTACTGTTACCTAATTTAGTAACAAGACTTCGCATGTGAGTCTACTGTTACCTAATTTAGTAACAAGACTTCGCATGTGCGTCCACTGGTATCTAATTTAGTAACAAGACTTCGCATGTGCGTCTACTGTTACCTAATTTAGTAACAAGACTTCGCATGTGCGTCCACTGGTATCTAATTTAGTAACAAAACTTCGCATGTGAGTCTACTGTTACCTAATTTAGTAACAAGACTTCGCATGTGCGTCTACTGTTACCTAATTTAGTATCAAGACTTCGCATGTGCGTCTACTGTTACCTAATTTAGTAACAAGACTTCGCATGTGAGTCTACTGTTACCTTATTTAGTAACAAGACTTCGCATGTGAGTCTACTGTTACCTAATTTAGTAACAAGACTTCGCATGTGCGTCTACTGTTACCTAATTTAGTAACAAGACTTCGCATGTGAGTCTACTCTTACGTAATTTAGTAACAAGACTTCGCAGCATGTGCGTCCACTGGTATCTAATTTAGTAACAAGACTTCGCATGTGAGTCTACTGTTACCTAATTTAGTAACAAGACTTCGCATGTGAGTCTACTGTTACATAATTTAGTAACAAGACTTCGCATGTGCGTGTACTGTTACCTAATTCAATAACAAGACTTCGCACGTGCGTCTACTGTTACCTAATTTAGTAACAAGATTTTGCATGTGCGTTTACTGTTATCTAATTTAGTAACAAGACTTCGCATGTGCGTCTACTGTTACCTAATTTAGTAGAAGACTTCGTATGTGCGTCTACTGTTACCTAATTTAGTAACAAGACTTCGCATGTGCGTCTACTCTTACCTAATTTAGTAACAAGACTTTGCATGTGAGACTTCTGTTACCTAATTTAGTAACAAGATTTTGCATGTTCGTTTACTGTTATCTAATTTAGTAACAAGACTTCGCATGTGCGTCCACTGGTATCTAATTTAGTAACAAGACTTCGCATGTGAGTTTACTGTTACCTAATTTAGTAACAAGACTTCGCATGTGCGTCCACTGATATCTAATTTAGTAACAAGACTTCGCATGTGAGTCTACTGTTACCTAATTTAGTAACAAGACTTCGCATGTGCGTCTACTCTTACCTAATTTAGTAACAAGACTTCGCATGTGCGTCTACTGTTACCTAATTTAATAACAAGACTTCGCACGTGCGTCTTCTGTTACCTAATTTAGTAACAAGACTTCGCACGTGCGTCTTCTGTTACCTAATTTAGTAACAAGACTTCGCATGTGCGTCCACTGTTACCTAATTTAGTAACAAGACTTCGTATGTGCGTCTACTGTTATCTAATTTAGTAACAAGACTTCGCATGTGAGTCTACTGTTACCTAATTTTGTAACAAGACTTCGTATGTGCGTCTACTGTTATCTAATTTAGTAACAAGACTTCGCATGTGAGTCTACTGTTACCTAATTTAGTAACAAGACTACGCATGTGCGTCCACTGGTATCTAATTTAGTAACAAGACTTCGCATGTGAGTCTACTGTTACCTAATTTAGAAACAAGACTTCGCATGTGCGTCCACTGATATCTAATTTAGTAACAAGACTTCGCATGTGAGTCTACTGTTACCTAATTTAGTAACAAGACTTCGCATGTGCGTCTACTCTTACCTAATTTAGTAACAAGACTTCGCATGTGCGTCTACTGTTACCTAATTTACTAACAAGACTTCGCACGTGCGTCTTCTGTTACCTAATTTAGTAACAAGACTTCGCATGTGCGTCCACTGATATCTAATTGAGTAACAAGACTTCGCATGTGAGTCTACTGTTACCTAATTTAGTAACAAGACTTCGTATGTGCGTCTACTGTTATCTAATTTAGTAACAAGACTTCGCATGTGAGTCTACTGTTACCTAATTTTGTAACAAGACTTCGTATGTGCGTCTACTGTTACCTAATTTAGTAACAAGACTTCGCATGTGAGTCTACTGTTACCTAATTTAGTAACAAGACTTCGCATGTGCGTCCACTGGTATCTAATTTAGTAACAAGACTTCGCATGTGAGTCTACTGTTACCTAATTTAGTAACAAGACTTCGCATGTGCGTCTACTGTTACCTAATTTAATAACAAGACTTCGCATGTGCGTCTACTGTTACCTAATTTAATAACAGACTTCGCATGTTGTTACCTTATTTATTGAGCAACCCTCTTATATTGAGAAAAATAAATTAATGTCTGCTGTAATGCTGAATAACTTCTTCAGAGTTTAACACAATATTGAATGTATTACTATGTAATGCTTACTGCAGAGTAAGATATACATTACTGTTGTTTTTTCTATTACAGGTTTTCATCAAATCGGAATTGAAAGTGGGCGTCATATACGTTAAAGAAGGCCAGTACACGGAAGAAGAAATTCTGGACAACAATGAAAATAGCACATTGTTCGAAGAATTCCTGCAAATATTAGGCGATAGAGTAAGGCTTAAAGGTAGGTCTTGTGTTTCGTTCTCAATCAAGTTCTATTTGTTGCTGAACATTAATCGTTAAACGGGAGGTAAGGCTGTTTCTACTCGCTGAGCACCTCAAGTGGGGTAGTTTAAATGGATAGACAGCACACAGTAAGTTTTCCCTTCCCAAATTTTCTATCCGTTTAGTATGTAATTTCACAGACAAGGAGAGGGCACGACTTGGGACGGGACTTCGTGTCGTGGTAGGGTACCCTGTAGGTATTGATATGGCAAGCAGGGGTGCCACAGGGAGGATTGTGATGCAGTCTGCCCCATTGAAATTTTTTGGAGGGATTTCTTCTTAAAATAATATAACATTCAACATTTATATTTTTTCTAAAATATCTGTAAAAAATTTACACTTTAGGTGCACCTTACTTAATGCATTAGATGAAGAAAATGAATTTTTCTGTCCAACAATTTGTGGGAGGGGGATTTCTTTTACAGCATTGAAGTCAAGTCGAATTACGTTATCAATGATTGATTGATTTGTTTTATTTTCCTTCGCTTCTTGTTCCACATTTGGCTAATTTGCGAAAATGGACATGAGTGATGATATGATGAATTTGATGAATGGACACTCACAAACACCCATGCCCAGGCCAGGATTCGAACCCAAGACCCCTGGCGTCGCAGCGCGATGTGCTAACCACTGCGCCACGGGGACCGGCTCGTTATCAATGAACCACTGCTGCTATAGCAATTTGTATACTGCCAAAGGAATTGTAATGGGTCGGGTGGTGGTGGGGGGAGGCAATATCCTTGAATATTAAATGTTGGGAGATTGGACGTGAATTTTAGTGTGTGTTACTATTACGGCTTGGACTGTTGCGGAAAGTTCAGTGTGCGGACTGAGAATTATTTGTTTTTCATTCTCAATATCAAACAGTAAGTCAAAAAGTGGCATAGCAATTTGGTGGGAAGTTTGAGAAAGTGCGAAAAGAGAAGATGGAAAATACTAAATATCTCGGGATCTTCTGAAAGTATTGACACCTCATTAAATTAATATTCTTGCAAGCCAAAATTACCAAAATTGTTCAATACCAACTGACTATCCAACCCTAGACACCACACACACACACACACACACACACATTATATATACATATATATATATATTATATACATACATACATATATAACACCATTAAGCCTTGTTTCCATGATATGAAAAACTCAATATGCTGACCAAGGCAGAAATTTATTTTATTTTAAAACATAAACTAAACGTAACGTTTCAACCTTCTAGAAAGGTCTTCTTCAGACTCTGTACCAAGTATAAATGAAACAAGGTACAAAACCGGAAGATATATATACACAAAAATCACTCCCCTCCAGACACAAGATAATTAGAAAGTTGTTTTTTTTCTGGAACATTCCAGAATGGAAGAAAGAGTGAAAAGGACAGGAGTGAAAGAGAAGAGACTAAGGAAGAGGAATGAAGAAAGAAAGGAAAAAGAGCGTGAGATAAAAAGTCCAACCACTTTCCAGATAATAGGAAATGTTTAGCTAAATCGCCTGTCGGATGAAAGTACATTTGACAAGGGAAGGCCACTTGCTGAAATGTTCCAGAAAATACAACTTTCTAATAATCTTGTGTCTGGAGGGGAATGATTTTTGTGTATATATATCTTCCTGTTTTGTACCTTGTTACATTTGTACTTGGTACAGAGTCTGAAGAAGACCTTGCTAGAAGGTTGAAACTTTACGTTTAGTTTGTTTTTAAAATAAAATAAATTTCTGCCTTGGTCAGCATATTGAGTTTTTCATACATAGATACATACATACATATATATATCACCAAACGAAACTGTTGGTTGAAGATGAGCAAAGACTTCGAGACAGTATTGTACCTTAAATCTTCATCCAAAGGATCTGGGAACTTCCCAATTTTTCAGGTACCTTTGTTCTTAAAATTTTCAAATGATCCATTCTGTATGTGATTTAAATATCAAAATAAGCATCTTTATCCTACTCGTTTACATTGGGAATTTGCTCAAACCGCAAGTTCTTCTTGCACCTGCGATAATCGAAATACCTCATCGATTCTTTTTGTACTACAGGAACATCGCCTGTAGTGAGATGGGAAATAATTATGTGTGAGATGTTCACAAAATTCGTAACAACAAAAATTATAAAGTGTATATTTCATATAAATATAATGAAGTTTAAGTAATGATATTGGTTGTTGTTTCCAGTTTCGCTTCCAGTCCCTTTGTTATCGCACAACAATGGTTGCCAAAACTTACCTTTCCGAGCTTTTAGCAAAATCTGTTATCTAACCACTCAAATGGATATTGTAATAGTGTTGTTCTCTGGAGAACCAATTGCAAACAGGGATTTGTAAACACTGTGTGAGAAGGAAGTTTGCACAAAGGCATTTCCTACAAGGAAGGTTACCGGTTGTGGGGGGGGGGGAGATTAGATACCGTGAAAGGTAAAGTAAACAACCCTGAAACCAAACTTCAAACACAGAAGAAATTAACTAGCATTTTCTCCTATGGTGTCACGTTGTCTTTAAAGGAGTACCCGAATATCTTGGCCGTTGTTTTTCCTAGCTTACGAAAGTTTTGAAGTGGTAATGAGTTTAATTTTCTTATAAAAAAGTTTGGCAAGTTGGAACATAAAAATGGAAGCACTACGAGATGTTTAATTCAAATAAATTTTCATTCCTTTCCTTCTCCGATAGAAATACGCCGCATGCTCTCTTGAAATGTTGTGATGAAGGAGATGATGATGATGATGATAATTATCGAGAAGGAGCGTCTCAAGAAAGCGACATATTGTTTCAATATAGTGGATTTAAGTACATTTATGCTAGGCTTATACTCTATGTGATCAGAAGTATCCGGACACCCAACTGAAAATAAAGTAAAAGTTTGGGCAACCCTCCATCGGGAACACTGGCAGTCAATACAGTGTTGGCCCACCCTTAGCCTTGATGACAGCGTTCACTCTCACAGGCATACTTTCAATCAGGTGCCGGAAGGTTTCCTGAGGAATGACAGCCAGCAGAGTGCCAAAATGAGAAGAGGTATTGATGTGGATCGGTGTGGTCTAGCACGAAGTCGGCATTCCAAAACATCCCAAAGATGTTCTATGGGATTCAAATCAGGACTCTGCGCAGACCAATCCATTAGTGGGACGTTGTTGTCGTCAAAACAACTGGGGCCTTCCCGATGGCGCAGTGGTAGCGTCCTCGCCTTGTAATCAAGGGGTCCCGGGTTCGATACCCGGTGGAGGCACAAGTGGTTCGGATTCCACTTTAAACTGTAGGTCCAGTCCCGATTAGCCTTACTGTGCATAAAGTGGACTTAAAACACCAACTCAAACCAAACTCGTCAAAACAACTCCGCCACAAGTCCTGCAGTATGGACGGGTGCTCGGTCGTGTTGAAAGACACAATGGTCATCCCCGAACTGGTCTTCGACGGTAGGCAGCATGAAAGCTGTTAAAATGTCAACGTAAGCTTGTGCCGTGATATTGCCATGTAAAGCAACAAGGGGGCCAAGCCCCCTCCAGGATAAACATGACCACACTGTAACCCCGCCACCTCCGAATTTCTCTGTCGGCACTATACAGGCTGGTACATGTCGTTCACCAGGCATTCGACACACCCACACCCTACCATCGGGTCGCCACATTGTGTACTGCGATCCATCACTCCACAGAACGGTTTTCCACTGTTCTATGGTCCAGTTTCGACGCTCCTTGCACCACACGAGGCGGCGTTTGGCATTTGTCTGTGTGATGTTTGACTTATGGGCAGCTACGCGGCCATGGAAACCAAGTTGCCGCACCTTGCGCCAAACAGTAATGGTGCTTGGAGTAGATCCTGATACAGTTCGGAATTCCTGTCCGATGGTGGCGATGGATGATTGACGATAATGTTGTACGATTCCCTTCAACACTCGATGGTCTCTGGAGGTCAACATGGAAGGTTGGCCTGCATGCTTTTGGGTTGTACACATCTCTTCACTATAACATTGGAAACAGTGGACAGAGGGATGTTTAGGAGCGTGGAAATGGAAAGCCACCTGGCTGTCTTTTCCAGGGTTGGTGCATCACGGAGGGGTTTCTTTTTTGTTGTTGTTCACTTGAGTATTGCCTTATTGGTAACCAGACTCGACGCACTGTAAAAGTCAGTAAAATGAACTTTCAGTCTTCATTTCGCAGTCTCCTTTGTAGCTTTCCGTCTTCTTTTCTTTCTTTTTCGTGTTTCCGTCTTCTTTCTATTTCAGTCTTCTTTCTAGCTTTCCGACTTCATTTCTCAGTCGCTTTTCTAGTTTGCGTCTTCTTTTATCAGTTTTTTATCTTGTTTTCATCTTATTCTCTGTCTTATTCTTATATTTCAGTCTCCTTTTCTCAGCCTTCTTTCTAGCCTTGTCTTCTTTTCTCACTTTCTTATAGTTTCCGTCTTTTTTCTTAGTTTTTACTAGTTTCAGTCTTCTTTCTAGCTTTCAGTATTATTTTCTCAGCCGTTCTTCTAGTTTCCGTCTTATTTTCTTAGTCTTCTTTCTAGCTTTCCGTCTTATTTTCTCAGTCTTCTTTCTAGCTTTCAGTATTATTTTCTTAGCCGTTCTTCTAGCTTTCAGTCTTCTTTCTCAGTCATCTTTCTAGCTTTCCGACTTCATTTCTCAGCCTCCTTTCTAGTTTCCGTCTTCTTTTCTCAGCCTTCTTTCTAGCTTTCAGTTTCCTTTTCTAAGTCTTCTTTCTAGCTTTCCGTCTTCTTTTCTCAGCCTTCTTTCTAGTTTTCCGACTTATTTTCTCAGCCTTCTTTCTAGCCTTCAGTTTCCTTAACTCAGTTTTCTTTCTAGCTTTCAGCCTCCGTTTCTCAGTCTTCTTTCTAGTTTTCAGACTTCCTTTCTCAGCCTTCTTTCTAGCTTTCACAGCCTTATTTCTAGCTTTCAGTTTCCTTTTCTCAGTCTTCTTTCTAGCTTTCCGTCTTCTTTTCTCAGCCTTCTTTCTAGTTTTCCGACTTATTTCCTCAGCCTTCTTTCTAGCCTTCAGTTTCCTTTTCTCAGTTTTCTTTCTAGCTTTCAGCCTCCGTTTCTCAGTCTTCTTTCTAGTTTTCAGACTTCTTTTCTCAGTCTTCTTTCTAGTATTATTTTCTCAGCCGTTCTTCTAGCTTTCAGTCTTCTTTCTCAGTCATCTTTCTAGCTTTCAGACTTCTTTTCTCAGCCTCCTTTCTAGTTTCCGTCTTCTTTTCTCAGCATTCTTTCTAGCTTTCAGTTTCCTTTTCTCAGTCTTCTTTCTAGCTTTCAGCCTCCTTTTCTCAGCCTCCTTTCTAGTTTTCCGACTTATTTTCTCAGCCTTCTTTCTAGCTTTCACAGCCTTATTTCTAGCTTTCAGTTTCCTTTTCTCAGTCTTCTTTCTAGCTTTCCGTCTTCTTTTCTCAGCCTCCTTTCTAGTTTTCCGACTTCTTTTCTCAGCCTTCTTTCTAGCTTTCAGTTTCCTTTTCTGAGTCTTCTATCTAGCTTTTCGTCTTCTTTTCTCAACCTTCTTTCTAGTTTCAAACTTCTTTTCTCAGCATTCTTTCTAGCTTTCAGTTTCTTTTTCTAAGTCTTCTTTCTAGCTTTCCGTCTTCTTTTCTCAGTTTTCTTTCTAGCTTTCAGTCTTCTTTTCTCAGCCTTCTTTCTAGATTTCAGTTTCCTTTTCTCAGTTTTCTTTCTAGCTATCAGCCTCCGTTTCTCAGTCTTCTTTCTAGTTTTCAGACTTCTTTTCTCAGTCTTCTTTCTAGTATTATTTTCTCAGCCGTTCTTCTAGCTTTCAGTCTTCTTTCTCAGTCATCTTTCTAGCTTTCAGACTTCTTTTCTCAGCCTCCTTTCTAGTTTCCGTCTTCTTTTCTCAGCATTCTTTCTAGCTTTCAGTTTCCTTTTCTCAGTCTTCTTTCTAGCTTTCAGCCTCCTTTTCTCAGCCTCCTTTCTAGTTTTCCGACTTATTTTCTCAGCCTTCTTTCTAGCTTTCACAGCCTTATTTCTAGCTTTCAGTTTCCTTTTCTCAGTCTTCTTTCTAGCTTTCCGTCTTCTTTTCTCAGCCTCCTTTCTAGTTTTCCGACTTCTTTTCTCAGCCTTCTTTCTAGCTTTCAGTTTCCTTTTCTCAGTTTTCTTTCTAGCTTTCAGTCTTCTTTTCTCAGCCTTCTTTCTAGCTTTCAGTTTCCTTTTCTCAGTTTTCTTTCTAGCTTTCAGTCTTCTTTTCTCAGCCTTCTTTCTAGCTTTCAGTTTCCTTTTCTCAGTTTTCTTTCTAGCTTTCAGTCTTCTTTTCTCAGTTTTCTTTCTAGCTTTCAGTCTTCTTTTCTCAGCCTTCTTTCTAGCTTTCAGTCTTCTTTTCTCAGTTTTCTTTCTAGCTTTCAGTCTTCTTTTCTCAGCCTTCTTTCTAGCTTTCAGTTTCCTTTTCTCAGTTTTCTTTCTAGCTTTCAGTCTTCTTTTCTCAGTTTTCTTTCTAGCTTTCAGTCTTCTTTTCTCAGCCTTCTTTCTAGTTTGCAGTCTCCTTTTCTAAGTCTTCTTTCTAGCTTTCCGACTTCTTTCCTCAGTCTTTGTTCTAGTTTCCGTCTTCTTTTCTCATGTTTCTCTCCTATTTTCCGTCTTCTTTCTTGTTTTCAGTCTTCACGACGTTTTTTCTGTCTTTTATCTATTTTCCATCTTCTTTTGTCAAATGTTATTCTAGCTATACGTCTTTTCACAGGCTTTTTCTAGATTTCCATTCTCAGTCTTGGAATTTTTTCAGTGCCTTTTCAACCGTTTTCTGTCATTTTTCTCTGTCTTAATATCTTAGTCTATAGTGTTTCTCTCACTCTCTGCTTATCATTTTCTGTCTCTCTCCTTTCTATCTTTTCTCTTTTCCCTCCCATTTTTCTCTTAATTTTCGCTCCCTCTCTACCACTTCAAGTCTCCGGTTTCTTATCTTCTTTCTCTTTTTTCATATCTCTCCTTTCCTCTCCCTATTAAAACGACTCTTTCTTTCTGGTGACGCAAGCATGGCGTTAGTATTTGCCACTTAAGGACACAAATTTTGGATTCTGGCCCTACTCTATTTGCATATACGTATGCACGATTCCTTCTCCCAAAACGGATAATTCCCTACATCTGGAAGGGAATATAGTAAAGTTGAACGTATTTACAGAGAAATACATTTCGGATCCGATTTTATGGCCAGTCTTACTCTATTCAATTCGTCGATAGTTGAGCAATCGTGTATATATTCGTAACCCACGGTTAGTTTACATGAAATATATCATTAACCCGCAAATCCTTTCAGAACCACTTACCCAAGGGTTAAAAATCAGTGCACATTTACCCTCTGATTGCTGAACACGTCGAAACGATCCTAATTAAATTAGCTGTTCATTTTGCTATATGTTCAGAGCCGGCGAGATTCGCAATTATGAGTATAATGTAACCCACATGTTCGGCCATCTCTCAGTGCAACGCAAAATAATAAAAAAATAAACCATCCTTCATTTCACCCAATATTGGCAACTACGGTGAAAGCCTTTCTCTTTTATCCTTCCAAACTCGGCGTTAATTGACACATGAACAAGGAACCTAATGCATGATGACGCGTGATGTTCCCGTGATGCATTGCACCGTTTGACGTCACTTAGCTTCCCAGGATGCATCTCGCACAGGCCTGAGCGTTGGTTTGCTTGCGAGCCAAACTGGGACGGTTAACATCATATTAAATTAATCATTTGTCGGCGATCCGACAAACAATGACCCGTGCAGGGAGACCGCCTACCTTTGGATGATGGATGCCGGTGATTGGTACAATGGAGACGAAATGTTGAGTGGTGCTTTCAGAGGAAACCAGAGTACAATGGAGATACAGCGAATGGGTTTTTGTTTGACGGAAGGAGAATGGATTATTTCTTCTTTACAACACTTCTTTCATCTTTCTCAGGTGTGCAGTTCTTTGAGGGGCAAGGAGGGGTCTAGAGGTTTCAGGTTAATGGTGTTCCTACAACCAGAAGTTCAAATACAAGTGGCTGATTACATTGTGCTTAAAGATGATAGGCTGGCATATATAGTATAGTAAGTGGTGTGGACTGGAGTTGTGTGTGGAACCACTTTCGCTCGCTTATATTCGTTCGAATCTCCCACGCTCGACCGTATACAATGGAATATAATTTTATTGTGACAATAACCGTTACACATACCGTGTGGCCAGAATTAAAGTTACCCAACTCAGAGTCCTCTGCAGCCTGTTTTAGGCATCGTAGAACTCTGAAATTTGGTGAAACCACTATGCAGACCATGGGGAAGAAAATGGCGATAAAAAGTTCAATTTTTCGCCACCAGGTTGAAATGTGGCGCTGTACTTCCATGATGGGTTGTAATAATGACGTAAACTGCTCCAATTGGTTATGGATTTGCCTTAACCTTGCAATCTTGCAATATACGAGAGATTATTTTCTCGCAACTTCCAGCCATTAACAAATGTCTTTCTAATTAATAACTCAGCTAAATAACTTATCGTGAGTGCTGAACAAAAGTTCGGAAGTGATCACCATGCCATTAAATGAGAAAGAACGCGCATTGCTGGTGAAGTTGTTTTATAAAAGCTGTAGTAATAGTGCAGCTACACAGCGAGGTTATTGAACACTGCTGTACTGGCAGAAACCAACAATAAAGATTTGTACACCTGACTTATGTTTTCAATATTCATTATTACAGCGCCACATTTCAACCTGGTGGCGGAAAATTGAACTATTTTTATCGCCATGGTCTGCATAGTGGATTCACCAAATTTCAGAGTTCCACGATGCCTCAAACAGGCTACAGAGGGCTCTGAGTTGGGTAACTTTAATTCTGGCCACCCGGTGTATGTAAAATATCAGTCCTGGCAGTTTCAGCCCACAATCGTCTGTTTCATTTTCATATATCTCTGTATTTGTAAGATAGACTGACCTATATTTTAACACGGAGATAATGAATGTGTTTACTTAAATTTCAATTTCACCGCGTGTTTCACTTCACGATCCATATTCCAGGGCCCACTCACTACCACAGGCACAGTACGATTATACGTGCAGTGCTAGGCTCGTCTCGCCTGTGCGAGAGTTATTCATTTGAGCGAAGAAGCTCCCAATTCCGTACAATATCTAGCGTCGTCCGTGCGAACTATTTGGCGCTCGAGCGAAATCCTCTTCCCTGCAGCATCCTAGTGTGGATATCTTATTTGGAAACTGTTACATTAGGTATATCCAGGAACTGGATGCACGACACCAGGCCTGGTTAACCCGTTGTAATGGACCATATTAGTATGACGTCCCTACACAATAGCATTGGATTTTCCATCAAATGAGTTCCCTGGTTCGATACCCGTTGGAGGAACATTTTACAGTGGTTCGGATCATACTTTAAACTGTAGGCGCAGTCCCGATTGGCCTATATGTGCAAAAAGTGGAATTAGAAACAACAACTCAATTAAATTCCATCGCAAGGGGCAACTTTAAAATTGTGATAGCAGTAGTGAAACAAAATTGTGGTGTGTACCTATGTCGTATCAATATAAAGATGAGATTTTGGAGAATACATCTGTATGATACATATCCCAAAGAGAATAATATATATACAAGAGAAAATTATTTTCAAGCATGGCTTTCCAATTGCATCGCTAATATCCACCCATCTGCAGCAACTGCTTTCTTGAATTCCAGTACAACAATGCGTATAATGTGATGGGCATTTAAAACAATATATTTCCTAGCCTCTTTTATACTTATGGCGTCAGATCCGTGGCGGAGTTTCGCATTTTCCTCTTCATGGAACGTTGCAGAACATTTTTGTCTTTTGTAATCTTGAGCTGCGTATGGGAATTGCACTGCGGATCGACCAACACATTGTTTTCCCCTCACTTGTTTTTTTTCCACGTCAGAGGATTTTCGGAGAAAGTGGGAAACAGCTTAAAATTCCCTCCTGGGCAAAGTCTTAACGTAAACCTCTTGAAAACAATCGTTGAGCATTCTAACTTATTAGTCTGAAAGTTAATCCGCACTGTTCTTATTATCACGACCCAAGGGTTTAATTTTGTTTCTCAAGTTCTGACGAAAGAGCATGTCCTTAAAGTGTTCTCGACGAATAATAAGCCTTCTAGCAATTGTCAGCTTAATATCTTTCCAAATATTAAGTTCATGTTTTTTTTTCATTTCGTTCTCGAGAGGAGGTCACATTAAGTGAAAGCAGGCATGCGTACATTTCATGTATGCACCATGAATATATGTCTGCAATCTCTTGTATAGTAACGTCAACATTCAAATTCTGCTAGAATATTTCATAAATAATATCTGTTATAGTGAACACAATCATTTTGAGACTAAATTTCATTAATATATCAGGATATTTGCTTTTTCGTGGAAATAGTACCAAGTAAATATTCTATAGGTCTTCTTTGTACCTTTCCGCCTTCTTTCCTCAATCTTTTTTCTAGATATCTGTCTTCATTCCTTGGTTTTCTTTCTACCTTTCCATTTTGTTTTGTCGGTCTTCATTCTAGCTTTCCGTCTTCTTTTGTGGGTCTCCACTAGCTTTCCGTATTATTTCTCAGTTTTTCTAACTTTCCTTTTCTTCCTCTTCTTTATAACTTTTCCTCTTCCTTTCTACCTTTCCGTCTTCTTTTCTCCCTTTCTCAGTCTTGCCGAGCCTCGAAGCGGAGTGGTTAGCACATCACGCTACGACGCCAGGAGTCGCAGGTTGGAATCTTGGCGTGGGCATGCATATTTGTGCGTGTTCATTCATCAATTTCATCATATCATCACTCATCCCCATGTTCGCAAATTAGCCAAAGTGGCAGAAGAAGCGAAGTCAAATAAAGCCAATCAATCAAATTTTTTCTCAGTCTTGTTTCTACCTTTCCATCTTCTTTTCTCAGTCTTGTTTCTAGATTTCCATCTTCTTTTCTCAGTCTTGTTTCTAGATTTCCATCTTCTTTTCTCAGTCTTGTTTCTACCTTTCCATCTTATTTTCTCAGTCTTGTTTCTAGATTTCAGTCTTCTTTTCTCAGTCTTGTTTCTAGATTTCAGTCTTCTTTTCTCAGTCTAGTTTCTAGATTTCAGTCTTCTTTTCAGTCTTGTTTCTAGATTTCCATCTTCTTTTCTCAGTCTTGTTTCTACCTTTCCATCTTCTTTTCTCAGTCTTGTTTCTAGATTTCAGTCTTCTTTCTTCAATCTTTTGTCTAGATGTCCGTGTTGTTTCTTCAGTCTTGGTGCTTTTTTGGTGTACCAGGTACCAAAATACCATTTTCGTAATATATCTGGCTATTCTGCGTTTGCAGATTGGCAGCGATTTACAACTCCAAAACCCTCCAATCAACAAGTGAGCCTTTGATGTCATCTCAACGGAGCACCTATCGCTATCCCTTTTCCTCACGGTCTAGTCTTTTAGTAGGCTTGTCTAACTAGATTCACGGATTCAGCTGGAGATGTTCAGAAAATAATCTGACTCAACAAGAATTTAAACAAAACTAAATGAAATTATTTATTTCACGGTGAAAATATTGTCCCACAGTCCAACTGCCCTAGACACGTCTATCGACATAAGTGTCGCTGCCTGGGCGAATACAGTGGGAAAATAGGGGTGGAATGAATAAGTGAAAAAGGTTCTTTGAAAATCCAGATAATCTGCAAAGAAGTGGAGATATTAGGAGAAGATGAACGATAATAAACTAAACAACCGAACGCAAATAAATGAAATGTTGATCTGAAACGTGCATGTTTTTACCAATTTCCCCTGTCCCATGTAGACATTCAAAAGGACAAGCCAATAATATCACTCAGCTATTCAAGCCTTCAATTATTTTCCCGCTCGCCATCTGAAATACCTGCTACCTATGTTTTCTTGGCACCTCCGCTGTGAATGAGACAACCAGGTATTCAAATTCGTCTCCTAAAGGGAACGTTGAGCTCTGTTTGGCAGAGAAAATAGCGCGTGCTTTTTCCAGCGCTCCTCTTATTGGGTGGAGGTACTCACGTGACGGCAGGTCACAGAGT
Source organism: Lepisma saccharinum (assembly GCF_977018435.1). Taxonomy (NCBI): domain Eukaryota; kingdom Metazoa; phylum Arthropoda; class Insecta; order Zygentoma; family Lepismatidae; genus Lepisma; species Lepisma saccharinum. The sequence goes on along the minus strand of NC_139256.1, from coordinate 27,445,703 downwards.
GGCGGGAACGGAACCATCGTCATGTACGGTCAAATCAGTGTGGCACGGTGTCTATCGTGAGAATATTCCCTTCGACTGCTAGATTCATTTGGGCCTACAAGATTTTTTTTAAAAAAAAAATAAGTAACTGTCTTCGGAAAGTAGCACAAACTTATGGAGAAATGAGAGTCGTAGTAGGATGTACCGCAAAATATTCAACTCCTTTAACATCTTCCTTACTTGTGGAGTTCATTTACACATTTCTTCGTAGCTTACTCCATTAGCATAGCTGTATACTAAGTTATGATTGCTGTGCCATCTTCCGTGAAAAAATGTAACCATTGAAGTTTTTATATTTTTTCTGTATGTTCAAGATAGTATTTGAAACAGTACAGATTGTATTTGTAAACATGATTCGTCATAAATACTGCTATGAAAAATACAATACTGGGTCGAGTAACTTTCTGAACACTCTGTATTTACATATAATTGATCCAGTAAAAATAGCCTGTTCATAAAAACGCACAAGAAGAAACTGGATGTAAGAGCAAGAAAGGAACAATAAATGAGAACGAGAAGAACGGGCTGCACATACGACAAACGTCTTAGTGCATGTAGTTCATGGCCAGCGTTATGATTCTATTTTTAATATCCTGGTAACCTTACTTTCCGATCATACCCTCACCTTCTTGTTTGTTTACTTAGGCATCTCTCTCTTTGTTTCAGGTTTCGACAAATACAAAGGGGGCCTCGACACAGTTCACGACCTCACAGGCCTCTACTCAGTCTACACCAACTGGAGAAGTATCGAAATTATGTTCCACGTCTCTACGCTTCTTCCATACGAGAAGCACGATCCGCAAAAGGTAAATATTCTACGCAGTAACACCATGAATGTTAGGCATGTTTTACCTTCGACTAGCATATAGTAAAATTTAGACATTATACAGGGCGTTTCAGTAGTGTTTTGTACTATTTTCCACTTTAATGTATTAATAAGGCTCAACCAGGTCAGTGCTTCAACCGCCTGTCATTGGGAGGAAGCTCTCGAAAACTAACAATAACACTTCTAGCTATGAGAATTTAATGAAGGACTCGTGGGTAAAACATGGTGACATGTTGGTCATTATTGAGTTACAAAGTAAAAAGAGCCAGTGTTCACTTTTGCTTTTAATTGCCATGTCATGCATTTTGCATTGGACACATTGAACGCTTCAGAAATTGGAAAACAACATGAAAACAATATATATCTACAACATTTAACAATTTTGAACACTCCGATTCTACTGTGTCGTATTTTCCCCTTTTCTATTACAGTTATATGTGCAACCTTGCTTTAAAGTTTAACAATGTTAGGCTTTTCCACAGCTACAAATCTTTAAATTATGAATATCGAACGCGAGATGGCAGCACATGTCAGCAAAAGTCGTCTTTAATTGGTCAGCTTTGGAGCAACCTCAGCAACACATTAATTCTTGGCCATTCCAAAGTTGGGTGACCACTGCCATCTGTTGGTGGAAGCGGCGTTCCTTGTTTGTTTCCTGAGGATGCTCAGCCATTGTCAAATGTAACTTCCACCTCTATAGCCATTATATCCTCTATGATTTCACACAAATGTTCAGCAAAGGTGCAGTCTGCCCAAAATAGACAAGGAACAACAAAAGGAAGACGGTTTTGAGGAGGAGACTAGCACAGTTTCTTGAAAAATGAAGTTAGCTGTTGCAGCGACAGGCGGAAAATCTCTAAGGCGAAAATGTAGAAGGTAGGGAGAAGGGAGATCTCGTTTGTGCAACACGTAGTGAAAAATGAAACGTCGCTGTATCATCGTACGTTGCATACGGGAAGGCGAAGAGAGGAACTCTGGCAGGAGTGGAAGATGAAAGCATCCCAACATCCGCATTATTCATGATCTAGAAATAAAGGCGTATTCTGCTTTTCTCACGCCGGGGGATCAAAGTTCTCCACAGTACCTAAGCAGCAGGGTGTAGTATAACAAGTGGAGCTCGCCTGAGGTATGGATTTTACACTTCAAGACGGTGTAATGCCATGGCGAAGAGGCATGCTTACAGCCGTGGAAAAATGCAGTAGTCAGGAAACGTATAGTGATGGTAAACCAAAAAAAATAGCAGTAGCGATTGTGGATCAGAGGATCAGTCACATCGAAAGATATCACCGAAGACAGAATGGATGAGAGAGAATTTGCCATGAATGCTTTAGAAAGTCAGTATCTCTCTTTTCTCTTTCTTCATGTATATGTCCTCTCTTCTCTTTCTTTCTATCTTCCCTTTTTTACTTTCCATCTCCCCTTTTATCTTTCTTCCTTTTTATATCCCTCTCTCTTTCTCTTTATTTCACTCTTTTTCTACTTTTCTCTCTCTTTCTGCCTTTCTCTCTTTCTCCTTCTTCCTTTCCATCTCCATTTACTATTTCTCCCTTTCTATTTACCCTCTTTCTTCCTTTCCATTCCCTCTTTTCTCTTCCTCTTTATATGTCACTTCTCTTTCTTCCTTTCCATCTCCCAATTTTCTCTTCCTCTTTATCTCTCCTTACTCTTTCTTTCTTCCTTTCTCTCTTTTCTGCCTTTCTATTTTTCTCCTTCTTCCTTTCCATTTCCCTTTTCTCTTTTTCCCTTTCCATCTCTACTTTTCTCTTTCATCCATTCCATATCTACTTCTCTATATCTTCCTTTCCATCTCCACTTTTCTCTTCCTCTTTATCAGCCATTTCACTTTCTTCCTTTCCTCCATTTTGTCTTCCTTTTTATCTCCTCTTTCTATCTCCCTATTTATTTTTCTTCCTTTCTATCTCTTTCTCCTTCTTACTTTACATATCCCTTTTCTCTTTCTCCATTTCTATTTACCTTTTTGTCTTTTTTATCTTCCTCTTCTCTTTCTTCCGTTCTAACTCCACTTTTCGTTGTTCTTCTTTTCAATCTCTCTTTTCTTATTTCTTACCCTTCTATCTTCCTCTTTGTTCCTTACTAGGTCCTTTCTTTTTCTTTATCTCTCTCCTCTTTCTCTGCCTCTCTTTCTCCGGGTAATCATTTAGGTCTGCAATCTGATTTTTTCTATTTCTCAGTGTTCTCAGTTACACGAGGATCCACAATTCCCATTCCTAATTTCTGCATTATCTACTGGAAAGATTGCCGTCCATAGCTTTACGATTAACTCAAGGGGTAGAAAAGAGACATAAGATAAGCTATCAAGACTTGGAACAGAACAGTAATCCACTCCAACCTCCCAATGCAGCATATTGGGATGGATATAATCCAAACACACAGTCTTCCAATGCTTCTGTAATAGATTTGGACGGAAATCCATAAAATAGTGTCTATTTTTGTGACCGTTGCTGATCAGCTACTATCTTTTCTACGTCATTCCCTACTTCTTCTACGACAGTTCATAACGACTACATCTCGACAGGTTTTGCGGCCCTGTCTTTTCCTTTCAACATCACCATCTAGCAACAACAGCAGGAAGTAACAACAGCATTTATACTAAAGGAATTAACATTTTCTACCAGCAAAATCACACATTAGAATGCAAAAAAACTAATTGAGAACATCAACACCTCACAAGCTTTAATTCCAGTGCCTCCTGTTTCACGTTATACCTTCAACACCATATACAGGGTGTATCTTAAGTAATGGCGCAAACTGACACAGTTGAAAGTACACGATAATAAAAGCCAAAAAGTCTCGGTAAACATAGATCTGCAAACCATAGACCCATGTTTACTGAGATTTTTTGCTTCTATTATCGTGTACTTTGAACTGTGTCAGTTTGCGCCATTACTTATGATACACCCTGTATAACGCAATGCATACTGACTTACATAATGGCTGCTGGGGGAAAAAAGGAAGCATTTATGAAGTGCATAGGGCGTTACTAACAATACATAGGGACGGTGCACGGAAGATTTGAGAGTTATAGACTCTCAAGTTAAGGAGCGGATCTGCATGTTACTTTTAGACATCAGAAGTAACGATTACTTAATTTTAGAGCGAGTTGGCTGTTTACTTGTGCGTCACTTTTCGGAAGCGTTCGTCCCCCATGCATTCTTAATCCATCATGACTTAGATTACTTTAACGTCATTAATGTTTCTTTATCTGTGGAAGATTTACCACAGTAATAATTTTTAATTAATTAATTAACGGAACTGTAGAAAATATCCACAAGAATTATTAATTGATTGATTGAATGAATTGGTGTTTTAAGTTCACTTTATCTACAGTAAGGCTAATCGGGACTGGACCTACAGTTTAAAGTGGGATCCGAACCACCATGTCCCTCCACCGGGTATCAAACTCGGTACCCCTTGATTACACTACCACTACGCCATCGGGAAAAACCTCACAAGAATTATTAAGTAGAGAATTTTCACGAAAGATAGCTTGTTCCGGAAATTTTCGCTACAATGGTTTCTGGAAAACCTTACGTAAGAGTAAATGAAGCCACGTTGTGTCACGTTTGCTGGGTAGTGTAATCCCTTACGTCTCTTATTTCCCCTGAAAATATGAAATTAAGGAGTGAGACGGAGATTAACTTATCTGCGAAGGTATAGTTATTTGCTATTTTAGGTAGTTATGCTGGTCAATGTAAAACATAATATACATACTATACTTTTATTTCCAAATCTTTGTTTACCTATAATTTTCAAAACATTTAACATCGAAGACCCATTACATATTTAAAACAAAAAAACTCTTTTTCAGTAACTCAACAAAAATATCAAGAAGAAATCTCCCCATTCATTCATGACAATAAATACCGTATCCATTCGTTTAACAGGGATAACATATTACTAAGTCAGTCCAATTAAACAGTCAGTAAGTCCATAGTCGTTACATGTGGAGGCTATGTCGAGTGCACTGCAAACCCGCCCAAATCGCCCAAACCAATATGAACCGGATCAATCTACTCTTATTTAAATTTTAAATTTTAAACCAGTAGAATATCTATGAAAGATATATGTAGGCTATATACAAATACTAGGCAAATCACAACCAGGCCATGCAGGCCAAAAAGGAAATATACGGAGCCACAGTATACTCAGTCAAGTCAAGCGTGTCCTTCGTATCTGCCAGTCGGCAAGGTTCTGCCAGAAAGAAGGACGCCAAACTCTTTGCTCATCCAGCTCAGAAGTCTAACCAAAGGCAGACCTTGCATTAGTCACGTGTACGTTTCAAGTCTACATGACGTCATAAATGAGTTCCTCTACACTATATGCGTATAGTAGGTAAAGTGTGGAAATTCACGTTAGCAGCTGTTGACTTGATTACGTCAGTGAAATATTGTAATGTGCACTGTTATGCCGATGACACGCAATTGTATATATCGACAGATATATTTAATTTACAAAATGCAATTCCACTATTAAATCAGGAATTGAAAAATATAAGCAAATGGTGTGAATCAAATGGCTTAGTTCTAAATTCAAAGAAATCTACATTTGCTATTATCGGAAACAATAATCTCCTGAAACAAATTAATCTCAGCGAATGCAAAATATTAATTGAAACGCAGAACACAACATTCTCACAAACAATACGAAATTTGGGCTTGACCATGGATCAAGAATTAGACTGGTCTGAACATGTGCTGAAACAGTGTGGTAAAGGATATTCAATGCTAAAGAGCCTTTACACGCTTGTTGACTTTATTTCGCCCAAAAATTAAATTAAATTTGGTTCAATCTTTAATATATCCTCTTTTCGACTATTGCGACGGTGTTTACCGGTCACGAATCACGAAAAGGCTCGCAGGCAAAATACAGAAAGTCCAAAATGCATGCATGAGGTATGTCTACAGATTTGAAAATCACGAACATGTTCTCCCTGTCTGTGCTTGATCAGCACAAAATTCTCAACATGGCAAGACGGAGGGAACTGCACATGACCTGCATTACTTGCAATGTTATAAATAATAACATCCCGGACTATCTGAGTGTAAAGCTTAAAGCCAGGAGGGAAACGCACTCATACTCCACCAGAGACGCCGCTAATCTCCATATACCTCGCTGCAGAACTTCTGTTTCGCAATCTTCGTTTAGTTACGCGACACCTAAAATCTTTAATGCACTCCCGAACGAAATAAAACTACTGAACTACAAACACTTTCGTAGGGCAGTATATGATTCACTGATTGATGATCAGTGACCTCATTTGATTAAAAACTGGAATTTCCTGTGAATTATTGAAAACAAACTGGACCAAAACTAAGTAATAATACATCTATATTATTATTTTTTCATTTATTTGCACACACGCACTGTATATATTTGGACATCTGTTTTATTTTTGTGATTTTCTTTGTGTAGTAATAGTTTTTTATAGTTTCTTTTATGTTATTTTATTTATGTAGTGTCTTATAATCTTCATGTATGTACCTAGGTATTCTGCTACATCTTTCCTTGTCGGGTTAGGTGGTAGATCAGCATTTGTTGAACCTCGCCCAAGAATAAAGACCAAAGACCATTGAAATGTATTTGAAAGTATAAATGTAGCAAGTTTTTCACGTGGGCTCGTTTCTCGTGAGGGTAAACTGTAGCACTAGGCTGGTCTAAAATTCTCAAAATGTGAGAATTTAGCAAGTCACCCCTCAGTTGGGCGCCAATGGACCTAAAAACACCCCACAGGAATTTTAGGATCCGAGCTACATTTTTCGGTCCTGCTCCACGCGTTTTTATTTTTCCCATAAGGATAACATGCCTAAAATGTAGACATCCACGCCGAACTTGTTCTATGACCCTCAAAAGCACTCATCACTTTAATGCTTTTTTAAACTTGAGCTCAAAGGTATGCATAAGGTTATGGAAGAGTTCGAAAGACACAGAAACATTACAGGGAAACGTCTATGTAGCATTATGTTAAACAAAGACGAGTGCAAGTCACAACTTAAGTACTTGATTAGCAATTGTTAAGGGAGTACTTAACATCATACTCATAAAGGTAGTATTCAATGTATAGGGTGAGTCAAAATTCCCGTAACGCCCCTATAAAATGTAAAGTAGTTCTGCTGGCTACAATTGGTCATGATAGAATCAGGTTAGGCCCAAGGGAAACCATAGTTGTGCATATGCATACCTTTGAGCTCAAGTTTAAATTAAAGTGATAAGATCCTTTGAGGGTCATCAAGCAGGTTCATCGGGGATACCAACATTCTAGGTATTATCCTTATGGGAAGAATAACAACCCATGGGGCACGGTTGAAAATATCGATCGGATCTCAATCTTTGTGTGGTTTGTTTTTAAGTCAATTGGCACCCAGCTGGTGTGTGAAAGAAAAAGCAAGAACATTTTGGACCAGGCTACTGTGGCACGTTTCCCTCAGAAGTAAATCGTTTCAAATATTTTACGTGAATAATAAGACATCATTGTTTACTCACCTTAGCTACAATAATTTCTCTCTTGCAGCTGCAACGGAAGCGCCACATAGGGAACGACATCGTGTGCGTCGTCTTCCTCGAGGCAGACAACACTTCCTTCTCTCCGGCCTGCATCAAGAGTCACTTCCTACACACGTTCATTCTCGTCCGAACCAGCCCGCGCATCAAAAGGAAACCGACCAGATACGAGGTGAATCCTTACATCATTTTGCTCACTTCTTTTTCTATGTGCTTACTTATTCTATTTGTAAAATTGTGATATGTAACTCCTTATTTTTAAATGATTATAACTTCTGTATTTGTTAAGCAATTTCGTTTAAACTTTCATTGCTGAAGGTACAGTCACGGGCAATAAAAATGAGACACGTAGATTCTTCACTTTCCTGCAAAGCGTTATGTGGGTTGTCTAAATCTAAGGCGGTGCTATTGAAAATTTTCTATTAAAATCCACTTATCGCCGTAGGGTTAGTCAACACATATAACGCATTGCAGGAAATCGAGCATTTAAGATTCTAGGTGTCGCACTTTTATTGTCTGTGACTGTACATATGCTCCAGCATTCTTGGCACTATCTTGTTGTGGCATAATAGTTTGTTTGACGACTTTACGTGGTATAATAAGACAGTGCGTTAAAATCCTGTGTGTAGCATGTATTTCTAGGTAGAACTCGGCTCACAGCTTCATGATGGCGCGCGTCCTCATATTGCAGTCGATGTCCTTGACCGTTTCGCAATCGATGCAATGACAGACGTGGCACATACTGGGATGAACTTTCCTCATCTCATGTCTGACACCCTGTGACGTTTCCTCTGGGGTGGGCCAAGGATAGGTGTAATTGAATTGGAAGCAAAATCTCCAAAGTGTTAAAAAAAATGATTCGCGGGGCTCTTTGCGGCCGGTAATCGCGAATATGCCAGTTCGTTCACGGAAATGTGTTGAGAATTATTTTCAAATTGCGGCACGTAAGCCTCAAGCAATATACTGTATAATAACACTAGTTACAATAAAATTGGTTAACAAATAAAGAAGTTATAAACAAGAGACTGAGGTAAAGGGGAGATAGAAAGGAGCAAAGGGAGAAAGTGAACAAAAGGTCAGAGAAAGATAAAATGGAAAGAAAGACAAAAGGAGTAGAGAGGGAGAGGAGAGAAAATAGAAAGTGGTAAAGGGAAATAGATAGAAAGGAAGATAGAAACGGCAGAGAGAAAGCAAGAAAAATAGAATGAAATGGAGAAGATAGAAAATTAGAAAGATCGTAAAGGGAGATAGAAAGAATAGGGAAAGAAAGACAAAAGGGGAGAGAGGGAGAGGAGAGAAAAATAGAAAGAGGGTAAAGAGAAATAGAAAGGAAGATAGGCGGCAGAGGGAAAGCAAGAAAAATGGAGAAGAGATAGAAAATTAGAGAGAGCGTAAAGGGAGATAGAAAGAATATACAAATTGAGATAATGGAAGAAAGAGCAGATAAAAGGAAGAAGAGAAAAGGCAAATGGGAAACAAGAAAGATCAAAGGGAGAGAAAGGGGAGAGGTAGAACAGAAAGAAAATGAGAGAGAGGGTAAAGAAAGATGGAAAGTGGAAAAAATAGAAAGGAAGAAAGAGAAACAAAGAGAGATTGATCAGAAGAAAGAGAAAAAGGCAGATAGAAAGGAAGGGAAGAAAGGAAATCAAAATGAAGATAAGAGAAAGAGAGAGAAAAAGACGTGAAGTACCCTCCTGAACCTTTTGTACTACACCCTTGGTACCTTCCTGTATATTGGTGTTCATGTACAGTCCCCCGCAATAAAAGTGAGACACCTGTACCCTGAAATATTCGACTCCCACTGCTAAATTTGCCATTGAAAATTTGCTATTCATATCCGTAGAGTTAGACAACACGCATAACACCATGCAGGCAAGCGATTATTTCAGGATGTAGGCGTCTCATTTTTTATGCCGGCGACCGTACAATTGTCAGTTGGTTCTTTATGGTAGATGCAAAGGTGGGCGTTCCGCGGGCATGCGACACGTTGTAGCAGAGTGTGAAGTAAGAGTCCAGCGTCGTCTGTTCCAGGTGTCCGTGGTGACTCGAGACGAGGTGGGAGCGTACAAGCCGTACCTGTGGGAGCAGTCTGTGTTCGACAAGGGGCCAATGTTCAGGGAGTGGCTGCTCACCAAGATCGTCAACGGTGAGAGGGCGAGCTACTCGGCGCCAAAGTTCGCCCGGATGCAGGAGAGGACCCGGAGCCAGATGCTGGAGGATATTGTCGCGAATCTCCAGAACCACGCGGAGACCGGACAGATCCCTAAACCGTACAGGTGAGTGTAATTTATTCATTTGTTATTCACCCTCGGAGAGCCATCCCCGACCAAAGTCAAACTCACAGTTTATATTGTTCTCATTGGTTAACCCCCCCCCCATCTCTCTCTCTCTCTCTCTCTCTCTCTCTCTCTCTCTCTCTCACACACACACACACACACACATACACAAACACCTACATACGCACATATTAAAAGTTTCATCCCCATTCTTTGAACAGTAATTCCATTCACACTCACATACGGAACCACACACCCTTATTTCTCTGTCTCTCTCTCTCTCTGTCTCTGTCTGTATGTCTCTCTCTCTCTTTCTCTTTTTCTCTCTCTGTCTGTATGTCTCTCTCGGTCTCTCTCTGTCTTTCTCTCTCGGTCTCTCTCTGTCTGTCTGTCTCTCTCTCTTTCTCTCTCTCTCTTTCTCTCTCTCTCTCTCTCCCTTTCTCTCTCTATCTCTGTCTGTATGTCTCTCTCTCTCTTTCTCTCTCTGTCTCTCTCTCTCGGTCCCTCTCTGTCTGTATGTCTATCTCTCTCTTTCTCTCTCTGTCTCTCTCTCTCGGTCCCTCTCTGTCTGTATGTCTCTCTCTCTCTTTCTCTCTCGGTCTCTCTCTGTCTGTCTGTCTGTCTCTCTCTCTCTCTCTCTCTCTCTCTTGTCTCTGTCTGTCTGTCTCTCTCTCTCTCTTGTCTCTGTCTCTCTCTCTCTGTCTGTCCGTCTGTCTGTCTATATATATATATATATATATATATATATATATATATATCGCACGCACACACACACACACACGCGCGCGCAAGCACATATTAAAAGTTTCATCCACATTTTTTGAACAGTAATTCCATACACACTCATATCTAGACCCACACCCCTTACACTTCCGTTTCTGTTAAATAGATACAGGGTGTTCCTGTGACTTTCATTCAAACAGGCAGAGTGGATGGAGACTGATCCTAGTACAAATATGAGATGAGGAAACCCGATTCGGAAATGTGTCGTGAAAAAGTTATAAGCCAAAACTAGTTAGGGCTGCCTATCACAGAGGAATAAAAGGTAACTGGAATATGTACTCCTCTCGATATAATAAATAATAATGATGATAATAATAATAATAATAATAATAATAAAACCTGAACGTCCCTCTTGAGTAGAGCCAGAACCTTATTTCTGATTACATAAGCGTGACTATTTGTTTCAAAATAAGGGCAACAATTAATTTAAGTTACTGCCACATAACGGAATGTTTGTTTTTAAGTCCACTTTATGCACAGTAAGGCTAATCGAGACTGAACTTACAGTTTAAAGTGGGATCCATCTCGAGTTATTGAAATATCTTGTTTGTAACAACTCTTTCTGAAACAAAAAGGTCCACTTATACAATCAAAATTAAGACTCTGGCGCTAATCACGCCCCTGCCGTGATGTGATAGAACTTTCAGAAATCAAATGCTTGAAAGGACGAGTTACAGTACATTACAAAATCATATAGAAAATGTACGACGTCAGGGGGTTCTGAGCCGGCTCCCGTGGCGGAGTGGTTAGCATATCGCGCTTTGACGCCAAGGGTCCCGGGTTCGAATCCCGGCCTGGGCATGGATGTTTGCAAGTGTCCATTCATCAGTTTTACCATATCATCACTCATCTCCATCTTCGCAAATTAGCCAAAAGTGGCACAAGAAGCGAAGTAAAATGAAGTAAATCAATCAATCAATCAATCGGGGGTTCTGAGTTTGAATCCCGGTCTAGTCATGAGTGTTCTTCGTCAGTCCCCAGTCCCCCTTCATCAATTTCATCATATCAACACCCATTCTCATCACCGCGATTAGCCAAAAGTGGTGAAGAAACGAAGTAAAATAAGCAAAACCAATTAACAGTTTGTCTCTGGAATCTATCGAGCAAAGAAGGTAGCGCATAACAGTAGAGACGGGGAGAGAGCGAGTGGGCAAAGTCAGGCAGTTCATCCTTCTGCAAACGGTTGGTCGCTACGTCCTCGTTTTCTCCTCCATGCACTTACTTCCCCTCTCACGCGTTCTCATTAATTTTCTTGTTTTTCTGTTATTCTGTTATTCTGAGGCCGCGGTGGCTCAGTCGGTAACGCGTCTGACTACCATGCTCAAGGTCCCGGGTTCGATCCCCGGCCGGTTCAAATCCGGGAACTTTTCTAACGGTGAAAGCGGCCCCGGCGCCCACCCAGCGTCGAATAACATGGGTACCTGGGGGAAACCCTGGGGGGTAAAGGCGGTCAGGGGCGTGATGCTGATCACATCACCCCCACTCACGACCGGATCAAGAAAGTGTGGGGCGTTACCCCTACACCCCCTATACGCCTTCATGGCGTGGTGCTATGCACAGGGGAACACTTTACTTTACTTTTACTTTACGTTTTTCTGTTATTCTCTTCCTTTTCGGATTGGACACAACCTCTCACACATGCTCATTTGCGTAGTTGGTTAGTGTATCGGACTTTCAGTAAAATCAGGCCTCTCTTAGGTTCAATCCCCCACCACCACCGGCAAGATGAAAGTTGTTCAGCTTATTACTAGAGAAGACGTGTTCTCTCGAAAAAACATCTATAAATAAAAACAGTAGCCAATGAAAATGTCCAATTAACATTGCATATCACCACTACTCGAAGTTGGAGATGGTATCGACATATCTGTCCGTATGTAACCCTGCGATTGGAGCGTAGTGCTGACCACATCACCTCCTCAAATGGTCGATTAATTTCCACTACCTCCAAATCCCCCCCCCCCCCCCATATGCTTTCACGGCATGTTTCAATGTAATATCATCTAAATTGTGTCCATTGTGCTCTCCAAAAGTCATTTTAATCCAGCGCCATTGCTGTAAGACACAACACTGCATACAGATTCCCAAAATTCCACGGACTTTACTGTATTATACTACCAACAATAGATTGCAGAATCGGCGCTGTTATACTTGTGCTTTACGGCACAAATGGCAACCAACACGAGTGGCAAAGATTGAGGTGGATGATTTCCACTAAAAGAATATGTCCTGTTCTAGAAAAAGTTCCATAAGAAAGGCGGTGACTGCATCAACAAATAGACGCTCAAGCCATAACAAATTTGTGACAAACATGTTTTATTCTTTTTAGCAGCCAATCGAAACTTACTTTCTGAGTAGCCCTCGTATTTGCAACAGGTTTCATTTCATCCATACACATGTTAATCACAATAAGGAAGAATTGACATAGAATTGATGAAAGACCACACACAAACGTCCATGCTTGGACCAGGATTAAACCTGGAACCGCTTGCTACGAGGTTCTCTGTACTCGTCCACGGAGACTACAAATTCCTCCTTTTTCATTTTACTTAAAAGCAAAGAAATTGCTCTCTCCCGCTAAGTTTTAGAAACCTTAGATATTCAATAGTACAATAGCTGTTGTAGCGCCATCTTGTAATGCTACAAACATTATTCTTACTAAAGGGAACAGCGGAAGAATACAATAGAATGCAAGCCATATTACACTTCACGAAAACAATCCGCCATTAGAGCAAGGATTTATTACCTTGTCGTAGATTCCCTTTGTGCCTCCTTGAACAAAGCTTTCGGTTCCTTTGATCCTACAGCGGCCATTTTGTGTACGCAGGAGAGGCTTTACGTACTATCCTGCTCTCCTCCTTCCTGTTTTAAAACAACATTTATTACGAAAGGTAATAATGAGAACGTGAGAGAGGAAAAAATAACAAATAAAATAGAAAGCATGGTGAGAGAGAGAGAGAAAAAACACTGAGCTCACAGATGAAATTATAAAGAGAGGAGCAGAAAGATTATGGCATAAACAATTGCACTAATTAGAGAGAGAAAGAATGAATAAACTTGAGGTCTGCAACAAAAGCAACGTTAACCTTTGACCACCATTCTTAACGTGCATGTATATGGCTAATGAGTACAGAATTGGGCCGCGGGCTAAGAATAAATTAATCTCAGTTGTAATTGTGATACTTTTTGCTGGGAAGATTTCAGAAAGGGGAAAAAAGCGTTAATGATATTTTATATATTTTTATTTCATTCCGTAATATGCTGATTTTGCGGGAATTGATGAACGAGAGCATAAGTACCATTTCTGTCTCTCTATCGTCCAAAATTCCAAATGAAAACATTGGAAGTGCCCAATATGTATGTAATGAAATGTACAAATGAAACAGCAGAGAACTCGAGATACTTTTAACAAAAAAAACTCTAAATTAAACCATTGAGACGGTTGCATTATCAAGTACATAAAATGAAAATAACAAGAGTTCTGTTATCATTGTATCATCATGAACACAAAATGAACACATTGATATTGCTGCCATCCTTGCATCGTTAGGTACACAAAATGAAAACGTGAAGAATTCCACCATCCTTTAATCAGATACACAACATGAAAACGTTAACAGTACCTTCCAGAAACTTGCATTGTAAAGTACATAAATTTTAAACTATAAATTCTACCATCCTTCCATAATCAGGTGAACAAAATGAAAACATTGTGATCGTTGCCTTGACCGCATAACATTAAAATAATAAACACTACCATCCTTGTATCACAAAGTACACAAAATTAAAATATTGAAGATGCTGCCATGCTTTACATTTATTACTCACATGCTTTTATAATCATCATAGGATACACAAAATGAAACATTTTGTATTATTGAACGCTTAAAAAATTAAAACAATTAATGCTTTTATCCTTGTATCAGCAGGTACACAAAGTGAAAACGCTGAGAGTGTTACCTTCATAGCATCATGAAGTACACATAAAATTATACCAAGTAATACTGACATCCTGCATTGCATCATCAGTTCCACGAAATGAAAACACCGAGAGTGCTACATTGATATGCACCCACTTAATGTACCAATTTCAGTGTTTTATATGTTACATGTCTATGGCGTCATAATTTGTTTTGTTCAATTGGGTAGTCTCTTATGGTTATGGACTAACCTTAATACATTTGAGTGTGGGTTGCTAGGTAAGATATATTATGAATGTAAAAGTTTGATGTAAGTGATTTTGAAAAGTAAATGTCTTAATGGTAAATTTCTTATATCCGCAAGACGGCTGAAATTTGCTAGTTGATTTAATTTGAATATTCGTACTTACGTATTCTGCATTGAGAAACATTGTTGAAGGTGGCATTTCGCTTATTTCACGGAAATAAGCTCTATTTGCGATATATCGAGTAAGTTTTCTTAGTTTCTTTATGCCTTCGGTAACACGCAAAGTGGCGGTCACAGTTTCAATACCGTACTCGGGATGCAGTGTTTCCACTCCACTGCACCCAAAAATACCTACGTAGCACCACAAACCATTGACGCATAGCCCCACGAACCATTTCCGGTAAGGTTAGGTTAGGTTGGGTCACGTTTATGTTACAATAGTTAAAAATTGGTTTAGAAAAAAATGCGTAGCCCCACACACCATTCTCGCATAGCGCCACGAACCATTCACACATAGCCCCACAAACCATTTGCGGAAACGTACCTTCTTCAGTTACAAAAACACGTTTTTGGAAACACTGACTGGCATTGACCGTGATTACGTCATCACACACAGTCAACATCCGGCTGGAAGGAACTGGATGCAACAGCTTTCGTGCATCTGTCACACATTTATATCGAAAAATAGATGATTTACCGACAAAATTCAATGAACGATGCGAAAAAACACTTCCCCGAAATTCCACAACTATAAAGAAACTGCATTTGGTAAGTAATTTCTCCTGTAAATTTGAAGAAATCCGTCTTGCGGATATGAGTAATTTACCGTGTTAATTTGTGTACTCGAAGAACAATTTTGCTCCTAATACAGTTTTCTTTGTAGCAAGAGGTTTAATTTCGAATTCAAGTGTGGGATTAACATCAAATGACATGTACAGGTATTTTAATGTGTGAGAGTTAGAAAATTTTACGTAAACATATCCGTACTTGTTTAACTCATCCTGATGGCTTCATAGTACGCTGATTAGTCTCATGTTCGCCGTAGTGGATTAATAGTAAGTAGATCCACTGAGTATAAAACGGGAACGTAACAACCTTTCTTCCATCATCGAGTGCACGTAAATTAAACCAAGTAATATTGCCATCCTTGCATTCTATCATCAGTTCCACAAAATGAAAAAAACCAAGAGTGCTACCTTTGTTGCATCATCAGTTGCACATAAAAGTATACCAAGTAATACTGTCATCCTTGCATTGCATCATCAGTTCCACAAAATGAAAACACCGAGAGTGTGCTACCTTCGTTGCATCATCGAGTGCACATAAAATTAAAAGAATTAAATCTGCCATCCTTGCATCATCAGACTGTTCCATAAAATGAAAACACTGAGAGTTCTATCTTTCTTACAGCATCATGCACATACAATTGAAACAATTAATGCTGGAATCTCTTCATCACCAGGTATGCAAATTGAAAACATTGAGATTGCTCCGATGCTTGAATTTTTAAGTATATAAAATTTAATCTATAAATGCTACCATCTTCATATAATCAAAAATACATTGAGCCATTCTAAGGTCCAAGTAACCTACTTCTCTGTATGTTTAACTACAGACTATGCTGCATATGCTCCCAGTAATTGTGGTAAAAATTTCACTTTGTGTGTGTTCTTACCACTTTTCTCGTCTGTATTGGAATTAAGATTCAGAAATGAATATAAGAATGAAATCCCATCAACAGATTGAAGAATATAGGCATAACGTCCTCATTCGCTCTTCTCGGAAGAACTGGTATTCTCCACAACTTCTCGAATCGTTCTTGTTCCTTGTACCCACGAAGGACATGCAAACAAACATAGAATAAAAGCAGGCAGAAATAGAATAGGGAAACCAGAAAGCTTCCAATTAAAAGTTCTCTTGTTATTAGACAAGATGGAAGCTATTTTCCACGCAACACCCTCAAAGACTTTGAACCACATATAGTCGGAACCTTTGATGAAGGTTTGTGGTGGTAAGCTCTTTGAAGTCCTGCTTGAGGTCACCCGACTAATCTAAGGCTGCCTCGTCCGGGGTTTCCTAATTACAAGGCACGGTCTCCAAGACTTCAGAGGAACATATTTTCAGTGTTAACCCTCCCCCTTCACTCCCCCGTTGTTTCATTCGACCCTATGTGCCTAATTATTAAAGTAGTGGTTGTCGTATACAATGCGATGGTACGATTTTGATGGCAGAAAGTCCTAAGTTTTGTATTTTATATTTAATAGAGCTTTTCTGCCTCTTTTGGCTAATCGCGACGAAGAGGATGACTAATGATTGAATGAAAATAATGAAGGGACACTCAAAAATAACACTAATACCCAGGCCAGGACTTGAAGCCAGGAACTTCAGTGATCAAATGTCGACCCCTTAACTCACTCGGGCACCTAGCCGGTGACAGTCCTGAAGAATAGAAAGATTATACAGAGATAGAAGTCCCAGGTTTGAATCCTGGACAAGGTTTGGTTGTATCATCCTTTTCATGTGTTTGGCATCGTCAACATCGCGATTAACCCGATATACAGAAAAACGACCTGAAATAATAGAAATAAATATCACTTTCCAAGCTTCGTCCCTACACAGAACAAGTAATAGAGGTAAAGGTACAGGGGCGTACCGAAGGGGACATAGGGGTCAGCATACCCAGTTTGCTTAATTTTCTTCAAGAAATATGGCAATATTATAAATTATTATTTTCTCCCATTTATAACTACATTAAAAATATTTCTTTCAGGAGTCGATCCCTGCCCTTAAAAATGTCTGGGTGAGTCCGTGAGTTGATGTATTGCGATCTATTATCTATTCATATTGCCTGAATACATGAATACATGCAACTGTTCCCAATCTTTCTATTTTTTAAAAAAAATGACACAGTAAGCAGTTGGAATTTTTTACTTGATCATAGAAACTGGTAACTGGTTCAGTTTACTTTTTTTGCGTATTAGTATGATGTAAGCGAAACTACCTGTTCGAATTGTTCTCTGTATCCAATGAAACAAGCACGGATACATCCTCAAGACTTTTATTTTGTGTGTAAAGCTTCATTTTGTTAACCCGAAGAAATATGCATATTTTTATTCTGTGAAACAAATACATTTTTATTTTGTGTACCCAAAGAAACCATCAAAGTACATTTTGTATACCCAAAGAAAGAAGCACAGCTTCATTTTGTGTACATGGTGAAACAAGGAAATTGTTATTTTATAATGTGTCCCATAAAGCAAACAAATTTTCATTTTCTGTGCCCAAGTAAAATTTCATTTTGTGTACGAGAAGAAATTAACAAAGCTCATTTTGTGTACAGGATTAAACAAATATATATATTTTTTATGAAAAACTCAATATGCTTACCAAGGCAGAAATTTATTTTATAAAACATAAACTAAACGTAACGTTTCAACCTTCTAGCAAGGTCTTCTTCAGACTCTGCACCAAGTACAAATGTAACAAGGTACAAAACAGGACGTGTATATACGAGTATATCGTCCTGTTTTGTACCTTGTTACATTTGTACTTGGTGCAGAGTCTGAAGAAGACCTTGCTAGAAGGTTGAAACGTTACGTTTAGTTTATGTTTTATAATAAAATAAATTTCTGCCTTGGTCAGCATATTGAGTTTTTCATATCATGGAAACAAGGCTTAATTGTGTTATAATATTTTTTATGTATCGGATGGACAGCGGCGGCGATTGGGGTTCCAGAACTGGGGCGGGGGGGGGAGGCAAGGGGACAGTTTACTTTCCCTTTGTACATAAGATTTAGCATAGTGCGGGGCAAAAGTGACTAAAACTGGGGGCAAGTGCCCCCTACGCATCCCCTAATCGCCACCACTGCCGATGGAACAACTAAATTCTTATCTTGTGTGCTTAATTTTCTACACCAGAAGATACCAGCAAATTTTCATTTATGTACCCTGTAGAAATAAGCAAGGAGTCAATAAACCCTCTAGCCTTCTTAAACCCGAAGGTTTATGTCTTCAGCAACGCATGTCTTCCATCTGTCCCTCTTCAAGGCGAGATCAATCCAATCTTTTCCATCCTTACCGATTTCCTTTAGGTCCATCTTCGTCTTGGCCTTCCTACAGGTCACTTACCGCCAGATTTGCCAACAATAATCCTGTAAACTTTCCTCTCCCATTCGTGCCACATGGCCTGATCACCCAAGTCTGCTTTAATTGATAAGTAAAGGGTTAAGTAGCATAACGTATGTACACCATCAGGCTATTTGCGGCGAGGAAGTGGGAGATGGTGTATTTCAATGCTTTTAAAGATCTACATATGGTTAGCAATCATCAATATTGACAAATTTTATTTTCCAGACGGGGTTCTTGGCGTCCAATTGGTCACATGCGACCGTCGAGTCCTCTATTGGATTCCGTACGAGACCAATTCGAAGACTACGATGTCCTTGCCAAAGACTTCACCAAGTGGTTCCTTAACACTGAGGACAGCCTCCACAGCATCCTGTTCGACGTAACGTTCCTCGTCGGACAGAGCAAGCAGAAAATAAAGTTTGTAGGCGTCCGCGCCATTTTGGGAGTCAGGAGTAGGTGAGTTTTGCCATATTTGCAATTTTATTTTTGAATTCTAGTTGTTTTAAGACACTTATCTACCTCTAGAGAACTGAGAAAATGGATGCTAGAAATCAGTGTCGGGTACGGACGATTCCTTGCAGTAACGTTACCATATAAGTTATTGGAAATTGGAGACACAAGAATAATTTGTATGGGGTTTACTTCTGTTCGGGGTGGCCGACCCCCGTGGCGGAGTGGTTAGCACATCGCGCTACGACGCCAGAGGTCTGTGGTTCGAATCCCGGCCTGGGTATGGATATTTGTGAGTGTCCATTCATCAATTTCATCATATCATCCCCATCTTCGCAAATTAGCCAAACGTGGCACAAGAAGCGAAGTAAAATAAAGAGAATCAATCAAATCTGCTCGGGGTGGATCGATCAACTAGTCAGAGTCGATAGGAACCCTTTGCGTCAAACAACATCACTATGCCTCTGTGCTTAGAAAGCAATTTATGTCGCGTTTATATATATATATATATATATATATATATATATATATATGATAAAAGGAAGGAGGGCCACAACGGCAAAATAAAGAGGAGAGAGGAAACACTCACCGGACAGAAAAAAATTCAAATTTTCGTGATGGTATGTCACATCTTCAGGAGTAGAGACGTTGTAGTACTTGGTGACAAGAAGGAAGAGTAAGCATGACCTGCAGTGTTGCCAGGTCCCGACAAAAAAAGTGTTGACAGTGCCACAAAAAAACAAAAAAATATATAAATGGTTCTTTCGCCAGGCTTGTCGAAAACTGTGAGTGGTGGGGGGGGCGTTGGTTGGGGAAAGGTGGTGGTGAGGGTGAGGATAGGGGATGAGGGGCGTTACTGGGTGGCCTTGTTCAGGCCTGGGGGTGACATACCATCACGAAAATTTGAATTTTTTTCTGTGTCCGGTGAGTGATTCCTCTCTCCTCTTTCACTTTATATATATATATATATATATATATATATATATATATATATATATATAATATGTATATAAATAAATAAATATATAAAATATGTATGTATATATATATATATATTGACACATGTGCTGGCCAAGCTTTGTATTAGCTTCTTGTAGTTTCTGAGTCACCAATAGTTGACATGGACAAACAGACGGACCGACACAGCCATCTCATAGGGTACTTTTCCAGCCTTTGCAGTATCCTAAAATGAGTGGTCTAATTATAAAAATAGATCGTTTTGTTTCTTCCTCAAAAATACATTCACCTTCATTATCCTTACTGCTTCAACGTTTCTTCAATGAGATAACATCATAGAGACCGCCAGAATAAAAGCAAAGGGACTTAATCTTTCTTCCACAGACAGCTCTAAAGGGTAGATCTATTCTTTAGTCTTTATCTCTGATGAATTTCCTTCCGTGCGCGAATAATCTTCCTTCCTTTTGGGCATCTGATGACCTTTTGGAAACAGCAATGGGTCAAGATGCCACTCACAGATTGCCACCTTGTTCTAAAATCGTAGATGGCTTAAAAATTCTCAGAGCGAGAAGAAAAACATTTCACACAAAACACTTTGTGTGTCCATTCACTCCATTTAAAGATATCTCGTGAACGACTACAGTTGGAAAACAAGCTTTGAACGGTTGGCTTTTTTTTTCTTATGTACGTTTCAATCGATGCCAGTGATATTTCGCAACGATTTCAAACGCAACAAGATTAAATTGTATCTAAAGGATATACAACCACACACAAAAAGTGTTGAAGCTATATTTTTGGTTCATGCCACACTTTTCTTTATTTTTTTGCGTAGATCTTTCGTAAGGACCATTGTAGACCAAGACGACGACTACGACTTCTTCTTCTTCTTCCTCCTCCTCCTCCTCCTCCTCTTCCTCCTCCTCCTCCTCCTCCTCTTCCTCCTCCTCCTCCTCCTGCAGGTGTGGGTAACTAAAGCCCGTTATGCGACTACAAAAAATGACCATTCCATCGGCGATATGGTCTTCCTATTTTTTTTTCTCTTCCTTACCTGTAATTTAATAATAAAAAAAGGTAAAGTGTTCCCCTGTGCATAGCACCACGCCATGAAGGCGTATAGGGGGTGTGGGGGTAACGCCCCACACTTTCTTGATCCGGTCGTGATCCGGTCCGGTAATTTAATAATTTTCGAGTCAATCCTCAGAAAATGTTGATTCTACTTTAACTGGTATTTTTTCATTTCTACTACCATTGCTTCCACCTTTCATTTATTTCAGATTTCGTCACTTATAATTTTAATTTGTAAGGTTACTCCACTTAAAGACCCTAAAAATCTCATTTGTGAACAATTTATTCTAGTTTTATCATGTTGACAAATAGTCCAACGTTCATAGAAGAGCCGGTTTTGAAATTATGTTATGGTATATGATTTGAATTTCTTTCTTTATTTGTTTTCCAAAATTTCGTTCTTAGTAGACTAAGACTGAACTATATTAGTCAACACTAATTTAGTATTTCCCCTTTTTCACTATTGCATTATTTCAAATATAATCGTTTTCTCATCCGTTACTTATATTTTGAATGTATTAAATGGAATATGTATGTGGAGATAAGTTTGAAATAACGTTACTTAATATGCATTTAATTGTTTGTGATATCACTACTGTGAAGACTCAGAGAATTGCAAAGAATTTTACTGAAGTCTGTTTTATTTTCTAAAATTGGCAGTTCAAGGTCAAGGTCGTGACCTTGCGTTTCTTTCCTTCACTATTTTTCTCTGCGGAAAATAACAATGCGCAGCAGGGTTGCCAGTGGCTTAACACTCCCACTAGATATTTGGTTTGTAGTCTCATAATCCTGAACGTAATCAAATAAAAGATAAATGTCAAGTTCGTTTCTTCCTTAATTATTTATAAATAAACTATTAATATTATATTATTCCCATCCAGTTGATGATATTTGTTAGTCTTGGGTGTCTTGTCTTCCCCTCTTGCTACTTCCTTATTTTAGAGTATCTTATCATATCGACATCTGCTCTGAGTATCCTGATTTGAGTCCTGCTCGAAATACAACTTTACAAAACTTCTTCTTCTTCTTTCTCCTCTTCCTCCTCTTGCAGGTCTCATTGTCGTATTTAATTTAACAGGTCCTTTGTCTGTAGTTCGACCACCGGCATTAGAGCAATCGACATAGCAATCTCTATTTCACTTCCCACAACGACTAAAGTCCGAATGTCTTTCTCTATCTCCCAAGCCCGACCCTGTGGCCGAGTGGTTAGCACATCGCGCTGCGACGCCAAGGGTCCCGGGTTCGAATCCCGGTCGGGCTTGGTTGTTTGTGAATGTCCATTCATCAATTTCATCATTTCATCACTCATCCACATCTTCGCAAATTAGCCAAGAGGCACAAAACGCGAAGTAAAATAAACTAAATCAAATCAAAAAAAATCAAATCTATCTCCCATATGCATAGTTCATGAGCGACAATCGGCATTCGAGGAAGAACAAAATCATGCTATATCCATGCATGAAAATGGTGTGGCAAAGAACAAAATGATGGCGGAAGAAAGAGACTCATTGAAAGTGATCCGGATTTTTAAATATTAACCCAACTACGTGGTTGGTAGAGCATTGGAAGATTATCCAAACGGCCCTGCTACAGGATCTAAGCCTTAGTGTGACTTGCATAACGGTGTATGTGTGTGTGTGTGAACTAGAAAAGTAACAAATGAACAACGATTCCTCGCAATGTTTACAGGTTGCTCGGTATGGTGGTACTGTATTTATTTATCTATTTTTGTCAATATCTCAGCCTATACTTGAATTTTGCAACTACACCTTGGTCACATCACCCTGGTAGCATAATCAACTACATGTATAAATTTGAGCCCGATCAGAGCACTTTTTTAAGTTCCTCGCTTTGCTGTTGAGAAACCTTGGTTCCTCTTAACGTAGGGTTAAACAGGTGTGTATGTGTGTATATTTCTATCACCATTTTTTTTCTTACCTCCAACAGGGTCTTCCAAGAAATGTTGTACGGCATAACAGCTGGATTCGGTTCGCCTCAAGTTCCCGTAGCTGAACTATTAGCCAGAGCTGTTCCTTCGCTTCCGAGCCCACAGAAGCCGAAGAGTAGCAACTTCCTTCAGGTTCCCGATTTAGAAACGCCTAGGTAGGTATCCCACTTTAATTGTTACATCTCTTTTAATATACAAGAGCCTTGCTTGCCTATTATGTACATTAGATTTTCAAAATGGAAAAAAAATCGACGCCACGATTTTTAAGGTGAAGTTATATAAGTTGACCTTGAAATGTTATTTTTGTTATTTACAACTAAGATTTTCACAAATGTGAGAGCATGAATTCCTAGATAATGTTATTTGCAATCAAAGTTACCATTTCAGCTGACAGTATTGCGTAGAAAATGGTCGACTATCCTTTTAAAATATTTTTCTCCTTACTGAAAATCTTAGCAAATAAAAATCAAGGTCAAATGATACAATGTCACCTTATGTGTCTGTAACGAAATACAAGATAAATTAACAGTAATACAGCTACAATACATTCGCCTTGCTTTATGATAAGAACTAAATGTCCCAACCTCCCATTATATGACCTAACAGGCACAATTCAAA
The DNA here is from genome assembly GCF_977018435.1 of Lepisma saccharinum. NCBI lineage: Eukaryota > Metazoa > Arthropoda > Insecta > Zygentoma > Lepismatidae > Lepisma > Lepisma saccharinum. The sequence goes on along the minus strand of NC_139256.1, from coordinate 27,421,930 downwards.
CATTTTAATTAATGTTATTCTGCACATATCGAGGTCGTACTTCGAGAAAATATTGAAATGACTATAATTTGTGTATCTTAATTAACTACAATGAATTAATTCGTAAATTATTTTCTTAGAGATGAATAGCTAGTTGAATAGATTTTGGAGAAGCTTTTGCATTGGAGAAAAACAAGTGTGATTTGAACAATATCTTAACGTGGACAACAGAGAATCTTAAGTACTTGTCATTAACTATTCTTGAAATATGAGTAAAACCCAGAATTGAATGTGCTAATGATAAATCATAAGCAATATGTTAGTTTCTTGAAAACATAATCTAAGTGTAATAAATCTCTGAGAACCACGTGTCGTAAAATTTGATATAATGTTGCGGAGTATTAATTGCTATAACTGCTCAGTTGATATGTGTGGAAAAATTAAATGTCCACAACCTGAACAACTTTGATATGGTGAAAACACCATTGTTGCTCCTTGAAAATCGTCAAAGAAGTAGATGAAAAAATGTATAACGTTTGTGATCTCAACTCCCATAATTGGGAATCGTATTAAATATGAAATGAGATTTTTATGACATACAAGTAGAAGTGTTAGGAATCGTTAGAAAATGCCAGGACGTTTGGAAGTGATCATTTGATGTGACAATAGTCATTCCAAACAGTAATCAATGCCAAAATATCATAGAAAGTAATCAAAATCAATCGTCGCTTTGGCAACAGATCTGACAATCTGAAAATGAAAGCGCGAGGCGAAAATTTAACTTGCTATGAACAGAATTTAAACTTTTTTATTCAATAGTAAATAAAATTGATAAAGTACAAGATGATTATCCTCATACTTTTCTAATCCAAGAAAAATCAAACAATTTATGTCCATTCTAATCAAACATTTCCGAAGAAACAAAACAATTGTTAAGGTTGACTTTTATTTCATTAATTTTTAACTCATTCTGTACTCATTTTTTGTTCACAGTTCACGTGTAACATATATTGTATCACTTGCTGATAACCACTGATCTAATACCATAAATACAGAATAACAATAAATTGTAACATATTTTAGAAACAATGAAAAATGATTGAAATACAGGACAAGCACTAACTTTTTGTTCAGTATGGTACGGACATTATTTAACAATCCTCTCGTAATTAAACAGGAGAAACGCTTATAAATTTTGATTGGCCACTTAGCCTTAATTATCATTTCACATGAATAGTTTACTAAATTTCAGTTCTGAGTAATAATCATATTGGAACACAACCGTAAGTACTAAATATTTAGATATTTTTTTCAGAATTGTAACTGCTTAATCCAACTAATTCTAAATTATAGGCAAAAGTTTTCGCAACGAATAGATTATAAAATATGTTTTAATTTCCTATTTCTCTTTCAGTGCTCTCTGGATATTAAAGTAAGAGAAATAATTGAGTAGACCGCCTAAACCAATCATGCTATTTCTGTAGTGTTTATATATAATTACACACAAACCGTGCCCACCTATCATAATTTATACAAATTGCTTTCTTTGTGTATAGAACCTGCAATTGCATTACTTTGCAATTTGTTTTAAAACGTTCCTTGCTTATTGCCTGTAGATGGTTGATATAAGAGTTTATTGATGTATTGAATGATAAACAATAAGAGTAGCATAAGCAGATGAAATTCTCATACGTTCACTTGTATCCTATCTCACTATTTGCTAGTGTAGACCACTTAAACTTGTAATTTTTTTGTTTTAGGATTTTTGTTTATAACATTATGCGTTTATTAGTATTATTATATGATCTCTTGAAACAAAAAGATTTTAATTAATAGTTGCCAGTTACTGCTTGTACTAAGCACTAGAGAGCTCATACGTAAATATAATTTTGAGAATTACAAAATTCGCAGATTTTGTAAAACAAAATTCAATATATAAATAAAAAATACTTCCGCTTCTTCATATATTTTTCAGCAGCTTCGCAAATATCTTGTTTGATAAATCTATTCGTCTTCAAAATATTTATATCTGAAGGTACTCTGTTGATATTTAAAATTTAAACCAAAATCACTACCTACAATTATTACCGAACTGAAAATGAGTTTTTAGATATCATAGAAAATTAAAAATCGACTTGCACTCTGGGTTCATTTTCTCTCAATCTTCTTACACAGCTTTTAAAGTTGAAAATGGAAATTTGATAAAGTTCAAGAATTATGAAAAAACTACTCAATATATTTTCTATTCACAATTTTTTTTTGCAAGTGTGACTATGACGATGCAAATTTAAAAACAAATTCAATCCAAATATTAGAAATTCTTACAAAACATGAACAATTTTTATATTTTGATATATTAGGGTTTTAGCAAGGCTCATTGGATATCAGTAGTAAAAAGTTTTAGTATTGAACTTATGAATATTATTAGTTTAATGTCATTGGTTGGTACATGCGTCGAAACTCTAATCTGAAATAATGTTTATTACTATATTTTAATTAGAACTTCTAATTTACTGAATTATTAGTGAAAACAAATATAAACTTTATTGGTAAAATTATAATTCGAAGAATATCACTGTAGTAATGTGATTTAGCAAATTCTAGATTAGATATATTCTGCAGTGATGAATTTAAACTTCTAATGATCTTGTATTAGAAAGTCATTTAAATTAACTTTTATGTCACTAATATGTCAGAACTAATATGTCAGAACTAATATGTGCTCATGTACCAATCACTTTTATCAACTTTAATTGTTTTTTTAAAAAACACTTCAGTGTAGTTTGTAATTTATTTCTTGTTGCGTTCGCTCTAAAATGTATATTTCTCCTTCTTTCCTGTGTATGCACAATCTTGTGGAATGTTGATGTTTCACGATACTGCTTTTTGCATTTTGTGCGAGTCGCTCCAAGAACACTGTCTCGCATAGATTAGCTTGTTGTCTTGCATTCTGTGTGCGTGTGTGTGTGTGGGCTCTGCTAAGCATGCGTTTGTCATAGCTACTCACATTATCGTGTCACTTAGTATGTTAGCTTTAGAGAACTATTAGCGAATAGTTTGTACACACAATTAGAATTTAGTAGAAACTCAGTTCTGAAAGACACCATTAGAACAAGAATGAAGTCGGTCCTACAAAAGAAAACTAAGTTTAATATTAATATTGGATCCCTTTATGGACGGAATTGAACATTTTTGAATTTTCAACCCATTTTTATAACAAATGGCTATAATAATAAACATACTGATATCTCAGAATCTGTTTTGAAATTAAGTATCTTCAAAACGAATAGTATGCTAATGTTCGTGATCAAATGAGCATTTTGTTAACCTAACCTATCTTGCTGCAATAAGTAAACTTAATGTAGATGAAAAACTATATTATTATGTTCTACGTACAGATAACCGAATAGATAATATTCAAAAGTATCCAAAAATATTGTTCGCAAATGAATAAATGCGACAAATAAATTAATTTTTAAACATAACATGACACTATAGATGACCGATATTAAAAATTCAAATATAAGATCAAATTTGGAAATCAGTAAACGTTAGCAGAAGTAGACAGGTAACTCAAAAGAAAATTTGAGAAAATAAAATCTATAAATAAGATTTAAATATGGGCTAAAAATTAAAACAAACCACTATTATTGATGGTGTACACAAAATACAACTTTTCTTTTCATAAGTCATTTATTGCACGTACATATGTTTTTTTTTATGAAATATGGTATCGATGATCAGGAAGAAAATCTCTCCGTCACGATTCTGATTTAGAGATTCTTAATAACACTCGCGAAGTGGGATTTTTTTGTATAAAAAGCGCTTAAGTATTGAACGTCTCTTGGAAAAGTGAGTCTTGTATACTAGAAATGCAAAAAATAATCACTTCAGGGCGAGAAGTGTGTAGAATTATTCGAGTTGGTGTTTTTTAAGTCCACTTTATGCACAGTAAGGCTAATCGGGACTGAACCTACGGTTTAAAGTGGGATCCGAACCACTGTGCCATGTGCCTCCACCGGGTATCGAACCCGGGACCCCTTGACTACAAGGCGACGACGCTACCACTGCGCCATCGGGGAGGCCCTAGAATTATTCGAGATTTCAATATACGAATTTTCAGTGCTGAAATAATATAAGTTTTGCATTTACATATATATGGCCTCAAGGTCATATTTCGTATAAATATATAAAAATATAACCCTGTGAAAAGTGGTCCCGAAATGTTTTCCTTGTTTTCTTGTGAGCGCCGCTTCATCAATTCCATCATATCATAACTAATCCTCATCGATGCGATTAGCCAAAAGTGGCAGAAAAGCGACGCTAAATAACAAAAACCAAGTCAAATAAAATCAATTATTGTCCAGTATGCTTTACCTCTGAGCAAGTACGAACAAGCCGTAAATACTCTTGAAACCCTGAGCGGATTGTAAGCTTTCAGTTCGTAACTTGATTTACCGCAAGACGGAAGAACCCTCAGTGAGGTAGAAATAGCACAGTATGTTGCAGCTACCTCCGTCCCTTCATAACATCATCTCGGCTGTGTAATTCAATAAAGCTGGGTTGTGGTTGTGTGGCATCGCTATAACATCAAGTGGAATACTGGTAGATAATATGCTCGCTTAAAACTTCTACCGCTGCAATGGTTTCTACTTTGCCACACGTAGTATAGGAACCGCAACTTGAACATCGCCAATGTCCAACTCGTGCTCCTCTACGATTCGAATATGTTATAGCTAGTCTGTGGCAGAGTGGCTAGCACAACGCGAATCCCAGTCCTGGACGTAGGTGTTCTTTATAAGAAGAGCTAGGATTTTTATCACCAAAATATGTAAAATAAAAATGCTCTTATGACCTATTTTTTTTTAAAAAATATGCACTATAATAATTTGAAAAATATGTTCTCTCAACTGAAATCTTTCAAATATCAATATTTAACATATGCTGAGATATTATCACACCATAGTTTCACTTTATGAGCCCTGAGTTACAATATTCAATGAATACTTTCTGTAAATAAATAAATAAATACTTCCTTTGTTTCCATTAGAAAAGGTGGCGTTCGCCATTTTTCTGGAAATGAATTGGGACGTGTAACTGTAAAAAAATTAATAACTTGAGTGAACATGGAAGTAAGAACAAATCCACTTCGAAAATGGTTGTATATTCATTAAAAAGTGAGAATATTCTGAATATGACCGAAAATCTATTAAAATATCACGTATAAATGGCCAAATATGCCTTAAAAAGCACCTTACTTAAATTATTTTCTTCATAATATGGATTTTTATATGTTAAAGGAACACATCACCCTTACCAAAAGAAATATGCTAAGTTATGAAAATCCTAGCCCTATTTATGAATGTCCCTTCATCAGTTTCATCAAATTATCACTAAATCATATTCTCTATTAACTAAAAGTGGAAAAGAGTGAAGTAAAATATACATGCCAATACATTATAAGTAAGCAGACTCGGTGGCTGAGCGCGTTACGTGATCGACGTTCTAACTCGATAAAGAAGTTCCCGGGTTCGAGTCCCGGCCTAAGCATGGGTGCTTATTGTGAGTGCCTCTTCATTAATTTAATCTAATCATCACTCATCCTCATCATCGCGATTAACCAAAAGTAGCAGAAATATAATGCAAGTTTTTTTTAAAATAAGTGACACGGACTTTAGTTACTTTACCTCAAAGAATACTACCAACGGAGAAACCGGGTCAGACCTGGCTTTGCCTGATTTTTCGCTGTCGCTGTTTTATCTCTGTGGAATTGGTTTGAACCTTTGTATCATGCAACCTGGATATCACTACAGCACTTCAGGTTGCATAAAAACCAGGCGTTCACTTTCACATCTGTATTATTTTCTCGTATCTTTCCCGTAAGACTTATATGACATTGCCCAATTATTTCTTTTGACGAAACCATAAGTCGCGCCAGAGTTCACAGACTAAGCGTTTCCACAGCTTGCCCTTTTCTCAGTTGTCTTTAGCTGAAACCACGCGGCTTTCAACCTCATCGTCGCGATAAACCAAAAGTAGCAGAAATATAATAAATGCTTTTTAAAAATAAGTGACACGGACTTTAGTTACTTTACCTCAAATAATACTTAGAATGCGACAATTTCGTTTAATCGCTTGGCGATGGCGGAGTGGTTAGCACAGCGTACTACGGCGCCAGAAGTCCCAGGCTCGAATCCCGACCTGGGCATAGGTGTTTTTTGTGAGTGTTTCTCCGTCAATGTCATCATATCACTTATTCTCATCTCATGGTCGCTATTCGCCAAAAGTGGCAGAAAAGCGACGCTAAATAACAAAAATAGAAAACAATCTATGTGTAATCGTTTCAGCACTTATAAGTGACGAAATTGCCTAAGACGTATTCTAGGATATAAATATAAAAGGCCGCGGTGGCTCAGTCGGTAACGCGTCTGACTTCCATGCTGTAGGTGCCGGGTTCGATCCCCTGCCGGTTCAAATCCAGGAACTTTTCTAATGTTGGAAGCGGCCCCGGCCCCCACCCAGCGTCGAATGACATGGGTATCTGGGGGAAACCCTGGGGGGTAAAGGCGGTCAGGGCCGTGATGCTGATCACATCATCACCACTCACGACCGGATCAAGAAAGTGTGGGCACCCCCTATACACCTTCATGGCGTGGTGCTAAGCACAGGGGAACACTTTACCTTTTGACGTACGGATGAATTGTTACTAACCCAAGTAATCGAAATAAACTCAGACGGCTATAATGTCCCTCGTTTTCCCCATTCTAGGCAATAGAACCAGTCGAAACGTCTTGGAGTGAAGTATAGAAGCATCTTGCCACTTTCTCTCTATATATAGGACCAGTGGCAGCGATTAGGGGGGCGACGAGGGGCAGCCCCCCCCCAATATTTTTTCCACTTTTGGCCCCGCACCATGCTAACCTTATGTACCAATAGAAATTAAACTGTCCTTGCCCCCCAACTTTTTGCACCTTGCCCCCCTAGTTTTGGAACCCAATCGGCGCCACTGTGTAGAACAGAGGGAGAGTGTTTCAAGGATTGCGAAAAGTTAAGTCCAGATACTTCCTGCTTTGTTCTTTCCATCAAAAATTAAGGTTTTGGCTATTTTTTAAAATATATCCTTCTACTTTAATGATATTAAAATAAATTTTCCAGACTTCTTATTTTTAGCCCTTCCTCTGCCATATGACAGCACAATATCCAAAGAAAGCCGCGTTGTTTAAGCTAAAGACAACAGAGAAAGGGCCAAGGTGTGTTAACGCTTAGACTGTGAACACTGGCGCGACTTATGGTTTCGTCAAGAGAAATAATTGGGCAATGTCATATAAGTCTTACGGGAAAGAAACGACAAAATAATACCGATGTGAAAGTGAACGCCTGGTGTTTATGCAACCTGAAGTGCTGTAGTGATGTCCAGGTTGCATGATACAAAGGTTCAAACCAATTCCACAGAGATAAAACAGCGACAGCGAAAAATCAGGCAAAGCCAGGGCTGACCAGCTCAGTTGGTAGAGCAATGGTACTGTCTGTAAGAGACCCGGGTTCGAGTTCTGGTAGAGCTTGCATTGTTCGCTGAAAATTGTACATAGTACATCTGTATGGCGAATCGTAAATAAATGAAACGACTGTATTGAAATCTCCCTGTAGTGCAGGCCTGGTTCACTCGCCGTACTTGTGCAAGAGCGCTCTCGTGTGAACGTGTAGACTGCAAAGCGAGCAGCGGTACTGTAGCGATGTAAGAGGGGCGGAAAGAAGGCTTCGTCGGTTGCATTCATGCAATTGGGAACCTCTCGCTATCTGATTCATGGTAACAGAACTCTATGGCAGAGAAACATTTAATTGATTGGATTGATTTAGTGTTTTAAGTCCACTTTATGCACAGTAAGGCTAATCGGGACTGGACCTACAGTTAAAAGTTGGGATCCGAACCACTATGTGCCTCCACCTGGAATCGAACCCGGGACACCTTGATTACAAGGCGAAGACAGCAGAGAAACAGGAAGTGGCTACCTGATAAGGGGAACGTCTTCCCACACAGTACGTTTTATCACTCAACGCAGGTGGGTCCTTTACTCTTTAGCTGTTTACTGGCCTTGAGGTGAATTGTGCGAGCGGAAAGCCACAAGTGCAAGCAATTAGTTCGAGCCCCATGGCCGGCGTGGAGCATACAATCCACAAGGGGGCATAACCAGCATTTTTCAGAGGTCTTAAAAAATGAGAAATGTTTGCTCCTTAGTCTGAAATACAGATGTGCTATGTAATTAATAAACAATTAATCCATATATTTGGAGACCTATAAGCAGAACATGTTCAAGGCTAAAACCAAGAATTATGAAAGGTTAATTAGAATTTCTAAAGTAATGTTTCTTTCGGTTTCCAACGATGTAACACTGGTGCAAAGGGTCATTGTATTTATTTACAGAGCTGGGTGTATTCAGTATTAAAACTTTTATTTTACGTATGAAAGTGGCAAATTTTAAATAATATAGATATATTGATTGGTTGAGATGGGTTTAGCACAAATGGGATACGAACCACCGTGCAATGTGACTCCACCTGGAATCGAACCTGGGACCCATTGATTACAGGGCGACAACGGTACCACTACACCATCGGAGAGGCCCTAATATCCATTTACATTATATGCAATAAGTCTCGCTTGTTTGCAGTGCGTAGTAGTAACGTCGTCGCCTAGTAATCAAGGGGTCCCGGGTTCGATATCCGGTGGATGCATGTAGTGGCTTGAATCCCACTTTAAACTGTAGATCTAGTCCCGATTAGCCTTCCTGTGCATAAAGTGGACTTAAAACAACAATTCAATCGTTTGTTTACATTTCATTGAAGTTTGACGCTGAAGTGAATTTACATTATTTCAAAAGATATAATATGTTAACTTAATGAATTGATGATATAATTATAATTATTTTTGATTGAAATATTTGAACACGATCTCCATATGTTAGTACGCGTACTATATTTAGAATATAATTTCAGTATCTTCGGATTTTTTAAGTATGTCAAAACAATCCATGAAGTCAGGAAAAATCAGATTAGTTGCGTAACTCGAAGCACCAGCGTCCATTCAACTGATAATAAACCTTACAAAAACAATTATTTTTATCTGGCACGGGGCGATTGTCCCAGTTGCCCCTCCCTATGGCCGGATCTGCTCAAGCTTGATGTAGTGAGCTGCTTATAAATGAAAAAGGTGCGACCAGGATTACTGTCGTGGATTTAGAGTCTTTAAGCTCAAATGTTGATAGCGGTTTGATACATTGAAGACATACTTGCTTCTTAAAGATGGTTGGGTAAAGCGCGAGAAAGTTCATTCGGCGTTGAATGATGCTAACATTGGTTGGAAAAGATCTCTAACAGACTGTATCGATGACTCGTTGTCGTTCCTCGTTGCTTTGGAAAAGGTCCAGAACCGTTGGGAATTACTGCGAGGAGGACATTGGTGTAGTTCAGCCACGCGTGAGAAGCACCAATCAATCTACCTTCCGTCCTCTCCTCCTGAACCAAACAGTCTTTGGTTCAATACCTGCGACCATATACCCTGTCCCAGCTATCGCGCATATCGGCAGAGGAGGAGGAGGGCAAATCGAGTGGTGAAAGCGCAGTGTTGCCAACCGTACGGTCCTGACCTTAGTCCGTACGCTAAATGCACGGCTTGTCAAAATTTGCTCTTGCAGTTTTATCCCTAATATTTCCCTAAGAAATTCTTAAACCAAGCGTAAGGACGTGGAGACAAAAATACGGTCCGTTTGCCATGTGCGTTCGATTTCAAAAGTTTGCAACACTGACAGAGCAAAGCAGAGAAATCGGGTAACTCCCGTCGCCCATTACACAATCCCGTTTCTCTCACTGTTCATTGGTGGAGCCATCTCGCGTCACTACTTGCGCAGAGACTTGTTCTCGTTCTCCTGGTCTACAGTTAGCTGGTACGGAGTTTAGTATTAGGCATCTGTAGAGAATGGTTCATCCTCAATACATCATCTGAAATTCTACTCAATAAACATAAAGAGTTAGAAGTAGCCTTACCAAAGACTACTCCAAGCACTCAGGTTAGGCTAGGCGTTTGATTTCAAACCGTACGGTCCAGGTTCAACTCAGGCTGCTTGATTTGGTTTATAGCGCTTCCCATTTCTGCAACGTTTGGCTAATCGCGAATGTGAGGATGGGTGATGATGTTATTAAATTGATGACGGGACGCTCGCAAAGGTCGGGGTTCGAACCCTGGACCACTGGCGTCGGAACGCGCTGTGCAAACCACTCCACCACGGAGGTCGGCTAAGGATATTTTTCCCTAAAGTACTTTTCAAGTATACTGACTCGGTGGTCTGAGTTCAGTCATCTTTGGTGCACCTTTGTTAGTGTCCCTTCATCACTCTCATGCAATCATTAATCATCTCCATCGTCGCGATTAGACTAAGAAGGTAGAAATGTGACCAAAAATACAAATACCTTATTAACAAGCACGTATCATATTTATGAGATATAAAGATGTCTGGTAACAATGTCACCTTGTAATCAGTCCCTATATACAAAGGGATCTTTATTGGGGGAGGGGGGTTATTGATTTCAGTTTTCTAATTCACTTTATGCACAGATAAAGTGGGATAGGAACCAATATGTGACTTCACCGGGCTCCTTCGATTACAGCTTAAGTCCTAATTGAAACGCCAGTCACTTTTATCTGCAGTGTTCATACATCGATACATTCATTGCACATTATACTCCAAAGGTCCCCACATTTTATAAACAAAATCAGCGCAACACAATTACACAATCTAGGAAAGATACCGCAACCTCACATTACGAAATCTCTAAAGAAGCTGAATTGGAAGCATATTATTTAGGCCTGTGTTGCTAACACTTCTTGGACGGACGCTATTGGTAGGAAAAGTTTGAAGGGAGGATATACTAGGCTGTACGTGGACTTGACGTATGGTTCTCAGAGGAATACTTATATTTCGGAACTTTCTTTGAAGTAAAGGGGCGTTCCGATGAGGACTGAAACTACAAGGGGCGTTCATGAAAGCCTTAAACTGCTTTTTTTTCTTATCTGGTACATATCTGCATGGAAAGTTGCACAAGTTTGTTGAATTGTAGCATAGACCCATTGCTGATCAACATATATTTTCAAGCCTGAGTTAGTGCCTGTATACCTTAAGAAGAAGAATATTTGGAATCTATATACAGTCACTTACGAGCCACCGCGAAGGTCTTTCCTCTCATCTGCGTGCGGACTGAGGCCATTGTCTAACTTCCTCCTCTATTTGTAAACTTGCTGGCGTGGTAAGAATGCATAGATACATTGAATTTTTATTTACCGTAGAATTTCAGTACGTTTTAGGCTTCCTAAGGGCAAGAGACCATTGCTTTTCGCTGGTGCATGTGTATACAGGAGGCGCCATCTTTAAAATGACAAAGTGATGTGCCGTAGACTATAAGTTTACGTCTACATCCGTTGTCTACACGTAATCTACGCGTAGATTACATTGGGTTGTAGTTTACATAGACTACGTAGACAATCTAAAGTGCATTAAAATTAATTTTCAATGGTTGCATGAAAGGAAAGTGACATTTTCAACTAAATTGGTTCCTAACAAAATAAAAGGAATCCTATTTACAACAAATTTCTCTTCTGTTCTATTGTCAACTATGGAAAAAATAAATAGTATGCAAAAACAACAACAGATGGCAGTCGTGAGGCAAAACTGGTCTTTTCCCCATAAAACACTAGAATATTTCCTATATTACGTTTCTTCCTAGGTGAGAAATTGTTTGAATTTGGAAGAAAGAGTATGAAAATTTCTTCTCACACATCATCAACTGATACGAAGTATAATTTTCTTCTAATTCCACGGCGCCCTTTGCTAAGTTATCACCTATTGCCATGTTGTTTACATAGATTACGTCATCTACGTGTATAAAGTAGTCTACGTGTAGAATTTAGACTATCGTTGTTTACGCGTAGACGCACATCAGAAGCTCACTTGATCAGTGTTGCAGCCTTCAGGTCGTTTTGCAAATACAGTAAACCCTCGTTAACACAAACTCGCCTAAGATGAACACTCGGTTAACATGAACAAAATGTTTGTTACGGCAGGGATGTATTATATCTTGTAGAAAGTTTAATCTGTTAACTCTCATTTCGGTTACCACGAATTACGAACTGCTTTTTAGTCCGTTGCGTCATTAGATCTAATTTAACACGAAATTTCAAAGTTTTTCATATTTTTTTCTGTTGTTCCTCTGCTAGTTATGTAAGAAATCGCTCAACGATCTCTATCATCTTGTCAACAATCAACTTATACAGTATTGTAACCAACAGATTCAGATCAACAATATGTTTAAATGTTGATTTTCTATTCTTTAAAACATAGCCAGTACGAGTAACATCAAGATTAAAATTTGGGTGCAATTGCTCGACAATCGCGACCATCGCGTCAACAACGAGCTTATACGTATTTAACCAACAAATTCAGTTGTGTGTTCAGACGTGTTTTTCTATTCTTTAAAACGTAGCCAGTACGAGAAACATCAAGTTGCAAGCAGTAAATCATTGCCAAGAGGAAGCAGACAGACATAGACCTGCAAACAAAACTGAAAATCCTAGAGGAAGTAGAAATAAAATTTGAGCACGAATTTTTTAACACGTACCTTGATTTTTCGGTTCGGGATTCGTGTTAACGAGGGTTTACTGTAACAGTTGATGCCTCATGTAAATTTGAGCTATTTTTAGTCTGACTTTTAAGGTTTTTAATTGACTCTCCCTCGAATACAAGGCGATGAACTATGCCATCGCGGAGAACCTAGTATTGATTTAAAAAGAACAACAAAATGGAAAAGGCGAGGTATTTGAAATATGGTACAACTATTTTTAAAAATACTGTACATCTAATCATCTTGCATGATAGTTAAAACTAAAATTGTATGCGTCAGCTAATATGTTAGCCTCTAGCATTCACATGTATAAGTCCAGGGCGGATTTGGGATCGGAACCTGCAACCTTCTGAATACTAGGCCGGTTCAAATTGCTTAAACATGCAGGTATCATAGTGTAGATGTGGTCCAGTTGCTATTTGAGGAAACCTTTGTGGCACTTTGTACATTCTTCTGTCTCTGTGGAAGAAGACGTTGAAGAGAAAGGACTGAACGTAGAGACTAATATGCGTCCGACCTCACACAAAGAGAACACGGAGGGCTGCGAGGCTGTTGGGGTGGAAATTGCATGTTGCTAAAACTTCCGCTTCAAAGGACCGGAAAAAGCAGGCGTACATGCTCTGCCTATCAACATTCCGTGTCGGCTCTCTCTCCTGAGAAATAAAGTCCCTCGCGAGGCGAAACTTTCTTCCTTCGGTGCTTTCATGATTAGCTTGGAAGTTCGGCTGCCCTTGTAATCCGAGATAGGATTTCCACCCAACACCTGTTGGGTGTTTCCCTCCCCTTGTCGTGTGGGCAGCTGAAAAGTTATTCTTCTTCGCCTCATCTCTTCTGGGACGTTCCCCTCTTCCACCTGAATTGAAAGGAAACTGTCTCCCTTAGATAGACTTGACTATCGAGTCTTTGGAGCTAATAGCTTGCTGAAATTTACTTTTATAGTATCAAAAATATACATAAAAACATAACGTTTCTACCCTCTAACAGGGTCTTCTTCAACTGCTAGGAATTCAGGTTGCCAACTCCTAAGAATTCAGGTTGCCAACCCCTAAGAATTCAGGTTGACAATTTATTGTAAATATTCGTCTGAAGAAGACTCTGTTAGAGGGTGGAAACGTTGCGTTTTTATGTATAATTTTTATACTATAAGTTTGCCTTTGTCAGGATTTTAATGTTTTATTAACATGGAAACAAGGCTTAACAGTGTTACCTTGTGTTTATGTTCTGTTAATAATTGTGAGTTCCTTGGTTTGAATCCAGGCATAGGCATGATCATAGGCGCCGACTCCATGGGGCTGGGGGGGGGGGGCTCGAGCCCTCCCAATGTTAACGATGTGGGGGCAGAGTCCCCCAAATAATTTTGCTTAAGAGGATCTAATGTATTATTTTGCTTCTCTTGTAAAGTTTACTCTGAAATGTGCCACATGAACATAACTTTAAATACACATTTGAAATGTTCTAGACCATCAACATTGGGGGGCTGAGACCGCTAAACCAGAGTCAGCAAAACACAGGACTTATTACTATATACTAAGTATGTAATTATGAGTATTGTTAAAATTGTTACTAAAAAGAGTTTCAAAAGACGATGTGCATGAACTAGGGTAGTTCGGGCTACAAATGGCTCTCACATGACATTCAGAATGAGATCATTGATATATTAGGGAGATCTGTTTTGCGCTCCGTGGTAGCAGATATTAAAAGTGGGGAATATTTTGCTATTATGATTGACGAAACTTGTGACATATCCATCCGTGGATGGATATCATTATGCACGTTAATAAATAAAAATTTTGATATTTTTGAGGAATTCATGGGCTTTTACGAGATTCCGAACACTGAAGCCAAAACTTAAAAAAGGGAGAGTGAGTCATTCATTAATTTACTTCAGTGATCAGAGGCCCCAAAATAATTTTGGCAAGTCGGCGCCCCTGGGCATGATTGTTCTTTGTTGGTGTCCTTTCATCAGTATCATCATATTACTCATCCTCATCTTCGCGATTAGCCAAAAGTGGCAGAAATGCAAGATGCAATAACCTAATTAATAAATCTAAATGTTAGTGATTGGTTGTTTATTAAAATACAGTATTAATTGGACATTATCCATTGTCTAGTTTCTACTACTCACGTCTAAGTAGTTTGTCTCGCAGGCTCCCTATCTTAGCAGGATCGCTACCCGGCGCATCCATCACTTACTTGTTACTCTCGCTTCTTCGAGATTGATTTTAGACAACTATGAGAGTAGACAATGAATTGGCTTCGCTTGCAGCTGTATCGTCCGGAAGGATTGTCACCGTCACCAATTCTCGACTTGATAGCATCATATGAATTACTACAGTCTTTCGCTCCGGATTAGGGTGTATTTACAGGGTGACAATTAATGAACTATATGAAATAAAACCGTCATAATTTCTGAACGGTTCGCGTGATGACGTCCAAACTGCGTGACTGGCCACAGGGCATGATGGGAATTCGTATGCGTATGCGCATGCAACGTGTTAATGTCGGTCATTTGCAAGTGAAAATGTCCTGGAGGAGTATTTTGGGGACCGCATTCTGGCTATGGGGTACCCAGAGGCCACTGGAAGGGGGCTATGTTAAGGTGTACAGAAATAACCCCAAAACCATTGCCGAGCAGAAAACTGCCATTCAGAAGGTCATCGACAGCATCGATGTTTCGACACTTCAGCGGGTCATGCAGAATTTTGCTGTTCGTCTGCCCCACATCATCGCCAGAGATGGCAGACATATCGAACATGTCTTAACCTAAATCCGAATGTCTGTAGTGTCGTTTACATGTGCAATACAGTTTGTGTACTACGTGGTTTGTCACTAATTTCCGTTTTATTTCATATAGTTCATTAATTGTCACCCCTGTAACAAGAAGCACTGTAGCACTCACCTCGCCTTTAGTGGGTCTAAAAGCTCCAGTCAGAACTCTCATGTGGTAAGTCCACGAGACATCTGAGGGCCTACCCGATGGCCTTGTGATAACATAGTCGGCTTGTAATCAAGGGGTTCCGGGTTCGATACCCGGCACAGTGTTCGGATCCCACTTTAAACTGTAGGTCCAGTCCCGATTAGCCTCTCTGTGCATAAAGTGGACTTAAAACAACAAATCACATCTGAGCTGATGTCAGCATATGGTGCTTCACTTTTAAATTGACGCCGACACTTTGATCCTAACGTCTCGTATAACATAACTGGGAAAATAGCCTTAGTGATGACACACTGTAATTTTAATATCAATCAATCAATATCGTGATAAAAAGTCCGAAGAGAAATCTTGGAATCTAACTAAGCTTAACTTAATAAAATGGCTAAACATAAAAATGAGCTCTAACGTTCCAAACTGGTTCGTACCTGTTCAATTTAAGAACCAGCAGAGTGAATATTCTGAGGACAGTTAATTTAAAAAGCATAAAAGGGAAGAATGGCAGTACGAGTGTTCTCGCATCTCTGAACCTTCATCCACTTCCATTATCTCTCTGTATTTCATTTCCCCGCCTAACGTATTGATTTTTCCATTTGGTTAAAGATGACATTTATCTCATAATTACCGTAATAAACCGTAACGGTACCTCTAAACTGATTTTTCTTTTACGGTACACTGAAAAAGAGGAACAGAATGACAGGCAAGTAATAGTAATATTCCATAAAGGTACTGGAAACAAATGACAAAAGTTAATGGTTTGGAAAGTAGCTATTTACATTGAGCTCGCAGGATTTTGCTTCCAACTGGACTTTTTTTGTAGTTACGATGAGCAATATCCTTTGCAGCTCACGTCCCGGCTCGCATATTGCGTTGTTTTCACGTGCTCTCTGATGAATTGGTCCATTTCTCCACTGATGCTGCGCTCTTCGATGATTTACGTGGCTGGAAGGTGTCCAATCTTAGCCACTTTAACGTTTTAATGTTTTTTAATCGCTGCTTTGTGTTATAATGGCTGCAAAAAAGTGCTTAGGCTCGCTTCGTGTAATTATTGCAAATTGTCAAGCATAATGCAAGTCGTTCCATTTTTTGGTAACATTTATCAGTTGCTCTCTATGTTACAAGTTTTCAGTTCTTTTGTGAGAAGGAGGATGCAAAAAGTTGTAGACGGATGATCTTGAAATGTGGAAATGTCAATAACACAAAAAAACAACCTCTTGGAGTCTGGTAAAGATCTTTGAGGGAAGAAGGGGGATGATCTCTCCGAAAGGCACTCAAATATCAACCTTTCATCCACGTAGTACACACGAGAGAGTGGATTCTTGCAGGATAACGAGGCTCTGGCGCCTGAAGTCGCACCCCAGTGCTCTTGTGTACTGTGAATAGTCACAGCGCTAACGATAACCCGGACCTCCCCAATGGCGTAGTGGTAACGTCGTCCCCTTGTAATCAAGGGGTCCAGGGTTCGATATCCGGTTAAGGCACATATCACAGTGGTTTGGATCCCACTTTAAACTTTAGGTCCAGTTCCGATTAGCCTTTCTGTTCATAAAGTGGACTTAAATCAACAATTTAAGTCAATGAAAACCAACAATATTTTAACCCTCAGATATTTTATTATTTGTCTCATTTCTATGGAAATTCATATCCGAAGATAAGTCTTAACTAAAATATATGCATCTTCTTCAGGCTCATTTTCCCTGCAGATTATCTCGTAGGCTCCCTATCCCTGCAGATTATCTCGCAGGCTTCCTATCCTGCAGATTATCTCGCAGGCTCCCTATCCTGCAGATTACCTCGCAGGCTCCCTATCCCTGCAGATTATCTCTCAGGCCTCCTATGCTGCAGATTATCTCTCAGGCTCCTATCCCTGCAGATTATGTCGCAGGCTCCCTATCCCTGCAGATTATCTCTCAGGCTCCCTATCCCTGCAGATTATCTCGCAGGTTCCCTATCTCTGCAAAATGGATCTCTGCTGTTCATGTGTGGCAAGGGACTGTACTTCTATCCCTCCCACATATTATACGCAAAACAAATGGGTTCCAGCCAAGCCAAACTCAAAATAGGAAAAATGTCCATTCATAATTCGTGAGAACCTGATTTTGCTATTGACAAGGGACGAAAGTGTGAATTCGTCAGTAAATATTGAAACGCTTCCGTAATTTCTGTGTAATTATAATTGGGAGAAATGTGAAATCTCGATAGAAAATCATTTATACACCAAGATATTAATATTATTAATTGAATTGCTGTAAGTACTTTATTTTTGTGGTGCACTTTTCAAGCCTAAAGAACAACAGCGGGGTCGGGTACCCTATTCTACACCCTCGAATTTTGAATTTTTTTTTCTTTCATTATGAAGGTTATGTGATCCTATTTCTGAATACAAAAACATTGGAGCGCGGAAAGAAGTATTTACGACTCTACAGCCGTTTGAAGTGGCGCTTTTGTCGTTTGCAATAGTTCGGACGTATTTTTAACTATGTTCGCCGCGCTTTCTTTTTTCGATGAATTTAGGGGTGAATTGAGTGCTAATGGAACCTAACCTAACAGGCCTAACCTAACCTTGTGTGAATGGTTTGTGTGGCTATCCGTGGATGGTTTTTGGGGCTACGAGTGAAAGGTTTCCGGGCGTTATCGCACATTTACCAAGGCATTAAAAATTAGCCGGTGTCACCTGCCCCCAACACTATTTCTCACTTTTGTCGCATTGACTCATGAAGAAACAAAAATTAGCCAAATTTAATGCTGAAAGTAAAGCTGAGAAGTTAACTTACCTCTTTTCCCCAAGGCCAGGCATTGCAGGTGGAAGTTGAAACTAAAAGTCGTTAAGTGCAGTCAGTCGTATGCAATAAGTCGTCTTTTTTGTCCTTTTCCACAGAATATTGCCCTACCCCGTCGTTCCATGATAAAAATAAGAAGTCGCAAATTATCCCAGCCCACAAGTCATTCAGAAAACGGCCTACAGTTGCCGAAAAGAAATGTGCACGATGTTCCACAAGATAACGTATTTACACACGCTGAGGATACCGTTCAACAATATGTTGAATGATATTCCTCATCGTGTCTCGTCGCTGTTTTCCATACCTGTCAAACCACATGAACTCATCCAGATATAAGACATAAGAAGAAGAAGAAAATGTTCAGACCTGCGCCTGTGACATGAATCCAAGATTCGCCATGATCAAATCGCTGCAAAACCGTTTCGACGTTACATAAGGAATGTAAATATTGAAAAACGTAAGTTTTATAGCACGTAGATCTTAAAAAATTACTTTCCGCGCTATTTAGAAACATCGTATGTTATGAAGAACTAATTTTCGTAACGATAATATGTGAAATGTGCGAAAAATCGAGGGTGTAGAAAAGGGTACCCGAGCCCAACAGCGAACCGCAATAGAAACGATACAATTCAGAAGTGACTGTACAAGGTGCAAAATAATAAATTATCTATCATTTACTGCGAGAAAAGATAATTGCACATTACATTTTAATAATTAGACAATCATGTTAATCAAAGCAATAAAACTAGTAAATTCGGTTTAACTCTGTTAAATTCTTTTTTTAAAGACCGAGATATATCAACCTTAGTTTAATTAATATTCCTACATTAAGTTAAATTAAACTGTAGTGACATCTACTGTTAGCTTTTAAAAATTTCTGAACCGAAAGTTTATTAATTGATTATTATTAGTGCGTTCTGGAGCGTGTCTTGAACAAATCGAGTGAATGTTTTCACTTGTTTCTCGTGAGAGAGATTGTGTACTTCCCGAGTCATATTCTTATTCCTTGGGAAGAATTAAAGTTTGAGAAAATTTTCACTTTAACATAGTGCAGACAATTGTTTACTTAATTAGAGCATTACTTTTAGTAGCCTTCAGAAGGCTTATTTCGAAAGTGGGGGTCAAATTCCAAAATCCCTTTTTCGACACGCCCTTGGTATTGTTTACATTATATTTTTAATTGTGGAAAACGTTTTGTTTATTATTGTGCAGCAGTGTCCTGATTTTAGCGTTCTGGAAGATCTAAGTAAATTCACCATAAGAATAGAATGAATAATCTTTATCGAATGGAAAATTAATAATTTTAATATATTTTATTTATTTTATTATATTAGATTTTGTCGTTAAAGATTGGGAATATATCAACTTTAGTTTGAATAATGTTATCACTTTAGGTTCACTTAAACTGCTGTGACATCTACTGTTAACTTTTGAAACTTCTAAAGCAAAAACTGTTAGCACATAGTGCTATAATGGTTACGCTTGTATACAATAGTTGTTGTCTTGTACAGTGTCTCTCAAAAGTTTTAGGACAACGACATTTTAAACTAGGCAACCCAATTTACACAAGGCCTTGGTGGGTTGCGTGTAGAGTTAGGCTCAATTTCAGGGTTGCCACATGCACAATAGATATTTAAAAAATACGCGAAAAACTAAAAACTAAAATTATTAAAAATATCACTATTAGGCTATATCGCAATTGACAAAATTTATTCTCAAAGAAAAAAAATAGGTTTTCTGGTATTTCATCGCTGATGAGTCTACAGAAAGGAAAAGAGGTGAGAGAAAAGGAGAGGTGACAAAGGAGAGCAGAAAGAGAAAGCAAAAAGAGAAGAGGAAAAGTAGAGGAGAAAAGAAAGAGAGGAGAGAAAAGGAGATTGGAAGATGATTCTAGGAGAGATGAGGAAAATGGAGCAAAGAAGAGAAAAGAGGAGGAAAACGAGATGAGAGAAGAGGAGACGAGAAGCAGGGAGTGGAGAGTAGAGTAATGGAGAGAAAAAGAGAAGAATGAAAAGAAGAGGAGAAGAGTGAAGTGGAGTCGGAAATCTAAGACAGGAAAGGAGATACGAGGAGTGGGGATGAGTGGGATGGAGATAAGATGGAAGAAAAGTAGGGAAGACGATATGAGATAAAAGCAGAGCAGAAGGAGGGGAGAGAAGAAGGAGAAGAGAAGAACAGAAGGGACTGAAGAGAAGAGGTAGTTTCAGAAAATATCGTCTCATCGTCAAGAATTGATGCATTGGTTAAATTATCGACATGAAACATTCAATAACATTTTGAAATGTATTGGAGAATGTATTAGATCGGTTCAAAATGCCTTTTGGGTTCTTTCAGAGCAAGATAAAATCTTCCATGTAAGATCTTTGATTTTACCTGAGATTATACCACTAAAAACATGAATGTAATTTTAATATTTATAAGAATTCTCCAATTTTTGTCCACTTCTCCGTTGAAATGGAGATTTTGTAATTTAATATTTCCCCTTCCCCCATCGTTAATTCCAAACTGAATCATTCCGTTTCACACGGACAATGAACACAATGGGATAGGTCTAAAACTTACGAAAATTTTCTGCCACTAGAAGGGTTTGAACCTACGACCATTAGATTGACAGTCCTGAACGGTAAACACTAACCCACAAGCCTTCGCTCCTGAAAGTAAGTAGAAGGAGCTGACCAATGTGAAATGTAGATGCAACTCTCCTCCTACATGTAATGTGCAAACAATACTCGTTTGTAACAAAGAAAACGAAGGTAGTACGACTCGGCGAAAACATTTAATGGAGAATTGCACGTGATGGGAACTTTTCATTCGATATTTGCGGAGGTACCCTTCCATTGATCTCGAGTGGGAAAAGGGGTAAAATTAGTATCATAATTCACGATCTTATACATGAAAATATCCCTTTGAACGTGTGTCAATTCATTTATTTGTTTATTTTTTTTATAAATTCCATATGCAGAACAATGTAGCCACTATACACTACTATTACAAATAATGTTACCATGCTCTTGTTTGATAGAAGGGGATTTAAAAAAAGAAAGAAAAGAATACCTTCTAAGGAGGATCGAACCTGGGACCGCAATCAATGCTTTCAAGAACTCTAACCAATACACTACGCCCTTTGTTTCCTTTGGAGCAACAGTTCTTAATTATTCTGTCGCGTCAATATTGTAAACGTTATCCTGCAAAAAGATGTTTAACACTCTGATATAGCTCTGTACTTCTAGAATTACTCTATACACATGCATTTGAAATTTAACTCTGAATTTATTTCTTCGTTGTTAGTATATCTAAGCTTGTGAATAGATTTTATTTGTATTTTTATAACGGTTACATGAACATCTACGAAATAGTTCCTTATAATAACCTCCGGTTGACTAAGTTGCCAATATAAACAAATGGTATACAGATTGTCTTCGAGCTTACATTGTTAAAAAGGAGCGGATACTCATATTACTATCCCGATACTTATTCAATAAGGTTTCTTGTTTGTCAGACATTATCACTTAAACTATTTCATGTTGAGCTAGTGCCCAACTTGAAATCTATCATTCTTCAGATTCTCTTTAAAATTCGACTCTGGTCACTTGTAACTTGCTGGGTGCGGACACTGCATCGACAGTGGTTTGCGATAAGAAGCGGCCTTGAATAGCGTGAGTCACTTTGAACGCGAGCAAGCTACGATACCAAGCTTGTCTGCCTTTGAAAACCAAGTCATTTTTTTTCACCGTTTCCGAACGCGATTGCTATTGTAGAAGTATATATTCTCTCAAAAGAGCAAGAAAGGAAATTCGACCAATGTTCTCCCGTCGTTTAAAACCAAATATTATCTATTAAACGAAAAGTTCACGATTGTCACTAAACCTATCTGAGCATAAGGTGGATGTAAACAATACATTTAATAGAAAGATTCTCCAAAATTTCTCTCGCACTGTCTACGTCAGGCCAGTACCCAGGGGGAGGGGTGCATGGGGTCCATGCCCCCTCGAACCCTGAAATAATTAAATGTGAACCTATCAGTAACTACAAAAATAACATAGTCGATTTTAGAAATGTGTAAAAATTTCAATTTTGTTCTTACATAAATGAATCTGTTTCTTGCTCAAAAGTCTTCAGGGTGCAATATTGGATGGTTTTAGTTTTTTTAATGCAAGGCTAGGAAACGTCCGATTTACCGATTTAGTCAGGACAGTGCGTTACTTTCAATCCCTGTCCCGACTTTTTCGAACTGCAATCGTGATGCGAGATGTCTCTTTATTATTGTTTTTTCTTAACTCACAATTAGACATGTTCTTTATTGTAATAATAATTCCTAGTACGCAACATTTAATTTATAAATATATTATTTTCTAAACATAGAATTATCATGACTTTTCAATGGCGCTTGCACTATTTGAACTATTTTGTAATATCTGTCTCTCTCTCTCTCTCTCTTATATATAAATTTGGGTCTGGCCCCTTCCTTAAAGAAATCCTGCGTACGGGCCTGGTCTACGCCAATGACAGAAATGCAAGCAATATTTTTATTTATTTTTAACCCAATTAAAGGAATGTGGAAGAATTTAAAAGAAATAAGAAAGGGCGGAACGACTGTTGCTCTACTTTAAAAATTGTTGTTCTTCCAGGAAGAAAAATAAGAAGGATTTCCTCCAGCACCTTAACACAGTGTCCCACGAGTCTCTCTTGATGAATACTGTCAAATGTGAAGTGATTTTATGAATAAAATTTTCCGCCTGTTTACGTCTAACGTTGCGCAGATTTGGTAGTTCGCAAACGGTGTAATTATTTCGTGTTACCTTACGCAAAGATCAAATACATTTCATAAGACTGTTCTGAACACGAGACTTGCGTCAGTAAACAAGCATTTCGTCTGTTGTAGTATCACAGAAAAAGAATATCGTCCTGCAATGTTCAAGCCTCTAGATATTTTCCATTAATAATGTCTAATCACAATACCAAATTTGAAGAAATAACTCGCATTTTCACAACTACGTACCAAAATTCTCGTTTTTCTTCATCACTTCGAAAATAATTTCTCGAAGATATCTGCTATACTACAAGAAAGCAATCCAAAATTAAAGTAAAAGTTCAACTACATGTATACCCAACGACATTTACAATATTGGAGGGACAGAATATTTAAAAATTGTTGTTTCAATCGAAGGTAAGGGCGTGGTGTAGTGGTTAGAGTTATCGGTTGGACTGCTAGAGATCCCAGGTTCGATCCTCCTTAGGAGGTTTGCTTTTTTTTTCAATTCTCCTTTTATTATAAACAAAAGCATGGTAACATTATTTGTAATAGCAGTGTAGAGTGGCTACATTGTTCTGCATATGGAATTTATAAAAAAATAAACAAATAAATGAGTTGACACACGTTCAAAGGGATATTCTCATGTATAAGATCGTGAATTATGATACTCTAACGATAATTGTGTACTGCTTCAGAGACATTGACAAATATTAATGAAATAACTATTTATATTTGTGGCAATTAATTACATACTAATTTTACCCCTTTTCCCACTCGAGTTCAATGGAAGGATACCTCCGCAAATATCGAATGAAAAGTTCCCATCATGTGCAATTCTCCATTAAATGTTTTCGCCGAGTCGTACTACCTTCGTTTTCTTTGTTACAAACGAGTATTGTTTGCACATTACATGTAGGGGGAGAGTTGCATCTACATTTCACATTGGTCAGCTCCTTCTACTTACTTTCAGGAGCGAAGGCTTGTGGGTTAGTGTTTACCGTTCAGGACTGTCAATCTAATGGTCGTAGGTTCAAACCCTTCCAGTGGCAGAAAATTTTCGTAAGTTTTAGACCTATCCCATTGTGTTCATTGTCCGTGTGAAACGGAATGATTCAGTTTGGAATTAACGATGGGGGAAGGGGAAATATTAAATTACAAAATCTCCATTTCAACGGAGAAGTGGACAAAAATTGGAGAATTCTTATAAATATTAAAATTACATTCATGTTTTTAGTGGTATAATCTCAGGTAAAATCAAAGATCTTACATGGAAGATTTTATCTTGCTCTGAAAGAACCCAAAAGGCATTTTGAACCGATCTAATACATTCTCCAATACATTTCAAAATGTTATTGAATGTTTCATGTCGATAATTTAACCAATGCATCAATTCTTGACGATGAGACGATATTTTCTGAAACTACCTCTTCTCTTCAGTCCCTTCTGTTCTTCTCTTCTCCTTCTTCTCTCCCCTCCTTCTGCTCTGCTTTTATCTCATATCGTCTTCCCTACTTTTCTTCCATCTTATCTCCATCCCACTCATCCCCACTCCTCGTATCTCCTTTCCTGTCTTAGATTTCCGACTCCACTTCACTCTTCTCCTCTTCTTTTCATTCTTCTCTTTTTCTCTCCATTACTCTACTCTCCACTCCCTGCTTCTCGTCTCCTCTTCTCTCATCTCGTTTTCCTCCTCTTTTCTCTTCTTTGCTCCATTTTCCTCATCTCTCCTAGAATCTTCTTCCAATCTCCTCTTCTCTCCTCTACTTTTCCTCTTCTCTTTTTGCTTTCTCTTTCTGCTCTCCTTTGTCACCTCTCCTTTTCTCTCACCTCTTTTCCTTTCTGTAGACTCATCAGCGATGAAATACCAGAAAACCTATTTTTTTTTCTTTGAGAATAAATTTGTCAATTGCGATATAATAGTGATATTTTAATAATTTTATACAATAATACATGTTTTTATTTTTTCGGGTATTTTATAAATATATATTGTGCATGTGGCAACCCTGAAATTGAGCCTAACTCTACACGCAACCCACCAACGCCTTGTGTAAATTGGGTTGCCTAGTTTAAAATGTCGTTGTCCTAAAACTTTTGAGAGACACTGTACAGTAACAATTTCTTTGCATTTTTTGAAAGTATGTAAGCATGCGATGGAATTTTGCTCATATCTATAGAACTATTCGTGGTAGAGACTTGTCCTTTGGGTATGTTTCCGAAGTCAGTGATTCTCAATATCAGTTCCGTTAATTGCGATGTGTCATTGACCTTACTCAATCCGACGTTTTGTATATGGAACACAACTAATGCAAATGCGCGAAACACGCGATAAATTATCAAAAAACAATGTTTACTTCAATTTATGGATAGCCACGAGGAAACAAACAAAGCCTGTTTTCATACCTATGTTTATTTGTAATGTTTTACCAACATGCAATGTTTATCCAAGTAACGAATGCATGCTAATTGTGCAGAACCAGGCGTCGTGGCGCGTTCGTTTTCCTTGAAAAAGCATTCATAAATGTTTGAATTGTATGTGAATATTTGCATTCGTGTTTTGTTTGAAATTGAGCCATTAGCTAAATCAATATGGGGCAAAGTATCGGGAAAATATCGGAGAAAAGCTGTCCAAAAGGTGAAATAGTAGCAATTAACGTTGATAAACAATGAGAGAGTGAATTAATAGATTATGGAGTTATGTATTTAGCGGTGGATCTAGGAATACTTATGCTTTCTCTGGCTCTTATAGAGAAATTATGACAAGAATTAGTAGCATGGAAGGAGAAAAATTTAATTGTTATTCCATTTATATTACCAGAAACTCAAACGGTACCAATCAAACTCACCACCATCTTCTGGCACTAGGTATAGTTGAAGTCCTGATTCAAACGCCAGTTCGGCATCTATGACATTGCTCGAGAGGAACCCGACCAGGCGCGTATCTGGTTGTCACGTGCTCACGCGCGACTATCTAATGCGAGTCCATTATGCCGTAGGGGTTTCGTTCCTTACCTCTCATTCTACCTCTACACAGGATTGTCGCACACACATACATAAATATAACCCAATACATCCACGGTTCCGTTTTCATTTGATCCACTCTTACAGTACCCATATCAACCTTGTCGTAGTGGTGGTTAACGCAGCGTACCAAGACGCCAATGGTTCCAAGTTTGAATCCCGATTGTAGCATAGAAGTCACATTGCGTTCCTTCATATATGATTAATAATTTATCCTCGTCGCTTCGATAAACTTAGAACTGATATTTTTTGTAGAATTTCTTGAAGGCGACATGTCCTTTCCTCATTGCACAACCGCAACACAAATCAAATAATTCCAATCGAATATCTAACTCAGACCGGCCATTTAGAAGTCCGACACCTTACCATTCCGTTAGAAAGATGCTAATTAATTCTACAATTGAGATAGTTTATATCATTCAACATTTTATAACATTTCTCTTAGAAAAAATTGTTGTCAGCACTATTAGTAGTTAAGAGTTAGTTTAGATAACACTAGATAATAGTTATGCACTATGTAGTAGTTTCCTATCTTTATATTCTGCTCTCACATAATCTAGTTTGCTTTTATCTATTGGAATGTCCCTATCGCTACTAACTATGTATTAAGATATACAGGTATTGGACATTGAAACTGAAACACCTGATAGAAAGCCATAATTTTTATTTAATAAGGTCTTGGTGCGCCTTTGGCGGCCAGTACAGCAGCAACACGACGTGGGAAGGATCGATAGAGGTCCTGCTCCGTGTGCAGAGGGATTTGGAGCCATTCCTCCTGAAGCACAGTGACAAGTTCAGCACGTGTACGTGGTGGAGGGAAATGTTTCCGCACTCGATCCTCTAACAAACCCCATACAGGCTCAATAATGTTGAGATCTGGCGATTGAGCGGGCCATGGCAGATGTTCAACCTCACTGTCATGCTCATCGAACCACTATGTGGTAAGTTTAGCAGTGTGAATAGGGCAGTTATCATCCTGAAACACAGCACCACCGTCCGGGAAAAGTGTTTGAACCATAGGGTGTAAATGGTCCTATAGTCCTTGGCAGTGACACGACCCTCGAGAACAATTAGTGGGCCCAAAGTCTGTCACGATATTGCACCCCACCATCACTGATCCGCCTCCATGTTTGACTGTGGGTACCAAGCAGTCCGGGTTGTATGCATCAGAGGGACTTCTCAAGACTAACACTCTCCCTGTTGTTGGGAACATGGTGTGGCTGGACTCATCCGAGAAAATGACACGTTTTAGGTCATCCAACGTCCAGTTTTTATGAGTCTGGCACCACTGAACCCGCTTTACGGCATTTGTGCTACTGATGAAAGGCTTCGGGATAGCAACCCTGCCATGAATGTTGGCCTTATGCAGGTATCGACGGACTGTTTCAGTGCACACAGGTTCTGTGAGGTGTGTATTCACTTCTGCGGTGGTTTTCCACTTCGTGCAGCAATCCTAGTCAAATGCCCTGACGTCCCTTTCCGACAACTTTCGTTGTCCCCTGCAGTTGCTCCTCCTAGATGTGGTTCGGCCTTCCTGTTCATATGCACACATCACCCTGGATACTGTAGCTCGTGAGACGTCACAGAGTGTTGCAGTTTTGGACACAGATGTACCTGCTAGACGCGCCCCTACGATCTGCTCTCTTTTGAAGTCGGATATGTCCCCATTATACCGCTCTACACACACGATTTGACGTTCACTGACGAACCTCTTCTACTGGAGTGACTATCAAGGACCCGCAAACGTGACTCATTGCCATAAGTACGATTTCAACTACCAGATGGCTCTGGTGGGTCCCGCGAACATCCCAGGCTATTTACGCAGGTGTTTCAGTTTCAATATCCAATAACTGTACGTAGAACAGCATAGAAACTAAAGGTATTTTGTGATATTTTGAGTTTCTGTTGCGCCATATTTTGTTTTTGGAGAGAATGTTATTTTTTTTCTTGTGCACATGTGCAGGGATTTTGCTATGGGATCATTCTCCAAGTCAAACATACTCTCATTAACTTATGTGTAACAAATGCATCTTGAAGTGTGACTAGAAGGTCCTCAACTGTATTGTGAAAAAAAAATAAGAATCCAATTTCAAGCTTTTGTCAATCTTAGCATTAACTATTTCTTCTTAAGTGCTTATTTTGCAAACTTTTTAGTACTTTGATTGTCTACCACTCCAGATCCTTCTTATTATAAACTTCTTGGTAGCACATCGCGCTACGGGATCCCGGGTTCAAATCCCAGCTTGGGCATGGATGCTTCAATTTCATCATATCATCACTCATCCCATCTTCGCAAATTAGCCAAAAGTGGAACAAAAAAAGCGAAATAAAATAAAGGAAATCAATCAATCAATAAATATAGATAGGTCTTTCTAATGAATGACTTAAATCACTATTTAGTGCAATATTCTTTCCTTACTGCACATTTATTCACATTTTAGTGAAACTTACTTCATGTTTTACTACCTATATTGCTTATTTAGTGTCTAAACTGTGCAGAAAACAAATACCTGCATACAGTAACTTAATTTCCCATTTGATTATGAAATTCAAATGTACTTGTACAGCTTATCACCTCGCCACCAACGAATCTGGGTTCGAGTCTTTGCCCTGACATCTGTGGTTCTATTTCATCTAGACATTCATCGCGAATAATCTTAAAAAGATAGAAGAGTGACGTAAAATAAACAAAACACAAATCCATCTTACTTCCATTTTAGAGCCTATTTCGATTATTCAGGGCCTATTCTCAGAGTCTTTGTCACTTTTCATCGCCTAATGTTCTATTTTTAGTGAAATTTTTTCCTCAACCTCATTCCCAATTTTATAACTTTGCAGTATCGTCTATTATGTATCACGTGCTAATTTTCGAAATATTTTTTGGAAATCCTTGTGCAGTTTCCAATATTTTTCTATTCAGTGGCGTGCACAGGATTTTCGTATTTTTTTGGTAGCCAGTGACATATATTGTCTTCATTTCCTGCACTCGACTTGCCTGCCTGGCCCCCACTGGTTACGCCACTGTCTCTTTTTATCTTTCCAGATAAAGTTTCTAATTACCATTCTTTCTGGTAAAGAATATTGTCTTATTATTTTAAAGTTTCCCCTATTCAGATAGGCTATATCTGGCAAAATCCCTGTGCTTGTGAGAGTATGTGTGTGCGCGCGCGTACTTTAGATGCTCTTGTACTGTCCGGCTTGCTCATGTCCCCAAAAGTGGTGAGCTGTGTATCACTATGCAGGCCCAAAAGTGTACCTAACTCGCCGATGGTGAAGCGTGCCTTTTCCCGTCTGGGAACTCTCACCGCTGGATGGGGCCGGAGCATTCGCAAGCAGCAGAGCCATCTGTCCGCGGACGACAAAAAGAAGTGGGCCAGCTCTCAGGACTGTTCAAGTAAGTAATGTAAACTGCTGTTGCACGCTCTTCCCGCCAAAGCTGTGACGTAACGACGCGCACGTTTGTGAGCGACCAATCAGCTACAGCTTCCGTGGCGAGGACTGATTGGTGCTTGACCAGACGCGCTCGTCGTTATTGGACGAGAGTTTTGGCGGGAATCGTAAGTCACATACTTTGTGTATTTACATAGTACTTAACTGTTGTGTAAACTTAGTAGTAAATCTCCATTGTCTCCTTTTGGGTTTGGGAAGATGTGTAGACGTCCACAAAAATATTAAGTGATTAAAAACATTGAATCTCCTCCCTCGTCACACATAGCTACACGCAGACAAAATTCACAGCGTGGATTTCTTTTTTAAGAGAACATCACGACGAACATTTTTTTGGCTACGTATTGATCGTTCAGCCCTTGTTTTGACGCTACGAACCCTTGATAAACGGCATTTTCTATCATAGGCTCACGTTTTGTCTAGAATTCTGCACACTCGACTCTGGCCTAGAGGGACCTGAATTTTTTACGTGTATTCTATAAAAAAATACATTTATTTTCTCATTTTTTGCATAATATTCACCAAAATTCGAAAACAAAAGCTGCAATTGGCATGTATATGACAAAAAATTAATCCACATTAATACGTAGTTATCCTCTTGTGTTCGCCATAGAACGTGAGTGCCAGAATTCTCAAATTAACATATACGAGCTGTTCGAACTTGAAAAAAAGCATCATTGTTAACAAAAGAAGACTGTCAACAGTGCCTCTACTCTACCTAAAACCTGATTTACATTACTTGCGTAACAATCAGCGAGAAGCACATGACATTTTAACCATTCACTGCAAGATGGCTATGAAAAAGAGGAGTTAGCCGATTGAAAATTTTACACTACATTTATAATAATCTTTTATGTGTAGTGAATCATCCAGTTCATATCCACTTAGACTAATCGAGACTGGTGGAATGTAAATTTGACGCGAACCTTCAAGAAAGTTCCAAAATTTCGGTGTTCACACAGAACTGTGATGAAAACATGTGGCGTGGGTCAACTCCAGAACACTGCATATAGTATTCGTTTCCCTACCACAGTATTATCTAATCACAAAATACCCGTGTGGCTGCATATTTCTAATTATCGAGGCATTTTTCACTTATGTACATGTAAAACGTGATAAATACGCGAGAAACACTAAAAGGAGATACTTATATGTATTCACAAGAAAATGAGGTTAGTCATTTTATCTAATTACAATCACTTTCCAGCAAAACTTTGTTTTCGGTGCACATAATCTTCTAAGAATTTTGTCGTTTTCAGACAGAAAATATACCAGTCAGTGGCAACTGTGATTCTGTGTTGCATCGCTGCATACGTACAGGATAGAAAATGCCATTTTCGATGGTTACAGGGTTCAAATGAGCGCCTTAGCAAGTCCGTTACTAAAGAAAGCTGTTCATTTTGATGGCCTCTGGTGCAGTGAAAGATTGTCGGTGTTGTAGAGTGGAATGCATAAATATTACAAAACAAATTGTCCATCATCGTGTTTATTCTTCTTCGAGAGATGAAAACAAAACAACACAGCAGCTGCTGACATCCTTAAAAATCCAATCCTTATAACCACGTACAATGCATGAGAAAAATTAATGAAAATAGTCATGGACAATTTGCCGAACAATACTTGTGCATCCCACTGTACGACGATACCAAGTATGCATGTATAAGTATGTGTAAAACTTATTCATTGCAGTATGCGATGACAGTATGTTTATAACTTCTTGTCTATATTTGTTTCGTAATCTTATTTGTTTACAAATCCTTTTTCATTTAAGAACTTCTTAATCAAATTTCCTAATTTCAGATTGTTATAGTTTTTGTATCTGTGTCTTTAACGCAGGACTTAACATTAAGAGGAATGAATTAAGGACAGATTCTACATGCATTACAGCCATAGCAAAATTCGACACGCAAAAATCTCGTGACAAAGAATTTAGTATCGGATAAAAACGATATAAATGAAGAAGATGTTTCGTAACATTACATCCAGCGATGTGCCGTAGATTTTAAGTTTACGCCTGCATGCGTTGCCTACGTAGTTTACATTTCTACGTATACTAATTCAAATTACACTCAAAGTTAATATAAAACGGGGTTTTGAAGGAAGTGTTAGAGTTTTCTATCATGTTCTTTGGTTTCAAGCAATTCTACAGAGGAGCGTGCATGGTACTTATCACACTTTAACAATTAAAATGGAAGGTAAGTCTATCTCATTTCTAAAAGTGGCAGAAAAGCAACAAATGTAAATAAGAAGAGAAAACAAAATAAATAATGAGAACGGAAGAAAAAGGAAGGATAGAAAAGAACGGCAATGGAGGGATACATGGAAGAAAATACAGGAAGGAGAGAAAGAATGGAGGATTACGTGGAAGAAAGATAATGGGAACGGAGGACTATTTGGAAGGAATGAAATAGATGAAAAAGAGAACAAAGGGAAGATTGTGGATGGAAAGAAATGAAATAAAGAAGAGATCAGAGAACAAATTGTAGAAGGGAAGAGTCGAATGAGGGGGAACGGCAACGGAGGACCTGTAAAGAAGGACTATGTGGAATGGCAAAAAAGTGTTTTGTGAAAGGAAAGAAAGAGAGGATACATTGGAGGCGATGTTGAAAAAAAGATAATGGCAACATAGAGCTATTTGGAAAGAAATAAGGGAAAGAAGAGAATGGCAAAGAGATTACTGTGGAAGGAAAATGAAAGAGAGGAATAATGATCACGGCAGCAGAAGGTTATGTGGAATGAGGAAGAAAAAAGGAAGAGAACTGCAATGGCGGGTTACGATGAAGGAGAAAAGAAAAGTGGAGGGGAAAGAGTGGTAATTGAGGGCTCTGACAGAGAAGGGCAAAAGAGGGCTGTGTTGAAGGAAAATGGAAGAAAGAAATTAGACAAGAGAATGCAACAGTGGGTTCTGTGAAGAAACGGGGAAAAGAGAGGAAGAAAGAGAACAACACTTGTGGATGGGTTGATGAAAATACTGTAGAAGGATACGAAATGTTGAAGAAGAACGCTGCGAATAGAAGCCGTTGACTGTGAGACTTTGATGAACAGAAGAGGATGATTAGAATATAAATATTGAAAATTACCAGGATATCTCTACACCAGGAAGAACATAGACCAACATCAATGATTAAATTTGAGCTAATACTAATCACAACACTGTATATACCTTTTGTCCTTAAATATTGGCTATTATATATTTCATATGCAGACAGATCATACAAATGGATAAACCACATTGTTGTCTTCATATCTCAGTTTATAAGTGATATCATCTCAGCACCATGTCATAAGGCGTTGAGACATTCTTCTATGCCATGCTGTGATGACAGTAATGCATGGAGTTCGTGCTTACCAAAAACATGCAAAAGCCATATCAGCGCAATGAGCTTATCTACTTAATAGGCTTTAGCGGGAACAAGGAAGAAAGCTTTCCCGATTGTATCTTGTAAACTGGGGGCTTTTACGTTCCCTCTTTTCTGTGCAGGTTGCTGCACTTATCTGATTTTTAGCTTGTTGCAAGAACATTCTTCATGGATTACATGCTTCGAAAGAAAACTCGCCTATTGGATGGATAACATATCTGACAAACCAGATTGAAAGTACAGAATGTATATGGCAAAGTGTATCTTTCAACTGTTTCCTTTTCATTAAATTACATTATCTATTAATAATACTTTGGCTGTATTTCTATGCTAGTTCGCAGTTCAAATACTACATTTTTAGAATACTTTATATAAGTAAACTATAAGCTTTTTAACTAAGATTAGTTTAGATTTTTGTTTTTCCTGGATCTGCATCAACAGTGACACCTAGTGGTGAAAGGGAGAACCTTTAGTTTTAAGGCAAAATTAATCCCTGCAGCTGTTGAAGAATGAGGAACATATTTGAACCATTTAATATGATTTTCCAATATATGCTTCATCTAAGTTCATTATTTATTATGATTTGAATTGCAGAGTTGGTGTTTTATCAATAATTTGAATGTTCTATTAATCTTTTTTTACAAAAGCAGCTAGAATAACCTGTGGTGAAATCATTATTTATATTGAAAAGATACATTTTTGCATTGTGGTGGCATGTCCAGGAATTTGGTTAGGGAAGAGCTTATCACTTCTTCATTTCTAACAGTCAGTGCTATATTTATTGTCTTCATTCAGTAGGCTATATTCTTTTTTGTTTTACATTCCATGTATTCTCAGCAGTCAGATAGGCTAATTGGGCTGCCCATATCTCAATTTAAACCTACAGTCTAAAGTAGGATTGAACCAAAATGTGCATCCACCGGATATCGAACCCAAGGCCACCTGATTACTATGTGACAAAATATGATGCTATCATTTTCATTATCTGACTCGCTTCCCTTTTTATTATTATTATTAGTAGTAGTATTTTTAAAAAGCTCTTAGTGTCTGTGGCCGAGTCTGTTGAGTCCTGAATACAAAACCTGCTACCTAAGATTCTGGACTCAGTTCTCAGCCTGGGAATGAGTTTGCTCTTCATCATCAATTTCTTCTAATCAACATTCATCCTCATAATTGCAATTAACCTGATTGGTGTAATAAAGAGATATAAAATAAGCAAACTATAGAAACCAATGATGAAAGCTGGGTGGGGTTGCGATTATGATTGGATCAAACCACCTTGGGCAAGCCACTGATTATATCATAATAAATATAAGAGGTTGGAGGTTCATTCTTCTTTCAAATACAGTGTTTGTTTATTCTGTGTAGTACGTAAACTTCACATGTAATGGGCATTTATTACTTTGAATCTGAACAGTATTACATACTATCAAATTACATGCATTGCAACATATATTTGTGAATATTTACTGTGCTTCCTATGTTTCTCTCATGCTTACCCATGTTCACTGTGTAGATAAAGACGGAAAGGACCAAAAGCAGAACAAACAGGAAATACCGCAGCTTGCTGTTCCTCGGTTAAGTGTTTGTGCAGATGCGCAAAAAGTGGATCGTGCCAAATTAGCACAAACAGAGGTAAGGATTTTGCAATAATCTCTTGTGTTTCTGCAACCAACAGGCATGCAATGACAATTAAATAAACCAACTAAACAATCTATTGCCTAGTTTAGAGCATCTAGACTTAACATTGAAATGCATTTTTCCCATGGCATGGTTTGATTTGTGATGTATAAGGAGACTGTGGACATATTAAGCCATTCGATTTCCCTAACACCTCTCCCATTTCTAAGTTTTCTTACATATAATCCATTTCTTCAATCTTCTCTTCCTATCCTTATTTTTTTTACTTTCCAGTAATTTCTTTTTGCCTCTCCCTTCTTTGTATTTTTTATACATTGTCCTAACCTTCTTTCATTTCTATTTTTGTTATTTTAAAGTAGATGTCACTTAATTTTCGAAATTCACTTTTGTCACAATTGTCCCATAAAATTAAAGAGGTTGTGAACTTTGCACAATTCTTAGAATAATTCAATTCTCTAGGTCAGGGTTCAGATTAACCAGAGGGGGTGTCGGAGATTATTTCAATCCCCTTGCAACAATATTTCAGCCACATTTAACGCTTTAAAGCAAATATTTTCATTATATATTTTAATATAACTTGTTCATGATAGTTCGGAAATTCATGTATTTACAGACCACACAAATGTTAAATTATTTTAATATTGATTAAACAACAACAATAAAATGTGCCGGATCTACAGATTGGTACAAAATGAAACCATGCCTTTGACTGCTGTAATAAATTTAATTCACAATTATCGATACGGGTGATGTTCCTGGATGAACAAAAAAAATCGATCTGACAATTCGATTATCGAAGGTGGGGATGGAGCTTCCGGTTTGGGCAAGTTTCGAATGTAAACAAATGGAATAGGGGCCATTCACCGGATGTTTACATTTCTGTGCTTCCTTGGCGCGGGCGAGAACCTTACTTCCGGTTTTCAATAGAATAACATGGAATTGAAAGGTGTAAAGGCAGTGTCTTAAGAAAAGGCGACAATCATTGCGTGGCTTTTGGTTACAAAGCGAGGTTGGGAACAAATATTTTTTCTCTGGTATCTATACATAGTTTTCCTACAGATCCGACACGGAAAAATCAGTGAATTCAGGCAGTAAAGCAAAAATACTAGACACAAACACGAAGGAATAGGCTCTATAGTCGACACATCACCGGAGTAATTCAAATGAAAATACAGTGTGTCCCTAAAATAATGGTGGGGTTTTAAACAGTCATAATTTTGGAACAAAACATGGTAGAGAGATGAACGATACGTCAAAGCAAAGAGAAATTCTTCAAGTTTCTTACCTGTTCAGTAGACTTCGCTGTGTGAACCCTTAGTTGCCCTGCAGACGTCGAGACGATATTCAGCCTCTTACCATACACGGCAGAGAACATCCGGCGTAATAGACGAAACAACTTCAGTGATCCTTGCTTTCAAATGGTCCAGATTTCGAACTTGACAGGAAAACACTTTTGTTTTGACATAAACCCACAAATATAAATCCATGGGTGTAAGGTCTGGAGACCGTGGGTGCCAGGAAATCCACCCATCTCGTCCAATCCATCGCTGAGGAAATGTTGCATTAAGAAAATCCCGCACGATTGTGAAAAATATGGAGAAGCACCATCTAACTGGAAAATGGAATTCTCCGGTGTTTGGGGCACTGCATATCCTTGTAACATATCCAGAGGAAGGTGGTCGCCGTTATTGTTGTTCAGCAAAAAGAAAGGGCCAATAACTCTGTCTCGTCCAATAGCGAACCACACATTCACTTTTTCACGCTCACGCTCCATAACGGCATGTGGAGGATCACTACCCCATATACGAACATTATGCCGATGTACCCTTCCCGAAACATGAAACGTTGCTTTAGCACTGAAAATAAACTAGTTGAAAAACTCCTCATCCTGCTCTGACTAACGAGCTCGTGCAGATTGCGTGTCCTTCAAACACAACGTGCATGCGCTAGCCTCGCGCCTGTAGGTGTCAGCGCGTAAGCTTTCGCATACGTAAACTTGGAGAGTTTCTCTTTGTTTTGACGTATCGTTCATCTTTCTACCATTCTTTGTTCCAAGATTGATTGATTGAGTTGATGTTTTAAGTCCTCTTTATGCACAGTAAGGCTAATCGGGACTGGACCTACAGTTTAAAGTGGGATCCGAACCACTATGTGGGGGCCTCCCCATGGCGTAGTGGTAGCGTCATTGCCTTGTAATCAAGGGGTCCCGGGTTCGATACCCGGTGGAGGCACAAGTGGTTCGGATCCAACTTTAAACTGTAGGTCCAGTCCCGATTAGCCTTACTGTGCATAAAGTGGACTTAAAACAGCAAATCAAACCAAACCGAACCACTATGTGCCTCCACCGGGTATCGAACCCGGGACCCCTTGTTTACAAGGCAACGACGCTACTTCTGCGCCATCGGGGAGGCCCTGCTTTGTTCCAAGACTATGATTGTTTAAAACACCACCATTATTTTACGGACACACTGTATTTTACGTGTTTCGAAAATCATAATTGTGTAACGCACATGTGTTGACTATATTTAAAAATTAAAACTGTTTATAATCATCTAGAATTCCAAAAATTATAATTTAATAATTTAATGTAATCAATGTAAACTTTATTAGTAAATTATTTTCTAACTTCTAAAGTATTTTCTTGAACGACACTTGCAAAAGTTAATAAGAAAATACAATAACTGTGCATTTCAGTTTTATAACTATTGTGCTGGATATGCACTCGAATAGCATTAATAAATAAATAATAATAATAATAAATTTAAAATAAAATTTGTTTATTTCATTAGTTTAGTAATTATTTATTGTAGAACATTTATAACAGTTGTAGTTATTTTTATTTCTACTATTCTACTTTTATTACTGGCCTGTACCCTCTACAAAAATTTCTGACGACGCTCTCTCTAAGCCATATAAAATAAAAGGGGCTGTTTTTGACTACACAATGTCAAGAATTATACATTTTACTGTTGTAAAATTGAAGTATTTCAATATTTAATATTTATATAAGTTAAATTTCAACCTCAAGAAGTCTCAACACGAAACTGTTGCTAAAAGATCAACATTGTCTTGAAAAAGACTACTATTTTTCCATAAATCTTCACTCAAAGGATCCGGGAAATTGCCAATCTTTTCTAGTTACCTTTGTTTCTCTATATCACTCAAAAATTTCAAGTGATTCATTTTGTATCTGATCTTTTATAAGAAAATAAGCTCGGTGACGATCTGTATTCCACTTGTTTACATTTGAAAATTGCCAAAACCGGAAGTTCTTTCCCCGCCATCTATAATCGAATTGTCTAATCGATTATTTTTTGCTTACTCAGAAATAACCCCCATAGAGATTGTATTCGAGTTTATTTTGTTATGGGTCAGTCGACCTTTCCTCCCCCCCCCCCCCTGGAAATTGGCATCCTTTATTTCAAGTTCCAAAAAAATGCAGAAAGTTTATTTTTATTGTTAATAACAGAAAAAGTTTCTAGTTAGTTTTCGAACAGAAAAATCAATGTAAAACATGCATTAGATCGAAAAAATGAGTGAAAAATACAGGAACCAGGTTATAGTTTCATATTCTACCATTTAATCCAAAGAATAAATGGTTTCAGTTTTCAGAATTCGAAATATTATAATTTTAGATGAGGAGGTCACACAATATAAACTTATTGAGTATAACTTCTAAAGTCCTTTCTTGAACGACACTTGCAAAAGTTAATAACAAAATACAAAAACTGTGCATTTCAGTATAGCAACTATGAAATGTAAAAGTATTAATGGAAAATAGTTGTGCTGGATATTCACTCGACTTGTGGATCGAATGGCATGATAAAAATAAACAATAATAAAATTCAAATAAAATGCATTTAATTAGATATATATTATTAATGTATAATAATAATTTTAACCGTAGTAATTATTATTTATTTTACTGTTGTAATCGAAGTATTTCAGTTTTTATAATTAATGTAAGCTTCATTTCAACCTGGAGAAATATTTTCAAAAACGAAACTGTTGGTAGAAGATCAACATTACCTTGGTAAATATTAGTATTGTCCCTCATATCTGCATCCAAAGGATCCGGCGAATTGCCAATGTTTTCTAGGTACCATTGCTTCTAAAATTTCAAGTGATCGATTTTTTTAAATTTCTTTTATAAGAAAATAAGATCGGTGACGATCTGTATTCCACTTGTTTACGTTGGAAATTTCGCCAAACCGGAATTTCTTTCCCCGCCATCAATAATCGAATTGTCTGATCGATCATTTTTTGCTTACTCGGGAATAACCCCTATAAAAGATCTGATACAAAATGGATCACTAAATTTTTTTAAGTGATATAGAGAAACAAAGGTACCTCGAAAAAATTGGGAAGTTTTGAAAATTTGAAAATTGGATCTTTTGGATGCAGATACAAGGGACAATACAAATATTCCCAAGGCAATGTTGATCTTCTGCCAACAGTTTCGTTTTTGATAAGACTTCTGCAGTTTGAATGAAGCTTACATTAATTAAAAGCATTGACATACTTCGATTACAATAGTAAAGGAAATAATAATAATTATTATTATTACCACACTTGTTCTTATACACTAATAATACGTATATCCAGCACAACTATTTTTCATTAATTATTTTACATTTTATAGTTACTATACTGAAATGCACAGTTATTGTATTTTGTTCTTAACTTTTGCAAGTGTGGTTCGAGAAATAACTTTCGAAGTTAGAGAAAATACTCATAGAGTTTATACTGTGTGACCTTATCTAAAATTTTATTTTTTTGAATACTGAAAACTGTGGAACCATTTATTATTTTGATTAAATTGTAGAATATGAAAAAGAACCTGGTTAATGTAACCTGTAACACGTAAAATATTTTCATTTGATATGATGAAGTGCCGACTGCAGAGCCTACTCCCTTGTGCTTGTGTCCAATCTTTTCGCTTTACTGCCAGAATTCACGGATTTTTTCGTATCTGGTCTGTCTGAAAACTTCGCGATTAAAATTATCCGATATGGCATCTGGTGAGATTTTCCGGAACCACTCCAAGTAGGACACTTCGCTGTGTTGAAGCCGTCCAAAGCATGGTGAACATGCGAAAAAGTAACGTCTACTGTTTAGTTTTTTTCCTCTAAATCATTTTGTGGATCAGTACAAGTGAAAAGCTTACATGTGTTTTCCACTCCGTGGAATCAACAAAATTAAATTTGTAAATAAATCAGGGAAAACAGAACTGATTGACAAGATTGGCATAACTGAAATGCGGCAAGGAAATTACGAAGAACGCACGAGTCTGTTCACTTTATTTTCCGAAAGATGATTTTATTACCATGAAAGTAAATTGTTCTTTATGAATATAACATTTTTTCTTCGAAAACAATATAGTATGTATGTAATTTGGAACAGGTGCAAGTCGATGAAGTGCGAAGATGAAAATATTTCGAGAATTAATTAATGTCTGTAATCAATTTAGAAAAAAGAAATTGACATGCTAATATTGCTGTTTCATTCAGTAAGTCAATTTTCAGTGAAGACTGAAGATAGCCTCAATGAAATTGTTTTTATTATTATTATCCTGTGTTGTTATTAAACCAGCCTGCCTCTTTGGGGAAAGAACTGCAATGGCATGTTTACATTTTTCTCCTGCCCAAGCTTTGCAATACAGGTGAATTGCTTTATTTTCAAATCATTTCTGAGAGCCAGTTACAACCGAGGTGCAGATGAAACAGCACTGCTTTGGACCATTGCGTATACATTAGTTTCGTCTGCGTTTTCTGTGTTATTTTGGGCTATCATAATTAAATGCTTCGCGCTCAGCACAGCTTCACCTTCGTTATGTTCCTGGAATTCACATCGCATTCGCAATATTTAAAAATATCGCGTATTTTAAACGTCTCTTCCATACCAGGAATGACAACACGCTGCTATTACGTATGTACTACTGAATGTAAACAAAGATTTATCCTACATAGAGCGGCCATATTGGAAGCGACACTAGCACTCACCTGGTAATTTTAATCGCGAATACATAGATACCTGAGAACAATTATTTCTTCCCTTTAAACCAAAACCAACACAAAGATTGTCGCTTTTTCTTAAGACACTGCCTTTACACCTTTGAACTCTATGAAAACCGGAAGTGCAGTCCCCGCCCACGCCAAGGAAGCACACAGATGTAAATATCTGGTGAATAGCCCCTAAAATAGCCGCCTCCCGTGGCGGAGTGGTTATCGCATCGCGCTACGACGCCAAGGTCCCGGGTTCGAATCCCGACCTGGGCATGGATTTTGTGAGTGTCCATTCATCAGTTACACCATATCATCACTCATCCCCATCTTCGCGAATTAGTCCTCCTGATGGCGAAGTGGTAGCGTCGTTGCCTTGTAATCAAGGTGTCCCGGGTTCGATACCCGGTAGGGGCACATAGTGGTTCGGATCCCACTTTAAACTGTAGGTCCAGTCCCGATTAGCCTTACTGTGCATAAAGTGGAATTTAAACACCAAATCAATCAATCAATCAAAATCTTCGTAAATTAGCCAAAAATGTAGTTGTGTGCTTAATCCCGAAAAGTCTCCATCGGGAAAACAATTCCCGTCCTGATCTCTTTTCGGGATCCCGAGCAGTCAGGAAATTCAGAATGGTCATTTTAAAAAGTCGTTAATTCTCGACGTTTTCTTTATTGTAAGTTTCTGTAACTTATCGGAAATTGTTAATTTTTGTTCCAGAAATGCAAAGACAATCACTTAAAGTAAAAATGACGTGTAGAATTCGAGATTTGCACAGCTTCGGGAAACTTGGAGCATTTCCCGTCCCGACCCAAAACATTCTGTCCCGCACACTCCCACAAAAATGGCATAATATGCGAAATAGAGTAAACCAAGGGTGCGTTCCGAAAGTCTTAACAAAACGAACGAATCGAACGAAAGTAACTGGCATTTTGAACCTGGTGCAACCAGTTATTTTACAGACTTATGGGACGCTCTAGACGAAAGCGGAGGCGCGGCGTTTTGTTTATAGAAATTTTCCGCATGGCGTCCAGCGGAAGACATGTCCTTCTGGCAGAAATAAACTCTGCTGGGAATACTGTTACTCATTTTAATCACATTGTAACAAAAGTTAAGCCTCCTGGTCCGTGCGTT
The DNA here is from genome assembly GCF_977018435.1 of Lepisma saccharinum. Lineage (NCBI taxonomy): Eukaryota > Metazoa > Arthropoda > Insecta > Zygentoma > Lepismatidae > Lepisma > Lepisma saccharinum. The sequence continues at coordinate 27,380,215 of NC_139256.1, read as the reverse complement.
TGGTGAATCTCGTTCATTCACGAGACGCACGGAATGCAACTTTTGGGACAGCATAATGAACCTAACGAAACCCACGGAAGCACTTATGGGACAGCCAGTTAACATAACTCGTTAACTCGTGTGACTTTCGGAACGGGCCCCAAATCAATTTGCTTTCCAGCTTTCATCTGGCAACACTGAAACAAAACAAGCTCGTTAATCGTAATCCAAAATGGCGGCAGCAACAAAAGAGAAGACTTATTGTGAGGGTGCTAGAATACGCAAATACTTTGTCGGTAACCGTTGTTCGGAGACATTTCCGGACGAAATTTGCCAAAGAAGCACTTCACCGTCATAACATCGGAAGGTGGGTGATACAGTTTGAGGAAAGGGGATACTTGTGCAAATGAAAAAGCACATGACAACCATCTGTCAAGATCGAAGTGGTTAAAAATATTCGGTGCCCACATTGAATGTCCAATAGAAACGTGTAGGATAAGGATGTAGAATCGACCCTTCTTAATAAGAAATATGTTGATACATCGTTGGAAGGGGTATGAATCAAGGATTCCAGAAATGTAAAATTTAAGGTTGAAAGTGGAAAAAAAAGTAGTATTAATTGCCCCCCGATTCCGGGCTCCGCCCCTGGGTGATTTTACCTACCGCTACCGCGGCCCCGCCTTTTTCTATAGAGTCCCATTGAATGAAAACATGATTTAAAAGAAAAGTTGAATCCTAGTGGGAATTCGAATATATATTCCCGTTGAAAATCAAAATTCAACCTTGCAATAATGTGTGTTTACAACATGGATTAGGTTCAAGGAAACCAGCTATGGCAAGTAATGTAGTAGTATTTTTATTATTATTTCATAGAAATGTAACTTCAAATTGAGAAATGCACAGTGGCAATTCGAAGTGTTAAATACGTATTGTTAGCACATAATATTTATTTTTACTTTCAAACGGTAAAACACAAGGGTCGATTGTGCAGTCTAGCCACGTGGAGATTGTATACCAAGTAACTTGATTAGTTGCTTTTACATATTATATCCATAATTGTGAATTATATGCATTATAGCAGTCACAGGTGTTGTATCTTTTTGTACCATTCACTTTGAATTACTCTGTACTTGTGGAAGGATATGGCAAAAGCTTTTGCTGTTACTAATTTTCTCTTCAGTGTGTCTCATCAAATACAGATGAAAGTTTTGAGAGCTGTTTATAGAGAAACAACAATTGAGCTGGGAATGGTGGGCCAATATCTGTTTCATAATATTTCTATAATTGCTCTGGTTTAGCTTTCTGTTCGTTGAATGTTGGGTTGGGCTTTTGCTGTTACTAATTTTCTCTTCAGTGTGTCGCATCAAATACAGATGAAAGTTTTGAGAGCTGTTTATAGAGAAACAACAATTGAGGTGGGAATGGTGGGCCAATATCTGTTTCATAATATTTCTATAATTGCTCTGGTTTAGCTTTCTGTTTGTCTAACGTTGGGTTGGGCAAGCAAATCAGATTTGATAGGCCCCCAAAGTAAATAGTAATTCGGCAATGGTTCGCAATTATTTTGCAATTTCTAGATCCTGATACTACCATGACACAAAATTTTTGTGGGGCTAGCGTCAATGGTTCACAATTATTTTGCAATTTCTAGACGTTTCCGACAAATTTTAACTTCAGATTCGTCATTAGCAGGCTTCAATTAGTATATGTCAAATATGAAGAAAATCGGAGAGGGGCCCGGTCATCTTAAGTCATACCGAAAAAAATTATAAAACAATCGTAACCGTTACCCTTAAATAATGTTTGTATAGAACAGTCTCAAGTAGTAGCCCACACCACAGAGCTAGGGAAAAGAACTAGCGATAAGGAAGAAATTAACATTTAGTTTGTGGTATAGAACATTTAACGGAAGTTATGAGCCGAAAACTACTGCATGTTAGCCAACTTAAAATGAACAAGAAATCATTTCTTCTTACAATATTTAGGTGGTCTTTCCTTCTCTGCTCTGTGGTGCTGGCCAAATTGCTATGTCTATTTCTTTACACACACATATTTCAGTATGTGAAGGGCATGGCAATGCCCCTAGAGCCCGCCAGCACTGCGGGCTTTGGCGATTTATAGATCCGGCACTGAGAAATAAAGATTACATTTTCTGTAGCTAACAAAATTATTAACATAGTATTGCAAAATTCAATAACAATTCGTGGAGACTTTAGTAAAGATATCTTTGTGAAGAAATAAATGCATAGTTCTATGTTAGTTTAATGTTTTCTTCCTGTTATTGTTATTAATAATTGTAGAAGATATTTGTTTTAGTAACTTTGTTTGTGAAGATTTACTATGAGCTGGCAACTGTGACTAGACAGTAGTCTGTTTTTTCTTCTTCTGCAAGATGCTGTGACATATGTACATTTATACAAGGTTATTAGAAGTATAGGTTGGGCCAATCCGTTGTTTACTCGTGATGACGAAACGACGGTAAGAAGTGAATTTATCAATGAAATGAATTCCAAATCTATGCGCTAGTGTTGCACTATGCAGATAGGAAAACCATACCAGAAACTGAACACACGAAATCGAGTACACAAATGAGCATTTCCACCCATTTACATTTTGTGGCTTTAGACAAATTGAAAATAAATATCGATAGGTACTTATTGTTATGCGGGACAGAATATTATTGATCGGAACGGATTTTTTTTTTTAAATCCCGTCATTCGGGACGGGAAATTTCTGAAATTTTCCGACGCTCTGGAAATTTCAAATTCTACACGTCATTTTCACCTTAAGTGATTATCTTTGTATTTCTGGAATGAAAAGTAACAATTTCCAATAAGTTCCAGGCACTTGCAATGTAGAAAAGAATTAATACCGTTTTGAAATGACCATTCGGTATTTCCCGACTGCTCGGGATCCAGAAAAGTAGGGAAGTAATTTGCTTAAGTCGGGATCGGGACAGAATTTTTCTTTCCGATCCCGGTCCTCACTTTTCTAGATAACGCACACCACTTGTTATTATTATTTATTACAAGATACATCTTTCAAGTACGTTGAACATAATGTACTGTGTATACCAGAAAAGAAAAGTTCAAATGAGCATTTATGTACGCTATATTTACACTAGGCTATGCACTTGTATGTTTTTCTTCAGTGCACAACATGTTTCCTCGAATATATCAAAGTCTGCCTAACATGAAATGTAATAGTGTAGAACTTTACTTTCACGCAAACTTGGCATAAAGTAATATTTCATTCTCACAGGCAGTGGCGTGCCCAAGGGGGAGTTGGTGGGGGTTATAACCCTTCCCGTTGGCCCAGTATTCCTAAAAAGAAAGAACGTCAAATGTAGGAAAAGATGGCAAAATGAGGGATGACTACCAAAAATAGTGTACGTAACCCCTCCCTTTCGAAAATCCTGGGAACGCCACTGCAGTCTCGGGTCAACATGCAAGGGCAGATTTTTTCCACCTTTCGATGTGTAGTCTTTAATTTCTGCAGTAGAAACCAAGTGTGGCTTCTTACCTATGTGTAAAATGATTAATACAACTTTCGTGTCGGTATTTTATAAGCACAACATATACACGAAGTTTTGTTCAAAGCTAAGTTGCGTTACTGCGAAGCCGTAATTAGATTTTGATCAGCTGTAGGAGTTTAGCTTAATGGTTTAATTTTTGCTTTGTAACTTGGCCATAAAGCAGAATTGAGTTGCAGAAGTATTGTATTTTTTAATATCGCTTATACGTTCTATGAAATAAATGTTAATGTGTCTGTAATGGTCTTACATAGTAGTATACATTTTTAAGAATACTTCAGTGAATTGAACACGTTGCCACAAATATTTAAAATAGTATTACTAATTTGTATAATACATTTTAAACTGCTGCTCTATAGAATCCTTGAAAATGTCACCAGTATTTTTTTCATACAATCAAAAGAACATCACGTTATGAATCTCCTGCATGTGATTGCAGAGTAATCAAACAAACGCCAAATTATCTATTCTTCCATTGCACGTTAAGGAACAAACACAGACACGCCCTTTTTTAACAGACTACACAGAGCCAAGATACCATTTCCTGTATCATACACTCCCTGTTATCGTCTCCCCACCCCCTCGTACAATGTGGATACTATATAGTTTTGCCCGCCAGATTGGTATTTAATTTTAAAATTTGTGTGTATATGCAAGTTTGTGATCAGTGTTACAGGTCAGTGAAGTGAAGTATAGTATTGCGATATCTATATGACCACAGCTACTACTACGAATTGAATTCTATGGTACTCCTCCACAATTCCCAGTGTTGTACACCTTCTTGACCAAGACTGCCACATACCCGGCGGTGAGGGTCACGAAGGAGAAGAATTACAAACGCTGTCTTGACTTTTTTATATTGTTTAATCAGCACAACTTTGTTGAGATGTCAAATGGGAGAGGTCTATGATGCGCTCCTTCAAATAATTGGCGACAATAAAATTGTCCAAATGGTCGCACATGAGGCTCGGTGTATTGCAAACTAGTTGTGTGGCTTTACATTTCTTTGCTCACTAGTTATATGGTACGTATGACTTCTTATTCCACGTAATGTAATGAGTAAATGCCTTCAAAATATTAATTACGATGTGTTTGATGATTTCTTGCAAGCATATCGGCGTTTTGAAAAAAGCAGGAGTGATGAAAATTTCAAAGTTTCTTAGACGCCACTTGGCAGCCTGGTAGGACTTCCCTCCCTCCACTCGTGGAGGCGGTGGGGGGGGGGGCGACCTTTGAGTCCAGGTTGATGAGAAAGAATTGGCATCGAATTTAGATATAGATGATCCAAAGATAGGCAACACTGTACAGGGCCGAAATCGAAAGGAGAAGCAGTTTCAGTATGATGAAACTGTTGAAGATCCACTAAAGCGGTACAAAGTTGATATTTATTACCAGGCCGTAGACGATTATTTTAGCTCTAAGAGAAAGATTTGAGCAGCTTAAACATCACAGTGAATTTTCCATTTCTTTTATGATATTAGTAAGCTTAAAGACATGCAATCTTATCTTTATTTGAAAATTGTAGAAAACTGCCGGAATGTTAACACATGAAAGCTACTGAATTAAAAGATGAACGAAAAGCGTTTTTGGCTATAAGAAAACAATTACACGAAAGGAGATCTTAAACTGATAAAGAGTCATGATTTTGCACCTAATGTGAGTGTAGAACTTCGGATTTATTAACTTTGTCGGTAAACGTGGAAAGTGGCGAACAAAGTTCTTCTTGGAAATTAAGGCTAATAAAAATACTATCTCCTATCAATCATGTCTGAAATACCCTTGTTTTTATTTTATGCAAGATAGCTTTATACGAAGAAGAATACTAAATGCAAAGGTAAAGTTCCCTGTGCACATAGCACCATGTCATGAAGGCACGTTTAGGGGATGTGGGAGTAGGCCCACACACATTCTCGATCTCAGCCATTTTAGAGGTGATGTGATCAGCACCACTCTCTGGCCGTCTTTACCTCCCAGGGTTGCCCCCATGGTACGCCCATTCATTTGAGGCTGGGTGAACCCCAGAGCCGCTTTATGGAAAGAATTAAGACCTTAGATCACCCTAACTAACTAACTAACTCCCTAGCCTTCTTAAACCCGAAGGTTCATGGCTGCAGCAACACAGCCCTTCCATCTTTCCCTATCTTGAGCAAGTTCTATATACTCTTTTCCATCTCTACCGATTTCCCTTAGGTCCATCTCAACGTTGTCCCTCCATCTTCGTCTTGGCCTTCCTGCAGGTCTCTTACCATCAGGTTTCCCAACAAGAATCCTGTAAACTCCTCTTTCCTCTCCCATTCGTGCCACATGGCCTGCCCACCTAAGTCTTCTTGATTTAATTATTCTAATAATATCTGGACATGAATACAAATTATGTAGTTCTAAATTATGTAACCTTCTCCACTCACCTGTTTCTTCATCCCTTTTAGGTCCAAAGATTTTCCTAAGGATCTTATTTTCAAATACTCTCAATTTATGTTCCTCTTTCAATGTAAGGGACCAAGTTTCACATCCATATAATACTACAGGCAAAATTACTGTTTTGTATATTTTAACTTTTAGTTTCGTAGATATTAAACGAGAAGACAAAAGTTTATGAAGAGAGAAGTAACATGCATTTCCTGAATTAAGCCTACTTTTTATTTCCTCTTTAATATAATTTTCATTTGTTAATATTACTCCTAAGTATTTGAATTTGGTAACTGGTTCAAACGAGTTGTTATCAATAATTAGATTTTGATTATTACCTAACACTTGGTTTCGGCCTGTAAGCATATATTTAGTTTTCTCTTTGTTAACTTCCAAACCTATCTCTTTAGCAGTTTTGAAAAATATTTTAGCATTATTCTTAATTGTAATCACATCATCCCCTAGTAAGTCTACATCATCTGCATATCTTAGATCACCCACATTTTAAAAATCCAATCATGTATCACAGACCTACAACGTTAAACATATAAAGTCAAGCCTTCATTTCTTTCCTATGTTACATTTAAGATACATTTAAAAGAAAGAGAGAGTTTTCATAAAGTATAATAATAAGTCTAATATAAAATTAGTGTTTAACTGTGGTCGAGCGAGATATCCTTTTTTGGTTAATAGTATAATAAAATTATTTATTTTATAGTTTGATGTTATACTTAGGAATATATTAATTTTCAATTTACCGTTGCTACGTAATGACGGGAGGGGGGGTGGGTTCGAGAGGGAGAGGCATCTGCCGCCACCTCCCAGGTCCGCAAAATTACTAGCGCCGGCCCTGGTGTACACTGTATGTAACACACCTTATTACTGACTTCCTTGACCCTGAATGTACAGGGTCAAGGAAAACAAAGAAATGAGCATAATTTTCTCTGCGGAGAAGATATTGAACCTAAACCAAAAAGAACACAAATAATAAACTCGACAATGTAAATTGTTGAGATTTAGTAAATCATTTAATGAAGTGACTAATCACAAAGGACATAATCAGCTCAGATCCTATTACTTCTTCATGGTATGTGACGTAAAGTTCCCGCCCAACCGTTTGACGGCGTTAGTGGCTATCACATCTCCTTTTCCACAGCCTGTAATACACATCCTCATCTAGACATTGTTTTTGTTCTGGTGTTTAATATCTGCATACTGAAACACTGTCGTTTTGTCATTTCACGTGACTTTACATTGAAGTGATGGATTCACTTGGCTGGTCACACGTCATCGCAAGCAAAAACTTCAACCGTTACCATGGTTTTGGGCCAGGGCTGCATTTATATATTGGACAAGTAATGCCAAATCTGCTCTTTTTCATGCATGCATACCTTTCTTGTTATTACTGTTTTGTTCTACTGTATGAAATGTTCGTTACTTTGTTAATAAATAATTCAACAATGGTTATGGGCTCAGACACCTAATGCGAACTGTACGAAAAAGTGAAGATACAGACTTGCAAAGTACTGGTGATGATTCAAGATGTTGGGTGATAAGTCTTCCACCATATGCAAATTAAATGGAATGAATTATACATCATGGAGCTACCAAATGAAGATGGTGTTAATGGAAAACGATCTATGGACAATCGTGGATCTAGAGGGAAGTTCGCCTGATGTGGAAAATGATGCAGAGGAAGAATGCAAGTTACAAACGTGACAAGGTAAGGCATTGGCAAAAATTGCACTTGCAATTTGTGATGAACAGCAAATGCACATAAGACACTTGTGTACTGCGAAAGAAGTGTGGGAAGAACTACAAAGGTTGTATGCACCACGTGCAAGTTTCACATCATGCAATTGCAAAGAAAGTTACACTCACGAAGGTTGCGTGACTGAAAATATGGAAATTGATTTGGGAAAAAATAACTGAAACTGTGACAGAATTGTGCAGTGTTGGTGATAAAATTGAAGATGGAGATTTAGCTATGACAATTTTGTGTGGTTTGTCCGACGACTGAGATACAGTGGTCTCAGCCCTATTTAATCTACCCGAAAGTGAATTTTCATGTGCCACAGTGAAGAATTTGTGGCATTGGTGTTTTATGCATGTAGGGAAACATCAAATTCTAAAAATGGCAAAGTCAAAGACTGTGTTAGGTCTTAATTGTAAATTAGATAAGCCAATGCCATGTAATAGTTGCCTAACAGGGAAGTCAACTAGGCAACCATTTATGAGTAGTTATGACACAAAAAGGGAAATGTCAATACGCATTTCAATCTCATGGGACTTTTGGATGTGAAAATTTTAGTTGGCGCTTGATATGTATTAAGCATAATAGATGATGCAAGTAGGTATACATATGTGTATTTTTTTTAAATCCAAAGATGATGTATTTAGGACATTTAAGAATTGGAAAGTGGAAGTTGAAAATCAAAGAGAAAAAAGTTTGAAGAGAATATGAACTGATAATGGGTTGGAGTTCTGTTCGAAGAAATGGGATGACTTTTGTAGGGAACATGGAATAATATATGAAAGAGCAATGGTATATGCACCAGAACAAATTGGGCGGCTGAACTTATGAATCATGTGAGAAGTGCTTTCCGTGACAGTAACATATGAAGGACACTTTGGGCTGAACTAACATACACAGCAGCTTACATTAGAAACCGTACAACAAATAGTCATAATGAAGCAAAAACTCCATATTAACTGTGGACTGGGAAATCCCCTAGTGTGAGACATCTCAAACCCATTGGATGTGAAGTTTTTCTGCACACATCTAGAAAAAAGCATACTTCATAATTAAGTTCAAGAGCTGAACAGGGTATACTGGTCGAGTACGCAATTCATGGGCGAGGATACCGAATTTGGATGCCAAGAGAAAATCGAATTATTGAGTTGAGAGATTGTGTATTCAAAGAAGATGGTAACAAAGTTGAAGAGCATGACAATTCCCAAGACAAAGGAAATTTTAACAAAGAAGTAATATTCTTCAACGAAGATGACCAATCAGAATCTGAATATAACTTGGAAAATATGTCCCAAAAGCATCATATGACACTCAGTCCAAGATGAGTACATTGAAGACTCCAATGTTTGAAGAGTCAATGAATGGTAATGAAGCAGGACATTGGGTTGAAGCCATGCAAGAAGAGATAGAATCACTAAAAGAACATGATGTTTGGGAATTGGCAGAATTACCACATGGAGTCACACCTGTTGATTGTAAATAGGTATTTAAGAAAAATAAAAATGAGAAAGTGCAGTTCAAAGCACGACTAGTAGCTAAAGGTTTCACACAGAAAAAGGGCATAGATTATAATGATGTTTATGCTACTGTACCAAGTTTTGACACATCTAGATTACTCACTGCAATTGCTGTCAAAAAATGATGGATACTAAACCAATATGTGAAGAATGCTTACCTACATAGTGAACTGAAGGAGACTATATATATGAAGCAACCAGGAGGTTATGTAAAAAGGGGACAGGAAAGACTGTATTGAAGACTGAAAAAGTCTATATATGACTTAAAGCAAAGTGGAAGATGTTGGAATGAATATTTGGATGAGACACTAACAAAGAAAGGGTTTATTAGAAACAAAGTTGACTCAAAAAAGGGAAGATTGATACTAATAGTATATGTTGATGACATACTAGCCATATCACAAAATGAAACAGCAAGACAGTGTCTGAAGACATGTTTGGAATCATGTTTCAAAGTGATATATATGGGATTAGCATCACATTTGCTAGGGGTGAAATTCAATTATCTAGATACCGGTGGGATAACATTATCACAGCAAGCTTATGTTGATCAGCTGGTGAAAATATTTGAATTACAAGAAGCCAAAGGATGTTCATACACCAATGGAAGGTTGACCTGAATTTTCATATGAAGACTGACAAGAAATTGATGTCCCTTATCAAGAGCTTATCGGTGGGCTATTTTATTTATCTCAAAGGACCAGATCAGATATAGCATTTCCCATTGGTAAACTAGCACAATATTGTTCCAAATATAATAGAAAACATTGGAAGGCAGCCAAGAGAGTTCTTTGATATGTGAAAACTACCAAACATTATGGCATTACATATCAACCTGCAGGAAAACCAATGCTGGCATACTGCAATGCTGACTGGGCAAACTGTGAAGAGGATTGCAAGAGCATCACTGGTTACTTAATCATTATTGGAAAAGCATGAAGCAAATGACAATTACATGAAGTACCATGGAAACTGAATATGTAGCATTAGCATCTTGTACACGTGAAATCACTTGGATGAAGCAAGTGCTGAATTCATTTAAATTACAAGATGCAGATGTGGAACCAACAGTGATCAGAAGTGACAGTCAAGCAGCCATTGCACATATTAAGCACTTTGTGGATAAGTCAAGAACCAAGCACATTGCAATAAAACATCACTTCATAAGAGAAAGTAATGGAAGCAGTTGTGGAAGTGCAATTTGTATCGAGTGAAAATAATCCAGCAGACTTATTTACCAATCACTATGTTGTAATATGCATGAGAAAGAGTATTATTCATAATGCTGTTTAAAAGAAAATGGTGCTAAATGATATTAGATGTTTGTAAGATATCATTTTGAGAGGGGGATTGTAGAAGATACTTGTTTTAGTAACTTTGTTTGTGAAGATTTAGTATGAGCTGGCAACTGTGGCCAGGCAGTAGTCTGTTGTTTTTTTTCTGCAAGATGCTGTGACTTATGTACATTTAATTTATATATCGAGCAAGTAATGCCAAATCTGCTGTTCTTCATGCATGCATAGCTTTCTTATTATTATTATTTTGTTCTACTGTTTGAAATGTTTGTTACTTTAATAAATAATTCAACAATGATAATAAAGGAAATTTGTCATTTTCTATGCTCTTTGGATACTTGAACTCTTGAAAAAATATTGACCAGCATTCATGGCTCGAAATGGAAATTTCATGTATTGGAATGCTTTACTTCTGTTAACATGGTGTTGCCTTCTTTTTTTTTGTTTCTTGGAGATTAACGACCAATGACATGACGTTCTGTGTTACAATTAATAATAGTTAATGTTAAAATATTTACATCAGAAATATAAAGTGCATGCTGCATGAAAGATTTGAGTTTGATTTAGGATGCCCTGCACACCTTTTAATACACAGTGTCATTACAAATGATCTTTCAGATTAAAAACTTGAATAACTCACGTTTAATAACATTCAAATACATGAAAGTTGTATCAATGTTAAGGGAAACTCAAAAAGTTTCAGTGGTTGGTACAATTTTCCCGTAGTTATTGATTTTGTCGCTAGGTGCGATAGGAGAGAAAATAGCTGCCAACGAAGACAGGAAGGCTTTTTGTGTGTGGATTTTCACGTCTGCCAGTCTGTTATCACTGTGCAACGTAATTTTAGAAGAAAGTTTGGTGAAGATGCACCCCGTGGGTCCAGTATCCGTAAGTGGTATTCTGACTTTAAAGCAAAGGGGTGCATCTGCAAGCGAAAGTCAACCGGCCATCCACCAGTAAGCGAGGCAACTGTGGAGCGTGTGAGAGAGAGTTTCGTACAAAGTCCACAGAAATCCACCACCACAGCCAGCAGAGAATTAGACATCCCGCAACCAACTGTGTAAGATTTTACGCAAACGTTTGCGGTTCCATCCTTACCGTCTGCAATTGTTGCAGGCCCTGAAACCAGACGACAAAGCCAAGCGAATGTCTTTCTGCAAGGACATGAAAATCGAAATGGAAACTGATGGTTTCACGGAATCATTGGTGTTCAGTGATGAAGCCACCTTCCACCTGTCTGGCAAAGTGCACAAAATTAATGTCAGGATCTGCGGTCCTGAAACTCCTAGAGGTTATGTGGAGCATGTATGTGACTCCCCCAAGCTGAATGTTCGTTGAGCTATCAGCCATGAAAAGGTGTATGGCCCTTTCATTTTCGACGAGAACACAATCACGTGGATTTCGTACCTACAAATGTTATGGACATGGCTTCTTCTACAACTGGAACAGGATATTGAAGGTTTAATTTTTCAACAGGATGGGGCACCACCCCATTTCCACTTAGATGTCAGACGTGAACTGAATAGGCGACAACCAAAGAGATGGATTGGGCGTGCTGTCCATGACGATAGTGAACGTTTGTGTTGGACTCCACGTTCCCCCGACCTTACACCCTGTGACTTTTTTCTCTGGAATTTTGTCAAACAACAAATGTATCAGCCACCTTTACCACCTACTATCCAGGATCTTCATGTTTGCATCACAGAGGTCATTGCAATAGTGGATTGTCCAATGTTACAACGTGTATGGCAGGAATTGGACTATAGGCTCGATGTGTGTCACATGACACAGGGAGCTCACATTGAGCACATATAATGTGATCCGAATGTAATACAAAACTTTTTGAGTTTCCCTTTCCAGTGATACCACTTTCATGTATCTGAGTGTTATTAAACATGAGTTAATCAAGTTTGTAATCTAAAAGATCATTTGTAATAACCCTGAATTATGTTAATCAGGAAGAATATATAAGATGAAAGTGAAAGAATAAAAGAGATCCTGAATTTGTGTAAAGATCTTGTGCAGGAGGATACTTTTGTCAGAACAATCAAATCCACAAGACACGACAAATAATAATAATCAACAATTAAAAAGTAACAACAAGAGCCAGGAGGCACAAGAAGACAAAGTACCCTTGATCCTCTGTAACCCTTAGAGAAAGTGAAATATCTTACATGGTTTATGAAGATGCGCTAGGATGCCAGGGGTCCCAGGTTCAAATCCCAGCATGGGCATGGATGTTTGTGAGAATGTATTCATCATGTCATCACTCATCCCCATCTTCGCAAATTAGCCAAAATTGGCACAAATAGCGAAGTAAAATAAAGCCAATTAATCAATGATTTATGAAGATTTTTTTTTGTTTATGAACATTTTCAGTTGATTTTAGCTTGCGGAAATGTGTTATTGTGAAGTACATCTTAGTGTGTTATTTACTGTGAAGCAGATCAGTTCAAAGGCTTCGCGCAAGTGAATATAACACCCAAAACAACATTTCACATCAGCAGCTATAATTATATGTTTTTAGGATTACTAGGTTTGGTATTGATAGTTATTTTTGGTGTGTTCTTTCACTATTTTAGTGTGCATAAAAACGGTGAACGTACTCTGAAATTGAAGGTTTTACTAAAGCGGCCCATACTTTGGGGTGAAATATCCGTTATTTGTTCTTAAAGGTTCGCATAACCACTTTTTGTAGATGCAAAATAATCTAAGTTATTTTTAGTGGTTTTTATTTTATCTGCAACCTTTCATTCTGGTTTCCCAGAACTTTTTCAAGCTACAACAACACAACCTAATTGTATATAGTTGGCTAATTACTCTACACTTCTAAGGAATAATAACTTAGTGTCCTTATTTCCTCCTAGGCAAACTGGTTTTTCCACCTTGCAGGTGTCATAGCTGGCTGTTTCTCCCCTTCTTCTCCTTCTGGTGGCACTGATCTTCCATTTTTGTGCAGAAAATTGAAGGTTGCTCTGGATACTTAACAAACTTGCTTTCCACATTATTTTTTATTAGTTCCACCCATTTCATTCCAATTTCTACTTCGTTTTTGTTCATTTTCTCTCACCTGTTTATGCATATGTGCTTTGTCTCTGCCATTTTCTCTCTTCTCCTTCATTTGTACTTTCCTGTGCCCGTATGTCAACATATGCTCACTCAATGCTGTTCTTGGATCTTCCTCTTTAATATCTCTATGTTCTTTATTTCTCTCATTGATGCTTCTCCCTGTCTCTCCTTGCTTGTACATCCAGCACATTCTACTTCATACACCCCTACCATTGCCAATTCATCACTCTCATTTTCTCCTTTGTATTCATTGAAACATTTCTCGATGCTCTTTGGTGGCTTGAAGGCTGCTCTCAGGTCATACTTTGCATAGATGTTTCTTTTTCTCTATCTTTCTTCTGAATGGCACACTCACTCTTCTCTTCCTGTGCATTCCTGTTAATTATTTTGCATCCGTTATTTGCATTTTCCTAACGCTTGAACCAATTTTATATTTAGTAAAACATTAAAATCTGTAGATTAAAAAGAAATTCAACATAATTCTCAGGTTTGTACAGTGAGTCAACAGCCCCGACAAAGGCAATGTAGACACAATCTTACTCTGCTAAGCCTCATTTTGGCAACAACTTATGTAGTGAAATAAGGAAAGAATTAAATGAACCAGAATGGTTTGTTGCCATTTCTGATGAGAGGAAACTGGAAGGTTTCAAGTATTCACAAACCGGAACGTCATTCTGGTCCATTTCAAGCCCTGCCAATATCAGTAATTAAATCTGAACCAATGCCTTCTTATATGGATACAATCGGTATTTGCTATTACAGGTGCAGTGTGGTTACTCACCGGGAATTATGCGTAAATTCTCCGTAGACGTGAAAAATGGCAACTTTTATTAATCCCAATTCTATTGAATTTATACATATTCATTAATGCCCTTAGGCAAGGCTTTGACAGTTTAGCTTTTATTTTTATCGAGGAAGGAAAAGAAAGGAAAGCTGCGTGGAAAATAAAACTGAATTCTGTCAATCCGTTTGCTTTGTTAGTGTCCTTTTCAGAACAATCTATGACAGACTGAAGATTATTGCAAGGTATCTTGAAAGTTGATTAGGTAAATTTCCAGTTTGAAATTCTTATACAGTTATCAATTTTTTGTAGATTGGTATATCCCGCAACATTTGTGACTTGTGTTTGCAGATTTATTTCGAGTCTGAGTATGTGAAAAGGCAAATGTAAACTCTGCACCTTAATTTATATACCCAGGTGTATATATACCCTTTAATTGAATTAAATTAGATTTTTTTATAAATTGGAATCATGCAGTTCTTATCTTAAGAATCATGTTCTTATACCCTTGAATTTTTGGAAAGTTCATCTTGAAAACTGGGAATTATACTTGAATTTTGTCAAGATCCCAGAGTAGCCACCCTGAGGTGTCAGGAGTGACACTTATATCTTCCTGGTTTCTAAGAATGATGAGCAATATTTGCAATTAATAACGTGAGTACATATAATGTTGTAAATTGTCAAATGCATGGTTCTCATTGAAATATCTCCTTTTTATTCCGCAGTTTACCATCATAGAATTTGATCCAGAGACGTTTAGGATATTGTTAGATTACTTGCACACTGGTTCCTGTCCACTCACCTGTTCAAATATACCAGGTCTTATTTGTGCAGCTGAGCATTATGATCTTCCCGAATTATTGCAAGCTTGCTTCCATCATGCCAAACAGTTCCTCAGGATAGAAGTCGTAAGTAATGCTGACACTGCAAGTATTCATCTGTACACCCAACAGCAAAAGAAATAGTAGGTGAATTGTCCATCACCATTCTCATTCGGTCTGTACTTCACAATGTGATGATCATGAATTGAAGTAAATATGGCAACATAGCATAGGAAAATATGTGCTCTGCATCAACAGAATTCCATTCCTTAAAACAACACAGCATGTAGAATGCAAATACTGATTGACAATTTGCCTATTATATTACTTTTGCCATTGACTATGGCTTTTTTTTTTGCAGGGAAACTGTTAACCAAAACAAGCTCTCCTCATGCTTCAACATGAGGCAACAATATGTACATGAAATATACTACGAGGGTCTATCAAAAAATAATGGAACTAGTAGCATTAAGACTATTGGCTCTCTTATTGAATTCCAATTACAAACTTTTTCTTGGAGGACATTGAAGCTCTTCTTTGACAGTCATTTTAGCCTGAAAGAACATTGTCCAGCTTGCTGTCTGATTGTAAATTGCATTCACAAAACTCTTTTTTCACGTGCCTTCTCAGTGATCTTTTCATAACACCAAAGTAGTACTACGCAGTAAGTGTACTTTTTATGAACCACATGATTATAAATAATTGACAAACAAAACCTAATTGCCATGTGCAGCTGTAGCTTCAAATCCATGCTGGGTACTTTAGAAACAGATCATAAATGAATGGCTGTCTCTCACAAAGTAAACAGTTCCAAAACAGATGCTATACTCACAACTTCATTCAAGGTCTGCAACAATTGGCAGACGGTAGCACACACACATTTAAACTGAACAAAATCAGTCCCCTATTTTTATTTACACTCTTGTAAGTGTTGGGCATATCTCTCAGCGCCAGATAGATACAACTACTCTTGCATAGACAGCTATTTCTCAGAACACACAAAAAATATATGTAGCTATCCCATTTAATTTCAAAAGTTCAGTACACCCATGAAGTGTATGCTATCTATTAAAATGCAATAGGTACTGTGCAAAAAGCCTAGAAAATTGTTCTTATGTATGTTACAAGAGAAAAATCAAAAGATATGTGTTTATTAACTAAATTTGTTTTACAATGAGATGGTTATGCACTGAAAAATGTGTTCTAATGCAGAAAAACTGGCAGCAAACAATGTTTTAACATATTCAGTGTGTAATCCTTTAAATGCACTAATGCACCATGCAATGGAACCTTACATTTTACATTCTTGAATTTTACATTTCATGTATTTTAAGTAGTCCTAATACTGATACCAATGTTGACATGCTTACCCAATCCAACTGATGCCAATACTTGGATATTGAAATAATATAAAATAGTTTAAAATATTTAAAACTTTAGAAATATAATTGAGACTATACCACTACAATTTACTAGTTTCTTTAAAGTATTCCTGACTTCACATGAGATAAATCCATTATTTTTTGCCTGCAGTGCTGTTGGCCAAATAATGAAAATTATGGAATTTGCAAAGTTTCCAGCCCAAACTCCAAAGTAATGGTCGATATCAATAATTACTTTTGATCCAATACTTTGAGCCATAGATAACGAGAGATCAGCTCAGTTGTGATTTTGTTTTTACATCTTGGACACACTGTATCTTGATAGAATATAAACATTGCTATAGTTAAAAAAAAACATAGCAGTCTAGGATGAATCTCAAGACATGGCATAGATAATTGTATTTGATCTTTTATTCACGTCACCACCATTTTTGCCACGGTTCTGCTGAAAAACAGAACACCACCACATATCTGTTTACTGTGATTGCCCATATGAGACCAATGGGGCAGTCTATTTTTGTGGTTGGATAGTCCACAAAATCAATGTCAGAATCAAATGGTTTGAACCAGGGTTGATAAAAATCATATAGAATTTATAGAATGGCTTTTTCAAGTAAACGTCCCTGTTTGAACAGTTTGATTAAAGCAAATAAAAATTTATATGTAAATATACATTTTTCTGTTTCTGATACTGTGTATATCAACCTACTATAGAAATGTTTGTTGAGTGTGCTATGCTAATGAAACAATATTAATTGCAGTAACTTTTCTTCCAGTGAAAATAAAACATTCCGAATGTACTCTATAATTACAACTTAAAATATTCTTATAATCTTTGTACCTGAATTTGGCAATTTTTTAAATGATAATTTGCAAAATATCAGCTGCCATGTATATTCACAGTTTAATGACATTGACACTATTTAAGGTTTAACATGATTAGTATTTTGTGTAATTTTCTACACGCAATGTTTGATATTTTTGCAACAAGAATTATTGAATTTAAAATCAAGAGAAATTTAAGTGTGCTTATACTTTACATATTATATTTCCTTTCGTATGCCCTTCACCCCATCAGTACATATATATATTTTGTTTTCTTTCTAGAGCCTAATAAATGCCATTAAATGTTACGAAATTAATGTACTTTCACTAAAAGTGATTTTGATACCTACAAAATCCTTATTCCATGAATTATTGATTTAAAGTGTTTTAAATCGGTGATTTTATTTTTTAAAAAAGTCACCTCATTTTTAAATCAATTCACATTGGTTTGAACACAGCTTTTCTTCCTTCACATGCATGCATGTAACTATAATTTTCAACATTATCATAATGTCTCAATAGACTCTATCAAAGTGATTAATGATGTCAGAAGTCTTGAGAATTTAATATGTATCTGCTTTTACAATCTTGTATTTAATAAGTATATTTCACCAAGCTTTATAATATACTGCTAGACAAAAAAAAACCGGACACCTTAATATTTGACATCTGAATTGCAATTACTTATGAATTACGCTCTCAGTTAAGTATTGAACAATATTTATTTCACTTTCGCTGGCTTTTTAAAGTATATACCATAGAATAATTATATCAGCTTTAACATGCACAATAATTTCTGCAACATTTAGTTAGCCTTCGAATCAGAATGTATGCGTTATTACATAAAATGCAAGTGTCGTTTTTTTTTTTCCAGCAGTGTATTTAGATTGATTCATAGATCAAATTGTTTTATTTTCACTTTTTGTGAGTGTTCTTTCATTCATTTCATCTCATCATCACTCATCTTCATTGATGCAATTAGCTAAAAGTGACAAAAGTACCCAATATAATGAAAATGCTATATGTAAAAGTTCATGGGACAGTCATGGACACTTGTTGTAATGACTCTATTTACTTTAAGTTGGATCTTAGGCCTGCACTAGACCTGTTTGTGAGACATTGCTCCTAAAATGTCATGCAACCTGCACAACACACTTGCTTCAGCACGTTGCCTTACCACCTGCCCATATGGCTCCTCCTGATGGGCATTCTAAGCCCATCAGGTACCTGAGCTCCTCCGATAATCAAGAAGTCTTAGTGCGTTCTTTCAATCAAGTACACCATCACCATTTTCTTTGCTACGGTTCTGCTAAAAACAGAACACCGCCATGTGTGATGTAAGCCCCGCGACAGGACAGTGAGAAAATCATCAGTATTGCAGCAGAACTATATTCTGCACGCACATTTGGGTCTATATATGCGAAAAGGTGCTGCAAACTTAACCTGTTGCGGGGCTTAGTTGCTTCACTTAGAAACCGTAGTGTTGCCAACTTCAATATGTTTCCACTACATAGAAAGTGAACTCGAGGGTCCGTAAACCACATTGCCGATGAGATTTTAAAATGGTGCTACTTTGTCACACACACACACTTTGAAATAGGTTTTCCATAGTGCATCCTCCATATGAATATGTCATAAACATATTCTCAAAATCCTTTTTTGTGAGATTTATTCCTCGCTGTGTCAGTGGCCTCGAAGACAGAGTGTTGAATGCTGGACTCGCGATCGTGTCAGTGCAATCCCAGGTTCAAGTACCGGCATGGGCATCTGTGTTCTTGTATGACTGTCCCTTCTTCAATTTTAATTCATCCATCTTTCAACTTCAAGTAGCAATCAGCCTCAAGATATAGAAAAGCTACTTATAAAAATACAAAAATCCCTAATGCTCCCTTCATGGAAAAATAAAATTAAGCTGCTATTGTTGACTCTAGGGAATACATAAATACTAGTTTCTATTTTTTGAGGATATTAGAACTTTGAAAAAACAAGTCAAGCAGCTGATAGAGGACAAATTAGAAATCATTCCAATTCATGAAGTAATTTAGCCACTAGATTTCAAAATCTGAAGATGCTCGCCGAAGATGAGAGAAGTGCTATGATGTGAATATGTGAAGCCCACTATGGAAAACGTTACTGATCCTGACGAGTTGATTCAGTGAGTGAGGATATAGCATCACCTCAAGAGACAGAAGACACACGCTCTGCTACATCTCGCAAGAAACGCCATTTCTGGGAACGGAGGAATAGGACGAACATGAGGGTGAACCTGCAATATACCTTTCTTTCGGACACACTGATTTGCTGGCTTGGTGACATTCATATCACAGGCTTTTAGTAAGTGCAGCGGGCATAATTGTGACAGAAAATGAGTGACATTTTGATTATTCACCAAAGTCAGTGGCGGCTATTTTCCCCACACTATGCCAAGCCTTATCTACAAAGGGAAAGTAAACTGTCCTTGCCCCCCCCCCCAGTTTTGTAACCCAATCGCCGCCACTAACCAAAATTATATATAAAAGTAAACTAGTAATCCTTAATTGTTTTACCACAGATGTACAAGGAAGTACTGCACAGTATTATTATGTTCATATGAAGTTGTGATTTTTTTTCTTTTTTCTTTATTTATATCTGTTCATCTGTACTGCTCAGCAAAGATGAGAAAGTCTCTCTGGTACTGTTGTCCTGTGGGCAACTTGTTTGTTCGAGGGTGGGGTCGGGTGGGAGGTTGGGGGTAGCAAGGACTGCTAGATTCCTAACACCCTTTCAGTGTTGCCAAACTTACATGGACGAAAGGTCATTGAGTTCGAGTACGTCTGTTGTGTATGTTGTTTGTACCGAAATGAAGGGCAAAACCGTACATAGTGAGAGCCGAAAGGTGATTTCGAATGATGTTAAATTTTTTGACAACGAAGCGAGAGAAGGATGTTACACGTTTCCGGTCAATCAAGCTACAAAGCGAGCTTTCGAGAGCTAATGTCACTCTCATCTTCAGGGATTCACTTCAATCCCTGAAGATGAGAGCGACGTTAGCTCTCGAAAGCCTATCCAGAAATCACCTGACTGATTTCCTGAGAAAACCTCTAAAATCTGTTTCTTAGATGGTAATATTTACTATCGCATAGTAAGAATCACAACCATGACAATAGATTTTATTGTTATTAATTATTTAATTCGGAATCTTCACAAACGCTATCCATTCTTCTTCAACCACTGACCGTGTCACCCTGAACATTGTGTTTTGCAGCAGGTCCGCCAGAATTCCGTCTATCACAGAACAGCTGTGAGGCAATGTGGCAACAGCGTGCCATTTGAGAGCAGAGGAAAAGAAGGATTTTCCCCAGATTCACGTCTGCTGCCGTTCACCGGGACAGAAACAAGTGGGGATGGATTTTAGTTCACATATTTTTCGTGGGGTTTTCTCTTCTTTGCTGAGCAGTACATGAATACGATTTCGAACATTCTCTCTTTATATTTACCTTTCACTATAGAACCACCCAATGAACCTGCTTAACTTAATATTTTTTCTCTATTATATCCAGACCTTTATATGTATTTGTACTTTGCATTTTTTTGTATTTCACATCACTTTTCTAGCAAATTCTAGTGAACCCGGAAAACTAAAAAAAAAACATTGCGGGAGTTGACCACTCAACGTGCTCGGCCGCCGAGGATTCAAAACATGCTGTTACTATCTTGCTACCAACAGACTGTTCTTCTGTGGAATAGGTTAAGACATCATGTAACTGAAGAAAATATCCTGGCAATAAAATAACTAAATAAATATATTCTCCTTCGAGGAGAAGTCTTAGGACTTGGTGATTTATGCAACACTTGCTGCAGCTGTCCACATGGAGAAGAATTGCCCGAAGCAACAGACTGCCGAAGAGTTGTTTCCTTCCAGCGAGTTTTGCAGGCCTTCCAGTTACCGTGTAGGCATAGAGCACCTGGAAGAGGAGAAATCCGGGTAAAGACACAAGTCATCTAGTTGGCGTGGGCTGGGCAGCAGGTGGACCTGTTCCAAGAAGTAATAAGTGGTGGGTAGGCAAAATTCAGACTTTGCACTGCTCTGAGTAGGATCCTTACTACCCAGAGTGTCTGTGACTGTACATAAAAATGTGTACATTGGGCTGTTTTTTACAAAAATTGTAGGCATTTTATTACTAGTTATAAAGCAAGTCAGTCAATGACTTGATTAGCAAGTGGTGCTCGCCAGATTTTGAAACCAATCCCATAAGATATTTTCATTGCATTGATGATCATCAACCCTATGTAAAACAAATATAGTAATATATTGATATTTTTCAGGTTTGCATAATGTTGTGTTCACTTGAAAACTACTACTGGAGGTACACGTCAGCATCAGAAATTGTGAACATGATCCTTGCCTTCGTAGAAACAAGAGCACATCAGGTATGCACTAAAAGTAGTATTAATACATATCACAACAAAACCTTTGGAGTGTCCTACACAGCAGGCCATGTATTAACATTTATTTAGTGTCTAAATAAATCTACTATAATCTATATTTCTTTAGAGAACGTTGAAAAATTTCAAATGCATGGTTCCTTTATATGTATTATGAATTAATGAAAATACATCATAATTATTCTCTGTCTGCTGTAAGATTGAAGTTAAGCTGGAGGGCAGCTTCCTCCAGGTGTCTTGTTTTACAGAGAATATAAACATTGGTCTTACCCGAACTCCAAATGGAGGACCACACCTGTGTTGTTGGTCAGCGGGTCCATGAGACCTCGTCTGGAGGACTGCCAAGAAGACCCATTGACCTCACCACCACAAGTAGTATACCATAACAGGCCAGTGTATAGCTATGTTACTGTTCCCCTACACTCTCTGCCTTCAGATTCATTTCCTTTGGCAGGGTTGCTACACTTCTGAAAATCAGGGAATTTGGCTTCTCAGGAAAAAAATCGGGGGATTTGGCTTCTCGGGAATTTTGCAGATCATCTGGAATTTACATGCATTTTGGAGTCTTCAAGAGAAAAAGTTGCAAAATGAACAAGTGATTCATTTCCACTTCCAGATTCGGCTCTTGTCATTACACTCCTCAAAAAGATTCCTTTCAGAAACTTGTTCCTTTCGTTCTTATGATTCTGAGTCTGCTACAAAATTATGGTTCCTTTGAATTTTGATTCTACATAGACTCGTAGATAATATATTTTATTTTCACTTTATTATACAAGGGGGCATCAAAATGTTTTGCTTGTTGAATTTGTTTAATAATGGAAAGATTGAAACAATGAACATACATATAGTTTACCTGTAGTGTCCTCTACTTAAAGTTACATTTACACATAGTTTCCATCACGTTTGATGCATTTGAGCGAGCGTTTTACCAGGCGCCAAAAAAAGTTTGGAAAAGTTCCACAGAACACTCCCTGCTCAACCGTTCAGAGCTGTTTTCACCTCCTGTAGGTCTTTGAATCTCATGCCAAGAAGCACAGACTTAGTAGTTAAGTTCAAAGTGGAAGAAACCAAAAGTGCAGACAAGTGAAGGACTGGCAGGCCATCAACGTCTATGACGGACGACAACCGCCATGGGGCTGAGGAGCTCATTCGAGCGGATGGATTCATCACCATCCAGGACATTTCTGATGTGGTGCACTTGCCCTATAGGTCAGCACAGGCAATGATTGAGAGTTTGGGATACCATCAAGTCTGTACTTCGTGGCATGAAATTCGAGGACCTACAGGATGTGAAAACAGCTCTGAACGGTGGGGCAGGGAGTGTTCTGTGGAATTTTTCTAAACTTTTCTTGACGGCTGGTAAAACTGTCGCTCAAATACATTGAATGTGATGGGAACTATGCTTAACCTTTTGGATACCAAGCGTCTCGATCGAGATACCTAAAAGTAAGTCTCACGGTTCCAAGCGTCTCGATCGAGATGCTGTGTCAAGGTCGTAGTTTTTACGTTATAACTTTTCTATTTTTGGCTAGAATTTCGATTATTTTTTTATATTGTTCCTAACACATGTATTTAACAGAAATGTTTCTTGCCCCTTTTTTTTTCTTCATGAAAATGGAGGTGAAAAGGCGGGAAAAGGGACTTCTCTTTTGCGTCTCTTTTCAAGGGAAAAGATAAATTTCAAACATTTCAACAATTTTTTAAAATAATTTTTGGGGGTTTTCTCCCTTCCCCTTCCATATATACGCAAAGTTTGCATAAATTTTGCATTTTGTGTATTTTGACATTTTTTTCGGGGGGGACACCATTTTTTAAAGAAAAGTATTTCCCCCCTTTCCCCCTCCATATGTACGCCTAATGTGCATAAATTATATATTGTCTGAATCTGTGATTCATTCTGCGTACAACGGTATATCTTTCATATCTCTAGGGCATTTAGTTTCTGAGCTATAGTCATTTCAAGGTACCGCTGCATTTTGAAGCTTGAATCAGTGGCTTGCCCACCATTCCTTTTGGGGGTACAACTCAAGTTACATTGGTCATACGACAATGATACAAATATTTTTGTGTTCCTTACATGTCAGCGATCATTTCCATGTGCATGTCGACACTGTCATGTACTTTTTTTCGGGGGTGGGGGGTGGGGGGGGGGTGAAACCCCATTTTTTAAAAAAGTATTTTCAGGGGATTTCCCCCTTTCCCCCTCCATATATACGCCGAATGTGCATAAATTTCATATAGTCTGAATCTCTGGTTCATTCCGCGTACAACAGTATATCACTCATCTCTCTAGGGCAATTAGTCTCCGATCTACACTCATTTAATTGAAACTCTGCATTTTGCTCAAAATCGGCTCGGGACCGTGAGGCTTACTTGTGAAAATGGCCTTGGGACTCAAAAGGTTAAGGGTAACTTTCAGTAGAGGACACTACAGGCAAACTATATGAATGTTCAGTGTTTCAGTCTTTCCATTATGAAACAAATTCTACCTCAACAGGCAAAACTTTTTGATGTCCCCAGGTACTAAAGTCGTTTTCACGTTCAGAAGACATAACGGCGCTTATGGAGAAACCGCACAGTGTTGCCAATACAGCGCTAGCTCATGTCGCCGGGAAATGATGACTTTCCTTCACAATGAAGGTGTTACGTATTTTGTATATATAATGATAATTATATGTAAATATTAATATTATACTGTGAACGTTACAGTTACCCTTCTTACTATGATCCATTGCGATCACTACACACGCGTGTGTAATGCACGAATATGACACTTCAGAAATCACTTAAAAAAGTAAAAATCACTGAGCGCTCACACAACTGAAAACACTTTTTTGAGAGAGGAAAAAAGTCTAAACAGACCAAAACAGATCTCTCACTCAAGTAAGGGGAACCTGGCACATGGGTTAGATTCAAGTTGCAACCCAAACAAACAAATGAGTTATGGCCCACGTGAACTGATAAGACGTGAATGACTCAAGCAAGGCATGTCATATTTCTATCTTGAAGCCCCATATTTTGTCACGTGTTGGAAAGCCTTTCAAATGTTAATATGGTGTCTATGAATTTATGTGTACGTTGGAAACTGAAAGGTGATCTTCATTTCAGTATTAATGTCGACAGTAATGTAAACAAAAACAACGTGTATTTGCGACAGCAGCATTGGAAATAATTGTCAATTATTAAATTTAAGTAATTTCAATTCTATTATAACAAACTGCATGAAGTTCATATTTTTACTGAATGAAAATAAAATAACAACTCGAAAACTTGGTGGTGATTAGCCGGAATGCTGCGGTGAGCCAGCTCAAGATGGCCAGACAACGTCTCCTTACTTCGCGTGCGGTTTGGGTTAAAAAGAAACTCCAAATGCATGGAAGTAATATTTCTGGGAACCTTTGATTGGTTATAAAAAATAATTTCATTATTTTCTCCACAACTTTGTCGCTGGAAGTTTTTACTTGGAATTACAGAACAAAAAATGGCCAGTGACGACATTTTCTACTGCACGAATATAAAAAATCGCCACATACTTTATTTGAATATTTTTTAATGCAAATATGCTTTACAGTATTGATAAATTCTGAGTACCACCGTCACCTATAACAATTAAAAAACTGTGTCAATTTTTTTAATAATGAATGCTTCAATTTTATGGCATGTTTCAACGTTAGGAATGAAAACAATGTAAAAATTGTGTTTTCACAGAAAATTTGCATTTTTAATTTATCTAAAATTATGTAAGCAAGTTACCAGTTTTTTGTGTTCACCATCGTATTCTCTACAAAATATCCTGCAAAACTGCAGGTACCGATTTTACTTAAGCTAAATTTGTAAATCCAGAAATTTCACAACAGCGCGCTCGTATTTCCCATAAGAAAAGCATTGCCCATAAGAGCCCATTGTGTCTTCTGAACGTGAAAACGACTCTAGTGTTCAGAAAGAATAACAAAGTAAAAGTTGTAGTCCAGATACACTGATTGATAACTAAAGTAGGTTGACAATATGATCATAATTACCAGAAAGGTTCCTGAAGAAGAGGTTATCCTCTATTCATTTACAGATCTTGGTCTTGTTGGCATTTCCATTTTTGTGTAGCAAGAAAATAAATGTTGTTAGCAAGATTATAACACTAGTAAAATGATTACACAGCCCTGCATTTTCGGGAAAAAATTCGGATGATTTCAAATCAATAGGTGATTCTGGAAGTATTTTGAATGCTGATCACAGAAATGACATCCATTTTTTCCCATCACGTCAGAATTTTTCACAATTTCATAACCAAAATTCTCATATTCACCATTACATTACACCTATTAGAGAAAGCAACAGAATAAATTTAATCAAGGGAAATTTCGGTTGTTTACAAACCAATCGGTGATTCTGAAAGTATTTTGAACGCTGATTACAAACATGAGATCCATTTTCCCCCATCACATCAGGATATTTCACAAATAAAATTCTCATATTCACTATTCCATGACACCTATTACAGAAGGCAACATAATAAATTTTAAACAAAGAAAATTTTAGTTGTTTGCAAACAAATAAGTAATTTTGTAAGTATTTTGAATGCTGATGAAGGACATGACATAAATTTCTTCCCATCACATCAGAATTTTTTCCTAGGTCAGGATTTTTCTCCATGTCAGTAAGTTCAATCAACCCACTACATCATAACATTGAGTTTTGGACCTTTTGTGAAGGAAATTTTTATGAGGAATTTCAAAAATTGAACTTACGTAATCAAAGTTTACAATTTTCATGTCAATGTGTCTCGTGAAGATAGAAGATGGATTAAATGCTTACTATTCTATTTGCATTTATCGTTGAAAATTGGAGGATTTGCATTGTAGAAAACCAATATTTTACCACCATCTAAGCAGAGCCATCTATTGAGGAAATGAAACTACACATTTTATTGTGAAATATTGCTATTTTCTGAAATAAACTAGACGTGATGGGTAAAAATAATTTCATTTTTGTAATCAGCATGCTGACATTATTCAGAGACAACAGTCATCTGCAAGTCATCCAAACCCATGCAGGCTGGTGTTAATAGCCTGACTTATCTGTTGGTTCTGCATAATATTAATAAGCACATTAATAGTGGAGAATGTGAATATAGTGTCGTAGAAAATCCTGCTTTTTTGTTTACATTTATAAGTGCACAGCATCTGGAGAATTTTTTTTTGCACATAGAAATTGTATGGCAAATCCACCTTAAAATGAAAATTTTTATGTGGTTTATGAAGATTATGTTGTAATACTTTAGTATTATATGGACTACCTCATTTGTCTACGTGATGAGAAATGCATGCGAGGTTAGGTTAGGCCTGTTAGGTTACATTCCATTAGCATAAATGCAATGAAAAATTATTATTTAGGATGTATTTATGCTAATGGAACCTAACCTAAACATGTTAGCATTCCTCGTCACATAGACAAATGAGGTAGTCCATATAATACTAAAGTACCTATGTTGTTTATGAACTACAGTGCATTTCTAAAGTCCTCGAACTCTGACTTTAAAAATTCATTGTTGAGCAACAATGCAATTTTTTTAGAAACTGTTGCTTGTGATCATTTGTTTGTGTTGTTGGAACATACAAATCAACACTAGACAACAATGAACAACGATGCATGCACAGTAGGCAGCAAGAGTGAAAGCCAGATGTCCAGTTGAAGATGCGCACGAATTCATCGTCAGCGGATGACCATCAATTTTCACATAAGACTTTCTTGTGGATGCATGAGGATTTTCCGTAGCCCATATCTGAGCATTCTGACTATTCACGTATCCACACAAATGGAACCAGGCCTCATCACTGAAAAATGTTTTGTTCAGTTTGTTGACCACATTGTTCTGCGTAAATCTGTTGAACCACTGACAATAATTTCTGCGTTTCTCGAAATCCAACGGGCGTAGCTCTTGAACTACTCGCACCTTGTATGCTCGGAACTTCAGATGTTTTGCAGCAATGTGACAAGATTTTCCTACCTCTTGTGAAAGCTGCCTCAGAGATTTCCTAGGGGAGTTCTGCAATTTTTCACCAACATTCACAAGAAAGTCTTCTGTGAAAATTGATGGTCGTCCGCTCCTTGGCTTATCTGCAATGTTTCTTGTTTCGATAAACCTTTTTATTAAATCATACACTGTTGTCTTTCCAGGTGAAGGAGCGTTGGGATATCTCCTATGAAAGATCTCTATACAGCGTTCGTATGATTTAACTTGAAAGCAAGCTTCCAAAATAGCAACCCTCTGCTCCCGTGTGAGACTCATGGTGAACTGAATTTGTGCGCATTTTCAACTGGACATCTGGCTTTCATTCTTGCTGCCTACTGCGCATGCATCGTTGTTCATTGTCGGCTAGTTTTGATTTGTATGTTCCAACAACACCAACAAACAATCACAAGCAACAGTTTCTAAAAAAAATTGCTTGGTTGATCAACAATTAATTGTTAAAGTCTGAGTTCGGGGACTTTAGAAACGCACTGTATTTTCTTTTGTTTTTTTTTTATTAGGGAAATGTGTTATGGTGAAATAATG
The DNA here is from genome assembly GCF_977018435.1 of Lepisma saccharinum. Lineage (NCBI taxonomy): Eukaryota > Metazoa > Arthropoda > Insecta > Zygentoma > Lepismatidae > Lepisma > Lepisma saccharinum. The sequence continues at coordinate 27,351,880 of NC_139256.1, read as the reverse complement.
TACCTCTGTTATCTTAGCCTGAAGGCTAGACACAAGTGATTGTAGCCCCCAACACGTTTGATGCCAATTGTAAGTTTACGTAATTTGTGAGTGTAGAATGAAATTTGCTTTGAAAGAGGACCTGTAATTTTAATTGAAAAACACAAGGTTCAAAAGCAAAAATCACGACAATTAACATGCCTGAAAAAAAATGGACTGGAAATGTCAGGGAATTTCACCAACTTCACAACTATACATGCGGAACAAGAGTAAAGTGTAGTTAGACTTGACTTCAGTTTGCTGGGAATAATCAGTTTTTGGACAAGGGATAAATGTACTAATGATTGAATGAATGATTAAATTCCTGTACGCTGATGTACAACATACACTAAAATATTAATATGCATTGTCTATAAAGGCAAACAACTAGCCAACTGCCTTAGAATAATAATTAGGATATTGTCTGCTGTTTTCACACGAAACCTTAACAGTGTCCAGAGTTTTTCATCTTTATGATTAGGATCTTATGAAAGTTTGAAATGCCGGCCCCCGTGGCAGAGTGGTTGTTAGCACATCACGCTGCGATGCCAGGGGTCCCGGGTTTGAATCCTGGCCAGGGTATGGCTGTTTGTGAGTGTCCATTCATCAATTTCATCATATCATAACTCATCCCCATTTGCGCAAATTAGCCAAACGTGGCACAAAGGTGAATTAAAATAAAGATAGTCAATGAGCAAGTTCGAAATGGCAGTTCATGTTGAACACAAAATCAAAAGTATTAATGAATCATAATTATTGGTTATTTCTAGGGCTGAGCCGATAACCAATTTGAACTGATACCGATACTCTTACCTTACCGATTCCCACCGATACCGATACTTGAAAATTGCAATAATTAAAATTTGGTCAAAATATTGATTAACACTATAACGACTGCTACAATGACTATACGTTATTGTCGGATCGGGTCTATTCGACCCGGGGAAATATTATACATTTTTTTCAGGCGTTCAAATTTTCTAATTGATATCAATGACTGAAAATAATGTTTCAGGTTATTTATTAATGACATTTAACCATTTACATGTTTCTAATATGTAACATGATTTACAAAAGAAATGTAAACATTGAATAACATATGTTATAAAGAAACCCTTGAGTTTTGATTGTAATAGTTTTCTTACATTTGGAACATTTTTATCATACGTCCAGTTATCAGTAATGATTTGTAAGAATTTACATATTTTTATTATCTACTTTTTGTCAAGAATAACTTACAACTTCAATTAACATGTGTTATATACAGGGAGTCCATAAAGTCCTGCAAAAAACTAAAACTCTATAACTTTTTAGCTGTTGCGTTTAACAATACACATTTTTTGGGTGAGAAGGGTGGAAGTTTAAAGTTTTGTTCTGGCCACACTGCTTAGTGACGCTTGCACTGGTAATGACGTGATCATGTGACTTAAGATGGCGTCCATCCAGGAAAAGGCACAGTGTGTTCTGTGGTTTGCAGAGTTAAAATCTTGTGTTTCAGTGCACAGAAAGTTCCAGAAAACATATGGGAAAGCACCCCCAGCAAATTCAAGTATCAAGAGATGGTATGAAAAGTTCAAGGCAACGAGAAGTGTGTCAGATTTGCCACGCAGTGGAAGGACAGGATCGAGTGACGATGTGATTCAGTCAGTGCAGGACAGCGTGCATCGGAGTCCAATGAAATCGCTGAAACGAAGATCACTGGAACTGGGAATATCGAAGTCAACATTACACATGATCGTACGCAAGAAGGTGAAGGCCTGGCCCTACAAGTTCGGCAGTTTCTTAACGAACAATTTCAAGGTAGATGGATTGGCTGAAGAGGGCCCACACCTTGGCCTGCAAGATCACCAGACTTGTCTCCTTGCGATTATTGGTTGTGGGGACATGTAAAGACCGAGGAGTATTCACAGAAACCAGCTAATCTGGATTACCTAAAAGAAAAAAAATAAGAGATGTGATTCTGAATATCCTTGGAGAGCGCCGTCAGCACGCAATTTTCGGTTTCACGAAAAGACTGCAACAGTGTTTGGACGAGAATGGTGCACAATTGGAGGTTTGGCGATGAACCTAACAAGCAGGAAATAAACTTTGAACCTTGCTGTATGTACACACAAAATATTTGGTTAATAAACTTAATAGTTTTCAAGTTATAGAGTTTTAGTTTTTTGCAGGAATTTATGGACTCCCTGTAGAACACGTGAATGCTGAGTACAAACGTTTGCATACATTTCGAGCACACTGTCCTTGTTTTCAGATCGATTTTTGATTGACAAATATAACACCTCCTTCTGGATTGCTTCTGTACACCTTGCTCTTCATTTGAACACCCGTTGGTTTGCTCGTCCATTACTAGTTTGCCACTGAGCTCCTTTCCCAGGTACTGCAAGAACCTTCTACGTCTACCCGATTTAGCTCCCAATTCTTACGGATGTACTGTTTGGTACAAAACAAATGCATTTAGTGCACTGAAGTCGATCATGTCATGAAATATAACCATTGTCCATCTCCGAGGTTTTCGTTTCACACTGTAGTTTCGCACCATTTGGTCAACACCAAATTTTGTTTTATTGTAAGTAATTATAACATCAGGCTTTTGCTGTGCTGTGGAAGCGTCGATTTTCGGCTGTTCATGGAACTTAGAAAGTAGAATCACCACCTTGTTCTTCTTGGGGCAATATGATGCTATCATCAGATCATCTTGAAATCCAAACAAAGTGGAGCAACACACTCGCTGCTTTGTGGCAGTAAACTCTGGCAGCAGCTCTCTGTTATTTCGCATCGTGCCGACCAGAGTAAGTTTCTTGGCAAGTAGATCCCTTGCAAGAAATACACTGGTGAAGAAATTATCGCACGTGATGTTTCTTCCACTACCTTCGATTTCCTTCACTAAGTCCTTCACTACTCTCTCTACTTGATTTTTCTCCCTATTAACTCCAGCTTCCTTTCCTTTGTAGATTTGAGCCTTCAAAACAGAAGCTGTTTGAGAATCACAAATCAGCCACAGCTTGATTCCGTATTTAGCAGATTTCGACGGCATGCACTGTATAAAAGGGCATTGCTATCTAAAATTGACCAGTTGTTCATATACAGTCATGATGCCATCAGGAATGTACGTTTCTCGGAGGTAAACAGTCCAAGTCTCGAATACATCTCTTATAGGCTCGAGCTTACCTGGAGACGAGACACGAGACCTAAGCTTTCGTGTATTTGGTACGCGAGCCATTGTATTTCTTCAATTATACACAAGAACTCGTGAGAACGAACAAATTCGTCGTCCAAACTACACAGATGCTCTGCACCAAACAAAGTGTGCATGCAGATTCGTTCAGAAAGTTCTGGAAAATTGCGGCACCTGTGTTTTGAAACCAACAAACTGAAATAACCAACAATAGTTATGCAGACTATTGTCGACAACCAAAAAGAAACATTTTCTGCAGTATCCGTCTGCAACTTAGGTTATTTGCTTTTGCTGGGTAAACTGAACAGGCAAAGGGTACTGTATAGAATTTCAATTGATTTATTTATTTTATTTTACTTCGCGGTTTGTGCCTCTTGGCTAATTTGCGAAGATGGGGATCAGTGATGAAATTGATGAATGGACATTTACAAAGAAAATTGCCGAGGGGGATTCGAACCCGGGACCATTGACATCACAGTGCGATGTGCTAACCACTCAGCCAAGGGGACCAGGAATACGCTTTTCAAGGTTGTGACTATCCTTGAAAAGTTACAGAGGCAAAGAGGGATATTTCTGCAGTAGAAAAATAGACCTATATTTTTAAAAATTAAAATCGGGCCTAAATGACCCGTCCGTCTGCAACGCGAGTAATACATTTTCTGACCAAACATAAAAAATAACCAAAGATTACAATAAATGATTTCAAAGGCCTTCGAAATTGACGAAAAGTCACGGAAGGAGAACACATTAATTTGCAGCATTAAAAAATTAGACAGGTATAAAAATTGAAACCGGGCCTAAAAGACCCGTCCGTCGTTACAGTGTTAATATTGGTATGTTAATATTATTCTCCAATTATTTTCATGACTTTACCAAGAAATTTGCTTTAGAATATTCAAGTATTACGTCAGAGTATTAAAATAGATGATATGTAATCAAAATTACAGTTTTTTGTGCAAAATAAAGTTTGAATTCTGTATAATTTCAAGGATAATTAGACTGCAAAAATGTTGTGTGGCATTTTTGCGAACCCTATGAAAGACGAATGTGTCGGAACAGTATCAACTGGTATTAGCAGATGAAATCCAACCGATACTTTCCGATACCGACGTTACAGGTATCGGCTGTTACATTGGCATCGGCTCAGCCCTAGTTATTTCTCTTGTTAATGTAGGTTTTATTTCACAATTGAAAAGCCAGAAACCTAATTTCTCCAGTGTAATATGAAACATATTCGAGTCCCCTCTGTACGTGTTCCAAATTTCAAGTTTTCAGTTTAAACTAATCTGAGCACATTTTCTCGTTCAATGATATCTTTCACATGTACATGCTCAAGCGTTATTTCTTTTCCAGTTGTTCCAGAATCAGGACTTTCTAAATCTTTCCGAGTCAATGGTGCAAATGATCATGTGTCGAAATTTAGAAATCCCAGAAATCCGAAAGTTTGAAGCAATGTTAATGTGGGCGAGGCATAGGATAAAAACAAAAACCTCGAGCAAAGTGGACGCAAAAGTCGAATTCCGCTGCATCATGGAGAGGCTTGCACGTGACTTAAAGCTATACAGAATAACACCACAGGAACTTATAAAGGTAAATTGTAAATTAAAAAATAAATGCATTTTGCATCTATATTGTAAATTGCAGCTGATGCTACTTCTACTATGGCACTCTATTTGCACAAATTATTTGTTCTTGTTAGCAAATTAAGAAACTTTGGTTTTTGTACTTAATATTTGTCAGTTTTGTTCTGCACGTACCCCAAATAACTAACCATGAAATTTTATACAGAATAATGGTTTTCATATTAATTAATTTTATCGCATTCATCCTATGCTAAAACATGTTCATATATGATAGTTTATTCTTAGTTTGTTTTGAATCAATCTGTCACTGCTGTTCTTTTTTCTTTGTTATAGAATTAGAATGATTTAGTTAGTTGTTAGAGGTTATTTATTTAATATAGTGACAACCCCTGATAGGTCTTTCAAATCAAATCGTAGGACTTATATTAAAGATACAGAGATGAACTCGCCAAGGCATCAAAAAACACTTTGAACAAAGGTATCTTTCACCCGATGCTTCTTTTTCAGAATTGATTTCTTCAATGGATTCAATGGTATTAAACTGTTTAAAAAGCGTATATCTATTACGGCATGATAAAAAAAAAACTAAAAAAAGAGGATGAAGGTTGGTTATAAAGTTTGGTTTAATTGAGCCATATGGAACTTCTGAGTTAGAACTCACTTTCTTAATTTATTTAATTCCTGCCCTGAAGAGAGGTAACACTCAAGTTACATAAGGCAGACACACACACATGTATTGGTGTATATATTCCATGAACTTTTTTTATGTTTTGAATCACGATGAGAAGTCTAAAATCTGATATTTGTTCATAAGCGTATTATACAAATCACATATTCTTCTTAATGGACTATTCTTATATTTCTGAGTTTTGGGTATTAATAAGTTTGGACAGTGTAAATTATTTTTACTCATAATGATTTGCAGTGGCTGAAGAAATAACTGTTGTGTAATATACAAAAAGTAAAAGTAAAGTGTTCCCCTGTGCATAGCATCACGCCATGAAGGCATATAGGGGGTGTGGGGGTAACGCCCCACACTTTCTTGATCCGGTCGTGAGTGGGGGTGATGTGATCAGCATCACGCCCCTGACCGCCTTTACCCCCCAGGGTTTCCCCCAGGTACCCATGTTATTCGATGCTGGGTGGGCGCCGGGGCCGCTTCCATCGTTAGAAAAGTTCCCGGATTTGAACCAGCCGGGGATCGACAGTATAGTTTTATGTAAGTATAACTGATATAGAATATTCATCCTATTACATTTCAGTTTCTGAAATTTTTTTTTGTTGTTATGGCTTACTATGTTTTACAAAATATAAATATCTCAAGAATTTCCTCCGTATTCTCTCCATGGTATTTTCATATGATTTGTACGTTAGTGACCATGTAATGGAGACATATTCAAGCTCACTTCTCACACTGTTGTACAGAGTTGTGGTACAATTTATACTTCTTTAGTATTTCTTAAAAAAAAAACACAATTAATTCATGTGTGTTATTAGCATGACCATAAATATGCTGTTGTGCATGTGTGTGTGTGCGAAATTTACAGAAAGTCTACATTTAGGCTAATGCCTAATTTTCTGACCATTTATCTTGACAATGGAACCAGGAAATTAATGTATTTACAATGTTAATTACAAATCTGATTAAGATATCATTAATGTTAGAAATATTGTTCTTTTTTCACAATGTAATTGTCTTTATTATTCACAAGGATTCATGTTATAATTAACAAATGATCTTAATACTAACACTATAGTGAAAGGTCATACAAATTTCTTTTACTGAAAGTCCCTCGGACTCACTTTTGTATTCTAACTCATTGGATGGTAACATCAGATCAATGGTTGATACAAATATGTTCATTATTGAAGATTAGGCACACACAGGAGATGTACTACGTAGAAATTTTCAGCGAAAAATGCAGGCTCAACCAGGAATTGAACCCTGGTCTCTGGCATACTATGCCATTGCTCTAACCACTGAGCTACCGAGCTGGTCTGGCCTTGCCTGATTTTTCGCTATTGCTGTTTTACCTGTGTTGAATCGTCTCTGCCAGTGTGACTGCAACGGGGCCAAGCAACGTCGAAGTCTACTGTGTTTTAAAGGCAACAGATCACGTTGTGGTAGCACTGGCAGAGACAATGCCATGCAAGTAAAACAGCGATAGCAAAAAATCAGGCGAGGCCAGGCCGGCTCAGTAGCTCAGTGGTTACAGCTATATGCCAGAGAGGGTTCGAGTCCTGGTCAAGCCTGCATATTTCTCTGAAAATTTCTGCATAAATATGTTCATGTTAATATCAATAGCTGATATTGACTCAAGTACAACTGAATTTAGCCAGTTCGGTCGCCAAGCATGTTATGTTGCTGACTTTCGATCTCACCACCTAAGCTGAAGTACCAAGACCAGCCTTGGCATGGGTGTTCTTTGTGAGTGTTCCTTCGTCAATTTCATTTAATCATCATTCATCCTTGTCATCACGATTAGCCAAAAGTGACAGGAAAGCAAAGCTAAGTAACAAAAATAAAAAATTGAAAAAATATACAACGGAATTACTTTCTTTCCTTAATACAGCAATGCCTTTTTTAACAGTTTATTACAAGTAAACATTTTTACCCAGTGAAGAAATCAGTCCAAAATTTGAACCACAGCAGTTTGGTTAAATGTGCAGAAAAGTGGGAATCAACTACTGCATAGCTGTAATCCAAAATGTCGATGCAAGCAGACTTGCAGGGTAAAACTGCAAATATTTCAAATTCGATTCATATTGTAATGGGTTTGATCTTTACATTTCATGATTTTTTTAAAAAAAAAAATATATATTAAATAATGCATGCTGGATTTGCTTACTTTTTTTTGTTTCTTTTTATCTTTTCTTTGTTCGTTTTGCCTCTGAGTTGATTCTTTTCCTTTTCTAGTTTGGAATGTTACCTTTCACATCTAAAACCACCAAACGTAAACGCCAACGTCGTAGGTCTTTGTCCCATTAAATACTTTTTCCTTCTGCTCTGAACTTGCTGGCATTTTCTTCTCTCATGGGTGTTCAACACACAAAAATCCAAAACTCTATTGGCTATTTTGAGGATGTGGATGTTGCAAAAATCAAATGCAAGCCAGGTACTCTTTCTTGCATTTATTTTTGTAGTAACTATTTTTTTTAATCATCCTGTACTGTATAGTTTCCTTGCTTTTTATTTAAAAAGGTGCTTCTTTTTCAAGCCACTTGTCAGCAACAAATTGAAAACCAGAAAAAAATCACTTGTACATTGTTTTGTCTTCCAAAGTTTTGGACCAAGCTCGATTCTTCTTTAGGGATGGGAGAAAATAATGTGTGGGGAAAGGGTTAAAGCATGATTAAAAATTTTTAAAAACTTTCTCCTTGTCATGTGGCTAAAGTGATCAGCTAGTCTTTCCAGCTACCTCAGAAATATACCAGCTTCGAAGGACTGGCTGACTGTTTCAGCAACGTGATAAGGATGGTAACTTCATCGCCTTGTAATCAAGGGATTCCAGGTTTGATACCCATTGGAGGCATATAGTTGTTCAGACCATTTTATCCCATTTCATGTACTTTACACTATTATTAACGTTACACTTACTAACCTGTTCTCTCTAACTTTAAGATCTTAAAATTAATAATTGTAGATCTAACACAATAACATTTTAACCCTACTAACACTTTTATATGTAAACCAATTATTTTTCTGGTCTCTGAATAAACATTGGTCCTTTTTCTGGTATGATATTAAATCATACCATCATGTAAAGAAAAAAGAAAAAAAACAAATAAAGGATAAAGAACAAAGATAAACGGGGGAATTCAGTAAATATTTTGTGTAACTTGCATTCCGGTATAATTTAAGGCACCGGGACAAAGCGCATACCTCCGAATGTATGCGGGTGGTGGAGGGTATTTTTCGGTGGTTCTCCCTTTATTTATTTATAGTTGTTGGGATCTCATTTGAACTGTAGGCCCAGTCCCGATTAGCCTTTCTGTGCATAAAGTGGACTTAAAAACAAAAACTAAATTCAAACATAATAAGGACAACATGTTTTTTAAATATATTTTAGCCATGTTTTAATCCTTCACCCTGAAGAAGGACCAAGCTCGGTTTGAAAATTCGGAAGCAAGAGAAGTCACATGTCATTTTATCTTGTTATTAACATGCTTTTTATGTTTTTCATTCTATTTAATTCTTTATTCCCTTCTTTCTTCTGTCTGTTGGAACTTTTCCTTTAAAACACTGGAGACATCAGCAGTGCATAGTTTTCCCCCAGCATAGAGCTGTAGTTAAGAGTATTATTAATATTAAGTTCATGTGTACAATTCACAGTTGAAGCACAGAAATTACGAAGAGACTACGATAAGAATTTTTACAAACCTACTTGCAAATTCTTACGTAATATGTTTATTGGGATAGACATGAATATTTTTGAAATTGTTTAACCTAATTTATCGAAGCAGTTTTGTTCAAATTCAGTAACACTAAACCAAATAAACAAAATGCCTTATTGTTGCACATTTGGCTCTCCAAATCCGTTACCATATAACAAATTGACTTGATATGTAAAGCACCTGAACCCAATTTGGCCTATTTCCTGTTTCCAAGTACTTACAAGGTTAATTCAACAGATGACCCAAGTGTGTCATTGAGACTGTCCGAATGACGTAATTGAACCTGTTGGGTTTACCTATAGTGCAGTAACTGGAGGACAAAGAAGCAAAATAGCTGAACATCGTGATTGTGTTGATGATCTAATATTTAATATGGAAGTTATTACTTACTGCATCTTCCAAGTGTTAGGTGCTTATATCTCTAGTACATATTATGGTAGCTCATAATTTGTACTTTACAACAATGTACTTAGTTTAGACTTTAATGTAAAGTCCTGTTTTTAACGAAGGGAAAAAGAGCGCTATGTAAGGTGCATTCAATATGGCCTACATAGTAATATATCGTGAAAGGCATGCCCAAATGTGACATTTGTTGCTTCTATGTTCACGTAGATTGAGTACCCAATATGGTCTAAATGTTACTTTTTAACAAAATCTTCACTGCACCCACTGGTGTATAGTGAAGGAAATCTCTCACCAATAAGCGGAGTGGTTACTTCTCTCACCCGAAGGTGAAGTGGGCTCATTGCTGGAGAAAAAGTTAGCATGATGGGTAGTTGGTTTGCACATCCGCAGACGTTCTAGTGTAGGTGTAATAGGCACCCGAGGAATATGGTAAAGTTAATTGGCACCCAACAACACTAGTGTGAACGGTTATCCTAAATATTAGTGGTTGATGAAAGATAAAGAGGAAAAGAAAAACGAAATCTTCTAAATTTCACGTAAGTAATTTTAAACCGCGTTTACCGCAACCATCATGAAAAACGAAAAGATTGAGGAAGAAAAACAGCGGAAGACAGAAATGGCAGCAGCAGAGAAAGCTAGATAGAAATATATTTATTGATGTTACTTGATGGATGGAGTCGTTGAACACACACTCCAATAAATATCTCAGGGCTTACTGGGATAAGGAAAGGTTACACCAGCTTTACATATATTTGTTTATTCCGAACCCAGTCTCCTCATCTAAGGTTTTATTACCTCTGCTTCGCAAGTTCATACCAGACACTTCCTTTCCATTTTGGTACACCGTCTATGGTTTCTCTCTCTTAAAAAACTGACCTGGAAGAAAAGTTGCACTCCGCCTACAGGCGAGAGAGGTTGAAGTTTTTAAGAGAGATCTTATCGTGAGCAGACCTGAAAGCCAACTCCAGAAAATCTGCTGCATGGCCGGTTATATAGCTTCAGTTCAGAGTAGCGCCTCTAGTGCTGTTCACATGAACTAGGTGGAACCGTGCTAGAGCTTGAATCGATTCTACTGTGTTTTCAATATTTCTCACCCTCTCCTCATGAAGTTCACTATTCTTTTCTCTCACAGCTAAAGGCTGGGCCAGCTCCAAGTAAGAACCGATTTGTTTATTAATTTCACTTTGTCAAGCCATTAAAGGTTCTATCTTTCTTTGGACAGCTTCACTAACATGCTCATCTAACTTCCCAGTTATTTTGCCAATTTGTTGTGATCTAGAATTCAGAATCTCTAGTTGTCCAGATAGAGACTGTAACTCTTCTCCACACTTTATATCTTCCTCATCCTTCTCTTGGTTTCTCGTCTCTTCTTGAATTTCCACCAAGCTGCGAATCATTTCCAAGTCTTCTTGTCTTCTACCTTCTGATTCCTTTTTCCCAATTTCTCTTTTCTTTCAAATTCTCACTTCTCAAGTTCTCTTTTCTCTTCAAATTCTTGCTTGTCAAGTTCTCTTTTCTCTTCAAATTCTCGTTTCTCAAGTTATCTTTTCTCTTCAAATTCTTGCTTGTCAAGTTCTCTTTTCTCTTCAAATTCTCGCTTCTCAAGTTCTCTCTTCTCTTCAAATTCTCGCTTCTCAAGTTCTCTTTTCTCTTCTTGAATCTGTATTAGAGTTTTAAGTTCTTGCAGCTCTTGCTTTCTTTCCTCTTTATCCTTCATCAACCACTCTAGTAAACCTTGAGCTGCTGGAGTTTGAGCAGAGAAACTAGGCTCAGGATCTGAGGCTATGGCAGGCATTGACAAACACGACCGACACAAAAGTTCACCTTCAGTTACATTAGTGATCTCTTTACCTTCACAGTGCCAATGGAAATTTTTATGACACTGGCTACACTGCAATGAGTCTTTTCGCTCTCCCTGGTTCCTACAGCAAGCAAATTCAGACTCTACATCGATTGTTTTTGTACGAGGGACGTTCTGAAAGTAAGTTTCGTCATTGTGAATCTTTATTACAAACAGAAGAATACAATGTCATAACAAAATACAATCTTTTGGCTATTTTTCCACATAGTCGTCACAGACATTGATACATTTGTGGTACCGTGAAATCAATTTAAAAAAAGCCCGACCCTGTGGCCGAGTGGTTAGCACATCGTGCTGCGACGCCAAGGGTCCCGGGTTCGAATCCCGGTCGGGCTTGGTTGTTTGTGAATGTCCATTCATCAATTTCATCACTCATCCCCATCTTCGCAAATTAGCCAAGAGGCACAAAACACGAAGTAAAATAAACTAAATCAATCAATCAATCAATCAATTTAAAAAATCCTCCTGGTAAAAATCTGTGCCCAGTGATTTAAGGAAGTTCTTCACAGCCTGTTGCACCTCTTCGTTGCTTCCGAATTGACGTCCCGACAGTACTGACTTCAACGCAGGAAAAAGGTGGAAGTCTGATGAGGCAAGGTCGGGGCTGTAGGCCGGGTGATTCAATCTCTCCCATCTCAGATGACAAATGTGTTCTGTAGTGACCCTTGCTGTGTGGGGTATTGCATCCAAGAACAAAACCCCTCGATTCAAGAGCCCTGGTCACTTCGCGTCGAATTGCGGACTTCAGTTTGCTTTGTGTGTTGCATAACGCACGACAGCATGCACTTCCATTTGTGACCACGTTTCCAGCACACGTCTTTCTGCCATACTAGTTTGCACTTAAATGAGCTCGGGCATGTCGGTCTGCTGCTTATTTCTATTCTTCGGCACTCTGCGCATGCGTCATCGCTCCTCTGCTCTCGCTCCTCCCGTCGTGAATTCAGGAAAGATGGTCTTTTGTTCTGGCAATGTATTTTCTCACTTTGTAATACAGCTTCCCTGTGAAAAAAAATAACGAAACTTACTTTCGGAATGTCCCTCGTAGATCTGCTTCAGAGATTCTTCCCTGATTTATCACTGTCCATGTTTTCACATAAGTTCATCACTTTTACTTTCACAGTCCTTTAATAATCCTCACTTTATAAGGGGCAAATTACTTTGCAAGGGAGCTTCCAGCTGTTTAACACAACAACTAATATTTATGATAACCATTCACACTAGTGTTGCACTCGTGAGCAATGTTAACAGTTCTGGAATATTCACTTTGGGCCCCATGGTGTAAGCACCAGTGGAGGAAACCTCACGCAGCAAGCAGAGTGGGTCCTCTCACCCTAAAGTGCAGTTTACGTTTTTTATAATTATTTATCCTTTTACTTTGTCTTGATCGTCACTGCACTTGATGGAATCAATGTCCTTACCTCATGGCGAGCTCTCATGTTTTTTCATCACACAGTCCACACAGCTGTTACTCACTGCTCCTTGTGACAAAAATCCAACTGCATCCCCATCTGGGTACAGACAAATTCACTTTCGTGTAGGCTTTTCGACAACAACTCTGCAAAAACTCCAAAACTGTTTCGTGCCGGTCTTATGTCAACTACCATCATTTCCCTCCATCTTCCTCCGGTGCGTTCATTGTTTCTTCACCGCCACATGCAGTCTCCAAACTCTTCATATCCAAATTCCATCACACTTTCACATGCAAATCATTTAACATCCACTTGTTACTATCTACTACAGGTGCGTGTGTGAAGGTACAATTATCAATTACTTATACCCCACCTTAAGAATTTTAACATTAGAATATTCCCTGAAGACGTAGATATTTTGATGTATTTTTTCCATCCCTTCCGCCTCCGAGTTTCCGAACACGACTGTTCCCTTAAGATTAGTCAAAATGTCCCTCATCGAGTGATAATTAGACTAAAAGTATTCACGTAATTTTGAAAATAAATGTTTGATGGCTGTTAAGTTCCCAATGAATAAACTGAGAGTTCTACAAAAAATTTAATAATATTCACTATTAATTCAACTAGTATTTCTCTCCTTTTTTAGATTAATATAAAGAGCGACCTCTAGCGGTTAAATTTGTATCCCTAGTTTCCGGATCAAGTTATTCCCCTAAGCAGCTGCCCTCTATCGTGAATTTCTCTGAGTTTCGTGTGCGTTCACACCATGGATGAGCAATCTCGATGGGTTAGATCAGTTCTACAACCATCAGAATTTACTGTAGCTGACTTACGTTTTATCAACAAAGGAATTATGACACTAGACCGTCATACTCTCTCGCCAACAAGCGGAGTGGGATCTGTTGCTCGTAAGCAGAGTGGTGACTTCTCTCAGCTGAAGGTGGAGTGGGTTCTCTTGCCCGTAGGCAGTGTCCAACCTCTCTTTCGCTACTTTTCTTCCAGGTCAGTTTTTATGAGAGATCTAATCGTGAGCAGACCTAAAAGCCAACCAAAGAAAATCTGCTGCGCGGCCGGTTATATAGCCTCGGTTCACGCGAACTATGTAGAACCGAGCAAGAGCAGGCAATGCCATCTCTACGGCAGTAGATTGAATTACGTGCTCAAGGCACAAACAATAAATACATATTATAATATTAAACGTGTGCTTAACGTTAATATACAATTATAAGATAAATATTACAAATTCTTTGCGGCTACGCAGGGCCTGATTAACATTACAACTCAGCATAATATGGTAACACAGAGCACCTGACCTTATTATCAATAGATCATAACACCATTTACAATGAATGGTTAACACGAATAACGTTGACAGAATTAGCACTTAACATGAAATAATACACTCAGAAACTAAATAATTGTGATGACCTCGCAGGATCATTACATTGTGTTCTACGTGATCTAATATTGCATAGGTAAGTTACTACTTACTGCATCTTCCAAGGGATAGGTGTTTATTTCTCTAGTACATATTATGATAGCTCATAATTTGTACTTTACAACAATGTACTTTGTTTAGACTTTAATCTAAAGTCCGTTTTTAATTAAGGAAAAAAGAACACTACGTAAGGTGTATTCAATATGGCCTATATAGTAATATATCGTGAAAGGCATGCCCAAATGTGACATTTGTTACTTTTTCACATAGATTGTGTACCCAATATGGCCTAAATGTTACTTTTTAACAAAATCTTCACTGCACCCATGTTATTGTTTGGAATTGGCTCTAATTTTCAGTAAACGACCAGAAATGTTCCCTCTTTTGAATCTTGCAATTAGTTTTACCTTTCTGACGTTGTACACCATTAGAAACAATCGTAAACCTTAGGTAGGCCATATTGGGTTCAGGTACTAAACTGAGAAGTCTGTGTTGGTAAGTTCCGCCCGCAAGTAATACATACATCACAGTTATGCATATGTAATGTAACAGAAACATTGTAACATTCCGAAATGTTTACCAAGATGCCACATAACAAACTATCTATGTTTTTCTTTGCAGATTGTTCTACCAAGCAAAGCGATTAAAAATGAGAGGATTTTGGAGACACTGATGTTCCAGGCAAACTCGGGAATGTATAGAATTCATGATAGTTACTTTGAGGTCTGCCAGCGACGTATTCAGAAGCAGGATTCCAGGTTCAGTGAATGGGAGTCGTTCGATTACGGATTGTAACACAGTGGGTAGTTGTGATAGGACAAATGTGCATAATACTTTTTTTTATCTTGTCAACAAACATCAATCTATAAGAGAAACACAAAAATGTATGTTTGCCTGCTCCAAGTTAACAAAAATCATCATCGTGTATGGTTAGGTTTTATGTCACACAAGAGAAAGAGTGCAGGAATTAAGTTGACTATCATTTACGTCATACCATTTATCCTTTGTAGTGTGGATGAAATAATATTAAATGGTTATATCTATATAAATATATATATATAAAATAAGAGATATTTTCTGAAGGATAGAAGACACATGTGTTATAAACTACAAAAAATTAAAAATCCAAAAAATAAAACTTTTTTTTTTTTCAAGCCTAGTTTGATGTGATGACAATATTACATGCATGACTGAGTAAGTGCTTACATACATAACACGTGGAAGCATTCAGTATCGGTGAAAATGTGAAAGCATTCCAAAATATTTTGTAAAGAGGTTAGTATAGAAACAATTTCAGTAGCATTAACAATAATGTACGTAAAAGAGAAAATCGTGAACAAAATTAATGCATTATTGTGAATGGTATAAAGAGACAGCTGTGCCGATTCCATCCATATGTGACAGCTCCTTGTTTTAATGTCTCATGTAATGAAAGAGGTGGAACACAACTCTTTCCATATGAGGCAGACACTTTTGAGTTGAACTTTTTCACCTGTTGTAAATCATGTTCGATCAAATGAATGTTGTGAGCATAGCCGCTGACATATGCACTAAAAATTAATAGTAGTATTAAGAGGTAATTCTTTATTCCTTTGTCTCCTGAGAAGACCTGTTTTGTACTCCTGCTCACTCTCTTTTTCTTTTCTGTAAGCATATTTTTAAACAAATAAGTTTAAAATTTTAAATATCAGAAACAATATTTAACTGCATGAAAAATTATAAAGTAAAGGTCCAGAAGTACTATAAAAGTACAAAAAGAGACGATTCTCACTCCAATATTAAACAGTATCATCTTTGGAAGTAACAAGTTACTTGTGATGCATTAACATAACTAGTTAAGTTAATAACTAACTCAGTTACCTTTCTGAAAGTAAGCCCATCTTCCACGGAGCTAGAATTCATACTAGAACTTTCCAACCATTGAACTAGGCACCAAATTGTTGCAGAGCTACCTGTTTTGGTTTAACACATTATGTGCCACAGCACTGATTCCTTTCGTTACACAGCACATTTGCAAAAGATTCAAGTCTTCTCATATTTTTCATTACAATTTATATGGCAATGGTCTATTCAATTATGAACTGTAATCATGGCTTTTGAAGTAAACCATAAAATAAGCTTTGGGTTTTTGTTTTTAAGTCTACTTCATCCACAGATAGGCTAATGAGGACTTGACCTACAGTTTAAGATGGTATCCGAACCACCATGTGCCTCCACTGGGTATCGCACTCAGGAATCCACTATTATAAGGTGATGGTGTTACCATTGCCCTCATAAAATAAGCATTTTGTGATCACCAGGAGTCAACAAGAATTTCATATGACTGCCTTGTAGACATTTACTGTTTTCATGTGCTGATAATGGCAAATTAAATCGACTAGTTATTACTGAATAACTTTCACATGTTTTAACCAGAAGCAGAATTTAAACATTACTGTTAGACATTTATTTAAAGAGAAAGTCTTGTATGGTTGTAATACCTCACTATGATAAATCAAATACCACACCACATAGTTTGTGCATGAAATGGCAATTAATCTACAATTTTTCAAGAGTGTCACTGTTATTCTCCTTTTCCCTATTTATTACAAACGTATTTCCCTCCTCTCTTCAAAAGTTTGTCGAGTGATACATTCTGTTTATGCAGTCGCCAATTAAGCTGTATATTGGAACATGCTCATATTACAACCTAATTGACATAAATTCTGGATTGGCTGCTCTCAGCATCAAGCCAAAAAGCCAGTAGCAAATTAAAACATGTTCCACTTGCCAAATCTGTTGAGTCTGAAAGTAGGATTTCCTAGCCTGTACTTTTAATTACTTTTTATTCTACATACTGTGCTGTGTAAAGGAATGAATCTATGTTGGTTCGAAGCAGGCATTTTTCTCTGCTTATTGACGTCATTATTTCAATTCATTGTCATCACATTGTGTAATACAGACCGAATGAAAATGGTGGTGGACAATTCGCCTTTGGGTGTACCTAGTCCAGTGGTTAGAAAGACGATGTAGTAGAAAATCGATTTCCATTGTACTAGTACTGATATCCAAATTGTCATTACATGTACAGTCACGGACACTGCTGGGTTGTAATGATTCCACTGAAAGTCAATGTATTCATTACAACCCGACAGTGTCCGTGACTGTACCCCAAGTGTCCTTCCCGATGGCACAGTGGTAACATCATCATGTTAAAATCTAGGGGTCCTGGGTTCAATACCCAGTGCACGCACATTGAACAGTGGATCTTATTTTAAACTGATTAGCCTATCTGTGCATAAGGTGGAACAACAATTCAGTTCAATGTAGCCTAGGTGTATTTATGTATGTTAGAACACCTAGGATACAGTATGTAATTTCAGAGAATCATCCTGGAAATGCCACAGCTCCCTCCTAAAACTTGTAATTTGTATTGAATGCAAGTATCCTCAAGGTACAATGAAGAAAGAAACAATCTTGGGCTCAGTGGACAACAAACAATATTTGAATGCGTTATTCCTGAGAGACAAATAAAAATCAATTCTGGAGTTTGTGGACAGCACTAACCACTAAATAAAGCCCTCTCCAAGTAAAATTGTAAATATGCCACTGGCGAGATGACCTACAAATGCCATATTTAAGGAATAGGCTGTGGGGAACTGGAGTAATAAAATAGCTGTGAGAATCAATCTGACTTGAACACTTCTGACACTGAGCATGCAACAAGCAAGACAAGTTCATTTCTGGTAAAAAAGGTAAAGTGTTCCCCTGTGCATAGCACCACGCCATGAAGGCGTATAGGGGGTGTGGGGGTAACGCCCCACACTTTCCTGATCCGGTCGTGAGTGGGGGTGATGTGATCAGCATCACGCCCCTAACCGCCTTTACCCCCCAGGGTTTTCCCCGCTTAAACATTTTTGATTAGGCCTGCATGTTGAAATAAGCTATTTTCCTCAAAGCCTATGGGCCACAGACCTCTGAAAACTTACAAATGTAACCTACTTCATATTATACACCAACTCAACAATTAAAATTCAGAGGATGCCTCCCCAGTGGTAGCATCATCACCTTGTAACCTGGTTTGATACCTGGTGGAGGCATATAGTGGTTCGGATCCCACTTTAAACAGTAGGTCCAGTCCCGATTAGCCTTACTGTGCATAAAGTGGACTTAAAACACCAACTCAATCAATCATGTACCACTACTGGCAATAATTTGCAAAAATATCCACTCACACCGACATGCATCACTGTCAGTAATATTTCATTTTCGTTCGTGCGCTCAAGTATTCTAAACAAATCTAAATTTTGTTAATTGTATTGAGCAAATATGTTGGAATTTCTAATGAACAAGAGTCAAAGAGAGTGAGTATAAATTTTGTTTTCTCTAATAATATAAAGTAAATATCTAAAAAACATGTCTATCTCCAGGGCAGGTCCTTGGCTATTGTTAACTCTTGCCTAAGTGAATGAATGTGTTCTGCATGTATTGCACAAGCAGTGAAAAGCAGTGTTTGGGGAAACCAGATCGTTAAATGTTTACAGTTTATTCCCTAATATGCTTGCAATGTTTGTTTCAAGAGAAATATTTAATGAGGAATAATAATCAATTTATATCTGTTAACTTAGATATTGTTTTAATTGCAAAAAAATATGTATTTTTTAAAATAGGATGTACATATACAAATTCTGTAATAATTCCACTGTATTTATTGCAGCAATGAAATTTGCTTTACAGGAAACAGGAATGCAGTCTCTATTTTTGGCGTTTCCAAAATCCCCCTTCATCCCAAATATAACATTATCACTAGAAACTGGATTCATATTGTCTAAAAAATCACATATTTACAAATATGCCTTTCAAGATGTGCATAATAAATAAGAATATTTAGCAAAGTGCAGAAAAATTAGGCAAGATGGTCCTAAATTTTAATGTTTTTTATTGGTTTGGTCCTCTTAACTTTGCAAAAACTACTCTGAACTCTGAAATGTTCCACTACCAGTTGCATTAAGGAAAAAGCAGACAAAATATAATTTAAACAAAGATTCACACAATCTTACCATAAATGGTTGTTGAGTGAGGCTGCTAATAATTATCAGAAGTAATTATTATATGGATTTTCAACTTTTTCACAAAATTTCTCATTTTTCCCGATGGAATTTGAGGGGAAAAAGAGAAGAAAACTTTCATGATTCGCAACGTTTTGACAAAATTTCTCATTTTGCCCCCTATTTATTCTTCAATATATGTTATCTTTCCCATAGCAAAGGGAGGAGAAAATTATAAATCCAGCTGTTTTGAATCACTCTGTACTTAAAAAAACTTCGTAGAGAGACAGAGGGAGGGAGATTTAGGTTGACAATTTTTTTAAAAAAAATATTTTTGACAGCCATATTGTAAAAAAAAAACTACTCTTAGTGTTACAAATAAAATTTACATTTCATGAGTACCGGTATTTGTGATGCACATTTAATATGTTTATAATCTTAGTTTAAATTTACAATTTAATGTGCTCTCATGTATTTCTTATGACTGTGACTGTGACTTGAACTGCTACCAATACTCTTTAACGATTCCTGCAAACCTCCGTGGAGTGGAGTTAGCACAGTGTGATACAATGTCAGGGGTTGCGGATTCGAATTCCGACCTGGGCATGTGTGTCCTCTGTGATTGACCCTTCATCAATTTCATCATATCATCACTCAACCCTATCTTTGCAAATACCCAAAAGTGGGAGAAAAGCGAAGTAAAGTAAACCAAACCCCCTGATACTTGGAAATTGTAACAGAAAGTTGGTCAAAATATTGATTAATATTTGTTTTGCTTCAAAATATTCAGAAATTGCATAACTTTCAGGTTAATTAGATTACTCGAAAGTGTTGCATTGCATTTTTGAGAACCCAGCGAACCACCAGAATGCTGGAAAAAGTATCAGCCAGTATTAGTGGATAAAATTTACCCAATACTTTCCGATACCAATACCAATGGCATCAGTCAATACTGATACATTGGTATCGGCTACAGTGGCATATTCTAAAAATTTGACCCGGTTTACCGCAATAATTCTTATTTATTGTATATATTAGATATGGGACAGATTAATCAATACATAATCGGTATTGCCAATATAGGCATATTGGTGTATCAGTAAAATTTCTGATAATTTTATCGATCTGATATATATCTAGGGGTGTGCGGGACAGGAGTTTTTTGGTCAGATGGGATCGGGATGGGAAATTTTTAAATCCCGACATTCGGGATGGGAAAAATTCGCAATTTCCCGACAAAGTCTGGAAATTTTTGATATTTCCCGAAGCTCTAGAAATCTCGAATTCTACACGTCATTTTCTCCTTAAGTGATTGTTTTTGCATTCCTGGTACAAATACTAACGATTTCCGATAATTCCAGACATTTTCAATGCAGAAAACATCGAGAATTAATGACTTTTTAAAATGACCATTTGGTATTTCCCGACTGCTCAGGATCCCGAAAAGTCGGGAAGTCATTTCCCAAAGTTGGGACTGCGACGGGAAATATTTTTCCCCGATCATTCGAGATCCCCCACACCCCTAGATATATCTATAAATATCTCATAATTTAGTGCAATATTCTGCCATTTTGTTACAATTTTTATGGATATAAACATGCCCAACGATTTTAAAAAGTAAATGTCTAAATATGCACAGTTTCTTTTGCATTGCAGTCATTTCGTAATATACATTTTTTAAGAAGGCCAATGAACCATTCAGGTTCTTCAAGAACCATTTCGAATTTTATATCGGATCAGTAGAATATCGGTTATCGGTATCAGTAAATTTTATATCGGTACTTTATTAGTATCGGCCCATCCCTAGTATAAGTATATTTATTATGTATTAATTAGATATAATAGAAAGAAAACACAATGCAGGCACATGAGTAAAACAAAAACCAAGATCCCACAGCTTCAAATTTTCCAGTAATTTCTGTATATGGGGAAAAAATGATTTAGTGGTGGTAAACCAGATAACATGGGAGAATACATCACTGATCGGCTACGCTTTAGTCTTTTTTAATTCAGTACCAGTCTTAATTGTTTAACTACACAAGTGCTTCACTAATCTTTCTCTGATATATGAAACCATGCATTCCTGTTTCCTAAACAATTAGACAGGTCAAATCTATGATTTAATAGGTATGTAGATGTTTGTATTGGATTTATGGAAAAACAATAGTGATTGTGAGTTAAGCTGAAGTTCAAGTCTCTGTCATTTTTTCCCCTTTCTTACACAATTTGAGTGCAAAAAGATGAAATGGACTAATCCTAATTTGTTGCATGTATGTATGAATCTTGTGCTAGCATTTCCTATATTTGAAAATGTTACATAAACTGGGAGAAAGGTTATTATATATTAGCAAAATCATAGTGGAATTGTTATATTTCATTGTTGTTTACACCATTTGAACTTGCAAACGGTATTAAGAACAAATGTTTCTTGGAACTATGCATTTCTGCATTAACTATACACAAGTTAATTTAAAATTGTATTTTTTAAAAATTATAGCATTAAACTCCAAATCTTATGATGAGCCTTGCACTTAATATTTATTATTATTTTTGGTAACTGGAATTACAGAGAATTGTAGCCTGAACTAAAAATATAATACGTAATTTATTATTTTGGTGCTTTCTTTGGCTTCTTTCAAAATATTTATCCAGATGTTTCAGATCATTGTTTTTTCTTGCTTAATGTACAATTAAACTGAACACTATGAACATATTGTGTGTGTGTGTTTAATACGGAAGGCTTATCACTCCTGGAATGCCACTTTCTTTTTGTAAATATGAAAGTTAATGCTTCCAAAAGTATTATATAAACACACTACATGCTATTGTTCACTTAAAATTGTACATACTTCATTGCATTGTAACCAAAAATCAATTTATATTTTCCTTAATTCTTTGCCCACAAAAATGCATTATGGGTAATTATTTGAAAGAATTCAAAAGTAACCTACACGTATCCGAGTTTGGCAATTGTCAGTGATAATGCAGTTGTTAATTATGAGCGTCATCAGTCATGATAAAAAATTCCATTTCTAATATATAATCCCACAAGTCAGTGTATAATGATCTCAGTTGCTGTTTAGGTGTGAGTCTGAATTAATAACCTGCATTTTCACTTCATTTTCCCATTCTCTGCTTTAAATATATCTGCAGTAGCACAATTTATTTGAATGTATTTTGTCATAATAATTGTTTCACAGTCATTAATTAATGAATTATGTAATTAATAAAAAAAGAAGAGATGATGTACCCATGCGATTCCAAAAACAATGTAATTTACTCATGTTTAATATATTGTTATGGGTAGTTACAAGCAAACCCCTACTGAAATTTCACTTATACATTTAAGAAAGTGTATTTTAAGACTGAAAAACTTTATTTATATAATACTAGCTCAGGAAAATACTGTAGCTAAATATCAGGTATATAAAATATTATGTTGTAACTGCATTTGGACAGGAGGGGATATTCATTTTAATTTTTTTTCTGTATCGTTGAAATTTGTGCACTGTTGAGAATTTGTTCGAGAATATTATGAACCCAACAAAGACTGGCCCAACAATGTAATCATTCAAAAGGGTGCAAATACTGTCTGAACTGGACAAGATGCCCAATCTCTTATAATGAATATGTGCAGGTATGTGTGTGTGTATGTTGAATATTGTGTATTATGTTTTCCCCAATCTTATTTCAAAGTGTCTTTCCATGTAAATTATCAGTTTGTACCTCCCTACGAAATCTTGGTGCCAATTTCGGACGGTATTTGCACTGCTGTTACCTCAATTCTTACACCCTATGCTATGATGTGAATCATCCAAGGTTTAGCTTAGTTCTTTTTTTATTGTAAGTTCTGCTCATAGCATGAAAAAGCTGTGTTCCGTACGGAATGCACTGCCCTTCTTGTGCATCCTGTGGACATTACTAAGTGTCTTAATTCTATGTGTCTTGGACACATGGCTGTTGTTGTCCTGTTGTTGTCTGTTTTGCTGTGATGTCTATTGTTTGTTGACTTCTGCAGGAAAAAAGACTTTTCTACCAATTTCTGAGTAATTGTCTTTGTATAACTAACTTTTCTAGGGTTGCACACATCATAAAAAATGTGCATTATCTTTTCCTACAAGAAAATAAAAAAAACAGTGTGAAAAATCTGTGTGAATGTATTGTAATGAGAAAAAAATAAAAGTTTATTTAGATAAGAAGCTGTCTGTTTTTCAATGCACTCCAATCATCCAAATGTAATGAGCAAATAATCTCTCTCTCTCTCTCTCTCTCTCTCTCTCTCTCTCTCTCTCTCTCTCTCTCTCTCTCTCTCTCTCTCTCTCCATCCCTCCCCCTCCCTCCCCAGAAGGAAAGAGGGAGAAGCAAAAGGCGTTGTAACCGCTTGCAATGCCTTTTCCTTTCTCTGGATTTTAATGCATTGCATTGACGTTCAGCATGTGAAAAGCATGTTCTGAAATTTTTAATTTTCGTTAAATATTATTTATTGTCTGTGAGTGTGGAGTGCGTGAAGTGAGCAAGGGGAACAACGGCCTGCATTTATCTGGAATGCTACAAGATAATGTGGCAACATATGAAAAGTATTTTCAAGAGAATTTCCATCCAACAGGGGCGGCGTCAGAAATTTTCGACCAGGTAGGCAGAAGCTCCATATTGATAGATTAGGGTGGGCAGTATAAATGTAAGACCATATATAGTATATATGTGCATGTAAGACGTATGTATCTCCCTCTCTCTTCCACTCTCGATTTTCCTCTTACTTCTTTTTCCTTTCTTGTTTTCCTCTTTATTCTTTTCTAATCTGGTCTCGCATCTTGTTCAATTTCCTTTCGCTTTGTGTCTGATGGACACAATTATTTCAAGGAAGTGTTTACCCATGCCCAGCCATACATTCTAATCATATTCTTTCATGCATGTTAATAGAGTGGAATAAAATGTGAATTAGGTTTAAGCTTGTGTTGCAAATACAAGAGACATACTTGATTTTATGTATTTGGTGACAATGATAGAAAGTGTGATGGTAGACAATCGTGAAGTTTCTCGTAATTTAAATTCATGTTCCTAACTAACTAACTAACTAACTAACTAACTCTCTAGCCTTCTTAAACCCGAAGGTTCATGGCTGCAGCAACACAGGCCTTTCATCTTTCCCTATCTTGAGCAAGATCTATATACTCTTTTCCATCCCTACCGATTTCCTTTAGGTCCATCTCAACGTTGTCCCTCCATCTTCGTCTTGGCCTTCCTACAGGTCTCTTACCATCAGGTTTCCCAACAAGAATCCTGTAAACTCCTCTTTCCTCTCCCATTCGTGCCACATGGCCTGCCCACCTAAGTCTTCTTGATTTAATTATTCTAATAATATCTGGACATGAATACAAATTATGTAGTTCTAAATTATGTAACCTTCTCCACTCACCTGTCTCCTCATCCCTTTTAGGTCCAAAGATTTTCCTAAGGATCTTATTTTCAAATAATCTCAATTTATGTTCCTCTTTCAATGTAAGGGACCAAGTTTCACACCCATATAATACTACAGGCAAAATTACTGTTTTGTATATTTTAACTTTTACTTTCTTAGATATTAAACGAGAAGACAAAAGTTTATGAAGAGAGAAGTAACATGCATTTCCTGAATTAAGCCTACTTTTTATTTCCTCTTTAATATAATTTTCATTTGTTAATATTACTCCTAAGTATTTGAATTTGGAAACTGGTTCAAACGAGTTGTTATCAATAATTAGATTTTGATTATTACCTAACACTTGGTTTCGACCTGTATGCATATATTTAGTTTTCTCTTTGTTAACTTCCAAACCTATCTCTTTAGCAGTTTTGAAAAATATTTTAGCATTATTCTTAATTGTATTCACATCATCCCCCAGTAAGTCTACATCATCTGCATATGCTAACAACTGAGTCACACCATTTAATTTTAGTCCTTCTTTAGTTTCTTTTACCTTCCTAACAGCATATTCTAAGGCAAAATTAAAGAGCAATGGAGATAATGCATCTCCTTGTTTTAACCCATCATGAATTGTACATTTGTCAGACATATTAATACCCACACGAATTTTACTTTCTGTTTCACTGGTGCATACTTTCATCATACTAACAAGCTTCTTAGGTATTCCAAACTCTACTAATATATTATATAGTTTATCTCTTTTGACCGAATCATATGCTTTTTTGAAATCAATGAATAGCTGATGGACATTTTGATTATATTCCCACTTTTTTTCAAGTGTCTGTCTGATGTGAAAAATTTGATCTGTAGTTGATCTGTTACATTTAAATCCACATTGATAATCACCTATAATTTCATTAGCATATGGGGTTAGTCTTGTTAAAAGAATGTTAGATAATATTTTATATGTTGTTGAGAGTAGAGAAATTCCACGGTAATTATTGCAATTCATTTTATCACCTTTTTAAACACAAGAACAATTATGGATTCTTTCCACTGTTGAGGGATTTCTTCTTTATTCCATATTAAACAAATTAATTTATGAATTTGACATATTAATGAATTTCCACCATATTTAATTAACTCAGCTGGTATTAAATCAATGCCAGGTGCTTTGTTATTCTTTAGCCTTTAATAGCATCTTTAACTTCAGTCAAGTTAGGTTCTGGAACTAAAGGTTCTGTTGTGTGGACTTCATTCACTTCTGATTTATCTCCTACATGGACATTTAAAAGGTCATAAAAGTAGTTCTTCCATCTATTTAGAATATCACTTGGGTCAGCTAGAAAATCACCGTCTTTATCTTTTATCAAGTTTACTTTAGGTTGCCACCCCTTTCTAAACTCATTTACACCTTTATATAAATCTCTGATATTTTTATTTTTACTGTTTGTTTCAATTTCGTTAATTTTGCTTTTCAAGTAATCTCTTTTTTTACTTCTGAATGTGCGGTTAACTTCTCGCTTTATTCTATTATAATTGTTTAGATTTGTATCATCAGAGTTATTTAACCACCTAAGTCTAGCCTGATTTCTTATTTCTATTAGATTATGACATTCATTATCAAACCATGGCTTACTTTTTCTTGGTTTATGGTATCCTATACTTTCTTTAGCTGTTGATTCTATTGCATTACGTATGTGCTCCCAATTCTTATTTACGTCTGTTTCATTTATATTTTCATCATCACTTAAATCCTGCAACACATCAAATCTATTTGACAGTTTAATTTGGTAATCTTTCTTAATTCTTTCATCAGTAAACTTTCCTGTATCAAATTTTAGAACTTTTATATTTTGTTGCTTATGATTTATCACTGAGAGTCTCTCTCTTAATTTAGCAATTACTAAATAATGGTCACTGGCACAGTCAGCACCTCTGTGTACGAACATCAATTATACTAGTATGCCTTCTCTTATCAATGAGAATATGATCTATCTGATTATGAGTTTTACCATCTGGAGAAGACCAGGTATATTTATGGATATCTTTATGTTTAAAAGTGGTACTTTTCACAATTAAATTCTTGGAGGTTGCAAAAGTAATCAATCTTATACCATTATCATTACTTAATTCATGAAGACTTTCTTTACCAATCGTGGGTTTAAATGTCTCTTCTTTGCCAATCTGTGCATTACAGTCACCTAACAAAATTTTCATATCATACTGAGAAAATTTATCAAAGACCTGTTCTAACTCTGTATAAAAATCATCTTTAGTATTATCATCTTTATCTTCCGTTGGTGCATGTATGTTTATTAAAATAATTTTACACCACCTACCCTATAAAACTGCATATGATATCCTATCATTAATAAATTCTACTGTTTTAAGAGCAGAGATAATTCTATTATTTATAAAAAAGCCTGTTCCAAAATTATGATTTTCAGTACCACCATAGAAAAAAGTATAATTTTTAGTTTTACAATTCCCTTCTCCTGGCCACCTAACTTCCTGGACAGCTACTACATCTAATTTATACTTAACTATTTCATTAACTGTACACTGAAATGCTCCAGGCTGGTAAAGGCTCAGAACATTCCAGGTGCCTAATTTAATATCCTTATTCCTAATGTAGATCTTATCCTTAGTCCAGGGACCTCCCAAAGTAGTCCCCACCCGGAGATCCGAACGGGGGACTATTTTACCTCCGGAATATTTTACCTTGGGAACATCCATGGCCTTATATTGTTGTTTCTTGACATGTCTTTTTACAGTGCAGAGTTGTCAGCTCTACGCCTAACCCCCAATATGAATGGAGGAACTACTACACCAGACAAACACAAACACATTAGACAGCACAATTACTACACAAGACGAACACAAACACATTAGACAGCACAACTACTACACAAGACACAGACAAACACATCACAACTATAACAAAATATAAACACAAACACACCACAACTACTACACAAGACAAACACAAAAAAATTAGACAGCACAACTACTACGCAAACATACTAGACAGCACAACTACAACACAAGACACATACATACTGTACACACCACCGATACTACACAAGACAAACAGAAACACATTAGACAGCATAACTACTACACAAAATAAACACAAACATACTAGGCACCACAACTACTACACAAGACAAACCTAAACACACTACACAGTACAACTACTGTAATCTAATCAACATTACATGTAATTCTAAAGAAAACACTTT
Organism: Lepisma saccharinum; assembly: GCF_977018435.1. Lineage (NCBI taxonomy): Eukaryota > Metazoa > Arthropoda > Insecta > Zygentoma > Lepismatidae > Lepisma > Lepisma saccharinum. Next base: position 27,323,917 of record NC_139256.1, on the reverse strand, counting down.
TATAACATTATATCGGTAACGCGTCTGACTACCATGCTCAAGGTCCCGGGTTCGATCCCCGGCCGGTTCAAATCCGGGAACTTTTCTAACGGTAAAAGCGGCCCCGGCGCCCACCCAGCGTCGAATAACATGGGTACCTGGGGGAAACCCTGGGGGGTAAAGGCGGTTAGGGGCGTGATGCTGATCACATCACCCCCACTCACGACCGGATCAAGAAAGTGTGGGGCGTTACCCCCACACCCCCTATACGCCTTCATGGCATGGTGCTATGCACAGGGGAACACTTTACCTTTTTTTTAACATTATATATTACCGAATCATTGTCTGCAGATAATTCAACGGAAGGCTAAAACATATAGATTGCTTCAAAAATGAACATACATGTCTCACAATAATAGATAAACATGCAGAAATAATATCTTACTTTGCTGTCGTACAAACATGAATTCAGATCTCTGAAAACAATATGTAACACCTTGCAATAGGATGTGAATAAATATTTAGTACACTGTATCACATGAAATCAAATATCATATCACAGATATGCTAATTGGGACTATACCTCACTTTAAAGTACGATCCGAACCACTGTGGAATACGCCTCCACCAGGTATCGAACAGGGAACTCCTTGATTACAAGTTCTGTATACGTTTTTCGAAGTCTTTTTTAAAGATTTAAGTCCACTTTATGCACAGATAGGCTATTCGAGACTGGGTCTACAGTTTTAAAGGGGGATCCCAACCTCTACGTACCTCCAGCGGGTATCGAACCTAGACCCGCTTGAATACAAGACTACGACGTTACCACTATGTCATCGGGAATCCAAGTTCTGCATTTGTATTTGCACAAATCTCCTTACACATGTTCAACTAAGAGCCTGCCGAATGACGTAGTGGTACTCTCATGGTAGCTAAAGGTTACCGAATTCGATTTCGAAGGAAGGTATTCTAAGTGCGACTATAGGTCTACTCCCGATTAGCCCATCTCAGTATAAGTTCACTTAAAGCAAAGTTTGATACATTTCCCTACACAATCAGTAGCATCCAATAGCAAATTCTTTGTTCTATTATATCTTCATCATATTTAACCAAGCAACTGCCACAGGATAATGTGTATTCCAATTGGGTGATGCTCCCAAGTTGAATAGAAGTATTTCAACTTAGGAACGTATAAAAAGATCACGTAATATAGAATATCAATGTTGAGTCAATTTCTTAGGCAGAAAAAAATATCAATTTGGAGATGAGGATGTTGAGTGTTTTGCGCCAATTTTGGCTTGACAGGACAAGATGCTGCTTGTTTAGTGTTTAGTGGAATCTCATTGTATGTGGCAGTAGAGATATGCTTATAGATGCATGTTCCTGAGCATAGTATTTTCATGGTATGAGTTTTTGACAAAGAGTTTTCTTACTCCTTGGGGGTCACTTTTTTTAGCTTATAAGTTTTCACAACTGACAAATCTATGTGAATATTTGTAGTAGTGGTGATTGGGTGCCAACGTTTGAGGGGCAAGGACAATATACTTTCTTGGTAGAAAAGGCTTAGCATAAAAAGGCCATAGTGCAGGGGCAACAAGCAGCAAAATGTGGCCGGGGGGGGGGGGGGGGCGACTGCATCCCCCACTTCCTGGTTCTCCAAATAGCCACCACTGAATGTTTGGATTAAAATGAACGTCTTATTAGGAATGATTTAAAACACACATGGAAAACCAATTATTTGTTCATTGTCCATGAAGTATTCCTAGGCTACTGAAAGGCTATTTTGACAAAATATCACTCATAAGTAATAAACAAGTAGGATTGAAAAATCTGTTCAGAATTGAAGAGATTATTAGCTAAGTTGCTATTTGTTTTCTGAACTGTCATGTTACTAATGCGGGAGAAGCAAAACATGTATGGTTACATGAACATATTTTTTGAGGTAACAGAATGATTTAGGACACAAGGAATTCATCAAAGTTGATCACCGTACCAGTAATAATTCATCTATTTTTCATAGATGACTTGCGTTGTATGGTGTGACCATTTCGAACACATTAGAATGTCAACCTCTACCCTGTGCAGCATACCCTGGAAAATTTATTCTTGCAGGGCAAGGAGTCTCTGGCACCTGGAACCACTATCAAAGTAATATTTTATGAGGGTTTGTATTTTGAATGTCGGCATGGGTTTGTTTTCGCCCCTTCATTACTTTCATCTAATCGCCATTGAATCTTACCGTCGTCATTATCAAAATTAGCAGAAAAATGACTTAAAATAAAACAAATCAACCAGAACTTACTCTTGCAAAAATGGAGTTTCATTAGTTCATTTAGAAAGTTGAGGTGTTAGTTTCAATTGCACAGTGTTTCATTAGTGGATCAAGGCAGCTAATTCCGTGAACAATGACGTTTTCCGAAAGTCTCAAATATTTGTCTCGGTCAATCAACTTCTAAAAAATGGACGCATCTTCTGTGGTGATAAAATGATAACATTTGGTGCGAGTTCATTCTGTATATTTTTCCCCAGTGGCATAACGCTGTCGCATTATAATGAAGAGGTCATGTGTTCAACTCCCCCCCCCTCCCCCACAATGCACGCTATTTTGGACTACACGTTAAACTATAGGTTTAGTCCCGATTAACCTATCAGCCTAAATGTGGGCTTAAAATCAAACTAACAAAATGAATGAACTATTGAAATATGAAAAGGGACACTTCTGGAATTTCAATGCAGAGTTAATTAAAACTATACTATGCTCTCTAGCATACTTAAACCTGAAGGTTTATTGCTGCAGCAACACTAGCTTTATATTGTCCCTATCCTGGGCAAGATCAATCCAATCCTTTCCTTTCCATCCTTACCAATTTATTTTAGGTCCATCTGAACGTTATCCCTCCTACAGGTCTCTTACCATCAGGTTTTCCAACAAGAATCCTGTAAACTATTCTTTCCTCTGTCATTTGTGTCATATGGCCTTCCCATCTAAGTCTTCTTGATTAAATTATTCTAACAATAATTAAAAAGTCTAAATAATTTATTGTGTTGCTGGAGGAAATAACGCTAAGAAGATGTTTTTATTTGTTTACTTGGAGATTATTTTAACCATACCCAGGCCAGGATTTATATACGTATGTGGCTGGAGCTTACAGCACCAAGACCTCACCCCAATCCACTCGACACAGTTTCAGTTATAACTTCTTGCTAAGTTACATGGTGTGGTTTGTTATATTTTTTACCACATCCGAAGTACCTATTTTTTTTCCATTATGTGGTACTTTTCAAAGCGGTCTTTCCCAGTGAAGGCCTGGAGCTGCAGTCCTAGTGTTCACCCTAAATTCGGATCTAATCTTGATCATACCCTGCATCATTTTGAGTATACTAGCTGCTTTTAATCAAATGTTTATTTGATCACAGTTTTTGTTTGAATAGCTCTAGTAATTACTTTCACTTTCTAATGACAAAATTGGCTTTTTATGGTTTGATATGTGAACATTTCTAGCATAGATAATATTCACAAGTTAAAAATACATGTTATGAACACCAAAATACATTTATTTATTGAATCATTCATATGTCCCCAAGGATATGTACTTATTGATTGGGTGTGCAATCCCACCCCTGTCGCCGTCCCTGCATCCAAATTTACCACCTGCTTCCGTCATTGTGAAGACAACACCCCTTATAATTCAGTCAGAACACAGAAATCCTAACAAAATGAAGCACTAAGGTGGAAATTCAGCATTGGTTGTTTTTAAAATATGTACAATTTTAATTGCTACCTTTTATTCAGATGAAGGAACCCGCGAAAAAAAAGGTTCCGTGTTCTCGATTTCATTGAACAGGTTTGTTTAAAGTTCACTTTATTCTCAGATAAGCTAATCGTGACTAGACTAAAATGGAATCCGATCCATTGTCAATATGACTCCACGAGGAATCAAACCCTCTACCTGGTTACAAGACGACTGGGTTAATAACTACACTGTCCTTTCTTTTTGTTTCTTGCACCGAGTTTTTTTTTTCCAGAATAGCAGTCGTGATCCGAAAATGCTTTGATTCTTTGGTTAACGCACATTAAGCCACATTTTTTTCTCATTATAAATAGCATTGCTAATAGGCTATGTATCATTTAATTAATCTATGAGATTGTGCATTTACCAAAATCATATATTACTTTCTAAACATCGAAATATCGTGATTATTCAGTAGTATAGATGTGACGGAATCAAAGGAAAAACATTGTTAATTTGCGGAAAGAATATTCGAATACTCCTGAGAATTGAAAGTAAACAATGAGTGCGTAGCTGTAAGCCATGCGGCGGCCTTTGTCAGTAACTGACTGTTCGATTGTTTGAAATGTTGCCATTTTCCAACCCAAAGCTGGATACGGGTCTGGTTCCAATGTCCATTCATGTTTGTTTAAATTTCCAAGATATGATTGCTACCTCTGCATTCAGCCCATTTAATACATGAAACGAAACGATTTACACATTGAAATCCTAAAAAAAGGATGCCTAATCATTTAAGTGTATTATTATATTTGGTATTAACGAGGTATTCAGTGGTTGTATTTCATTTAGTAATGACAACTCAATAGTGCTCAGCGGTGAACGATGAGACTCGGTGAAGTACACAGACTTCTCTCAGGTACAGGGGTAGTGTTAGGCAAAGACAATACTTCAAAGCACAGTGGAATAAAACCACTTTACTGCCGTAGATGAAATGAAAGGGTTTATTCTCTATTTCTTACAATTATATTGCAAATATACTTCTTATGAATGTGAGGATTTCGCTTTAACAGTGTATTGACTCAACTATAACACACAACCTCAATGCGTGGCTATTGGCGTACCTATGGTCCCATAGGCCTAGTTTGCACCCCGAACTACCACACGAATAGGTATGTAATAATAACTGAGCCAATGTTTGCTCTTAGCCCTGTTTTCCAAATTAGTATTTGGGCTGACTTTATTAGCTATCGAAGACTGGTTGCAGTATTGTACATAGCATCAATGTATCTCTATCAGCGTACCTACGGTCGCATAGGCCTAGCTTGCGCCATGAACTACCATACCAAGATGTATGTACAACACCGAGCAGTTCCTTTGAGTTTAATTTCTGTCGACGATCTGGGGCGAATGTGTTAATTTCTTATGCGAAATCCTCGCTTTTATACTATTTCAAGATCACAGATCAAATACAGATGAATCACTTGCTATTTATACATCTACAATTCAATAACAATTATTCTAAATACTACGAACTTGGACAAAATATAGTCAAATACACTACACAAGAAGGAAAGATAATTACAAGTAGAACAGCAGACACTCAATATCTCAAAACAATCAGATAAAAATATTCTACAACAAACTGCCTCATAACATAAAACTGCTAACTCCCCAAAACATATACAAATACAATCAATAAAAAAACTACTTGAAAAGGGAAAACTCTCTACAGTCTCACAGAGTTGATGTAAAATAACAGCAAAACTTAGAAGCATGCACAGTCAATAGTGCTGCTCAATTTGCATACAGTTCACGTGTAACTCTCATGAAAAAGCTCAAAACAGTCTCCCAGCTCAGTTCTCATCTGTACTTGAACAACAAAAATCTGCAAAAAATTCTCAGAAATCCTACCATTCCTACCCATGCTTGAATAGCAAAAAGTGCAATCTTCATACTAAAATATTTAAAAAAAGCATATCTATGTACGTAAAAGTGTGTACGCATGTGTTTGTCTGTGTGTACTTTTAGATAATTTGATAAAAATAGCAATATAAATCAAAGACTATACCTAATAATATTAATTTGAAAATAAGCTGATAGAAAAATATAGTAACTACAGTATAAACTTTTTAACATGTCAAAGTAATTAGATTCGTTTGTTAATTACAAGAAATAGAAGTTAAATACAGTAAATAAACTTGGTCACTTATAACTCCATTAAGCCTTGTTTCCATGATTATGAAAAACTAAATATGCTGACCAAGGCAGTAATTTATTTTATTAAAAAACATAAACTAACGTAGACTTTTGTACTTGATACAGAGTCTGAAGAAGACCTTGCTAGAAGGTTGAAACGTTACGTTAGTTTATGTTTTTTAATAAAATAAATTACTGCCTTGGTCAGCATATTTAGTTTTTCATTGGTCACTTACATTGAAAGAGGAACATAAATTGAGAGTATATGAAAATAAAATATTGAGGAAAATATTTGGGCCTAAAAGGGATGAGGAGACAGATGAGTGGAGAAGATTACATAATTTAAAAGTACATAGTTTGTATTCATATCCAGATATTTTTAGAACGATTCAATCAACAAGACTTTGGTGGGCAGTCCATGTGGTACGAATGGGAGAGGAAAGAAGAGTGTACAGGATTCTTGTTGGGAAGCCTGATGGTAAGAGCCCAGTAGGAAGACCAAGACGAAGATGGAGGAATAATGTTAAGATGGACTTAAAGGAAATCGGTAGGGATGGAAAGGATAGGAGTATATAGAACTTGCTCAGGATAGAGACAGGTGGAAGGCCTTTGTTGCTGCAGCCATGAACCTTCGGGTTTAAGAAGGCTAGAGAGTTAGTTAGTTGTTAATTACAACAAATATATGTTAAATACACTAAATAAGCATAATTGTTTGGTTTGTAATTAGAGAATATAATAAATTTACATTGCATTGTGCGAAAACTGTGTCAACTTTGCATTATAAGCAGAAAATTAAACCAATTTGCCTTAGAAATACATTTTAGGAATAGCTCAAAATAGCAAGCGCAATAGAAAATTAAGAAACTTTCTGAGGGAAGAAAATAATGACTAGGGCTGATTAATTCAATTAATGTAAAATATTAGTCTCTGATTCAAGTAATTTAACTGTAAATATTATCTTTTGTGTGTAAAATATAATTGTTAGTTGCACTAATAGGTACGCATATTAGCTTTATACACCTTCATACAATCTAAATAACAAAACTCTGATATATAAATTAGTAACAATTTGTTAAAAATTAAGTTAAACTAAAAATAATTAGCTTTGTTTTCTTAAATAAATATAAAATAGTAAGAATACTAAACAAATAATTCCTTCTTTTGTTATTTAAAGGATGCCAAACAGCATAAAACCTGGTAACTAACATAAAAAACATAAAATTTGAAGGCAATAACAATATTTTTTTAAAAAAGTACTGTTTTTTACCCAACTTTGTGAATTAAATACTAGTACATTTCATCAAATTATAAATAAAAAATATATATTTCTTTGGTATTTGTACTATAGTCAAGGAAAATGTTACTAAAACTTGGCTAGTAGTTTGTGCGTTCACAGTAAATGTGAGAGTTTTAGCTTTATTTGTCCGTAACTGGATATAAATGTAACTTGTTAATCTCTCCAAACACAATGTTAACCTCAATTTTGAAAGCTAGCTGAACTTTAGCGTTTCGAATTACATATAGTATAGGCCTCTATAGTGGTAAAATACACCTACTGTAATATCTCTGTGGTATTAACTTACATCCAGCCCATAACTTTTGGGACTGTTTCTCCTCCGTTACATTTCCTTCCCATTTATCCTTAGCGTCGCGATTAGCCTCAGAAGCAAAAAAAGCGAAATCTTATATTTGTTCTTTTTATATATCTGAAACTATTAGAACTACATTTAATGAATTTTGCCATCTTCCTGTTTGATCTGTTAAATAATCCAATCAATGAAAATATATTTACATAGAAAAATCTGTTTTTGAGATACTTAAATCGGGTAATCTGCTTTTGCGCATTTTCTCAGAAATATAGACAATCATAGTTCTTTATAAATTTAGCACCTGATATAGAATAAATCGAAGTCTAGTTAGAGTTGGCCTGTAAATGCTTCTGGTACATGTAGTTATTTGAAAAAGCAAATATTGGATGTGTAAAGAATAGCATTCTTGTGAAACAGTAAAAAATCAACCTTATTTCCTCGTAACATTAGCTGTAAATGCTTCTTGCAGACTAATAAGGCTCTGGCGTGTGGTCCTACGTCACCTAGAATCCTCTGTAAGGTTTGTGTTGTCCTATAAATTGCCGATATACATGCTAAATGCCTAGTTACAGCCTAAGCTTTTAGCTTCAATCAGAGGATTTTAGTCCTCATAGACATATAGTGATTGTAGCCTCATATAATAAACCAAATGGAAATAACCCAAGTGTTGATGCACCCAAGAAAACCAGTAATAATCGAAAAATACCTTGAAAAAGGCTGTAAGGCTAAATTATTCTTCTAGCATAGAAAAAAAGTTTAGCAAGTGGACATATGCTCCATATAGTTAGTCGTCTGTGAACTTCATCTTGTCCTGTGAATTATCAATATATTGATAAATGGTTATATTTAAAGGAGAAAAAAAACAATGATGGTAAGCGTCCAGTTATGGACCCCTCGGCAAAGGGATTTCAGTCCTTATAGACACACAATTATTTTAGTTACAGTAAAAGTTTGGCCTTATATAATATCTCAAGTGCAAATAGTCGAAATATTGAACATTTCGTGTACTTTATCCAGTAAGCCTTAGCTAAAAATACAATACCAGCGTTACAGACATAAAAATTAAGCAAGTTTTGATATTCTAGTGGCACATAATAAGTATAAAATATCCTTTAAAATACTCTGACAGATAGTTGTGGGTTATCTGAGATCGAAATTTTCAGGCCCTCTCTCCTACATAAATAGGCTCTAGAATTCACTAAGCCTCAAAGTAATATTGGGTACATGAGATAAAAAGCAGATGGAGAGTGGTGCTGATCCCATCATCTCCAAAACAGCAAAAACAAAAGTATATGGAGCCCTACCTGATATATTTAGAAACTTTACCTAGTATAACAGTAACCAAATACTCAGCAAACTCTAAAATAAACAAACTTTCCTACGTAGCAGGCGTAACCTGCCCTAAATTAATATAGAAATATTACAAAACCAAAAATGCCATAGTGGAAATCAGTAAACCATAATAATAATAATAATAATATATTCTGTGGCTTAAATTTTAGCTAAAAGTACTTTTTCTTTAGTGTTTTTGAAAATATTTAAATAAATACTAAACTCTAAATTAAAAATTTGTAAATGTACATGTGATACAAAACAAAATAAATAAAAATTAATACAAACCCTGCAAAAGAATCAGTAAAAAAGTTGAAAACATCTCTTTGTGCATCCAAAATATGAAATTATTTGCGCCCTATTAAATCAATATTTTTTTCAATTGCAAAAATTGGATCTAAAATTTTTCTTGCTCGCTTCACTCGCATTCTGCTTCTTTTCTGTGATCTAATATATTTAAATAGTATGTGTTGTATATTTGTATTGCATAAGCTTTGAATATGTACACAATTTAGTGTTAGCTTGTTGCATATGTATTTTCTATTTCATGTCGCTCCTTGTTGCATATGTGTAAAACATATGTTGTACATGAAAGTTACACATGTATCTTTGGAATGCATTTATCATTCATTTTCTGCCATTCAAAAATACAGTTTGTGTGCTTGATTTCCATTATTAGCTAATGTGAAATTGACTGTGTTGAAAAAATATTTCAAATAGCTTGTTCCAAACAAATGCTTTAGCACAGACTTCTACCCCTTTTTGCGTAATTTATGAGGATAATAACGTCTTTGATACTACTACTACTACAACTGGTAGTAGTAGTAGTAGTAGTAGTAGTAGTAGTAATAATAATAATAATAATAATAATAATAAAGCTATTATTAATGTTATTATTATTATTATTGGTACGTTTATCCTGGAACTTGCACCCCCCCCAGACAAAAATTCGTGGTTGCACCTCTGGTATTATATTTTTCCGCAAATTTTGTCTGACAAAAATGATTTGAGTAATTAATTCGGCATAAACGTGGGGGGAAGGGGGGAATATTCTACCTTTTTTGGGGGGAGTGCATCATGGGCCTTGGAGTGGATGGACACCCCTGTTTACAGGAGTAATAATTTTAAAATTGTTGTAACCCAAAACAAAAAGGACGCTCACGGGTTATCAGGGGGGTGGGGGGGCTTTGTAAATCAAGCCCGTTTTTCAAAAGTTTAACAGTGTTAAATGAAGGTAAATTATGTGTGGGGGGAGGGGGGTCATTAAGTTACATAAAATTTAGAAATATCACACAAATAGTACATTTTTTCTATATAATTTAAAATATCGCTTGAAGTGTTACTTGGCTGCTACTAAAATCATCCCTTACTATACACTCCATACTATGTTTGATGATAGAGATATTTATATCACCCAAGAAAAGATGGACAATATTCAATCATAGTGCCTATAGCGTACATTCCACTCCCCGGCCGAAACAATAAAACTCCCCTTCGTTCCCAAAACTTGGAAGCTGTTCACCCTTGATGCAGATGCGGTCATACGATGGCATCGTGTATTCATACCAACCCTCCTGCCCCTTCTTAACATATCAGGGGAGCCTTTCTATGCATTGAGGGGAGCTGGACGTGGTTAAGTGGAGGCCACAGCTTCAAATTCTGACCTAGGCATGTGTGTATTTTGCAAGTTCCTCTTCATCAATTTCATCACTCATTCTCATTTTCGTGATTAGCCAAAAGTACCCAGAAATGCGAAGTAAAATAAACCAAATCATTAAACGGATCAGGGGAAACAGGAAGTATTTGATCCTAATAGGCTCACTGCACTAAAGGTCAAATTACATAAATAAATATACGAGTGATGGTACGTGTATGATACGAAAGTAAAAGTGAAACGCATTGTAGCAGAAGGTATAGCCTAATGAGTAAGGTTACATAAAGGTCATATGGCATATACCGTCAACTACAACTCTGCTAAACATGTTTCCTTCGTAGCCGAAAGTTCCTAGCTCTAATGATGATACAGCGCATATGATGTTCCGCTCGGTCAAGCGAAGGAAAACAAGTCCCTGCGCAAGTTGTGCCGCCAGGCAACTCCACCAATGAACAAGTGAGAAGAAACGGGATTGCATGGAAGGGGGAAAGCGACGGCAAGACTACCAACTTAACCAGCAGCGTGTGTACTGCTTCGCTCTGCCCACTCGATTTGCTCCCCTCTCTGTCGTTATGCGCGACCTTGCTCCTCAGGTTGCGGGGAAAGAGTTGTAGGTCTTATTCTCGGCATACACCACTGACGTGTGCGCGTTTGTGTGTGTCTAGATTGGGATATCGAAAGAAAGAAAAGATGGATAGGAAACAGGCAGAGGAGAAAGAGGTTGATGGAGAAGAAGAGGGGAACAATATTTTCTCCCCAAGTTACCTATCGTCTCTCTCTCAATTTCTCTTGTTATATCTTTCTCCCCCTCTGTTATTATGTATGATTCTTCCTCTTCCTGTGTGCTGCTTCTTTTTGGGGAAACGATATGGAACTAAAGAGTATTATTTCTGTACAGAGTGTACAGAGTGTATATGGAACTACAGAGTGTATATAAACATGTGTCACAAACTTTAGGGATTTATTCGTGACATCAAAACATAACAAAAAATTCATATGAACATGGGTCCGCAAATCCTTCGTTAGGGAGGTATGAAAGGAATTCCCTATAGTGATTCCTGATTGTGTAATGTACCTCAAATGTGCATTTGTACTCACTTTCTTGTGTACAGTTGGGCATGACATTTGTTTTTTTGTGTGATTGTCGTTTGGTCCGTTTTACAGTAACTTCCATCACAACACAACACAAAGATGTATTCAGTGTCTGAAATGACGGATATGCACTACATGTACAGCCTAGCACATGGGAATGCGGACGCAGCACGTCAACGTTATGCTGAACGTTACCCTGGGAGGCAGTTTCCTTGTGCACGAACGTTTGTACGACTACACCAACGCTTGCGAGAGACAGGCACATTTGAGAAGAGAGTTGCAGATGATGGGAGACCACACGATGTACGAACGCCTGAACTTGAAGAACGGTTTCTTCGGACTGTGGTTGAAACTCCATCAACCAGTACAAGGAGAATTGCGAGAAGGGAAGGCGTTAATCACATGACGATCTGGAACATTCTGCATGAAAATCTTTTGTACCCGTATCACAGTGGCGGAGCGTGACTTTTCCAACAGTGTAAGCCTATCATGATGAAGGTTATTTCCCTTTGTGCTTATTATTGGGCTGACATGGTTAGTGATTTACCCACACACATCGACCACCCCCTCCCATTTTTTTCAGAACACTTCCCTGGAATTTTTCACCAAATTAAAAATTCTGGATAAATCCCTGGGGTTGGTGTTTTCTTTGCTAGGCTGTGTATCTCCTACATTTCAATTGATAATTAAGTCAGTCTTATTCCTATCACAATGACTAACGTAACGAGAAAAAAGAGATAAATTATATAATATATTAGTCGAGTTTGGAATACCTAAGAAGCTTGTTAGTATGATAAAAATATGCACCAGTGAAACAGAAAGTAAAATTCGTGTGGGTATTAATATGTCTGACAAATGTACAATTCATGATGGGTTAAAACAAGGAGATGCATTATCTCCATTGCTCTTTAATTTTGCCTTAGAATATGCTGTTAGGAAGGTAAAAGAAACTAACGAAGGACTAAAATTAAATGGTGTGACTCAGTTGTTAGCATATGCAGATGATATAGACTTACTGGGGGATGATGTGAATACAATTAAGAATAATGCTAAAATATTTTTCAAAACTGCTAAAGAGATAGGTTTGGAAGTTAACAAAGAGAAAACTAAATATATGCTTACAGGCCGAAACCAAGTGTCAGGTAATAATCAAAATCTAATTATTGATAACAACTCGTTTGAACCAGTTTCCAAATTCAAATACTTAGGAGTAATATTAACAAATGAAAATTATATTAAAGAGGAAATAAAAAGTAGGCTTAATTCAGGAAATGCATGTTACTTCTCTCTTCATAAACTTTTGTCTTCTCGTTTAATATCTAAGAAACTAAAAGTTAAAATATACAAAACAGTAATTTTGCCTGTAGTATTATATGGATGTGAAACTTGGTCCCTTACATTGAAAGAGGAACATAAATTGAGAGTATTTGAAAATAAGATCCTAAGAAAAATTTTTGGACCTAAAAGGGATGAGGAGACAGGTGAGTGGAGAAGGTTACATAATTTAGAACTACATAATTTGTACACATGTCCAGATATTATTAGAATAATTAAATCAAGAAGACTTAGGTGGGCAGGCCATGTGGCACGAATGGGAGAGGAAAGAGGAGTTTACAGGATTCTTGTTGGGAAACCTGATGGTAAGAGACCTGTAGGAAGGCCAAGACGAAGATGGAGGGACAACGTTGAGATGGACCTAAGGGAAATCGGTAGGGATGGAAAAGAGTATATAGAACTTGCTCAAGATAGGGAAAGATGGAAGGCCTTTGTTGCTGCAGCCATGAACCTACGGGTTTAAGAAGGCTAGGGAGTTAGTTAGTTAGTTAGTTTAACGAGAAAAAATATGCAAAGTTAGATAAAATGAATAATAATAATAATAATAAAGAAACGAAAATGGAAGGAAACAGAAAAGTGTTGAATACTTTTTACAACCCCATAACCAAGTATCAGGTTCGTACCCTGAATCACAAAATCGGCGCACTTTATTTTTTGTTTCTGTTACTATGCCTGCTAGAGAAGTAAGGGGTGGGCCTACTGGCCTACCTACATCCACAAGTTTCTTCCTGGCACAAAATCCATGCTGGATAATGGCGTCTTCAACAAGTTCTCCACCCCACCGCACAATCACACTCATTTTATTCCATAATGCACTTTACTATCACACCACAGGACAGGGCCGACAGTCCGCTTTCAATAGATGGAATTCGCAAAAGCAATACCTCGACAACAAGAACGGGGAAACAAAAAGAAACCAGATCCAAAATTGGTCACTGCTCAAAGCAGTGATCTTTCGGACTGTGAGGGGAATATTCCTTTCGGTTTCGGATATATATATATTCCCTCTCTTGCCTTTAAAATTCCCTATATTTAGTAAAAAAAAATATACAATATTAATTATAAAAGAAATGCTCACTAATTGTAGGGACATATCCAGAAATTTCTTTCAAAGGCCATGAAGTGCTTTCTTAGGATAATGTAAAAGCAAATCTAGCACCTAAAAGATCATCGAAGAGTGTTTGAATCACGGACTATGTAATTAATAATATTTGATTCACATTTGACATGAGATTTGTAAAATTGGTTCAATCTTCAGCTTTCATTAACATTTATTTATTTATTTATTTTTGCACTTTTTAGCTCAATTATTACCAGCTGAGTTCATACATAAACGGAAAACAGAGATCTTCATATTTCTGATGTTTATGCTCTCCTACAAGCTAAAAACAGAAACAAGAATTTAGAACATCAATGTGTATCTAGTTTTCCCGTATCCCACTCATTTTTAGGTTTCTCCTTTTTCCCCTTCCTGTTAGATTTTTGCTTCAGAATTCCCTGTTCCTGGAAAAAACCTCCTTGAAGCACCGCCGGCTCAAATTTCCTTTGCAGTCAACCATTCATAACCGACAATGCTGGAGCTCCTCCTCTTGCAGGACATGTGTCTTGCTGGCGCGTATTCAGTGAAGCCAACCCAAGCATAATGGTGCTAAATCTCGCACAAGTTTAAACAGTCGTTTGTAAGTTGGGGATGTAAATAAAACAAGAGGGCCACTTTTCGTTCTGGTTGAATTTTCTCAAACTTTTCACGTATAACGTCGAACCCATGCCATTGGTTGAACCATTCGAATTTGTATTTATGTTTTTGTTATAAAATAATATTAATAATATGAAAATCACAGAACAATTTAGTAGTATGTAGCATAATTTCGGAGTTTAAACGACACCATGGATGTCCAGAAGGGGCAAGGCAAGGAGACACCGCGCCTGCCGTATCACCTTCAATGGGTGCAAGGATTAAAGAGGCAGACTTTCAGCCCCGAATAAATTTCTGTCAACGCATGTTAGGGTAGTGTGCTGTGTTTCTGCAGTTCTTAGCATGTACCTTATTCACTGATGAGGCTGGCTTTTCACGTGATGGGATCTTCAATTATCATAACAATCACATCTGGACTTATGAAAACCCTCATGCAGTGCGACAAGACAAACATCAACAGAGGTTCAGACTCAACGTGTGGGGTGGAATCATTCATGATTATCTCATTGGCCCCTACTTCTTTCCGCAACGTCTGACTGGACAAACGTATCTACAGTTTCTCAGACATGAGTTGCTGCATTTACTTGATGATGTACCTCTAGATGTCATCCAACGAATGTGGCTTATGCACGATGGTGCTGCACCGCATTTTACACAGATAGCTCGAAAGTTTCTCGATAACCAGTTTCCGAACAGATGGATTGGTCGCGGGGGGATCCATTGCATGGCCTGCCCTATCGCCAGATTTAAACCCAATGGATTTTTTCCTTTGTGGACATTTAAAATCCTTGGTGTATTCAACTCCCGTACCCAATGTCGATGTTCTGAGGGATCGTATCCAACATGGATTTGACCAAATACGGAACACACCAGGAGTTTTCCACAATGTACGGCAAAGTATGGAACGCAGGCTCAGGGGATGCATGGAAGCAGGAGGTGGTCACTTCGAGCAATTTTTGTAAATGGTAATATGTTTGGTAAATGTATCATTTTTGTGCCATGAATATTAAATCCTTTCATACATGTAAATGTGTTTGGTCAATGTCTCATTTTTGTGCCATGAATATTATTTCCTTTCATACCTACCTAACGAAGGATTTTCGGACCCATGTTAATATGAACTTTTTGTTATGTGTTGATGTCAAGAAGAAATCCCTAAAGTTTCTGACACATGTTTTTATACACCCTGTATATACACACACACACAATCTCTTCTTGTTATATCTTTCCTATCTCTATATATTTTTTATATAATCTAAATAAGTTCCTTCACCTCCTCTGTCGTTCATTTCTTCCCTTATAAACGCTGTGCGGAACTTCTTCCATTTTATTTGTTACTTTAATGAGACTGGCTTTATTTTCACTGGATCATCTGCAAATAAGGGAACTAGAAACTGGTACAGGTAGATGTTGGTGGAAAGCCCCACAACGCCGTCAACGTCTCTACCATCTGTGGGGGCCTCTTTTGATTATAGTTGGAGAGGGACGCAAGGCCGCTCGTACCTTACGGCCTTGCGCCGGAGAACCAACTACCTACCCTACGTACTACAAGCACAACAAACACCTAGAACAACCTTATCTACTCGACTCTAGCGTTTCTTGGGTCGCAAGGCTGGAAGCCTATCTCGGCACACTTGCTGAGGAAGTCTACGACCCAAGAACACCTAAACGTACCTAGCGTACGGACTTGCGCCGGAGAACCAACTACCTACCCTACGTACTACAAGCACAACAAGCACATAGAACAACCTTATCTACTCGACTCTAGCGTTTCTTGGGTCGCAAGGCTGGAAGCCACCCTATCTCGGCACACTTGCTGAGGAAGTCTACGACCCAAGAACACCTAACAGTACCTAGTGCATAAGGACAACACACGCATTCGACAACTATATCCACTCGACTACAAAAGTGCACTATTAGGTCAAGCATATAACTCGAGTGGAATTATCAGTGTGCGAATTAACGGGGAAAGGGAGGGGGTACAGGGGATTTCCTCCTATAAAGAAACTATTTTTATCACTGCCTAGGATGCTTTTATGACCCTCAATGAGTGAGGTTGAAACCATATGATATAACATTTCTTAACTATGAAACAATCACAATTGAAAAATCATTCGTGTCTATTATCGGTTCAGACAGCCATCAAAGATTTCCCTACCAAAAAGTTTGGATTAAAGGAGGACGCTATTCTGTAACTGACCTACCGACCGAGACAACATCAGACTGTTTTCCACTTAAGTTTTCATGGCATAGTACTGATATTTTACATGTATTAAAGTCACAAGGTAAGTTAGATGAACGTTGGTCAAGTTTTCGAGTTACTAGTTGATTGTTGTTTATAGCCCAGTTTGTGAACAGATAGGTTAATCGGGACTGAACCTACAGTTTAAAGTGGGTACTGTTTCTAAATTACGTGTAAATATTTTCATAGGATTTCATGACCTAGGTCAGAATCAAGGTTAGAAAGTCCTTTGAACTGCAAGGGAATTGTTTAAGTTACTGACTTATATTTTTGAATTATGCAAATTTACGTAACCAAAAAATGGAGGTACATTGCACATAAAGTGGACTTGAAATATAAATTCAAATTCAAGTACCCCAAAAAGAAAGTTTCCAAAATGAAAATACAAATATGTCAAAGAGTGGGCATTCCCCCTCCCCCCCCAAAAAAGCAGAATGCTTAATTCGCACAGTGAGAATTTAATTTTACCAAGTTCTAAGGTCTTACAGGTACTCACGCAATCAGTAGTTGATAAGTATGTGAACACAGTTACTAAGATACTGCTTTATTTGTCAACAGTGCCCAATTATTACTTCCGAATTGTTGTGCCCCGAAAATGTACAGTCATACGAAATAAAAATGAGACATCCAGATTTTGAAATAATCACTCCACTTCACAGTCGTCAGGGACCTCGTAACCCGAGAGGTGGCCCCCACTCATCATCAAGGGGGGGATATGGTCTTTTTGTCCCCCAAGTAGCTCCCTAAAATAATGAGACTCTTTTTTCGAACTTACAAACATGGATCAGAGGTACCATAAAGGACAGTAGATTAAGTGGTCTCCGACTTTGATTGATATCTGTGCATTGTAAAAACTACAAAAAGGCAAAAACTATTCATCAACAAAGTGATTATTGAAAGGAAGAAAGTGAATCCACTTTCTATCTAAATAGTAGAATCGAGTCTGAACTTGTATACAACGTCAAAGTATTTTCAATTGAATTTGAATTTTATGATTTGTAAAGTAGTAGTAGTAGTAACATCGACGAAAATAATAGCAATAATAATAATAATAATAATAAATTTCTATGATTCTGGCCCACTGAGAAAATTCCTGCGGGTGTCCTAGGTAATATTATTGGAAAGAATGCAAATTCACAACAGTGTCAAAATTCAATGAAAAATAAACCAAAATCGAGAATTTTATTGGATATGACTAAAAATTCCCACTTTCAAACTTTTAGAGTTTTGTAAATTAAATATAATGAATGTCGAACCAAGAAACGCCAATTTAGAAACTCGCATAATTCTTTATTTTAACCTTCAACAAGTTCTGCTAATTGCTCATAGGTGATAGTGTGATTTTATTTTCATTGGTTTGGTTCATTTTACTTCACTTTTCTGCCACGTTTGGCTAATCGTGATGATGTCATGAAATTGATGAAGGTACACTCACCGTGGACAGATTGGGATTTGAACCCGGAGCGGTTCACTTTTGTGTTTACTTTATATAATTATTTGCATGAAAACTTCAAGTAATGTTACATAATTTTATATATTTCTATTTTATTTACACATGTAATACACATTTTTTGTTTATAAGTCTTATTGGTGTTCCTCTTTCTCTTAATTTTCTTTCATCTTGTCTTCCCTGCAAGTGCTAGTCATTGTAATCATTGTGTTTTTATGTATTTAACTCTATTCTGTCCCTAATGATTTACTCTAATTCCGTATTTCATCTCATATGACTGCTGAGAACAACTTAATAAAATAGTACAAATAACACACACAGATCAATTGCATCATTTGTTTAAGGACACATGTGAGATTAAAAATGATATGTATTCAAAATAACGATCATTCTTTAAGTGTAATGTAGATATCACCTTAGGCTTTTTACAGTGCTTAATATAATTATCCAACAATACAGTTTCCCAAAATAGTGTCTACACTCTTTGAACGTTAATAACAGGAAAACTAATAAAAGCAAGTATGAATATTTTCTGTCGCATACCTTAAAGTTATAAATGTTCAAAACGACCACCATTGGCAGCAATACGTTATTTGCAATGCTGAACAGATTTGCAAACAGCCTATATGGTATCCACGAGGTGGAAAGCGTAGGTCTCACTCAACTGCATGTCCCAGGTCACTCAGTGTCTCTGGCTTTGTGGCGAACACAGCATTCATCACAGTTCCCCACAGGTAGGAATTTAAGTGTGTTAAATCAGGAGATCTCTGGATGGATATTCAACTCTTCTTACGTTTCTTGAAACAAAATTTTCTCACCTCTGCCATTTTATTACAGAAATGACTACCGTTTGGCAGGCTGTGATGGGATTAAAATAAGTCCTGTATGCTCTCACGCATGCTCACATAGACATTGCAGCTTCAAATCTAAAAAAGTCCAGTCAAGTCATCTTTAATAGTTTCTCTGTTATTAAAGTTCAAAGAGTGTACACATTATTTTGGAATACACTGTATCACCAATTTATTTTCCCTAGTTACTCTATAGACTGCAAACAATTTTGTAATTATGCAGAGTGGCCCAAACACAAAGATGGTAATAACATTTGGGTATAGTTTTGTTTGGGCTACCCTGTATATTGTTGTTGTTGTTATATTGTTGCTTTTCCGTTACTTTTGGCTAATGATAACAATGAAGCTGAAAGGGCACTCAAAAAGAGGTGTTCGAACCTGGACCCTTTGGTTGTAAGATTGTGAGATGACCTCAGCCAGCTCATGGACCTCAGCCAGATAGCAATTTTGAAAATATTCAAAATGGAGGAGAACGTCAATGTGAAATTACTTCAAACATCATGGATCGCATGTGACAAATTTGGCCTCCCCGATGGCGCAGTGGTAGCATCGTCGCCTTGTAATTAAGGGGTCCCGGGTTCGGTACCCGGGGGAGGCACAAGTGGTTCGGATCCCACTTTAAACTGTAGGTACAGTCCCGATTAGCCTTACTGTGCATAAAGTGAACTTAAAACAACAAATCAAGCATGTAACAAATTTATTTCATGATATTGATAACTAAATATCCTTCACGTAATATGTTAGCTTTCTTTATTATTAATTTCGAGTATACTTTATAGGATATACTAAAGTCACTCATATCCCAAAAGCAGTGGCGGTCCCTCCATGGAACAGAGGGAACGGCACCACGAACACTCTAGCTGTTCCCTCAGAGATATTGCGGATTCGCTTTTCTTCCAGTTTTTGCTATGTGCTGAAGTTTAATCGCGTCACAAGTGATACATTTGAGTGTAGAAAGCCTATAACTTCCTAATCTCGTTGAGAACTTGCGTCTGACATTCATAACGAACTGGAAAAATCTTCTACAGTCTAAGCATTTGCTAAATGCCTTGGCTAACGTTGGGAAATAGCTTCTGAGGGAACAGCTCACATCCACCTGTTCCAGCGGCGGCTCGTGATTTTTCAAAGATGCGTGCTACAACTGATGCTGTTTTTCATGTACTTATAATGACCCCTACCCCCAACCCCCGCTCTGTGGTCGACTTTCGATCTCGCCATCGAAGTTTTGGGTTGGAGTCTCGGCCCGGATATGGGTATTCTTTGTGAATGCCCCTTCATTAATTTCATTATTTCAAAGTATTACAAAGAATACCCATATCCGGGCCGAGAATCCAACCTGGAATTTGAATGGCGAGATCGAGTGCCTTTAAATACAGTGCTGTTGTCAAGATGTTCTTTAACAGCATTGTCTAAACTGCTGACAAAATCAAGGAGCCCTAAAAATACCCCAGGGTTTGCGGAGGAATCTGTTTCATCGTGGCCGGCCACGCAGGGCCAACGCAGAAGCTCCACAGAACTTGATGCAGTCTATATGATTTTTGACAAGACGTGGCGATTTATTTTTTTTTTTCAACTTGCTCATTATGCGATTCTAGATAAGCGTGGCTTAACTGCGTTGCTATGTTGACAGTTCCGAGACAGACAAAATTTAAGTCATTATTCATGTGCTTTTTGCTTCCACTATGCTTTCTCATATAGCCTATTCACATAAATGTCCTAGATCTTTTACCCCTCCTTCAGACCACGAATCATTACTTCCAAAAAGTATGCAAGGAAAACAGAATAATGCATTTCGAATTTGACACCCACAAAGCCATGGTTCACTATCGTACAGTTTTCTATTAAATCGCCTTTTATACATAGCGTTCTTACCTCCCTTTGCATTTTGCGATAGATCCAAATCTGGCAACGGCCGTCCTAGCGCTTTTATTTCTAACTTTTCTTCAAGTGTTCTTCAAGAGAAAGGTCGCTGCAACAAAGAATCCACCGAATTCATCGTACACTAACATACAATTCACTTTCACTTCTAACAACAACAAAAAGCTAATCCTTCACAACAATGACCACCACTTCACGCGCCACGCGATTTTAACACAATGAACCGCGCGGAAAATTTTCGGGTCTGGAAGCCGGGGAAAAATGACGGTACTCTGTAAGTTTGTTTCTTGACTATTGAAGTGCTACATAAACACAAGGAAATGTATTTCTAGCATTTAAAAACAGGTAATTTAGATAAAATATAAAATTAAAATTTCCTAAACATAAATTACAAAGCAGAATCCACTTTCGGAAGTATAAAATGCACGGACTATAGTTTCAGAGTTGCAATCTTTACAACTTACCACCGAAATAGATAAAAGGCTAAGGGGTAGTGTCAATTCGCGTTCCAACTTTTTGCAGCTGCTGATGTTGTACACAACACGTTACAAACATTACATAAGTCTACACTGATAACGTACAGAACGTTTGAAAATGACATTAAAAAACGTTGTTCTGACAGAGACAATAGGTTGTCGTAGACTTTCTTATCCTGAGATGGCACACTTACCGTGCTGATTCTTCCTGTAGCACGCTAGCAGACGATTTTTCTCGAGCCAAGACCCTATCCCTCGTACAAATCGAGGAGTGGGGGTGTACAGTATTCATGTGCTGAGTGATGAAAAAGGGGCGAAAACGTGCTGTTGAGATTTTAGCATGGTACGCTATTCCTTATAGCCCCAACAGCGTGAGGGAAATACGTGGCGCCGCTGGTAAATGTTGAGGCTCTTAACATGAGAAGTTTCATTTCACTTTGCGGCCTCATTAAACTTCTTGCATCTGTGAGATTTGCTTTATTCTTCTTTTCATTTTAACAAATTTAGCAACATGCTATAGCACGGTAGCACGTATTAAGCAGCCACCACTGTGTTCCACCAACCCCAAGACCAAAGTTTCAAGGCACACAGCGGCAGGACAATGTTGTGAGTGTTGTATGATCGACCGGCTGAGGACGAAAGCCTTTAGTTCATTGAAGTTTGCATATAATACAACAAAGCAACACACATCCTAACTGAATTAAAAACTAAAATGAAATCATACACAAGGCATTTTCCAACGAGTTACTACAACTCTGTAAAATTATTAACTGGATATTCTTCCAGTGGCAAATAATATTGTTGTCCTTGTTTAAACCTGAGAAGGGAGTCTGGAACAGGTCGGGTTTTGTCACATTAACAACTTCTACTAATCTAGCGAACGTCATGAAAAAATCTCAGCCATCTGTGTGCCATTATTGCATTGAGGACGTTTGAATTACAAGAATACTCAACTCTATGAAAAAACGTCAACTTAATCTACGAATAAAGAGATGAAACAGGTTCCGACAAAACATTATTTTTTTCCTCTGATCACTCAAAAATTTATATCAAATTTTTCTTTGTTGCGCATCAACAATTTTATTTTTAATGTTTTCTTTATATTATATCACATTTGCTTTAAAATTATTATTGTCATATATTGGGTTGGCAACTAAGTTCCCGCCGTTTTTTTTAATTGGAAAAATCTCTATGACATTAAATACGTTTGGCACGAAGGTGTACATCATGCGAAAGAGAATATATTGTTCTACCTAAATTTATGTTTCTTTGTTACTAAGACACATTTTCTTGTTATTTACAGATCATTAAAATGGAATGTCAAGTTGAGAAGAATGAGCATTTTCGACACCTCCTCCTTTTTGCCTTTAATCAAGGTTCTAAGGCCGCAGAAGCTGCTCGCAACATTTGTGCTGTGTATGGACTGGGTGCTATAACTGAAAGAACCGCCCGTGATTTGTATGCAAAGTTCAAAAAAGGAAATTTTGACCTCAAAGACGCATCTCGTTCTGGCCGTCCAGTTGAGTTCGATGAAGAGCGATTGAACCACCTGTTGCATGAAAATCCGCATCAAACAACAAGGGAACTGTAGAGAAGCATCTTCACTCGATGGGAAAGGTTCAGAAGTGTGGAGCATGGGTGCCTCACACTTTAAGTGTCACCAACAAAAATCAACGAGCCACAATCTCCGCTGGTTTGCTTGCTCGGCACCATGCAACCCATGGACACAAGGAACGATTTCTTCACCGAATCGTTACTGGCGATGAAAAATGGTGCCTTTACATGAATATGAAGCGGCGTAACGAATGGCTGAGCCCCGGGAAACAAGCGACCCCACGTGCGAAACAGGAACTTCATCCGCGTAAAACGATGTTGTGCGTATGGTGGGACTGGGAAGGGATTCTCCATTTCGAATTGCTTGAAAGGAACCAAACGATCAACGCGGAACTCTATGTGCAACAAATGGAACGACTCAACATGGCTATTCAAGAGAAAAGACCGAATCGGCAGCATGGTGTTCTTTTGCTGCACGACAATGCCTGCCCTCATATCGCCAATATGACCAAGGACGCCATTCAAGCTCATGGTTGGGAAGTGCTGCCACACCCACAATACTCTCCAGATTTGGCACCAACGGATTTTCACCTCTTTCGATCTCTTTCAAATGCTATGCGGGGAGTTTCGTTCAATACTGATGCAGAATTGAGAGCTTGGTTGGATGACCTTTTTCGAGTCTCAACCACGTGATTTCTACCGACGAGGTATTGAAAACCTTGTTGAAAGTTGGCAAAACGTTGTAAACAACACAGGAGAATACATTATTGATTAACTACTTAACTAACTAACTAACTAACTCCCTAGCCTTCTTAAACCCGAAGGTTCATGGCTGCAGCAACACAGGCCTTCCATCTGTCCCTAACTTGAGCAAGTTCTATATACTTTTTTCCATCCCTACCGATTTCCCTTAGGTCCATCTCAACGTTGTCCCTCCACCTTCGTCTTGGCCTTCCTACAGGTCTCTTACCATCAGGTTTCCCAACAAGAATCCTGTAAACTCCTCTTTCCTCTCCCATTCGTGCCACATGGCCTGCCCACCTAAGTCTTCTTGATTTAATTATTCTAATAATATCTGGACATGAATACAAATTATGTACTTCTAAATTATGTAACCTTCTCCACTCACCTGTCTCCTCATCCCTTTTAGGTCCAAAGATTTTCCTAAGGATCTTATTTTCAAATACTCTCAATTTATGTTCCTCTTTCAATGTAAGGGACCAAGTTTCACATCCATATAATACTACAGGCAAAATTACTGTTTTGTATATTTTAACTTTTAGTTTCTTAGATATTAAACGAGAAGACAAAAGTTTATGGAAAGAAGTAACATGCATTTCCTGAATTAAGCCTACTTTTTATTTCCTCTTTAATATAATTTTCATTTGTTAATATTACTCCTAAGTATTTGAATTTGGAAACTGGTTCAAACGAATTGTTATCAATAATTAGATTTTGGTTATTACCTAACACTTGGTTTCGGCCTGTAAGCATATATTTAGTTTTCTCTTTGTTAACTTCCAAACCTATCTCTTTAGCAGTTTTGAAAAATATTTTAGCATTATTCTTAATTGTATTCACATCATCCCCCAGTAAGTCTACATCATCTGCATATGCTAACAACTGAGTCACACCATTTAATTTTAGTCCTTCTTTAGTTTCTTTTACCTTCCTAACAGCATATTCTAATGCAAAATTAAAGAGCAATGGAGATAATGCATCTCCTTGTTTTAACCCATCATGAATTGTAAATTTGTCAGACATATTAATACCCACACGAATTTTACTTTCTGTTTCACTGGTGCATATTTTTATCATACTAACAAGCTTCTTAGGTATTCCAAACTCTACTAATATATTATATAATTTATCTCTTTTGACCGAATCATATGCTTTTTTGAAATCAATGAATAGCTGATGGACATTTTGATTATATTCCCACTTTTTTTCAAGTGTCTGTCTGATGTGAAAAATTTGATCTGTAGTTGATCTGTTACGTTTAAATCCACATTGAAAATCACCTATAATTTCATTAGCATATGGGGTTAGTCTTGTTAAAAGAATGTTAGATAATATTTTATATGTTGTTGAGAGTAGAGAAATTCCATGGTAATTATTGCAATTCATTTTATCACCTTTTTTAAACACAGGAACAATTATGGATTCTTTCCACTGTTGAGGGATTTCTTCTTTATTCCATATTAAACAAATTAATTTATGAATTTGACATATTAATGAATTTCCACCATATTTAATTAACTCAGCTGGTATTAAATCAATGCCAGGTGCTTTGTTATTCTTTAGCCTTTAATAGCATCTTTAACTTCAGTCAAGTTAGGTTCTGGAACTAAAGGTTCTGCTGTGTGGACTTCATTTACTTCTGATTTATCTTCTACATGGACATTTAAAAGGTCATTAAAGTAGTTCTTCCATCTATTTAGAATATCGCTTGGGTCAGCTAGAAAATCACCGTCTTTATCTTTTATTAAGTTTACTTTAGGTTGCCACCCCTTTCTAAACTCATTTACACCTTTATATAAATCTCTGATATTTTCATTTTTGCTGTTTGTTTCAATTTCGTTAATTTTGCTTTTCAAGTAATCTCTTTTTTTACTTCTAAATGTGCGGTTAACTTCTCACTTTATTCTATTATAATTGTTTAGATTTGTATCATCAGTTATATTTAACCACCTAAGTCTAGCCTGATTTCTTATTTCTATTAAATTATAACATTCATTATCAAACCATGGCTTACTTTTCTCGGTTTATGGTATCCTATACTTTCTTTAGCTGCTGATTCTATTGCATTATGTATGTGCTCCCAATTCTTATTTACGTCTGTTTCATTTATATTTTCATCATCATTTAAATCCTGCAAAACATCAAATCTATTTGACAGTTTAATTTGGTAATCTTTCTTAATTCTTTCATCAGTAAACTTTCCTGTATCGAATTTTAGAACTTTTAGATTTTGTTGCTTATGATTTATCACTGAGAGTCTTTCTCTTAATTTAGCAATTACTAAATAATGGTCACTGGCACAGTCAGCACCTCTATGTGTACGAACATCAATTATACTAGTATGCCTTCTCTTATCAATGAGAACATGATCTATCTGATTATGAGTTTTACCATCTGGAGAAGACCAGGTATATTTATGGATATCTTTATGTTTAAAAGTGGTACTTTTCACAATTAAATTCTTTGAGGTTGCAAAAGTAATCAATCTTATACCATTATCATTACTTAATTCATGAAGACTTTCTTTACCAATCGTGGGTTTAAATGTCTCTTCTTTGCCAATCTGTGCATTACAGTCACCTAACAGAATTTTCATATCATACTGAGAAAATTTATCAAAGACCTGTTCTAACTCTGTATAAAAATCATCTTTAGTATTATCATCTTTATCTTCCGTTGGTGCATGTATGTTTATTAAAATAATTTTACACCACCTACCCTGTAAAACTGCATATGATATCCTATCATTAATAAATTCTACTGTTTTAAGAGGCGAGATAATTCTATTATTTATGAAAAAGCCTGTTCCAAAATTATGATTTTCAGTACCACCATAGAAAAAAGTATAATTTTTAGTTTTACAATTCCCTTCTCCTGGCCACCTAACTTCCTGGACAGCTACTACATCTAATTTATATTGAACTATCTCATTAACTGTACACTGAAATGCCCCCGGCCGGTAAAGGCTCAGAACATTCCAGGTGCCTAATTTAATATCCTTATTCCTAATGTAGATCTTATCCTTAGTCCAGGGACCTCCCAAAGTAGTCCCCACCCGGAGATCCGAACGGGGGACTATTTTACCTCCGGAATATTTTACCTTGGGAACATCCATGCCCTTTTGATTAACTACTTGTATCTGTTTATTGAAAACTAACCTTTCAACACCTTCCTTAAAAAACGGCGGGAACTTAGTTGCCAACCCAATAATTTTAACATGCCTCATGTTTGTCACTTCTAACAATTTGTAATACAGTACAGTAGAGCGTCGATTATCCGAACGTCGGTCAACCGAACGACCGCTTAACCGAACTGTGTACTCGCTCACTTTCAGATATCTGTAATGAAAAAAGTACGTGACTTAGCTGCTCGTAAGCGTGTAGGCTTGCTTAGACAGACCAAAATAAAGGATTTTTTTAAACGTTAATTTTGTGTACTGTGTGTATTGTTCATGCAAAATGCGTATGTAATATCTACATATTTTTGTTTAATAAACTGTACTACATACTATATATTCCTACTAAAATTGCCTTTGTATGTTACTTTGTAATACATACTTAAAGAGATGCCTGTTTTTATGAATAAATTTACTGTACAGTACTTCTTTTTGGCAAATAAACATGTACAGTTCGATTATCCGAACAAACCAGTTTTCCGAACACCCATGTCCCCCAATTACTTCGGATAATGGACGCTCTACTGTATATGTATCGTATATTTATTTGGTTCGTTTCAATAAGGGTTAAATTTTACTTGATCTACTGTATTATATTAAGACACCCATGTGGGGGGGGGGGGAGTGCAGGTGACCTGTTCCCCTGCCTGATTTATCACCACACGCCACTGCTATTTACAAAAAAATGCTACAAACAAAACTGACATCTACTTTATATTCCAAATTCACACAATGCATTTTATCAAATATAAAGATATATTTGATATATACATTACAAACAAGGTGAAATTTACATACAATAACACAAAAAAAAAATACGCTTTCTTTCGCAAAAGAATATATCAGTGACAATTTTTTGAAGTCATGACGTCAGAAAAATATGGATCATATCAATGATGAATATTTGGTTTTTAAATAAGCTGTTTTATGTAAGAGAAATTGTATATATTATTTTATAGCATTTGCAGGTGATGTTAATATTTTCTTTGTATTTTAAAAGTAGAAATATTTTCATTCTTTCAATTGCTTTAAATGCTGAAGGTAAAAGGTAAAGTGTTCCCCTGTGCATAGCACCACGCCATGAAGGCGTATAGGGGGTGTGGGGGTAACGCCCCACACTTTCTTGATCCGGTCGTGAGTGGGGGTGATGTGATCAGCATCACGCCCCTGACCGCCTTTACCCACCAGGTACCCATGTTATTCGACGCTGGGTGGGCGCCGGGGCCGCTTCCACCGTTAGAAAAGTTCCCGGATTTGAACCGGCCGGGGATCGAACCCAGGACCTTGAGCATGGTAGTCAGACACGTTACCGACTGAGCCACCGCGGCCACTGCTTTAAATGCTGAAACAAGTCTTAAAGGAACAACAACTTAGTTTTCCAAAATATGTCCTTATACTTTTCTTATATGTATAGTAGGTTCTGCTGCACTTGCTACAATAAACTTAATGATCAGTGGCATGACAGTAAATTTGTGTTAAAGGTTGAACCTTTTCGTAGCATTCAACTTAGTATTTTGCTGTATCTTTTTATTTATTCCACTTCCGAGCACTCTATTGGTAATTATTATAATTTTTCTGTGCAAACTAACCTATTTCAAATCTGTGCCCTGAGGTATGAGAATTGATCCCTGGAAAAAAAAAAGGGTAAAGTGTTCCCTATGCTATACACCATGCCATAATGGCGTATACGGAGTGTAGGGTTAGGGCCACACACTTTCTTGATCACGACCGAAGATGGGGGTGTAGTGATCATCATCATTTCCTTAGCCATCTTTACCCCCCAGAGTTTCCTCTAGTTACCCACTTCATACAACACTGGGTGGGTGCCGGAGCCGCTTGAACAGGTTGAAAAAATCCCGGTTCTCCCCCACCAGGGATCGAACCCGGATCTCTCACATGGTAGTCAGACACCATAACGACTGAGCTACCGCAGATTCCTGACAATATTGAAATTTTTATTATCGAATGGAGCATAATTGATGTACGCAATCATTTTTCTTTCTTTTCGTTTTCGTTTTCATGTGGTAAACAAAATATTTATTATTGATCGATAGAAAATCTTGCAATACAGTCCTGTATAGCCAAAGTATCAATCAGGAAAAAAAATATTTTTGCAAATATGGATTAGTATGACATAAATCATTCTGAATTTTTGTATACTTATTTCAATCCATTTCTCCACCCAAGAAGGTGGATGCAGAATGTTTTAAAAAATGCCTTTCGAGGAAATTATATATTTCTGCTTGAAGTAATAGTGCAATTTCAGGAAGTTTGGGTAATATAAAGTTTTCCATATAATTTTCGTATACTTTTATTTGTGATAAAAATCAATTTTAATGCGAAAAGTTTGTGATTAACACGAGGGACAATTACAAACCAGTTGTGCATTTATTTCAATATCATCGGAATGGGCACTGCTATTAAAAACAGTGATAGGTATGCAAGAGAGCATTAATCTCTCCCCATGTGGCAAGTGGAAACTGTTTTTTAAGTTGATTACACTGATGAACAAATTTAAACTTTTTTTTTGCTCCTTTGAACGAAAATAGGTGATTATTTATAATTCGACCCCGCTGAATCCAAATCTGAAAGTAGAAATGCTGTATCACCTATCGTTTTCCCTGGATTTTCATATTTTGTTTTTAATAAAAATTTAATTCCCTTTGTAATAATACATCGAAATTTGAAATTATTTTTGTTTGTTTGCTCATGATATAAGATTTTAATATTGAAGTGAATAACTATGAAATATAAAAAAATTAAAAATATATATATTGGACCGATTTTGACTGTTCAATTAAGAAATTTCATGCAAAAAAAGGAGAAAAACACATTTTTACTCACATTTTCAAATTTTCTTTCTTGAACTCTGCCGTTTGTAACTGCCACCAGAAACCTCTTCCTTGAGGTTCCAACAGTAGTCTGCTAACATGTTCTGTACCGATTTTCCTGCATATCGTTTCTCCATGACACAAATATCCTGGTGAAATCTCTCGCCGCATTCGTCACTAACCGCGCCCAAGTTAGGGTGGGAAAAGTCCAAATGCGAATGTAAAAAGTGAATTTTCAAGGACATATTGCACCCCATGTGCTGACAACACTTCAACAAGTTCTTAACAAGTTCCTTGTAGTTGCCAGATTTCACATTTCCAAGAAAATTACAGCTTACTTGTCTGAAAGCTAACCATGCACATTTCTCTTTTTCTGGTAGCAATTCCACAAAGTTGTCATCATGAATGATCTCACGGATTTGAGGCCCAATAAATATGCCTTCTTTTAACTTACTATCACTGAGTTTAGGAAATGTTTTTCTCAAGTACCAAAAACCCTCACCGTGTTTATCCAAAGCCTTAACAATTTTTTTCATCAGCCCTAACTTTATATGCAACGATGGTAACAAAATCTGGTCTTTCTCAAGTAGAGGGTGATTCCTAACACTCTTCTCTCCAGGAATTAAGTTTTTCCGTATGGGCCAATCCACAATGTTGTAATGTTTATCTCTTGCCCGGCTGTCCCATTCGCAAAGAAAGCAACAAAATTTTGTAAACCCAGACTGCATGCCTAACAGTATACCAATCATTTTGAGGTTTCCGCATATCTGCCAACCATATTTTTCATAATTTATCACTTTTAATATTGTATCCATATTTTCATATGTTTCCTTCATGGTGGAAGAATAGGCAAGGGGTACTGATGGGTATATATTACCATTATGCAACAATACTACTTTTAAACTATTCTTAGATGAATCTAGAAATAGTCTCCACTCGTTTGGGTTGTGACTCCTTCCAAGTTCTTGCAGAAGGCCTTCTACATCATTGCAGTAAGTTAACTCATTACTAACAGAAAAAAAATGTGTCAGTGATTGTTGGTGTTTCCAATATGACACCTTAACACCATCTTGTAATAAATTCCACCCTCGGAGACGAGAACCTAATAATTCCGCTTGAACTTTAGAAAGATTGAGGTCTCTGACTAGATCATTTAGTTCGGATTGGGAAATAAAGTGAGGTATATTTGGATCAGGAAAATTTGGATCGTTGTTTGAATATGAGAGTCCAGGTTCGTCATCTGGAGAAGCACTGCTTGGTTCTGTTTCATCCACTGTCCATTCTATAGGGGGCTTAGGAATTGGTATAAACTCATGACTCATAGGTTTTTTGGCTGAAGGAACATCAGGATAAAATATAGAATGTTTTGATTTTGAACTATATCCCACTATGTTTGTTAAACAGAAGTAACAATCCGTAGTATGATCTTTCTGTTTTGTCCATATTACAGGTTTCCAAAGGGCATTGATATGTGAGTGCCATTAAGCCAACCACTTAAAGTTCGCAAACAATTACCACAAATTATACCTGGTGACCAGCTTTTTCCCTCGTCTACTTTACTTACAAAATACAACTCGTATGCTTTTTTCACTATAGGAGTGATAGTATTTCTCTGTGACTTCGGAGTAAATTCCCCGCAAACATAACAAAACAAGTTCGGGTTATTCACACATTTGCGTGACATGGCGAACTCATTTATTGAGTTATAATATATTTCTTTAAAAAAACAATTATGAATGCTCTGATCGTTTTGTTAAAATACAACGTACACTTCACTTCACTATACACAATATTACATTCACAATTTCACGAACATACACAAACATAAAATACGGCTACTCGCGAAGTTATTGGAAAGGAAGTTAAGACTCGACTAACCCACAGAAGAACAAATTTTAACAAACAGGAAATTACTCTACTGCCAGATGTTTCCTCCACGAAATATTAAGTGCCAGTCATAAACGCACAAGGTCGCTAAAAGGTTCTTATCCATTTGCTAGGAACCGAACGTTAAGCCGTATGCGGAGCAGGGTGCGAAGACCTGAAACCATAAAACTATAAAATGTGGGTGTTCTGCAAAAACTTTAGGTGATACAGGAAAACGGATGCGATATTCGTTATCAGCACATCTGCATACATAAAGATCACTTAGTTTTATTTAAAGGAGTATTTCATTGTTTATCAGTGTTATTAAGCTAGTCACGATGTTTAGAGAAGGACTAATGTCTGTACCAATTTTCGTTTATCTCCGTCTATGGGAACTGGTTCAGGGGAAATCTTTAATGAACGTCCCTCATATTTTAAGGCCATCAGAGGTTTTATGTTCCCAAAAGAACAAATAAAAAAATTCTCCCATAAGGTTTAATATTAAATTTCTCCCAGTCTCCTCCAGCCATTGTGGCACAGACCTCCCTCCCCAGCTTGCCGTGGAGGATTTGTGGGGGAAAGAGGCGAGAAGAGGGCTGTCTGCTAATAATCTGAGGAGAACTGCATGTTCCTTTCAGAGGATCCGGTAATGTCCACCAGAGCAAATAAAGATGGGATTCGTGAGCCCAGGTCAAGTCAACCAGGAAACTCTCGAAAGCAGATAGGGGAGGAAAAAAGCAGGGAATAGATTTGAGCTAGTAAAGCAAATTACGAATAGTTTTTTGTAATATCCTGCAACATACTTGAACAAGCCTGGAAAAGTATGGGCAAAATACAGGTAAGTCATAGAGTTACTATAATTATTATGTAATTCTTCATAGATTTGGTCAAAAAACGTCTTTGGGATGCAATATAAATTGCATAAATATATATTTACATTATGTTCCATATTTATTTGATTTACAATTGTTTAACTATTGCAAATTAAAAACCAACTTATGTTCCTATTTAATTTGTTTTCCACGTGATGTTTCAGGCTGTTCATAATAAAATCTGTAGTAAGGATATGTTGAAGGAATGTTTCTTACTTCCTTTCTATCTTGTTGCATATTTTTGTACAACAGGCTGACAAAGTTTCGCAGTCACTATAGTAATCGCTTGATCTTATGTAAAAGATGTGCACATTTCACTTTAGATGAAAATTGTCAATGAAGGTCATTGAAATATCTTGTATAAACATGTGTGGGTTTTAAGTAAATCAATACAGAGAAGTATTGGTGTTGCCAAATGTTTAAATGTTCGTAAGAGAAAAAGTATCTGTATTTCTTTCTGTCACATAAAACCGTTGTACATGTTGATATTAGTAATGAACAGGTAATTTTTTTTTTTGCTCCGATAGAAAATAATAACTCAGTTTCAAAGTTATTGTAATTTTTTTCATAAGAATGACATATTGTACAGTGGTGGAAAAAAGTTCTTCCCCATAAGACTTCAATGGCAGTAAATAATGCCGGAAGGGTAGGAAACACACATTGCACCTTTAGGTGATCGGGTGATTCTGTCTGTTTCAAGAGCAACTCGTCTTTCATGCAAAAGCCAACAGGCACAGGAAATGTAGGAAAGTCACGTGACCTGTCAGGTTGAATGTTGTTCGTCAGAAAATCGCCTTTTCTCAAGCCAGGTCGCACAACCGACAAGAGCTACACGTTATATCTCCGAAAATGATTCGCCTAAAAACGTTGAACGAAACACTAAAACAATTCTTGCCTTAATTATATAGGCTACTACACTATATGTGCCGCAGTAGCTCAATCGTTAGGGCGTTTTAATATCATGCGAGAGATCTGCCTTCGATCACCGACGGGGGAGAATCGAAATTTTGTCCATCTGTTCAAGCTGCTCTGGTACCCACCCAGCTTCGTATAAAGTGGGTACCTGGAGGAAACTGGGGTGGGGGTTAAGGCGGCCAGGGGCATGGTGCTGATCACATCATCCCCACCTTCGGCCTGATGAAGAAATCTTGGCGCCGTAACCCCACACCCCCTATACGCCTTAACGGCTTGGTGCAAAGCACAAGGTAGCACTTTGCTTTTTAATTTACTATATTACATACATCCCGATTTTGTCGGAACAGAACTTCCCAATCTCTACGTGGGCTTTCTTCCAAATTCCGTAGGGATGTGAATAGGCTCCAATTCTTCTTGACACAATTTATACATGTTATATTTCGATATAAGAACAATAGACGTTATCCTTTGTGTGTGTGTGTGTGTGTGTGTGTGTGTGGTGGGAGGGTATCATCTAAACATGTGAGGTGATCCTTTTCCAAATACTCCATTCTCAGAAATAAATCTCAATTCGACACACTGAAAATGTAGCATTTTCTACATCTTAGCATGCAATTATCTAGTAGCAAAATAATGTGTGGAAAGAGAAAAATTACGATTTATAACGCACTCTGGAAATTTCGTATTATTTTTTTTTCCAATTTGAACTGACATTCATAATATTCATTGACTAAAGAATAGCTTAGTCGTTCTGCTACTTTCAATTCTTCATTACCGTAGTCACCGTAAATCTCTCTCTCTCTCTCTCTCTCTTAGCCTTCCCCATGGCGCAGTAGTAGCGGAGTCGCATTGTAATCAAGGAGACCCCGGTTCGATACCCGGTGGAGACACATAGTGGTTCGGATCCCACTTTAAGTTGTAGAAGCAGTCTCGATTAGCCTTTTTGTGCATAAAGTGGACTTAAATACCAAATGAAAATAAAAATAAAAATCACCGTAACTCTCTACAAAGCCAGAGGATCCAGGTTCGAAACCTGTCGAGGCTTAGATGTAGCATTGCATTCGCATCATTACCCATCATCTTCATCGTCGCGATTATCGCAAGAGATAAAAATGCGACACAAAAAAAGCCAAACAGAAGATTGGAATCAATCTGAATATTGGTTACGTTGGATACATGGTAGAATTGCCTTAAAATCACTTCCTGTGATGTAATAGGGTTTTTTATTAGAGACCATTTGTATAATACATATCGGTGTTGCGAACAATAAGTAGTTTCACGTTCACCCCACTCTTCGGTTGTTTAGAAATGTAAGGAAGAAGGATCTCTAAATTTCCGCTTTCACATGTCAATGAAACTTTAACATAAGTTTAGTGTAGGCCACAAAAGAGATTTACATATTGTTATGATATCTTTTATACGTCACGAAACATACTTCCAATAAAATACGATACTACTCCTTACGTTCCTGTAAATGTTCACCATTAGTCTGGCGAAAGAAAAAGTAACGAACATTTCTGTGTTTCCTTGAGCAGAGATAAGGCGCCTGCTTGTAGCAAGCAAGCAACAACTGCTTCGATCAGTGACCTTCACTGCCGGAGTGACTCACAGCAGGCCTGCGCTCGTTCCAGTGTGCTTATGAAACAGGTATTTTATTTCGTTCGTTCCAATCCACAGTTATATCAAGCTAACATTCTACAATATGTAGTAAACAAGTTGTATACATTATGGTCTTCCAGAGTGTTGTTGCCTCCTGCTATTTACATGCGGGAGATGGGGGTGTTGTAAACATTTCTGAACCCAAAGGTCGAGCACGAAGGAAAAGTTGTGTAATCATTTAAGGTAATAACAAGGTAATAGAAGTTGAAGGAAATGCTGGAATAAATTATATCAGAAATTGAGTAAAAACCGTTCTTATCACACATAGGGCTATCAGATCACTCTTCAGCGGAAAGTAGGACAAATTGTCTCCAAATGTTGGACACGATCGCATTTCCAGTAAATATAATAGGTTACTAGAACATCTTAACATATAACGAGAATATGACACATCTTCAGCTCAAAAATTAATATTGAAGTGAACGGTTGATTTAAAAATTCTTCAACTGCTAATTAATAGCACAGCCGTACGTGATTTCAACTTGTGTATGCAAGACAGAACGTTTTTCGTCGAGACGGGGCCAGGAAGGGAAAACAATCCATGAATTCGGGAAGGAAAAAGTTCACAATTTCGTAAACAAAGTCTGGAAGTTCTTGTTTATTGAAATGTAAAAAACTGCTATACACTGAAAAAAAACATAATTTTGTGCCTTGTTTTACCAATAAGGACTGAGGGCCCCACAGATGGCGCAGTGGTAGCGTCATTGCCTTGTAATCAAGGGGTCCCGGGTTCGATACCCGGTGGAGGCACATAGCGGTTCAGATCTCACTATAAAACTGTAGGTCCAGTCCCGATTAGCCTTACTGTGCATAAAGTGGACTTAAAACACCAAATCAATCAATCCAATAAGGACTGTTTATGTAATTTCTGGAATGAAACTTGTTACTTCGAACAAATTACCGACACTTATTGTATCGATAAAACTTCACAAAGTAAGCATTTTTATACATATATCTGGACTTTTCCGGATCTAGAAAATCGGGAAGTAATTTCTGAGCTGGGATTGTAATTGTTTTTCCGAATATCCAGTAGCAACCATGCACACTCTTTGATTTAAGCATACTTCTTCAAGGAACCACGTTATCTCAGACTTCCCTCAGATTTTCTGTTTCTCCATCTAATTTGAAGTTACGTGATGCCCAAAATACGTATAAGACATTTGTGATTTCTTTCAAATTCTTCCGGAGGCCAGACACAAATCTAAAATCTAGGACACGTCCGGAAATAAGAATGCTTCTTATAACCTCTTTTTATTTTCTTATTTAGTGTCGTTTTCCTTTCACCTTTTACTAATCGCGACGACGAGGATGAGTGATATAATAGAATTGATGAAGGGGCACTCACAAAGAACACCCATACGCACGACGGTATTCGAACCCAGGACATCAGACATCGTAGCACACTGTGCTAACCACTCCGTCACGGACGGAATTCTTATTGCCCTAATCGATCCACAAGCATTTTCCCTATCTTTAACTACACACGAAACATAATGAACAATCTAAATAAACAGGTACCAGTTCACACTCTAACCGTAAAAAAACATGTGCACGTGAAAATGCAAAATAATATTTATTTTTAGGTAGTTGTGATTTATTATTGTATATTAAAGAAATATATTAGTGATAAAATGACGGAAGTAGAGGAACATCTCCAATGAAACACTCATGCCTTATGGATATATGTATTTCTTGCCGAACAAGGTTCCGAGTTCGAGTTCCGACCAAAATGGGTCCATTGTGTATGTTCATTCATGTGTTTAATGTAATCATAAATCGTTGTCATGAATAATTTAACTTCAGAGGAAGAAAACTGAGAAAATTACTAATAAAAACAATAACAAAACAAATTTGATCTTAAAGCCCTGGCTTTGCGCTAAATATTCCATCACGGGGACTGGCACTTTACGTAGGTGTAGACACGCTTCGTACAATTTGATGATATCGCGATAACGTAATGGATGTGCAGCCACTTAACTGAACGCCCCAAAATTCCCATTTTATTACTAAATTCTAAATTAGCATAATATCACAGTTTACCTATTCATAATATGCGCCGCTTTGGTGCACTTTGTGTATTGTTTCGTTGGTTGGTTATTTTAATTAATGTTGCATTAATCAACATCAGGTTAATCGCGCCAGGCAAAGTGGAGGGAAAATGACAATGAAGCAGAACGAGGAGGGCCTTGGTTCTCGATTAATGAAACTTTGTCTATCGCCGCGTGAAATCGATGAAAATGTAACTTCTTGATTTTGCTTATTTCATATTGCTTTTCTAGCACTTGCGTCAACAAAGGCGATGAGGATAATTAATGAAGCTATGAAATGGATAATAGGACATGATGATCCATGCCTTACACAAAATTCTAAGTTGGGACTAATGAATATCGATTCGTTTTATCATTTGTCAAGTAGTTGTTTTTAACTCCAATCTTTTTCAAGGACTTCTGGGTTGACAGCATGTGTGTTGCGCGATGATGATTCGATGAAAACCACAATTTCAGTGAACTTTCTTGACAATGACTCTAATATCAGTAAAGAGAACATATCCTTACGAGTAGCTGTTGTTAAGAAACCAATTCCTGAAACTTTTTCTGCTGGTCTCACTGCAACCAGCTGTTCTTTGTTATGGCTGGGCCTGGGGGTATGACTCACGCTGCTGTCAATAGCTATTCAATCGTTCCCGAGAAGCCAGGTTTACCAGGAAAACCTAAGTGACAATTTTTTTATTTGGGTTGCATAGACAACAGGCTCTAAGATGTTATGATATCGTAGGTCTCGTGGCCCAAGAACTACTTTCTCTGACTGTACATCTATCTGTCCATTGCAATACATTTCTAGATAGCATCCATCACTTGTATAAGAGAGTTTTTTTTTCATTTTTCCTAATGTTCAACCTTAGCTATGATATTATTATACTTTCTAGTAATTACATGTAGAATATGTTACATAGACAAAATATGTATGAGTATTTTTATATGTGTGTGCGTGGTTTGCGTGATTATTAGTGAAATTAAACGTAATAACATCTTTATTTCTTTTAAGCAGACACATGGTTTTAGTTTGCGGTGAATTGTGTTGTGACACATAGTAGTTAATAATAATAATAATAATTGTAAATAATTATTATTACATTTTAATATATTTTCCGAAAAAAATATTATTGTGGAGACTTTCATGGTTTAATGTATGCGAGTCCTAGATCATGAAACATGCAGAAATCTCTAATGTCTTGAACAAGAATGTATGTGTCGTTCAGGTTCAAAATGTCCTGGGGGTATATGGTTATATACAGAAGAGCCGATTCGGTGCCAAAACTAGCAGGGGAAGGACATTTTACTTTTGTTGATGAGATAAAAGGCCATAGAGCAGGGGCAACTGCCCTCAACGTCCCCCTAATATAATAGCTACTGGTATATTTGTATATACCAGTATAAACATGCAGTGCTGGCCCCCGTGGCGGAGTGGTTAGCATGATCACGATGCCAGGGGTCCTGGGTTCGAATCCTGGCTTGGACATGGATGTTTGTGGGTGTCCATTCATCAATTTCATCATATCATCACTCATCCCCATCTTCGCAAATTATCCAAAAGTGGCACAAAAAGCGAAGTAAAATAAAGCTATTTCTTTTGAACTGACAAACATTTGTCGTATGTCTTCAACTGGAAGATTCGGTGATGTCACACACAGAATGTACAGGGAATAGTTTAACGGATCCATATCCTCTTCCTGTCAGTTTTGGTCTTTCAGTGGAAGTATAAGGGAAGCTAAAATAATATATCTACCGTAACCATAAACCAGCCTCTCCTTTCCAGTTATGTGTGTTTAAAGTTCACCATCTTGAAATGCGTTGTCCGATTTCGCTCAAATGCAACAGTGCGTGCTGTTAGCGAACACACAAATGTGCCCTGTCTTGTTTGTATTTGAAAGTGGTCAACATGCAAGTGTTTCCAGTGATACCTTATAATCATTTTGCGCTTGAAACTGTTAGATATATATTTTTAGGTTGGAATTAGTACCACAACACTCTCTTCTTCTTCTTCTATCTTGCCCAACCCGGCCTAACCTAACCTAGCATCACTAATGACGTCACGTCAGCCAATCAGATTGCTTAAAACTGTGGCAACAAATAAGACAGGACAAGTTTGCATGTTCGCTAACAGCACGCACCTGCAAATCCTTCCGTAACTGTTTTCGCTAACAGCACGGCACCATATGAATCTACAGCAGTTATTGTGGTCTGTTTTATTACAATTTTAAAAACGGAGAGAACCAAAACAAGAGAAAATTATTGCTTTTTCTGTTCATTAAGGCTGTTTTCATGTAAGTATTTTTCCAAGTTTCTCAGTTTCTGTGTAATTATCAGTGTTATTGAATTTATTTAAAGTATACAAACTGATAATTTACTAAGGCAATATAAACAAGAAAATAAAATACAATAACATGTTCTACGGTTACTATAAAATACTGCTGTAGCCTGTACTACATTCCAATGTAATCATTGAAATACATTTTTTTTAATTTTAAAAATACTTTCTCCATTGTAATATGATTTATGCTAATTATCATCAGCAGCAGGGTTGTAAGGGGTGAACCTTCCACGTAGTACAACCTCATTCCACGTAGTACACCCTGGACTGCATTTTGCAGATTAACGTGGCTGTGGCGTCTGGCCATATGGCCAGTATAATTTTGTGTGTTGTCATGTTTTTTGACCTTATGTGTGCTGAGTGTCCCTTTACAGCCTCAGCTTTTAATTTTACAACCTTACAGTTATGTTATTTTAGATATGGTAAGGGGGTGGACTCTGTATAACGTGAAGGGTGCAAAATAGCCAAGTGCTGACGCACCCAAAATTTTACATTCAAATTCAAATTCATCATCAGCGTTACACCATAAATTACATTTTTTTTACCAGACGTTATGTGATTTCATCCATATTTAATCATAATCCAAACATGATTTCACAAAATCTAGCGTATACCATCTGAATACTTTGGGACTGCAGCAATGGGTGGGTGTCAAGTTCGTTCAAGAATATGCAACGAAAGAAATATTTATTTATAAATTTCTGATTATAACACA
Source organism: Lepisma saccharinum (assembly GCF_977018435.1). Classification (NCBI taxonomy): domain Eukaryota; kingdom Metazoa; phylum Arthropoda; class Insecta; order Zygentoma; family Lepismatidae; genus Lepisma; species Lepisma saccharinum. Next base: position 27,283,720 of record NC_139256.1, on the reverse strand, counting down.
TCAAATGTTTATGGCGGCTAGAGTGCGATTATTTCCGTAAAATCCCTGGCTGTTCTAAATTTGCAGCTTGGAAGCGAGTGATCAGTCCCAACGCCACCGATGACGTCATCTCAACCCTACACCTATCGCTAACTCTCTTGATGACGCTCTACGCTGTTGGTAGACTCGCTAACTGGACATATCGAGTTTCGAAAATTATAACCGAAACTTCAACCTGTTTTCTTTATCTTCTTTAATGCTTTCTTTGTAGACGGGACTCAAGAAACGGACAATAAAAAAATAATATATAAGTTACTGTTTGCGTTTAAGTTTTCTGCAAATTTTTGCTCTTCAAAGAAAGCTTTTTTTATTATTATAATTTTACGCCTTCCGTCGAAGCGAAATTGGCATCAAAGAAGAGTGGGTGCTGTAAAAGGTTGAGAAACACGAGCATACATTAGTTTTTATGAAGAGCTGTAATTGAGTTCATTTTATGACTGCGAACGGCATTCTTGTCTTGTGCTGGTGCGAGCGAGGCAGGAAAGATAATTTTTCATAATTAAGGTAAATAAAGAAAAGTGGATGAAACTGAAGACACAGGCCTAAGAGAGTATGTAAAATAAAGATTCTACTTGGAAGCTCGTTAGCTAATTTTACTGTAACAGACTGTTGAGTCAAGATTTATTTAACACGGTGAAGTCACATGCTGAGGAAGCGCTTTCATTGGCAGACGCTTACATTGAAACTTCGAAATAATCTAACTCTCTAGCAAACCCGAAGGTGTATGGCAGCAACACAAGGCCTTCCATCTGTCCCTATCCTGAGCAAGATCTATCCACTCTATTCCATCTCAACGTTATCTCTCCATCTTCGTCTTGGCCTTCCTGCTGGTTTCTTACCATCCAGTTTCCCAACGAGAATCTTGTAAACTCTTCTTTCCTCTCCCATTCGTGCCGCATGGCTTGCCCACCTAAGTTTTCTTGATCCAATCATTCTAATAATACTTCGAAATAATCTACATACAATATCTGGAGGAATGATTATGTCACCTACCTTCAAGCTTTGTTGGTTAGTTTTCACAGCCAGTAATATTAAAGTATAATTTATAGATACATTTCTTTTATATATATATAAAGAAACTTATTTAAGTTAGTAATGCCTACAATCAATTGACAAATTCACAGGAAAGAACTAACGCAACAATTTAGAAAATAACACCATTAAGCCTTGTTTCCATGTTTATGAAAAAATATAAATATGCTGACCAAGGCAGTAATTTATTTTATTAAAAACATAAACTAAACGTAACGTTGGTCAGCATATTTATATTTTTTCATAAATTTAGAAAAATATGCATATTTCCAACTTCTAATTTCAAACAATGAGTGTTGTTGCAAAGGGTTGACGTTTGAGAAATTATGAAAGCTTACAAAGATGAATTCGGTGCATGTATGTATATAGGAAGGATGAGACGAGTAAAGATATATCTGCCAATACTGGATAGTCTCAACTGATTCTCTGAATGTTAGTGACAATGGTTATACATTAGCATGCAATGTTAACTGGAAATTATCCATTATCTAATGCTTTCATTTATACTTATTCTAACAGCACGATTCAAGATAGCACCTCTTCTCCAATCTATAGGTGGACAATTTCATTTTGATGGTGGTTTGGATCAAACCTATGCGAGACTAATTTTACTATAAATCCGGTGCGATAACCAACTACGGCACCCCATGGCACCCTATACTACGTTTTGCTCCCCTTACGCAACTATTACTATTTTCTGAGGAGAGGGACATTATTTACTTGAATTCTACTCTGGGATGACTGATCTAAATTTTTGGCATTGCTTTGAAGGCTACTTCTTTGATTTTCCTTCATTTCCAATTTGGTTCTTTGTGTAGTAAGGTAGGTGAGCCATAGTTCGGCCGACTTCACGAAAATCATATTAGTATTAGCAAAGTTAACAAATGGGACTACATCAATGCACTCAGTCCCCCTCTGGTGCACTATGCAAAAAACGAACTGTCTCTGGCTGCCAGCAGCTATTTTGTGGAAGTTATTTTGTCAGGGATCGAGCAGATCAGTTGTCGTTGTTATTTTAAGGTAAGTAAGAAATGGGTATGTGTGCATCCTTGAAATTAACGAATGTTAATATTTTATACATATTTTGAAAGCTAGTTTAATTATGTTTTTGATCACATAGTTACATTGTAAAAATGTTTTTTTGTGTCATAGGAACGATACCTATTTTGGTTGAAAAACATAGTCCCATGGCGAGCCACCTTGGGAACAAGTTACACATGCCTCTAGAATTTACACTTTTTCACATTAAAATAAGTTTTATTAAAAATTACCTAATAATGTTAAATTTGCACAGACTTTCATGAATCACTAAATGTTACTAATATGTTGGGTTTATATGTTTTATACTTCAGTGATATTTTTTTTCGAAAGTGTTACTTTGATTTATATCGAAGACAATAATTAGTTACTGTACATAATGTATGTCATCAATCAAAAGTTTGAGACTAATAATTTCTCTTAATAAATTATTAAAAATGATAAAACATGAATAAATAGGTTTTCTGGAGCACAAGCAACATTTTCTACGAAGCTATAAGAAACCTTGGGAACAGATGTAACGGTTTTAAATTATTTTTTTAACAAAAAGTTATAAGCAATTTTACAAAATATTTATATGGTACATGTTGTTAATTAGTTAAAAGAGTTATTTCTTAAAATTTCATAAATTTATCTCTCATTGGTTTTTGCTAGACTGTATTGGGTTCTGTGGTTTGGTGTTTGGTAGTATGCTTCTTAGTGTCTTCTTACTGCTGGCCTAAGTTGGAACTTTGAACTAATTTTACTTTTCTTTCCTGATAATCCATGTATGGTATGGACACTGTGCTTTTTGAGTTGGTCTTTTTTTTTCTACTTCTCTGTTTGGCTGTGGATGGCTCTTTTAGTTGGCCCAAAACCCTACAAGTCATCTCAGTGTAGACTTCAATCAAATAGGGTCCCCCCTCTCCGAAAAAATTAGAAATAGTAGGAAAAAGGAGAAACAATTAGTGCAGAATTCTTCGGGATGCCGTGAAGTAGCTGGTCAGAGCTCAGGATTTGTAGTAATATCACAGGGCAGTCGTAGGTTCGATTCCCACCAACGGCAAATTAAACCACCATAAGACGAGAGCATAGATGCTCTCTCGAAATGTAGTGTTAGGATAAGGATAGTTAAAGCAGTAGAGAATGGATAATGTCCAATTAACGTTGCTAATTATCTCTGCTGCTTGAGCTGCTGTGATTGAGTAATCGCACCATGATACAAACACAAAATAAGTATATTTATTAACCTTACATTATAGTTACGTTTGCGTATAGTTATATTCTCGTTTGAAGAGATGTTTTTCACGTAACATGAACAATTTACGGTTTTAACTCATCTAGATTATATCTACACCCCAATCTGCACAGCCTCAATGTCTGATAGATTTGTCTTTATATATTCTCTCTTACCCTACAAAAGCACTAAAGTAATAAACATCGAAGGTTGCTTGCTAATTGTAAGACGTTTATTTATCCTGTAACGTACAGTTGCAAATGGGTTCAGATGAGGCGAGTTGGAAGTTCGTTCAGTGATGCATTGATGCATTTATCTCCTAGGACATCTCTCTTCACTCTGAAAGAAAAACTTCAAATTACTTTCAATGCAAAATGCAAGCAGAAAGAAATAAAATACTCCCTAATCAAGTATATAGACTTCTAGTTTAAAGTTATACTGTACAGATCTTGTGTTTATCGTCAGAAACTTCAGGATTTTAACCAAATTACATGGCGTTCGGTATCTCTTTACCTAGAACCATATTCTTCTAATTTGTTGACTGAAATACTGCAAGGCAGGGTTGTTAAAGTTCCAGGAATTTTAAATAAAGTCCATGAGAGAAAATTATCAAGCGTAAATGGGTTCTGGACTGTAAAGAACATTTTTATCTGTAAAGTATTTCAATTCGGTCCAGGAACTTTTTCCCGATCAATTTAAATACGGTTCAGAAATATTTTTTTCTGGATGAATTTATACGTGGTCCAGGAACCTTTTTCTGAATGAATTTAAATACGGTCTAGAAATCTTTCTCTGGATGAATTTTAATACAGTCCTGGAACCTTTTTTCTGAACCATTTTTAATTCAGTCCAGGAACCTTTATTCCAGGATCAATTTAAATATGGCCCGGGAACCTTTTTTCAGAACCAGTTTAAATAGGGTCCAAGTTCCGTATTGAAATGAAACAATATGCAACTTGAATCGAATACGGACCTGACGATAAACAATTATCCACTTGTGAGCATGAAAGACTAATCCAGGTGCTGGCTGTCTCGAGAATCTAAGGTACAAGGTAGAAATGGGCGAACTGCGAACGCTGCAGTCACGTTACCCGTCTCCATGTAGTCCCATTCTATCGCACGCGATCCTCCCCTTGGATGCAGCAACACTTTCCGTCCATGTTGTGATATCTGCAGAGAACACAGCAGCCTCACGTTAACTCATCGACGGCTCCTATTAGCTGCGGTTCCTTGACCTTTAACGTGACGGGTTTGTTTGAACTCAGTGTGACACCACACTAAAATAGTCCATTGCGTTATGTACGTACAATGTACAGTAACTCTTCGACAAGGGAGTATTTGGACGTGGCCAACGAGATAACAACAGCATTATGATTTATTTCCTGCGATACGGTTCTACAACCGCAGTGTGACATTCCAGCGTAAACGTACTCGCGAACATTTTTAGAAGGCAACTTTTAATCGGTTAATCCTGGTCTATGAATTGTAAATAAATTAAATCCCTGACTGCAAGAAAAAAATAGCAAACGTAAATGAGTTCTAGACAGTGTATAACCTTTTCATATTTAAAGCATTTCAATTAGGTCCAGCAACCTTTTTTCCTTATCAATTTAAATGCGGTCCAGAATCCTTTTTTCCAGAATGAATTTCAATTCCATCCAGGAACCTTTTTTCAATGAAACAATACGCAACTTGGAGCGGATTTAAATTGTGTGAGGAAAAAGGTTCCAGTTCTGCAGCAGAACCCAATAGAACCCATTAGTATTCATGGGTTCCTGTACCTTTCAACAACCCTGCTGCAGGGTGGGATTTTATTTCGGTGATCAATCTTTACATACAAAATGCTTGTGTAAACTAAATACTAATTTTACCCTACAAAATAACTGAAGTTTGTGTTTCTTAATGAGCATTGAATGTGACTAATTGCAGAGAAATAGTTGCATTGAATGTATTTCTACGTTCAAATCAATTTGGGGTGATGGGGGATTTCCCCACAAAATCTTGCACTTAAATATCCCCCCAACAAAAATTTCCGGGGGGGATTTTTCTTGTAACAACAATAGAAACAATTAGTTTAGATTTCAAATATATTTTAATGAGGATAATGTTCAAAATACACTCAAAGAACGGAGGATAATGGCTGTCTCTGTGATTGTTCAATGTTTTCTCTCTTTCAAGAGACAATTAACAAATTACACCATGAACAATATATGCACAGTAGAAGCAAAACAAGAATGCAAGACATATACAAATATTAGATTTATTAGATAGTTATGTATGTTAACACAAAGCAAACAAAATCTCATTCATAATAAAACCATTACAAATGGTTTGTAATTTATTGACATTTTTAACCAGATGCTACTTTATGCATATCTCATAGAATATATATGTAACAACATTATATATATATATATATATATATATATATATATATATATTCGATCACGTAATAATTCATTAAGATGTTCCTCCCCAACCAGCTATAAATGATTTTGCAATTTAGTTCAAACAGTTTTACTTTTTTCAAGATATACACATTTTCCATGTATACTACACCAAACATTAATTTTTAAAAAGAACTTACTTGTGTATGCTGTACTCCTCGATCCTGGATAACTGCTTAATTTGCGGAAGATCCCTGTCCTATTTTTTTTCTTTGTTTCCTTTTTTTTCTTTTCTTTCTTTCTTTCAAAGGACCATCTCCCGCGGAACTGGAGTTTCAGTATCTATTGGGTATGTCAGCCTTAGATGTTCCCTCCCTGGCTCCTTGAGCCTCCCTTTCCAAGACCTAAGTGCCTCCTGGGCCCTTTAAGGCCCAACTTAGCCCTTTAGTCCCCCTGAGCCCTTTCAGGGTTCCCTAGGCCCCTTTGAGGGCCCCTGAGACCCCTTTGAGCCCCCAATCTCCCCTAAGGGGAAAACCAAGCATGCAGAGGAGATCCTGGCCAATGGGGGAGCCCAGGTCGGAGGGGGACGTGGGGTACCTCCATGCCTTCCACCCTCCTACCCTCCTAATCCCCCCTCCACATGGGAATGAGTCCTTCCGAGTTCCCGGGTGACGTGCAAGAGAGGCGTGCCCGGTACCCAATAATCCGTAGTGAGCGCCGAAAGGGACAAGAGGGGCACATAAGCACACGCAGGCACGCACGCAAGCACACACACACACATACACACAAACACATAATACACAAAAAAAGTTATTAGCTAATTACGAAGAACTAAGTGGGAATTGGAGGGTGAACTACATTTCTCTTACTTTAACGGTGACTCCAGCTGCCATACAGCAGCCAGAGAACACCCTTACTAGCTATGGGGTCTCCAGTCACCTCTAAGCATCCGGAGACCCCCCCTTAAACTCTATGTGGTGGCTCCAGCCACCATACAGCAGCCGGAGACCACTCTTACTATCTATGGGGTCTCCAGCCACCTCTAAGCAGCCAGAGACCCCCCTTATACTCTATGTGGTGGCTCTAGCTGCCATACAGCAGCCGGAGACCACTCTCACTATCTATGGGGTCTCCAGCCACCTCTAAGCAGCCGGAGACCCCCTTACTCACTAAAGTAAGCATAAAAACCCATATTCTACCTCAGAAATAGCGGTAGCACAGAAACTCTCTGGTGTGTGGAGATAGTTAGTGTAACAGAATGTTTAGACCCAGCCTCTTAGCCATTCCCACTTGTCTCTCGATGCCAGTGCTATCCCTAACCAAGAAGAGATGCTGGAAACTATCAACGCTGGAGGCCATGGACGCCTGCAGGAGGGCAATACCCATCCACACTTTGGACTGATATTATCATAATCTTCAAAGCAAAAAAGTCCTGGGTTTGAAACAGAGCCAAGGCATGGACACTGACTTATTTTCATAATCACCCATCCATTACGACCAACCATGTTCACCTAAGGATTGTGAAACAATACACAGCTCACGGCACAGTAATACCTATCAGCTTGAGATGTTATATGCACATATTTCATAGTCAATGTACACACAATGCGTTAGATTGGGCCTGGTCTAACTTTGTGAATTTCATGACCACGTACTGTGATTAATGACACAAGTACTATACCTGTTCTAGTGAGTATTTACTCTCATCCGTTGGCTCCCTCCACCCCCTCCCCCTCATGCACTACCCAGCACCGACACCGGCAATTTATGTGCGTCCTTCCATATTTTCATCTTGTGCATAATTTACCACATCCTACACACTTTGAATTACCCTCAATAAGATAAAACTCATTTAAAATAATATAAGTCATACTTAAAGATTCGTATATTGCATTTATGTTTAAAATTGCTTAGCATTTTTAAGAATATTTGAGTTATGTGTTAGTATCTGAAGAACATTTTTAAAAACAAGTTTATTACTACTTTAAAAACTGCAAATTCTTGCAGTGTGTTCCCGAAATATACCTCTGCTAAGTGCAAATTTCTCCGTCGCATATTGCGATTTTTTCTTCTTGTTAGAATAGCAAGCACCCTCTGTGCATGAGCCCTACTCTTCATTCCCCTAGCTTACCCCTCGCTACGTGCCCTGAAATAGCATATTCATTGACAACTACAAATATTTTTTACCATTTGATTGCTATTGGTCTTTCACCATCCTTCCCTTCCTTTTACTTGTCGCACCTAACTTAAAAGTTGGAAACTCTGCAGACATCCATGCCAGAACCTCATGATGATGGAGAATGAGTAGCGTGTCACTGTGTCTAAAACTAGTTAAACATACGGCAAACTATATTTTACTTATCCATAATATTCACATAACCTAACTTGCAACTCACCTAAACCTATCCTAACTATCCACTCTACTACCTCTTGCTTTCATCTGAAATATTACTGTTAATAGTTTTATCTAAAGACACGTAACGTAATTGTAAAGTATCTTACGTATTTCTCTTGTATCTAGTGATAAGAGCTAAGCATGCACTCAAAATCTTATCTAGTCCTCATTTAAATTTTTCTTGTCCTTTTTTTCACATGCTTTTCTATTTCGGTATCATATATTCACTCTAACACCCTACACATTTCATTATATAAGTAGTGCACAACTGTGCATTTGTGGAGTGTCCCGCACCACGTTTATTGCCTATATTTATGTTCTTCCTGTTGAACCTTCCATAATATCTTCCTGCTCTTCATCTAACCCTACCTAACTTGCTTTTCTTCTATACACCTAAACCTATCTGTTGCACAGCTGCTTTCTTCAAGCTATTTTCTCCATTCATTTACTATCCTCATAAACCTGTCCGTACCTTACCTATCATAATGCACTTCCTATGTTCCTAGTATCCTAGATGATATATACTAACTTAACTGCAGCGTGATCTATCTTGAGCGAGTTTCTATTTAGGTATCATATATTACCTATATTTATGTTCTTCCTGTTGAACCTTCCATAATATCTTCCTGCTCTTCATCTAACCCTACCTAACTTGCTTTTCTTCAATCCATACACCTAAACCTATCTGTTGCACAGCTGCTTCTTCAAGCTATTTTCTCCATTCATTTACTATCCTCATAAACCTGTCCGTACCTTACCTATCATAATGCACTTCCTATGTTCCTAGTATCCTAGATGATATATACTAACTTAACTGCAGCGTGATCTATCTTGAGCGAGTTTCTATTTAGGTATCATATATTACCTATATTTATGTTCTTCCTGTTGAACCTTCCATAATATCTTCCTGCTCTCCATCTAACCCTACCTAACTTGCTTTTCATCAATCTATCCACTTAAGCCTACCTGTTGCACAGCTGCGTTCTTCAAGCTATTTTCCCCATGCATTTCCTAGTGTTCTTTCAAGATGATAACTATTTCCTAGTTTAACTGCAGCATGATCTATCTTGGGCGATTTTCTCATTCTCTTCCTGCTAATAACTTTTAACAACCCCTTCCCCCCGGTTAGCCAATAGTAATCCTTAGAGATAACTAGTTTAAATATCAGACTATAACCTAGACACATTTGGACTGAGGTGTATTAAAGTGCTAATTGTATAACAAAGAGTTTAATTCTTGCATAATGGTGGGAATTGATTGCACAAGGTCTGATGCCATAATGAAGAATGGCTTCAGTACGAACTCAAGAACTGTTGGATTTGAAACATGGACATTGCAAAAAGGGAGTAATCTAGAGGAAGACTCAAAGCATGGCAACAAGAGGCAAAGAAGGAACACAGATTCAGCCCGATCTCCTTTTCTAAGGGTTTATTAAGAGAAGGGAATGCCACCTGTTGTGGCACAGTGGTTGCGTAGCAGGAAGCTAGGTGTCCTAGGTTCAAAATCTGGGAGAGGCAGGGACATTTCGTCACAGATCATCCATCCTCATCGTTCACGATTATCATAGAGATGTCTAAAAGTGACGTAGAACAAAATGCAACCACAGAAAGGTGATAGACAGGTTGCAGGTTCACATCCTGGATAGGACATGGACGATTCGTCAGTTCCCCATTCATCCTCATTAATGTAACGAGGTAGAAAAGAAAAGTAAGGAAATGCAACAGTCAGGGACGAGGGAAGTGACATGAAGAAACTATGGTGGAAGAGAGAGAGAGAGAGAGGATAGAAGCAGCGATAAATGAAAATGAGAATAAGGTCATGAGTAAATGGACAGCGGATGTAAGAAATGATATGAAGCTGACTGGTGGACAAATTAAAAAAATAAAATAAATTTATCTTATATTTAAGTGACATCGAGGCACACAGAAGAAAATCTTCGATCTCAAAATCTGTTGATAATAAGTCTGTTATCATCACTTTCAAGGAATGAGTTCTAGTATTGAATCTTGAGCAAACATAGATGTTCCAGTGTGTCCTGTTAACGTTAATTTCATCACTCCATCTCATTGTTGTGGTCACTTTAGAATTTCTATTCTAGCAGATATATTAATAAAGTGCCAAGGAAGCAGGACAGCACATACACACATAAGAGAGAGGAAGTGTATTAAACGGAGTAGTCAAATGAATCAGTCACACGAACAACATTGTAACCTACAAGAACCATTTTTTTTCAGGAGATAAAATGAATTTGTCAAATACGTATTTAGTACTACTTTGAAGAACTCCTTAAACCTCTGTTATTGAGAGCATCATACACTGATCTAAAAAGTACCTTTGTTTTATAACAGAAAACACAACAAGCAAGTTGAAAGTGAGTTTTAGTGAATAAAGACAGCATCCTATTTTGAGCTTGTCGCTCATCAGTACTGTCAATTTTGCATAATGTGTGTACACAGAGAAGCAAAACAAAAAAAAACAAACGAAATAGAAACACTTTAGCATCTTATTTTACCGGAATGCGTTTCAAAACATATCAGGGGTAAATTTAATTAAACCTAACTGAAATGTTAAGAGAACAATATGCTAACTTACGAGTATTAACCTTTTGTTTCTCATAGAATGCTATTTATGAATGTGGCTTCTCTTGTATATATTAGGGTGTCCACTGTCCCCGAAGGCTTTTGGTTCGTTATTGTCCATTCAATTACACTATTTCACGCCTTCTGCACTTATTGAGACATCAGCGATGCTGCACTATAGCCAGCCATATTGCATTCTGTTACAACGTTGGTTGTTCTTCCAAACAGATGCTAAGTGTCATGGAATGTGCTGGTATTTGGGTAGCAAAGTTAGAACTAATATCACAATCGCATTTACCATGCTTATTACTGGGGCCCGGGACTTGTCCTATAAAACTGTGGAATATGTATGTAATTATGTCATAAAAAGTGAAAAATATGTCAGAAGAATGGAGAAATAATCCCAGTAAACCAAAAATATGCACAACCGTACTTTCTAATTCCTCATTATACGGGATGTTAGTATCTTCCATGGAAGATCAACTAAGGTGGGGTTTTAAGTGAAGCCAGAACCTTTAACCGAAGAGTGTAGTGGGATTTTGTTTTCAGTATTTTCAAGTGCCTGGACAGCAATGGGAGAGAACATTTTTCCTCGATCCTCAATAATGTTTGCACGGCTATCAATTGTCGGTAGGTTAACAAAAAGAAGGGGGGGTATTATTGTTGTTTGGTTGTTGGTAAGAAATGATGGCATCTGCTTTTAATTCCTGCCATAATATAAACTATCCGTTGTACTAAATATATAAATTATAAGGGACTGATCATATGTAAGACAATTAAGAAATTATAAAGAAATATGTCTTATTACAAGAAAATTGAAGAAATATTTTGTAAAAAATGCAAAATTGGTAAAATATGTCAAAATATGCCTTATCAAGTTTGTCTATTCCCGCTGATTTTCATCAGATACGTGAAGATCTCTTCCCAGTATTTGATCTGAAGCCAAATAAAACATATGTTATAACATAAAGTCCCGGGCTCTACTTATTACAATTACACCATTTCGACAAAGAAACATTGATTACATCATTGTTCGTGAGACCGGTTCAACTGGAGAAAATATGAATATGATAGAAGTGACAGAAGAGAAAATGATTGATCCAGTGGCTCGTGGTGGGTCACATTCAGTAGCCAGTTGCTTTTAGATGTATACGTATATCCCAGGTTCAATTCCTGATATTGTTCCCCATCTATTTTATTAACTACCCATCGTCGTGATTAACGAAGAGAGATAGAGAGATGACGTGTAATAACCAAAATTCACAAAACACTGTGATCGGGAGTGTTGAGTAAGGGACTATTGTTCTTACTGCTATAGTGCAGCCATGGGCACTGATATTACTTCGGTAATGAAGTGGGTAGCATAAAATGCTACGATGCCTGGGATCCCAGGTTCGAATCTCGTTCTCGGCATGGTTGTTCTTTGTGAGTGTCCCTTGATCACATCATCACTCATCCTCATTATCGTGATTAGTCAAAAGTGCCAGAAATGCTACGTACCATCATTCATCCTCGTATCTAAACAAATTCACCATTTTCCCCATCACAAGAACTCCTAGCATATAATTCCCAACTATCTCCAGCTGTAAATGTAAATGATAATATGCCCTTAGAGTAAACTGACCTTAAACATTCGTATCTTGAGAAGCCAAAGTGATACCTTATGTACATACATAGATGTTCATTACCACTAGCTTCAAATTTATTCAGAAACTTTCTAGAAGCCTCTGGAATATTAACTGCACCTTATTTGGAAAGTTATGACCTTCAGTAATTGGGAGATGTACTTAAGTATTAAATCATTATGCCGGGAAAGGAATGTATATAAAAGTAGTTTCAGTGAAGGAACTTTCTGTTGTTGGGTAAAGTTAATGTATAACATCTTCATTATGTAAGATTCATTCGCTCCAACTTTTAAAAAACATTGCATAAGCTGAACTCTGAGATTAGTTTTATAATTTTATGCAATAATTTAGGACGTACTTAGGTTGATGATTTGACCTAAAAGGCCTGTTTTGTTCCTTGGACAGAAAATGTAAGCTTTACGATTAAAAACAATTTCCAGCCATTTCTGACAGAAATACACGAATTTCTTTGTGGCTTTTCTGTTCACCTCATAAGAGCCTATTTTGAAGAGTCTTTTTGTGTGGCTAATCCGAGAAAATGATAAGAAATACGTCGATGTTAGTGCATATTTCGTATTTTGTGATGCTTTTTGCCTGCCAATTCTGAGCTTTTTAAAGTGCCTATTATTCCTCTTCCTGGCTGTAAGTCCTTATCCTTCCTTTTATTTCCTAATAACGATGTGACAATAAATACTGTAAGAAATTATTATGAAATGTTTTAATAACACCTAGTCAGTAATTAAGTTTTTAGAAACTTTTATCTGTATTAACGCAAATTGTTGCGTGGGGTCGAGCCCTACATGCTCATATAAGTTGGCATAGATAAACAAACTGCTGGAAGTACAATCTATCACAAGGATGTTTCAAGAAAATAAAGAAATTTGACTGCCCGAAGAGGTTTAGGTCTAAGAGGGGAATATTGCTTGTAAAGGCAAGATTAGTAGATTTTGGGTTAATTTTTGCTGTCTTAACTACTTTGATTTCTAAACTGAGTTTATAATGCTAGAAATATTGGAATGGAGGTTTAAGTATTCGTATGTAAACTGTTGTTTCGATGTGTGCAAAGATGTCTCACATATTGTGTCAGTGTCTCCTCATCTCGACCCCCCCTTCCAAACATAACATAGAAATCTTACCCCAAAAATGTTTTTCTAGGCTATGTTAGAAAATGCTGAATGCATTTATTTATTGTATATGCTCTCTATATCCGTGACTGCATTGGCAGAGTGCTCAGAGTAACGCGATGCGATGACAGGTTCGAGTCCTATTAGGGCATGAATGTGTGATTGTGTTTGTCTCTCGTTCCAGCCAACGTCGTCGCCTTGTAATCAAGGGGTCCCGGGTTCGGCAAACACTGGAAGCACATAGTGGGTCTTATCTCACTTTAAACTGTAAGACCAGTCCCAATTAGCCTATCTGTGCATAATAATGAACTTAAAACTTTATCATTCGTGCTCGTTTCTACGCGTATTAACCCACAGGGGTAGAAATGGACGTACGAATTTCAAACTAGAAAGTGGACAGAGACGGCTTTTTCCTTGCAACTGGCTGTTCTGATTGTGGTACCATGAGTCACTGGAGGGAGACTGGGGAAAGGGAAAAGGAGATCGAACTGCTTCCAGGCGACAGAAGACCAAGCAGTGTAAAGTGTAGAGGAGAGAGTCGAGCGAGTTTCCATGCAACCACTACATTCCCTGCATCCCTTCCCGTAACACAACTAAGAGGGGAGAGGGGGCTGCCTCCCCTGCCTCTCACAAACGCCAACAGAGGAGAACTGTTTACCACCTCAGTGACACCCAGGAGCTCCGAGGGAGCCATTACCATGTGGCTCGTCAAAGGGTGGAAGTATGGAGTTTTCACCAACGACTGCTTTGTCAGCAACCCGCTGGTGCCTACGTCCCTCTTGGCCTGGGTTAGGCCCTCCAAGGACCATTCACCCCTCCGCAATGCCGGTTCTCCCCCTCTGTAACCCTCCCCTGCCCAACCCTTTCCCCCTAAAGCTGAAGAAACCCTTAGAAAACAAACTCCAGTTTTTCTCTTGACCCTGAATAGTCTTTCTAGCGAGGGAGGAAATTACAACTGAGGACAGAGATCTCACCTATTTTTTGCGCAAATTTTAATGTTTTTTTTTCTTTCTGGAACCTGAAAGAGAAAATAATGTTCACTTTAAACCCGTTGGTGGGAAATGAACTTAAAAGCTTAGCAGTTTCAACATATTTTCTCCTAGATGTATATTAGTAACATGTAATTTATATGAGAACTTTCGAAGGAGAGCAGTTCTCGATTTGCATGTCGGATCTTCCAGTCTTCCTGTGGAGAAAATATATCTATTCACACAGAAAAGTAAATGCATCAGCTGAGACATAAAAATGCATAAGATATATAGCTCAGAGCAAATTTTTTAAGTGCATCATCGAGAATGAAGCAGGAAGATGCATAAAAATGCATCAAGTGATACATTAAAGTAGAACTCGATGTAGAAAGAAATTCTCACTTGCTCATGTATTGAACTTTGGCGTGACCTTTACAAATGATATACAAAAATGTATGAAACTGTAAATCTGATTCTTGGGAAATAGATTTGATGCATTTATTTTTCTGTGAGTAATGTCGTAGTCCAAGGCACCCATCGCCATGGGATGTGTCCTCCATCCAAATGAAGCATGCTGTCAGGGGGAAAGAGACTCAAAATACAGCTCTGCTGTATCCTTTTCTTGCAACACGACGATTTATTACAATGGTTAGAGGACTTGATGTGCACCCTGTATTTTAGGCAAGTGCGTTCGGTTTGAAAGTAAGTACGCCTCCAACTGTGCGATCAATTTGCACGATTGATGCTTATGCCACTCCCATAAAATTGTGACTTGTTTACTTTATTCTGATGCTTTCCATTCAACTTAAAATGAATCGTTTACCTACATAAACTGGATTATAGCAACATTAATAGGGTAGAATAAAATAGAACAGAACTGAATAGAAATGGATTTATTGAGCGAGCATGTTTCGGCCTCTGTTTATAACAAATCCTTGTCAAATACATATTACAGTTGACACTTCCTGAAAATTATTGCTACAGTAGGGGAAAATAGAAAAATAAAACATTTATACTTACGAGGTGATTCAAATGAAAACCTTAAAAGTGCAATAAAAATTGTAGGACAGACTGCATACAGCTCAAATTTACATGAGGTATCAACTTTTATTTACAAAATGACCTCAAAGGGCCAACACTATTCAAAATGCCATATTTGTCATTTTAAAGATGGCGCCTCCTCTACACACTTGCACCAATGAAGAGGAGTGGTTTCTTGTCCCCTGCCAGCCTAAAACTTACAGAAATGCCTCGACAAATGAAAATTCCATATATCTCTGCATGCTTACCATAGCAGCAAGTTTACTAAAGGAGGAGAAATTCGACAATACCCTCAGTTCGCAGGCAGATGGTTGAAAAGGCCTTCGCAGTGACTCATGAGTGACTGCCCGTGGACCCCAAAGACTTATTCTTCTTGAGGTATGCAATCAGTAACTCAAAGTTGAAAGTAAGTGTAGATCAGCAATAGGTCTGTGCTAACATGCAGCAAACGTGTGCAACCCTACATAAAGAAATCTACTACATAATATACGCCTTCATGGCGTGGTGCTATGCACAGGGGAACACTTTACCTTTTTTTTTTTTTTACTACATAAGAAACAAAAACGAATTAAGGTTTTCATTTGAATCACCCTTGTATAATGTAGTCAATTGAATATACAAAGTTCAATTATTGCAGAGATAGAACAGAATCTAAGACCAATACCTCATTCCTGTTCATTATAGAAAGACAAAGCCAGGCACTATTGTTTGGACAGTACATGCTTCTTTAAGTTCATTTTTTGTGTTACAGGGTGGAACTCCCCTGAGGTCATTCCATTCTTTTATCGTGGTGACTATGAAAGAATTTCCATAGAGTGTTGTTTTCTGTACAGGAATCGGGAATTGTGTTTTCTGAAGAAGGTTAATTTGTTTTCCATTCTTTTTGTACTCGGCAATATATATATATATTTAAGGTTCAATCCTGTAACGTTTAACCAATTAAGTTCCTGTAAGTACGGGGAAATATGTTCTCTTCTTTTGACATTCAGTATAAATCTTATGCAACTATTTTGAAGTTTTTGTAGCTTGTAATTTAGGCTATTGTTGATGTTTATAAATACAGGGAAGCATAATCAATTTTTGGCATTACAGTGTGTTGACCACGTGAGTTTTCGTTTCTTTGCTTAAAACTTTGCTACTGAGTTTTTAACCGTGTGTGTGACATGAGATCCCCAATGTAGATTCTCGTCCAATATTATGCCGAGGTTGCGTGCTGTTTGTACATTATACATTATTGAATTATTCAGCGTAAGGAGGGAGAGTTTTAATTTTTCTAACTTTTTGAGGTTACTCGTTGTGCCTAGAGTTAAAATAAATTCAACTTGAGTGCATTACATTAAGACCATTTAGATATTGAATTGAGGTCCTGTTGCAATGCTTCTAGGGCCATTGCACTGTTTCTTAATGGTGTTTGTATATATATATTTGTGTGTTGTCCGCATATTAATGGTGTTTGCAATATTTTAGTGCTGCATTAGAAATCTTTGATGTATAAGAAAAAGCGAATAGGTCCTACAATACTTCCTTGTGGTACTCCTTGTTTGATACCAAGCCATTTAGATATGTACGACTTATTCTCATGTACTAATTTCACACGATTCATTAAATAAGACTGAATTGTTCAATAGTTTACTTGCAATAATTATTATAACCCCTCAATTATTTCTGAAACACCTGGTTCTATTAGAATGTAGACATATTATTCTGTATAATTGTTCACGAGACGATATTGTGTAAACATTGAGTTTGAGATTTTACATTATCTGTGATTAAAATCTTTCTTCTGACAAAAGGGCATTGAAAGGCCTGAAAATAACCACTAAAGGACGTTCATATCATCTTATTTCACCAAGTCACAGAAAACCTTGATGCTAAGGAACTTTGTACATAAAAATAAGCAAGATATGAACTGAAATTAATGGTTGAATTTTAAGTGTGGGAAGTCCAAAATAATGTGAACATGTATTTATGAGTGTCTGTCGTTGCAACCACGTCCAGTCCCTAATTTTTCCACTATTCAAGGGTGTATATTATGAGAGGTTGCAAAAACACATATGTTATCAGAGAGACAAGGAAAATAAAAGGAACACAAAATGCATGTACTCACCAACCCTTCATGGCTGTTCCTCTCCTGAAGTACAGCTGTCCCATTTTGTCCGTGTGTCACTGTGTTGCCTCTGAAAGGTAGGGGAGACCGGGGTAATTAGAACATGGGGTTATTGGAACATGTTAATGTAGAATAATTTAAAACGAAAAGACTGGTGTAATAACATTTCATACCTAAGTACCTACACTAAACCTACATGCAGAAAATTTGTTATTGGAATAACTACACAAAAGTAAGTTTTATTTGACTTTTATTATACACCTGCAAAAAATGATGTGACGCATGCTTGGTGTTTCTCTGCTTCTGCATATACTGGATGTGAATGAAAGAGCCCTTGCAAAATTTTCTTCACCCCTATAATAAAACACAAGGGCACACATCTTTTAATGTGAGTTTGGTTATCTATGGGCAATTTGCCTGGTTTTTATAAGCAAAGTTCTTATTACCCCAAAAATTTCTGCAAAGGGGTTATTAGAACATTGCGTAATTTGCTTGATTTCGCTTGGGTATACTAATTGTACATGTAACTATTAGAAGTTTTTTCTTTACTACATTGTAGAATGGCCTGTAACCTTTCAAATAAATCATAGAACACTGATTTTCATTCAGACATGTTTGCTTCACAGCTGGGAAATTGAACTTTATGAAAAAAGACATTAACTTGGGATTTTATTTAAACAAGCATTGATAACTCCAGAAGAAGTAGAGCTATTGTGTTCAAATTTGCAGGGTAAATGTGACATTTATATATGATGTTCTTATTACCCCAACAGCAATCTAAAGCTATTCAGTTGAAATTTCTAACTTATGTTCCATTAACCCCAAATGGGGTAATTGGAACAATTTTATGGTGTCATGACAATTTTTTTTTTGGACGAGTATTTGCAATGCAGGTATGGTAATTATTTTTTTCAAAAATATAAAAAAGATGTCCTTTTAAATGGTAGAAATTTTTAAAAAAATCCATCAGTAAATTTTTCTGAGTAATTTACAGTGGAACTTCTACAGGCTGTTTTCTGTTCTAATTACCCCGGTCTCCCCCACAATGTAGGACACAAATAACCCATGCTGTCATGTTATTTATTAAGGACTAATGTTAAATATAAGTGGAGGTTTCATAGGAGAGAAGGCTCCCCATTTGCTATTCACACTGTTAAATACGAAGCATCCACAAACAACAACAACAGAAAATCTACCCCACATCAACCGTGCCAAGTGGACTGAAGTTTCGGTGCGACAGATTTGAAACCAGTCACTTCAAAATGTCTCCAATTCATTTCGCTCAAATGCAAGTCTAGATTGGTACCCTAAGTAGATGCCAGCTGCCGCAAAATATTCAGCTAAATACCTCTCAACTTACAGAATTTAGAAGCGCCAAACGGATCGACTTATTCGTCCAACATCTTGAAATGCGTTGGTCAATTGCACTTCGAAGAAAAATGCAATACTATTCCACCTCCCCCCGGGCCTCCAAAGTAGCATTAGAGATGATCCAAAACTCCTAAGAGCTTCCTTTTGTAGCCCCAAAGAACAGCTCTATATCCACTTATAAGATTTCACTAATTTCAATCAACAAAGAAACATACAATACTGTTTCTGGTTTCTGAAACTGATAGTTTCATGCTTTCCATATAACAGAACAAAACAAAGGGACATTCAAACCTACGGGTGCTGATGATTATGGTTTAACATGGTAACAGGGAGACAGGTGGGGGATACTTTACAGGGGATATAATTCCCCCATCTCCCCTCTCACTGTATATAAGTAGAAAAAAAGGCTTCTCACCTACTGCTAGTACAGTACTCCTCTTGCCAGGTGCCATTCACTGGATTGGGATTCTCTTCAACCAGTCATTGGCTTCTAAGGAGACGTCCTGGAGTCGTCGTTCCCTCAGGCTGTCTTCAAGTCTTGAAGCGTACAGAGAATACTTCTGAAAAGAAAGAAAAGTATTCTTATGGACTGCTCATGTTGTACCACATCTTTTCATTAAGAAATTGTGCACTGTTTAGCTGCATCTACAGGATAGATCTAAATGATATCCACACCCGTTTTTCGAAGTTTTCAAACACAGTATAATTTGCTATTTTCCTTATAGGTACCATGTTTTGATAAATATAACCATTGTTAGCAAATTTCATCTTGTCCAGGCAGACCTTTGAAGGTAATATGAACTAAAACTTCAAAAATAGTATTACAAACATCCTCTCCCATCGTTTTTCAAACATTACAGAATAAAAATTAATACTCACCATACCGCATTAGCTTACTGTATACCAAACTTTCCGATTATTCACTATTGAAGGCAAGCTTGAACTTTAAAACAACAAAATGACAGATGAGCTACAATTTATTTTGTGTTTTGTATAAACGAGTTTACTACCATTTGAATCTTAACTTACACAATAAACATGTTTTGGGAATGAAGGAACACAGAACATTCTATGTGTTTTTGATAAGGTATGTTATGCCTAATTTTAAAGAGCGGAATTTTGTCATTTCATATTTTCGTGTACTAACTTATGGATAATTTTTAATAAACAAGATCTGATGTCAATGCAGCTGAGAATTGTTTGTTATATATTTACATTTATTTAAATTTTGTTTTATAGATTTTACGTACCTTTCAATTTTTGTTGTCGATTTCATATTCGCTTTATTTAAGTTTCAATAGCTTAAAACCAATTACATAAGCCAATCTGTCATTAACTATAGTTTGTACAGTTAAGTTTCTTTGTACAGTTTTCTATGGAAACGCAAGCATTATTACACGCCAACAATCCAATATTCTAGATTGTTTAAAATCCGATGTCATATATTCATGCTAGAGTATTCTCTAGAGACTGCACATGGATTGGATTCGTTACTGCCTGCACAGCGGCATGGAGCTAAGGGGCCCGCGGGCCTCGACCCCTCAATAATTTGTGGTTGGTGACTGCATCTAAGCACAGTCCCTCGACATACTCTAACACCGTCCATGGTTGTATCTCTTCTCAATCTGTTGCTCCGGTGCAACGAACAAAAGTAAATGCATCAGATGAGACAAAATAATGCAGTCTGTACCTCAAACTAATGTTTAAGTGCATCATCGAGAAGGATGCAGCAAGGTGCATTAAAACACAGCTCGACAGAAACAGACTCACTTGCATCTTTCGATGCACTTTGTCATTACCTTTACAAATGGTATGCAAGAATGCATCAGACTGTAAACCTGATTCTTGACAAAGACCAAAAAGGTCTCCCCGATGGCACAGTGGTATGGTAGCGTCGTCACTCATAGGCATGCGCAGACCCTCTGATTGGGGGGGAGGGGAAGCTTTGATGAAAGTTGAGACAGAGAAAGAAAAACCTAATTTCATCTCACAGTTTCATTATCCCTTGAGTATATACAAGGATTGGATAAAAAGTAATGGCAACACTGCTGTCCCGTGAAAGGGGCGGGTCACAGCACCACAACCGTTTCGTGGTTGATAAAGGAATGTCAGACGAGGAAGTATAGTGAGTGGGGTGCGATTGTATGTTATTCAGTCAAAAACAGCAGTGCTCTGAAGCAGAGGACGAGAGTGCAAGCGCCCTAACAATATGTTTAGGCAAGAAGAACAACGTCCCTTAGGCAGACGGTCAACGCAGCCAACTACATCATCCTGCTTGACAATGCAAAATGTCACACTGCGAACACTGTGAAGGCACTCCTGCATAACTGGAAGTGGGAGGTACTGGAACATCTGCCGTATTCACCGGTATGAGACCGTGTGATTACGACCTTTTTGCCAAAATGAAGGAACCACTGGGCGGGAAGCACTACGACACACGCGAAGCCATCATATGTGCTATAGGGCGGCCACTGCGGGACATCGACAGAGATGGACGCGCTGACGGTGTACGACGCCTTCCATACGTGTGGCAGAAGGTCGTAGAGATGGTGGGGTGATTACATTGAAGGAATGTAACATGTGCTCCTCTGCCAATACAGTCAAGTAGCAATTATTCCAGTGTTGCCATTACTTTTTATCCAACCCTTGTACATAGAGTGTGCCGCAGAAAATCACTACATTATGAGAATTCAAACTTCCATGGCACTAACGTTCTTTGGCCCCCCTCCTCCACTTTTTGCCCCTGCAAAAAAAGAGGAAGTGACCTGTCCTTGCCTCCCACACAATCCTTGGCACACAATCGCCGGTGATTTCCTATTCATTTTGCGAACACATAGAGGTAACGTAACTAACGAAATAAATGTGTGCCAGTGTTAATGACAAGAAATTTGTTAGAGAATGAAGTTTGATAGTTTAATTTCATAGGAAATAATTCACCTTCCTCCCCTTCCGTAGTTGCTTGGAACTTCCGTCGGCTTGAAAATACTTATTTTCTTAAATACTATAATATTGTTTAAGAACGGTGATAAGATTCCTGTACACTAAATTTCAAAATGAGAGTATCAGAGGATGCCCCTATGCCCCCCCCCCCCCCCACTTTGTGCGCATGCCTATGCCGTCGCCTTGTAATCAGGTTCCAGGTTAGATCCCACCAGCTGTTGGGAGCCAAATTTAAACTTTAGGTTCACTTCCGATTATACTATCTGTGCATAAAGTGGACTAAAACGCCAACTCAATCAATCAACAGATTTTAGTTCATCCCAAGATTTTCTCGTTTTCTTTTTTTATTAGCTCATAAGCATTTGGGTGCGCTACTGTCTGGTTTTGGGGACTTAGGCTCCCTAGTCTCTAGGTAATTAAGCAAGCAAACAAATAATAGAAGCTTGATGATTACATATTAAAGGTCTGGCGTATAATGTTAACCAGCATGTGATAGAAACGACGACAAAGACAAACATTTTTAAAAGCAGCCTAAGCGAGCCTTCCTTTGTATGTACAGGATGAGGGAAAAGTCCCGGCACCACCCTTTTAATTTGAAAATGACTTGACGGAGGGTGATGAAATTTCGGATATGGGTAATTGGGGTGGGGGCACACCAGATGGTGCAAGTGTGAATCATGGTAGCCATCTTGAAAGCCGCCATCTTGGAATTACATCCAGATTTTAAAATGGGAAGGGAGTCATGTATCATATCATTTTACATGTGCGTCTTCTCAGAAATAAGAATATGCCGTTATTTTTTTCCTAACCTTATTTGGTGAGGTGTAGTCTAAACTCTATATTTGTTATTCGCGCTCTACCATTGCACATTAGTCACAATAGTTCGGTAAGTAATTTTCTTCTTGTTTTCAATTTTAGCATGTGTGTTTATTTAGATATTAGACTCTCGTATTTACTTGTCTAGAATGAAGTATGTGTAATTTGTTTAGGCAAGCGTAAAAGAGGGCTTCTTATAGTACTCGATGTTAGCAAAAATATGATTATAAACTGGGTGCACACCCCTACAAGTAATTCTGCCGGCGCCAATGCTTATGGGTCCCATGAATTGTAAGATCCTTCAAGGAGGGTCCCGGACTGAAAAAGGTTGAGAAAGGTTGCTTATTTAGCCCAACATACCAGCAACATCCAAACTTCCAGAGCCTTACACAGTCAGTGCCCTCCTCTCCATCTGATACCGGCTGAAACCCGAAACCTCTCCTCCGGATTCCGCAAGTGGTCTCACTTAAAATCGCAACAGTTCGGCGACCATTGCCGCTTACTTCAACGTAATATGCACGAAGCAGGATCCTCGAGATTACTTTCATCTGCGGGGTTAAACAGCGTTACGGATGTCTTAGGGAAATGAGACTCGACCCATTATCTACCGTTTGCCACACCGGACGGTGGACAAGGATCCGGATTCTCTTAGTGCTAAGAGCAAATGCGGAATGTACAGTCGGATGGACAAGTATTGCGAAACATGGGAAGGAAGGATAGAAGAGGGAAACAACTGTAGAAAGAGATTGAGAAACAGAAGGAAGTCAAATCTCTCTCTTTCCCTCTCACCTATTCTTCTCTCTTTAAGTCTTGTCTTTCCTTCTCCCTCTCTCTTCTTTTTTAGGCAAATTGTCCATGTCCAGTGGCGGCGATTGGGTTCTAAATCCATGGGACAAGGTGCCAAAACTAGGGGGGGGGCAGGTCCGTAGATAGAATTGATATCCAGGGGGGCTCACAGGTTATCAGGGGAGCTTTGTAAACCAAGTCCATTTTTTAAAAAAAAATATTAAATGAAAGTAAATTATGTGTGTGGGGTGGAGCGCTCATTCATTTATAAATATCATATACTACACAAATACTACACTTCTCTACATCTTTTAAAACATCTCTTGAAGTGTTAATTGACTGATCCTGAAATTATACAGATATGTATATCACACACAAAAAACGCACAATATTTAATCACAGTGCCTACAGTATATTCCACCCCCGGCCGAAGCAATTAAACTCCCCTTCCTTCCCAAAACTTGGGAGCTGTTGTTGACCTTTGACGCAGATGCGGAGGGAACTTGCATGATGACATCAAAGTCACAGATTTCTGTCTAAACTGGAGGTTGCAACAGGGACAGTGAAGGTACAGATAAAGAAGCTCCCCTATGAAAGAACTTTCTGAAGTCTACAGAATATTCTGAATACTTGCAGCTACTTCTGTTCGTAAACAAAATGAGCGAATGTAATATATACTGTTCATATTCTGTGGATTTATCCTTAAAGTTGTGAGTTGTCTACATTTTCACTCTTCACTGCAAACAAATTATGCAAACTAGTTTACCTAATGTTAAGCGGGCCTGATGGCAGTGCCGGGAAGGCTAACGGGGGGTTGAGCCCCCCCTGGACCCTGCCTGGCTACGGGCCTGGGGGGGGGGCAAAGACAGTATACTTTCCTTTGTAGATAAGGTTTAGCATAGTGTGGGGGCAAAAGTGGCGAGGCAACTGCCCTCCTCGACCCGCAAATCGCCGCCACTGTCCATGACTATTACCATTAACTTTAATATTGCATCCTACGTGTTTCTAATGAATGGGTTTTACGTATGCTGTTGAAGAGGTGAGCCCATTTTTATGACGTTTTGATTCAATCCCTGAATTCTGTGTAAAACAAAGAGAATAAACACGATGGACAATTTCCTTGGTAATACTTATCCATACTACTCTCTAGTTTCTACACAATGGCAAAAGTAATGGTAGATGAATTATCTATCATAAATTTCATTCGCCCTGTTTTCAAAATATGCATCAACAGAATTCCAGTGTAGAATAAAATAGAATGAACGTAGCGATGGACAATTTGCCTACTGTTATACTTGTCGTTGGCTGTACAATGCAGAAATTGAAGTAACTTTAATCTACACTTTGGACGTTGATGAGAACATTGCAGTCGGAAGATGGGGACTAGTTAGATCAGTTTTATCTATTGGCCTATATTTAATTTATTTTCAAAATAAAAGTTCAATTCTGATTTTTTTCTTTTCACTGAATAAGGTAATTATGAGAGACGATCAGTTGCTTATTTTACAAATTTAGCCGCTAGGTTCTGCCCGGCTGTATTATTTAGTGGTACTGTTTATCCTTTATTGTGACAGAATAAGATTATTATTATTATTTAAAATTACACTTATGCTAGTGTTATTGCTTGTGCATCTTTTTATAACGATACTGATCAGCTTCGAGTCCTGCGCTCATTAAAGATATAATATCAATACTTATCTAATGTATTACATGCTCATAACGTATAAGGAATATATATAGTAATAAAGTAATAATTAAATAATAATGATTTCGGTACTAATTTTATGTAAGTAACTAACTAAATAAACCAGTAAGAAAACTTTGCATTACTGCTTTAAAATTCCTATTAAAATTATTTTTTACAGAATTAGAAAACAATACTATTACGCAGATGTTAATGGAGTCTGGATTACACTTTGGACATAGATATTGCCGCTGTAGAAGAGCAGATAACCTTATTGAAATATTTAAAGCAGCAAATTTGACTCGATATATACTATTTTTGTTATTTACTATTGAGTCAAAAGCTGGGGGTGCGCAAAGAATGTGTAGGCACTTCCGTCGCACCCTCCTTTGGCACCGCTTAGGCTTTGTAACACATGGAACAGACTAGCCTACATAATAAGCACACTGATGGAAAGACTATTCAAGAATTTTCACTAAAGATGGAAAGAATTCACCTCCTCAAAAATGACTCCTGGAAAAGAGTGAGTGGAGGAATTCTTATCTCAACCTGAAGAATGGTTTGGCCTGGGGAAGGGCCGAACATCAAGAGCAACGCAGGACTGAAACCTCAAGGAAAGTGTTCCATAGTGGACTTCTCTTCTTCCTTTCCTGGCCTGTAATTTTCCATCAGCAGTCTTAAATCAAGTGGATGACTGCACGTAGAGTACTTTTGTGAGATGTACAAGTGTTGAAGCAGGGTTGCAAGGACCAGAAGAGTTGCTGGAATTTCAGCGGGCATTTCCACACAAGAAGGTTAATTACTTTCACAAAACGCAACATAGTAGTGCAGGTATCCGGGTTCTAAGCCCTCATTTGGGGCTCGAATCATCATGTGGGGCTCAGTGTTGCCAACTCACCCCACGAAAATTTCACCAACTGATATTTTGAAGCCTTTTATGATGTATATTTTGAGGACAGAGTTGGCAACACTGTGGGCCCACTGTAGCCTTTTATGATGTATTTGAGGACAGAGTTGGCAACACTGTGGGCCCACTGTAGCCTTTTATGATGTATTTGAGGGCAGAGTTGGCAACACTGTGGGCCCACTGTAGCCTTTTATGAGGGGGGTCCATTGCCCTCTGTTTACATCTGGCAACTCTATTGGATGTTTTTTTTTTTTTAGGGGGTTTTGCCAACCCATTCGAAGAAAATTCCACTATATGATCTTTCACAGGCTAAGCTAACCTACAAATAGGAATTGGCAACACCGACGAGGCTCGAATTATTATTTGAGGCTCGAAATGATTATTTTGCTCGAATCATCATTTGAGGCTCGTCGGTGTTGCCTACCCACTCTACAAAAATTCTACTATATGATCTTTCACAGGCTAAGCTAACCTACAAATAGGAGTTGGCAGCACTGACGAGGCTCGAATTATTATTTCAGGCTCGAATCATTATTTGACGCTCGAATTATTATTTGAGGCTCGAAATCGAATCGCTAAATATAAAATAAAATAACAATGCCTATGAACCTGTTTGGCTTCAGGAAGCAGGCTATGGAGGCATTCGCCCAAAGCGCACCGTCGCCACCTGCAAGCTGGGACCTGTTACCCTCCCTATTATCTAAACTCAACGGTTTGTTGATTATACACTTGAATAGCATCCTGACCCAGTACGACGAGGATGTGGGCAAGACTTTCTACATATTCAACAACAACTTGAATTATTACCAATTCCCCATCTCCGGCAAACTGCAGTTTGACATGAATCCCGAGAATAAAGGAGAGGCCAAAATTTCCTCCGGCAAGAACATCTATCGCATCAAACACGATAGGATGAACAGTACCACCACGTACGATGTATCTGCTGGCGATCGCCTGTACATAGAGCTCTTGGACGACTACGACAAACTCATCCCTTTTTTCATAGAAATGAAAATTAGCTATCCTATAATAAATAACAATAATGCCTAACGATATTTTTGGCCATACGAAACGCGACGACCATGGCGACGAGCTTCTCATGCTCGACGTCAGGGTCAAGAAGCTGCGAAGCGATCTGCAGGCCCTCCAGTCCACGCTCAACTCCAGCCTCCAGTCCGAGATAGCCAGCTTGCAGTCTCAGTGCTTGGACCCTGTACTCAAGATTGATGCAGAGCTAAAATCGCTGCTGCAAAAATACACCGACCTCGCGTCGATAGACAATCTCGACAAGCTGGCACTGAGTGTGGGCAATCTGCAGAACGAACTTCTGAAGCTGCAACAAACGCAAACCTCAGACGTTGAACAGCTGAAACAACGCTTGCAGGATCAAACAAGCAACATCCAGACCGAACTGCAAACTATCATCCAAAGCATTAAAACACAAGACGACTACGATCGCGTGAACGCTAGTATTGCTAAATTGCGCGAACAGTTTCAATCTTTCGAAATCCCTACGTTGGAAAGCATCAAGGCTGAGCTTCAAACGGATGCTTTGCATGCGGCCATCAACGAAGTAAAAACTAAACTCCAAACGCTGGAGGATTTTATCAACAATCTACCGTCGTCCAGCGAACTGAACGCCATTGCCCGTAGCGTGGCCAACATCAAACTCCAACTTGAGACCTACGAGGATTTCGGGAAGCTGCAAGGCACCATAACCCATATTGAGGATGCACTTGCTGTCATTAGAAATGATCTGGCGAACGTTCACGATGAGCTGGAAACCAAACTGCCGGGCATCAGGGATACACTGGCCAACGTCCAACAGCAAATCGCCAAACTGGAAAATCTGAATGCAGAATCCGAGTTGTCTCATTTCCATCACTTGATCGACGACATACAGACTAAGTTGGAAACCAAGCAGCAATCTACCCCCACCCAGGATGACATAACACAACTGCAAGAAGGCATACGTGCTGCTGCCGATGCCTCCGAGTTGGACGCGGTGAAAAAAGCTTTGGAATCGCTCCAAAACACGGTGGCCACCCTGCCTACCTCTCAGGAACTGAAAAGCGTGAAGAGAACTCTCAACCGAATACTCAAATCCGACGACATCAAAAACATCCAATCCGAAATTGAATCGATACGGGGGTCTGTTGCGACTTTACCTACCAACCAGAACATCACCGAGCTGCATGAATTGTTTGCGGAAATTAGAACCCAGGTCCACGACCTTGTAATACAGAGCTCCAAGTTGACGCTTGTAGAAAGCCTGCAGCAGATTATTGCCAGCGTGAAAGAGCAAATTGGGACGCTGATAAAAAATTATGTCGACGTACCTTCTTACGACAACGTTCAAAATATACAGTTGAGCGTGGATTCGCTTCAAAATGATTTGGCCAAATTACAGCAATTTCAATCGAAAAATGAAGATTTGGAAAAATTGAAACTCGAAATCGAAGAACGAACTTCCGCAATAGAAAAGAATTTCTCTGAACTTCAAACCGTGGTGAGCGATATAGACGCAGAACGCTTACACGTCGTCGTTTCCAAATTACAAGAAGAATTCACCAGCACGTTGGAAGAAATTAAATCCAAGTTGCAGACTTTGGAAGATACAATGACGAACCTACCATCGTCGGACGAACTGCAGGTCATCGGTAAAAGCGTCGCGAACATAAAAATTCAATTGGAGGCCTATCAAGATTTCGAACACATTCAAACCACCATCGCCACGCTTCAGGCGTCCTTGGAATTGATCAACGAAGAAATTAAAAATATTCACGCCGAAGCGAGAGCGTTGACGAGCATTCAAGACACGTTAAGCACGGTTCAGCAGAAGATCGAATATTTAGAAAATTTAAACGTCGAAACGAATCTCGCTCATTTTCATCACGTACTGGACAACATACAGGGTGACTTGGAATCGTTACGGACGAGCGTGCCTTCGAGCGAAGATTTGGAAAAATTGAAAACGGTGGTGACGGCACTATCCGATTCGAGCGACATCAAAAGTTCATTGAGCGATCTCGAGAGTAGGGTGGCCAATCTCCCCACCTCCAAAGAATTGCACGCTTTGAAAAGAAACATATCTCGAATGCTGAAACGACTGGAAACGGAAACGGCGAACGTGGAACAGATTCGAGACGAAATTAGTTCGCTGGTGTCGACGCTGCCCACTT
The DNA here is from genome assembly GCF_977018435.1 of Lepisma saccharinum. Taxonomy (NCBI): domain Eukaryota; kingdom Metazoa; phylum Arthropoda; class Insecta; order Zygentoma; family Lepismatidae; genus Lepisma; species Lepisma saccharinum. Next base: position 27,254,483 of record NC_139256.1, on the reverse strand, counting down.
CGCAGAGCGTCGCCGACCTTCACACGCAGTTTACAGAGATGCGAAGCATCGTGAACGATCTTACCGAGAAGAGCTCGAAATTGAATCAAGTCGAGAACCTTCAGAACATTGTCGTCAACATCAGAGATCAAGTTGGAGTGCTGGAATCCACGCAGGAATCGACGCTGGCCTCTTTCGGTGCCAAGTTGCAAGAACTCAACGAAAACTACAAGCAGTTGAACGTGGAAGTGAAAATCAAACCGTCGTTTTCCGCCGTAACGGATACCATAGTCGAACATTTGTTGCCCATCGAAAATAAACTCGGACAAGTTCACAGTAATCTGCTCGGCGTCGACACTAAATTCGCCAAATTGTTCACCTTGCAAGCCATCGAAATCAACAGCATACCCAATCAACAGAGAATCTCCACGTTCGTCGAAGGTAACAAACTGTACATGTTGCATCCTTATCATCCGTACTACAAGTTTCTCCTCGATGGCACGATTCAGATAAACGAATTTTCGTACTGGTCTCACGGTAGAAAAGCTAGCGTTCCCACCATGACCTTAATATCGAATCGTGGTGTCCAGAAAGCAGGAAACATTCCTCTGGCACGTTGGAACGAAACGCGCAACATATATGAAATACACGAAGACGAAGATCTCACCGTTTTCGACGTGAGTGCCGGCGATAAGCTGATCGTTCAAAACACGAGCGAAGTGCCACCCTCTTTGAATCCCATCACGCTGGTGCTTCTCTTCAAACGTAATCTCTAAAAAATGTCTAGGCAAGCCATCGTCGAAGAATTGCATAAACCTGCACGCCGTAACTACGAACGTTTGGCTGTGGTAACCAAGGGCATCGACGACCTCTGCCAAAGCGACCTCGTGGAGATGAGTAGCGGCAATTTGAAAAACGTACATAAATTGAACAAGGGCAACAAGTACCTTCTCACCGTCATAGACACGTTTTCGAAATTCGCGTGGGCTCTACCTTTGAAGGCGAAAACAGGATCGTGCGTCACGGAAGCATTCAAGACAATTTTTCGCGAAAGCGGTGGCAGACGACCACGGTTTCTGCAAACGGACAACGGTAAGGAATTTTACAACGCCGTATTCCAAAAGTTTATTCAAAAACACAAGATTCGGCATTATTCGACCTTTAGTCACATCAAAGCCGGCATCGTGGAAAGATTTAATCGCACCTTGAAGACACACATGTGGAAACGATTCACGCTTCGGGGAAATTACAAATGGGTCGACATCCTGCCGGAACTCGTCGACACCTATAATGATACGGTACACAGAACAATAGGCATGAAGCCAGCTAACGTTACCAAGTCTGACGAGCAGCGTTTAATTTCTACAGTTTACTGTCCAAAGTACACACCCACGACAAAAAAAGCCAAATACAAAATTGGAGACCAGGTGAGGATCAGCAAATTCAAACGCACCTTCGAGAAGGGATTCACAAAAAATTGGAGCACGGAACTCTTTACGGTGGTTCTAGTTCTACCCGGAAACCGACACACGTATATAATAAAAGATAGTAGCGGCGAGATTTTGAAAGGAAGATTTTACGAAGAGGAACTCTCTAAAACAAAACACCCCGACACGTACCTCATCGAGAAAGTATTGCATAGGAAAGGTGACAAACTGTTTGTCAAATGGCTGGGACTTCCGGAAAAAAGTTGGATCGACGCGGACGAAGTGATCTTGTGAGTACGTGGAACGTGGTGAAGCGTCTACCGGATCCGGAAAGTCAAACGAGAAAAAGAAACGGTGAGTTGCTTCCCGACAGCATCCGCTGTCTGATCGTAGGTCCTTCGGGGTGTGGGAAAACGACACTGCTCGTGGACAATTTTCTCCTCGCACCGAATTGGCTAGATTGGAAGAACAGGCACCTGTACGTGTTCTCGAAAAGTTTGGAGCAATCCAAATACCAGCAACTGATGAAAGTGTACGATGGTCTGGACATTGCAACGTTCGCTTCGGAAATAAAACCACTCGACGATTGTCGTGAAAATTCAGTCGTCGTGTTCGACGACGCCATCCTGGAAAATCAAAATGAAATTCGCAACTTTTTCACGCAAGGTCGTCACAAAGGAATGGATTGTTTCTACCTAGCTCAAACGTTTTCCAAAATTCCAAAACAGTTAGTACGCGACAACGCTAATTTCATATGTTTGTTTCGTCAAGATCACACCAACCTCAAGCACGCGTACGATGACTACGTAGGCGGAGACATGAACTACAATCAATTTTCGGAACGCTGCTGCTCTACTTGCTGGAACGGTGACGATTTCGGATTCGCGACGATCGACATGACGAGGAAACCCAACGACGGAAAATACAGAAACAAAATCAACGACTTTCTAAACGTTGCAACGTTGTGAGAAACGACGTATATAAATAACGTCATGACGAAACGAAAAATCGAAGACGAAAATCTCAAGCTTCGCGATTACCTCGCGAAACGCTTCAAAGGTTGGAAATCCGAGAATCGCGGATTCTACGAAGAGAAGAAACGTCAGGATCAACCTGTGATCGATGCCATCAGCAGTCTAGGTAAAGAAATTAAAAGTGTCACGGAACAAAATAAAAATTTGATTAATGAACTCGTACCGCTCGCAGCTAAAAGTTACGCCGTACCCACGCCCATTTCGAGCATTCCTTCGACGCCGTTCGAACTGAAGGATGCACCGGCACGACGTCGAGCCATTGGTAGCACGTCGTCTTCGGATAAAATCGAGTTGGGACCTTTGGCACGAGACTACCTGAGCACGGGGAAATTCGACAAGGATGAAGTGTTCGGATTGTATCCCAGCATGGAAACCAGCGAAGGCGGCGGTGTGGTGTGGAAGATTGGGAAATCGAAGGTGACCTTCGAAGGCAACGACATTAAAGTCAATTTAGGCGACAAGGATAGTTGGACCAGGTATCCGGGTACGGTGGGACTGTGGGAACTCGTCGCCAAAAAGCAGCCGAAAGATTACACCGACGAAGATTACCAGAGTTACAAGGAAATTCTGATCATGACGGATGCCTTGTACCAGAACAACGACGCCTCGCAGAATAGGGTGAAATCGAGCAGCGGCGAGAAGTACAGGAATCTCATCAAACCGATTTGGAACCAGGTCAAAACGGGCAGCGGCGTCAAACGCTACAACACGTTACCCAAAGAATTTGTTTGGGTGGACGACGTTAGGAAACTCGTGGACCGATTGTTGGTGATAGCCGGCGAAGAGAATGCAGGCAACCGTAATTTCTACAACGAGAAGGTTGGCATCGTGGACATGATCAGCACGAAACTTTCCAACTTCATCGTGAACGACGACAAGGGCATAGGTTACCTGATCAAAATCATCAACACGCTGCCTCCGAAATTTTGGAACGTGGCCGAAGGAAAGGGACTCGTGAACGACATCATCAACAAGTTACCTTTCGAGATGCATCTACCTGGCTACCAGTACTGCGGACCGGGTACCAAACTCGAGAAAAGATTGGAGAGAGGAGACAAGGGTGTGAATCCGTTGGACGCGGCATGCAAAGATCACGACATCGCCTACAACACCACGCAGACGGATCTGGACGCACGTCACGAAGCAGACAGAAAGTTAGAGCACGCAGCTTTCGAAAGGTTCGTGAGCAGAGACGCATCGCTGGGTGAACGGGTCGCCGCACTAGGCACCACCATCGCCATGAACACGAAACAAAAATTGGGGTGGGGTATATAAATAACATACCGTAAAAAATAATAATAATAACAACGTGTCTCGCATAACTGATTTGCCGCACGAACTACTATCTAAAATATTCAAAAAGGTAGTTAACGGAGATGTTAATAAACTTGTGATCATAGCAAGAACAGCGCCGGAATTTCACATCCCTTGTGAAATGGTTCTCAAGGACCATCTTCGGGAGATTAGCGGCCTGAGGTGCGGTGATCTCAACATTCTGCTTTCGGCTGCAGGGGAAAAATTGAACGAGAGGTTGGACGAACTGGAGGAGGCAAGGCAGGGAAGAAGATGGTACACAGTAGATTGGTACAAGTCTATGCAGGAGACGAAAGATATCATTACGCACATCATCGCGTTTTCCGAAGCACGGACTTTCTTCCTCTGTTAAAAAAATAATAATATATATACGTGTCAAAAAAAACTTGATATATAAATAAATAATCTTCGGTATATATAAATAACACGCATCGTGAAAAACAATTAAATTTCTCTCTAACACTTTGAAATTTTTTTTGATATGACGACAAAAAAAATAAGTGATCTCCAAGCATTAAAACAAATGCTAAATTTGTCAGTCGAGTATGTAAAAATTCAGGAATTGGAAGTCGACAAACCTTACACGATAACTTCCGGTTCAATCGTTTCTACCCAGTATGGTCCCAAGGTACGCCTGTTGCTCAACGCACAATACAGTCTATTTTTACCAGATCGATACGCTAACATGTTATCCGACGAGAAGCTATCTATTTTAATCGAGAACAAAACTCGAATCGTGTACAAGGGGACAAAGGAACTTCTTGGCAAGAAAACGAAGCACGTAATAGAATTTGTGTAACGACTGCGAGGCCTTGAAAATATATAAATAACATACCGTAAAAAACTACACAAGAAAAAATCTCAGAATATATATATAAATAACATACCGTGAAAATAACACATAGAGCATCAACATGAAGCCCAAGGGTGTCGTGTACCAGATACCATACTCCAATCTAAAAACTCTAGGTACCCTCGATGGGTTACTCACCAAGAAACAACGCGAGAAGAAACGTTCTTGCTTGTCGAAAGGACATGGAATGAAATTGCTGCTCAGCACACCTCAATTGAAAAGATTGCAGCGTTCGCGGAAACAGCAAAAGATCGGAGGTTTCATATTCAGCATCCCGGCCATCCTGGCAGCATTGGGGGCCGTTGGAAGTTTGGCCGGCGGAAGTGCCGCCATCGCGAAAACCGTCATCGACTCGAAGAAGAACAAGGCGGAATTGGAAGAACAGAAACGTCACAACCTGGCCATGGAGAAGAAAAAGGGGAAGGGCGTGATGAAAAAGTTTAAAAAAAAGAAACAGAAGCACTCACCAACCGAGACATTGAATCTCTGATCGAACCGTTACAAATCAAACACTTCAGAGGAGTTTTCATGTCCGACTCGTTACCTTCAAGCGTCAAAAGAAGAGAATGCGGAGTAGTCAACTTGGACGGTCAAGAAAATCCAGGCACGCATTGGATATGTTACCACAAAAACGACAATGATAAAGCATTCGTTTTCGATTCTTTCGGAGGTGTCCCACCTACAAATTTAGTTCATTATCTGAAAACGAACAAAACCTCTATATACTACAACGACGAACGCATTCAAAATTTCGGAGACGTGAACTGCGGCCATCTCTGCCTCTCCGTGCTCGCGTTTCTCTCTAAAATAAATAACCCTACGATCGAGGATTTCCAGAAAGCATTGTGGAACCTCAAACAGCATCACTAGGATGGGCGTGTTCCATCTCACGAGCGAATCTTCAATCTTGAAACTCACGCTGCACGACGACATCGTCTATCCTAAATCCGTGGCTCTGCGTGCATTCTACAGCATGTACCTCATACCCAATGTTACGCAGCACAACAACAAAATTAGCGTCGGAAGCGAACACATCGTCGTCACGCCAGGACAATACAATCTTTCCACTTTGCAAGCTCAGTTACCCAAAGGCACGTACCTTTCTCAAAATTCGGTCACGCACAGAGTGGAAATCCTGTCGGCGACGGAGACCGTGGACCTGGGCACCATAGGAGAACTTTTAGGTTTCGAGAACAACACAAAACTCGAAGCTGGCATCAAGCACACGGGAACAAACATTCCTAAATTTTTGGCCATAGAGACTCTGAACGTACACTGTAACGTGGCGGAAGGAATGATCACGAAATCCTCGGACGGATTAGGAAGTCACAAGCAGACGGGAATTATAGCCACTTTCAAACCAAGTTCCGAGTTCATGGAACCGATCATCTACACACCCTCTTCGCCGATCTATTTTCCAGTATGTCGCAACCGCATAGACGACATAGAGTTGGTGGTGACGAACGAGAAAGGAGACGTGGTGGATTTCGCAGGTGCCACTACGACGGCCATCGTGGAGATCAACATATAATAAATAACCATACATAGTGAAAATGGAGCAAATCGAAAGTTACGAATTGCAATCTTTCCCTCCCAACCGTCGCACGTTCGCCAATCTGAACGAAGCAAACAGGGAGATCGAATACGACGTGGACGTAGGCGACGGGTTCATTCATCCTCACAGAGCGGACCTCTACCTTCAATTCGACGTGGTGAAGAAGGAAAGCGGAGACGCGTTTCCCGCAGCAGCAAACTTGATACTCGTGGACAACTTCGTGCCTCACCTGTTCTCGCAGGTGGAGGTGAGGAAACACAACACCGTCATCGACAGAATAGATTATCCAGGCATCACATCGACGGCAGTGGGAACTTTGAAATTATCCAAAACGGACGCAGCGTACTACCAGGCCGGGGGATTCGAAGCGGGGACCAAAATATCGACGAGAAGTCACACGGTGCTCTTTCCCATGCGTCTGCTTCCAGGATTCTTCTCCGATTACAAGGAGATCATGTGGAAGGGAGGACTGAGGATCACGTTTCGAAGAGCGGCCAACGACAAGAACGCACTGATGCGATACGCTACTTTGGGTCCGGACGGCACCACGCCGATAGCCAACACTTTACCCGAAGCAGCGAAATGCGTCATCCGAAGCATGGAATTGAGAATGCCGGTGGTGGAATACGAAACGAACTACGCCCTCAAGTACAAAGCGGAGATCTTGAAAAGTCCGCAGGTGCCGATTCACTTTCACGGTTACCAGTGCGTGCAGAAGATGGCGTCGGGAAGTCACATGGAATTCGACGTGACGACGCAGTTCAACAACATACAGTTCGACATGCCAGATTTCGTCGTAGTGCTTTTTCAGACCGGGAGGGACAAGAATCAGGAAAAAGATTCCAGCAAGTTCGACGACTGCAAGATCAAGAACGTTTATCTGAAGAATGGACGCAACGAAGTGTTCCCGCGCGAGAATTACAACCTCGACGTGACCAAAAACGATTATCTCAAACTTTACGAAGCGTTTTCGGCTTACAAACGCGTGACCGAGGGAAGTGTGGACATGTACTACACGCCCAGCGAATTCAAAGCCCGGAGACCCATGACCGTCATCAATACCACAAAAAGAAAGCAGGTGGTGGTCAACGATCGAACCAACATCAAGATCGTCTGCGAGTTCCACGATGCCTTGCCCGAGGACACCCTGTGTAGCGTCATCCTGATTGCAGAGAAGTCCTTCGCCTACGACGTGAAGAACGAGAGGGTCACAGAGCAGTTTTAACAAGTTTTTAACATCTTTTCTTGCACAAATAAGAATTTTTTTGTACTAGCACAATCAGTTATAATGGCACAATACGAATTTCACTAGTTCAGATAAGTTACAATGTCAATTTCATTAGTTATCAGTTACAATATCTTTTTTCATCACTATAGCACGAGAGACAAATCAGAAAATTTGCACAAAAAAATTTGTTGTTGTTTTTACACAAGAAAATTAACAATAAAATTCTTTCTTTTTTATCGTTTCAGATGCTGTCGAAACATCAAAAACACATACACACACACTAGAAAAAAAAGCATGCAACTTTATTTGTAACACACACACATACATTCTCCATCTTCATCAAGAAAATATTAATAATAAACATAATTATTTTTATCTATATCTCACAATAAAACTCTATATCCAAAAATATTACAACATCAAAATAACACTAGAGTCGTTAGTACATGTTGCATGCATTACGGAGGTCCTCTGTAGAGTTTCATGGAAGTTTGAGAGAAAAAAAAAACAAACACGTGAAACTCTATAGAGGTGCGGTAATCTATAACTGCAGCCGTTAGAGAACCTTTTTTTACTTTTTTTTGGTTGGGCACCACGCACCCTGGCGAGGTTATAGGGGCCAGGTATCCTAAAAAACAACAATTATTATTTTGTTTGTTTGTTTGTGTTACAATACGGAAATAATAAAAGGCATACGCGCACACACGTGCGTGTGTATATGCCACATTCTTCCCCCAAAAAAGAGGTTTACAAAGGTCACAATATATAAACATTTGGTCCCGGACTTGGAAAATTACGATAAGATACACTCATTCTTCAAAAATAAGAAGATGAGAGGATGAGAAGATGAGAGGTTTACGAAGGTCACGATATATAAACATTTGGGTCCCGGACTTGGAAAATTACGATAAGGTACACTCATCTTTCAAAAGATGAGAGGATGAGAGGATGAGAGGATGAGAGGTTTACGAAGGTCACGATATATAAACATTTGGGTCCCGGACTTGGAAAATTACGATAAGGTACACTCATCTTTCAAAAGATGAGAGGATGAGAAAGTAAGAAGATGAGAAGATGAGAAGATGAGAAGATGAGAGGATGAGAAGTTTGTTTTTTGCGTCACAATACGGAAAATAATGAGAGGCATACGCGCACACACGTGCGTGTGTATATGCCACATCCTTCCCCCAAGAGAGAGGTTTACGAAGGTCACGATATATAAACATTTGGTCCCGTTGATTCCAGCACTCCAACTTCATCTCTGATGTTGACGACAATGTTCTGAAGGTGGAGAGAATAAGAGGATGAGAGGATGAGAGCGCGCGCGTGTGTATATGCCACATCGTTCCCCCGAGAGAGAGGTTTACGAAGGTCACGATATATAAACATTTGGTCCCGTTGATTCCAGCACTCCAACTTCATCTCTAATGTTGACGACAATGTTCTAAAGGTAGAGAGGATGAGAGAATAAGAGGATGAGAGGATGAGAGGATGAGAGGTTTACAAAGGTCACGATCTACAAACATTTGGTCCTTGAAGAATGAGAGAATAAGAGGATGAGAGGATGAGAGGATGAGAGAATGAGAGGATGAGAGGATGAGAGGATGAGAGGATGAGAGCTCATCTTTCACTCATCACTGCTTTTCTGCGCCCGTGAAACATCGTCAGCGCAATAAATGAGGCGCGGAACAGGGAGAGAAAGTGAGTTTTTCAACTTTTTGTGGTCGTTTGGTCAAGAAATCAGAGTTGCGGTCAAAGGCATATTTACTATCTACTGACAACATTCGCAGCCTTATTGTCGGACCTTCAGGGTGTGGGAAAACAACTTTACTTATTGATAATTTTCTTCTTGCTCCCGACTGGTTAGATTGGAAGAACAGGCATTTGTATGTTTTTTCCAAAAGTTTGGAGCAAGCAAAATATCAACAGCTGACAAAACTGTACGAAGGGCTGAGCATAGCTACTTTTGCCTCCGAAGTAATGCCACTAGACTGCTGCCATGAAAATTCGGTGGTGGTCTTCGACGATGTCATCCTGGAGAACCATAACGAAATTCGCAATTTTTTTACACAGGGGCGGCACAGAGGCATGGACTGCTTCTACCTTGCTCAGACTTTTTCTAAAATTCCCAAGCAGCTTCTCCGAGACAACGCTAATTTTATTTGCTTGTTTCGTCAAGACCACACCAATTTAAAACACGCCTACGATGATTATGTAGGCGGGGACATGAACTACAATCAGTTTTCCAAATTTTGCTCTTCATGCTGGAACCAAGATGATTTCGGATTTGCCACGATAGACATGACGAGAAAACCCAATGACGGAAAGTACAGAAACAAAATTAACAACTTTCTAAACGTTGCGACGTTACAAGAAACGTCTTGACGTATTATAAATAACAAATGATGAAACGCAAACTCGCAGACGACAACCTGAAGCTGCGCGACTACCTGGCCAAACGCTTCAGGGGTTGGAAATCAGAGAATCGCGGAATTTACGAAGAGAAAAAGCGACAGGACCAACCTATCATCGATGCTATAAGTGGACTAGGTAAAGATATCAAAGATGTTACCGAGCAAAACAAAGATTTAATCAACGAGCTCGTGCCACTTGCTGCTCGAAATTATGCTGTGCCTACACCGATATCCAGTATTCACACTACCCCGTTCGAACTTGGAGCTGCACCTCTGAGACGTCAGGTTCTAGGCAGTACCTCTTCGGACAAGGTAGTTGAATTAGGTCTGTTGGCGAGAGATTACCTGAGCACCGGGAAATTTGAAAAGGACGAGGTGTTTGGATTGTACCCCTCTGTGGAACCTAACGAGGGTGTGGTTTGGAAAATTGGGAAATCGAAAGTCACGTTCGAAGGTGACGACGTGAAAATTAATTTGGGCGAGAAGAACAGCTGGACTAGGTATCCTGGCACTGTGGGCCTGTGGGAACTTATCACCAAAAAGCAACCTAAAGATTACACAGATGAGGATTACCAAAGTTACACAGAAATTTTAATCATGACGGATGCCCTGTACCAAAACAACGATGCAACACAGAATCGCGTAAAATCAAGCAGTGGAGAAAAATACAGGAACCTCATCAAGCCAATATGGAACCAAATTAAAACTGGCAGCGGTGTCAAACTCTACAATACCCTACCTAAAGAGTTTGTTTGGGTAGACGATGTAAGAAAGCTTGTAGATCGATTGCTGGTTATCGCAGGTGAAGAGAATGCAGGTAATCGCAACTTTCACAACGAGAAGGTGGGCATCATGGACATGATTAGCACTAAGCTTAGCAACTTTATTGTCAACGACAACAAAGGTATAGGTTACCTTATCAAAATCATCAACACCCTGCCTCCCAAATTCTGGAATGTGGCCGAGGGTCGATGTCTCGTGAACGACATCATCAACAAGCTACCCTTCGAGATGCACCTGCCAGGTTACCAGTACTGCGGACCGGGTACCAAACTCGAACGACGACTGGAGAGAGGAGACAAGGGAGTGAACCCATTGGACGCAGCATGCAAGAATCACGACATTGCTTACAATACTCACACTGATCTCGACGCGCGTCACGATGCAGACAGAATGTTGGAGCATGCCGCGTTCGGGAGACTTGTTAGCAGAGACGCCTCGCTGGGTGAACGGGTTGCAGCATTGGGTACGACTATTGCCATGAACACAAAACGAAAATTAGGGTGGGGGCTGTAATTAAATAACACACGGATTACAGAGAGAAAAATTTAGCAAAAAAAATGTCTACGCATATAACAGACTTACCAACTGAAGTGTTATGCAAAATATTTATATTTACCTTCGACGATAGTCACGAGGATGTTAAAAAGCTTATTGATTTAGTTAAAATAACACCACAATTTCGCTTGCCCTGTGAAATGCTACTTCTGGATCATCTGAGAAAAATAAGCGGTGTGAAATCTTCTTCTTCTCCCTATGCTCTTTTTCGGGCTGCTGATGAAAAATTGGCTGATAAGATGGACGAACTTCACGAGTGGAGACAGGGGAGGAGACGATATACAGACGACTGGTACGCTTCAAATGCAGAAACCAGTAGGATCATCGATCACCTCATCGCATTAGGCAATGCCGAAACTTTTTTCTATAAATAACACACTGTAAAAAAATCTACGAGACCAAAAAAAATATTTCTTCGATATGAGTGAAAAAATTAGTGACGTCCAGGCATTAAAACAAATGCTAAATTTGTCAGTCGAATATATAAAAATTCAGGAATTGGAAGTGGACAAACCTTACGCAATAACTTCCGGTTTAATTGTTGCAACCCAGTTTGGTCCCAAAGTACGTCTGTTGCTCAACGGACAATACAGTCTATTTTTACCAGATCGATACGCTAGCATGTTATCCGACGAGAAGCTATCTATTTTAATCGAGAGTAAAACTCGAATCGTGTACAAGGGGACAAAAGAACTTCTTGGTAAGAAAACAAAGCACATAATAGAATTTGTTTAACGGTTGCGTAGTATATATAAATAACATACCGTAAAAAAAATTATACGAGAGGGAAACAAAAAATCTCGGAACATATATAAAATAACATACCGTAAAAAAAAAATTACATTATGAAGCCCAAGGGCGTCGTGTACCAGATACCATATTCGAATCTGAAAACGCTGGGTGCCCTCAATGGGTTACTCACCAAAAAACAACTCGAGAAGAAACGTTCATGCTTGTCCAAAGGACACGGAATGAAATTGCTGCTCAGCACTCCACAATTGAAAAAGTTGCAGCATTCGCGGAAGCAGCAGAAGATTGGAGGTTTCATATTCAGCATTCCGGCCATCTTGGCAGCTTTGGGTGCAGTGGGCAGCTTGGCAGGAGGCAGTGCCGCTATCGCCAAAACCGTCATCGATGCAAAAAAGAACAAGGCCGAGCTGGAAGAACAGAAACGTCACAACCTGGCTATGGAAAAGAAGGGGAAAGGTGTGACCAAAAAGCAAAAAAGCAACCTCGATGCTTTGAAGAAATATAAAAAAAGAAAAAGCCCTGTCCAACTTCGATATTGAATCTCTGATCGAACCGTTGGGAATAAGGAACTTCAGGGGTGTTTTCATGTCCGATTCTCTACCCTCTGCTGTGAAGAAAAAGGAGTATGGCGTGGTCAACCTGGACAGTTACAAAAATCCTGGTACACATTGGATATGCTACCTCAAAATTAACGATAACAATGCATTTGTTTTTGATTCGTTCGGTGGCACACCGCCTGCCAGGTTGGTGAAGTATCTCAGTGTTGCCAACCTCTACTACAATGACAAACGCATTCAGGGTTTCACCGATGTTAACTGCGGCCACCTATGCCTTTCCGTTCTCGCATACATGTCTAAAATAAATAACCCGTCGGTGGAGCATTTTCAGAAAGCATTGTGGTACCTAAAACACCATGGGAGTGTTCCATCTCACCAGCGAGACTTCGGTCTTGAAACTCGCGTTGCATGACGACATCATCTATCCTAAATCTATTGCTCTTCGTGCATTCTACAGCATGTACCTGATACCCAATGTCACGGAGCACAATAACAAAATTACTGTTGGAAATGAAAAAATAGTTATCACGCCAGGACAGTACAATCTGTCTACCTTGCAAGCCCAATTGCCAAGAAATATACTTCTATCTCAAAATTCTGTAACTCACAGAGTTGAAATTGTGTCTGCTACGGAAACAGTAGACCTAGGCACTGTTGGAGAGCTTCTGGGATTCGAGAACAACACAAAGCTCGAACCTGGCATCAAGCACATCGGTGCCAACATTCCTAAATTTCTAGCCATCGAGACTCTGAACATACATTGCAACGTGGCAGAAGGCATGATCACCAAATCCTCGGATGGCATCCCAGGCAGCCACAAGCAGACAGGTATCATCGCTACGTTCAAACCAAACTCTGAATTCATGGAACCGATTATATACACACCCTCACCACCGATATACTTCCCCATATCTCGTAATCGCATAGAAAACATAGAATTGGCAGTGACAAACGAGAAGGGGGAGGTGGTGAATTTTGCCGGAGCTACTACCACCGCCGTCGTGGAGATTAACGTATAATAAATAACAATCATGGAGCAAATCGAAAGTTACGAGTTGCAATCTTTCCCACCCAATCGCCGCACGTTCGCCAATTTGAACGAGCCGAACAGGGAGATCGAATACGATGTGGACGTTGGGGATGGGTTTATTCACCCTCACAGAGCTGATTTGTATATCAAGTTTGATGTGGTGAAGAGAGACAACGGCGAAGCATTCCACGCCAATGCAAATTTAAGACTTGTGGACAATTTTGTGCCGCATCTGTTCTCGCAAGTGGAAGTTAGAAAGCATGGCACCGTCATCGATAGGGTTGACTACCCTGGGATTACTTCTACAGCTGTGGGAACACTGAAACTCTCCAAGACCGATGCAGCATACTACCAGGCAGGGGGATTCGAAGTAGATACAAAAATCAAAACTCAAAGCCACACAGTACTGTTTCCCATGCGCTTGCTTCCAGGCTTCTTCTCCGACTACACGGAGATTATGTGGAAGGGTGGCTTGCGCGTCACTTTTCGCAGAAGCGCCAACGACAACGATGTGCTGATGCGTTACAGCACCTTGGGTGCAGATGGTGCAGCACTTGCCAACACACTACCCGACGCAGCCAAGTGCGTCATCCAGTTCATGGAGCTGCGCATGCCTGTGGTGGAATACGAATCTAACTACGGTCTCAAGTACAAAGCCGACATTTTGAAGAACCCCCAAGTACCCATCCAATTTTACGGTTACCAGTGTGTGCAGACACCAGCTTCCGGCAGCCATTTTGAATTTGATGTTACTACGCAGTTCAACAGCATCCGGTACGATATGCCTGAGTTTGCGGTCGTGCTCTTCCAGACGGGGAAAGATAATAACCAAGAGAAAGATTCTAGTCAGTTTGATAATTGCAAAATTAAGAATGTTTACCTCAAAAATGGAAGGAATGAAGTTTTTCCACGCGAGAATTATAACTTAAACATTACGAGCAACGATTACCTGAAACTTTACGAGGCGTACACAGCTTACAAGAGAGTGACCTCCGGCAATGTGGACGTGTACTACAACCCCGACGAGTTCATAGCTCGCAGACCCATGTTTGTCATCAACACATCTAAAAGAAAACAGGTGGTTGTCAACGATCGTACCAACATAAAGATCGTATGCGAGTTCCACGACGCCTTGCCTGCAGATACTCTGTGCAGCGTCATTCTTATTGCAGAGAAAACATTTGTGTATGACGTCAAGAATGAAAGAGTAACTGAACAGTTTTAGATACAAAAAAAAAATTAAAAAAAATAGCACACAATAAGAAATGTGGAATTTTATATACACAAGTACAAACTACAATAAGCAGTTTCCCAGAAGTTTAATTTTACTGTGCAATGCATGTAATCGAGGAAGTGGAAGTAAATTAAAATTGTTTTTTTCGCATTGCCTATTACTTTTTGTTGCACTCTGGGCAGGCCTTACTAGTTTGGAGGCGATAGTGGCCCCACGGAAGTGTGTGGACCCCACATTCAAGAATACACCTCTTGTCGTCGATATAGGCAGGATGCTTCACCATAGCACTGTGCATGCGAAAGCACTCTACTGCACCAGGTTCGGGCAGGATAGTTCGTGCAGGCTTGTTGGTACCACAGTAGAGCATGTGGCGAGCTAGCTTCTCAGCAGCAATGTTGGGACCTCTGATGCGCCGGTAATCCCGCTGTTCTCGATTATAAAATGTAGACAAGCACCTGCGACACACCTCGACGTGGGTTTTGTCTTTGCTCCGTTGGCTCGAAACAAGCCGAGAGAGCGAGCGAATGAGGGTGTAGTGGTGTTGTGTCTCGTCCTTGATGAGCAGGAGGTTGATTTCTCGTGCCTCGTTGTTGTTGCTCACGTTGCTCACTCGGATGGGGTGGATCTCATGTTTGTTCTCGGTGAGACCGTAAACATTGATGGCTAATTGCAGGCCCAACAAGTCACGAGCACGAACCTCAAACTTGCGAATATGCGAGACTTCTACAGGGTAGGCAATCCCGGCCATTGCATCCTCCAGTTCCGACTCATACTGCGTGTAGTGGTTAACACGGTACGAGTGGTTTTTCCAGTGAACAGGGTGCAATGCTGCCAGCACCGACCAGAGGAAGCATTTGGTGTCTTTGTTCTGAATATTGAGAACAGCTTTCCTTGCTTCAACCTCGGGTGGCAGGGCAATATAGCTAGACCCTGCCAGTGGCAGGGACTTGCTAAGTTTCAGACGAAGTTCGTGGGGGTCGCCACACAGCGAACCGCCCGAGCCTTTAGCCTGATGCTCCTCGTGCTTTGCCACAAACTCCTCGACAAACTTGTCGTAGATGCTGTCGAGGTCAGTGACATCTGCCTGATGCAGTGTTTTTGCTTTTGTGGCATGGAAGAATTTATATATTTCATCAGACGGTTTCTTATACTTGCAGCATAGCACAGCATAGAATTTAGTGGAGTATGTAGCCAATGCATCGTTGAGGATGGATATTATCTTAGCTCGCTCGCTCTCCAGAAAACTACGCACATCGCAGAAGCTGTCTGATGTTATGTTAAAGTCTTCTAATAAATGCTCAAACGCAAATCGGTCTGCTTTCTTCGCCAGCTTGACGCGTTTGGCAGGTGGCGATGCATCGAGGGAGGTTACTTCTACCTTTCGCTTGGAAGGTTGCGGTAGAGATGTTCCAGTGCTCTTGCAAGTAAGCTGGTGTCGCTTGAAGTTGGCAATAGAAATATTTTTTCCACACTTAGAGCACAGTTTGGTCGCACATATTTGTTTTCCCGGCACACAAGTACGACAGTGCCTTTGAAAATGTTTACTTGACACAGCAGTTTGGCACGTAGGGCAATTTTTTACAGAACGCATAATGCAGAGATTTTTTGGGGGTATGTTATTTAATATCCAATGCTGTACAATGCAAAATATAATTGTTCACTTTTTTTTAACTATTAACTATTCTCTATGACCTTACTTGGGTTTTTTTTCGCCAAATTATATGCTTCTAGTCTCCTATACAATACAATATACGTACAATATTGTCAACAGTATCATATTTGAGCAAGTCGCTTGTCACCTAAACACTACAGCTGACAGGTTGGTAAAATCTGACATCAAAGCAGATAATACGGTTAAGTCTTATTTATATATAATTTTGACGGGCGTACAATATTGTCAAGAGCGTCATATTTGAGCAAGTCGCTTGTCACCTAAACACTACAGCTGACAGGTTGGTAAAATCTGACATCAAAGCAGATAATACGCTTAAGTCTTATTTATATATAATTTTCACGGGCGTACAATATTGTCAAAAGCGTCATATTTGAGCAGGTCGCTTGTCACCTAAACACTGCAGCTGACAGGTTGGTAAAATCTGACATCAAAGCAGATAATACGCTTAAGTCTTATTTATATATAATTTTCACGGGCGTACAATATTGTCAAGAGCGTCATATTTGAGCAAGTCGCTTGTCACCTAAACACTACAGCTCACAGGTTGGCAAAATCTGACATCAAAGCAGATAATACGCTTAAGTCTTATTTATATATAATTTTCACGGGCGTACAATATTGTCAAGAGCGTCATATTTGAGCAAGTCGCTTGTCACCTAAACACTACAGCTGACAGGTTGGTAAAATCTGACATCAAAGCAGATAATACGCTTAAGTCTTATTTATATATAATTTTCACGGGCGTACAATATTGTCAAAAGCGTCATATTTGAGCAGGTCGCTTGTCACCTAAACACTGCAGCTGACAGGTTGGTAAAATCTGACATCAAAGCAGATAATACGCTTAAGTCTTATTTATATATAATTTTCACGGGCGTACAATATTGTCAAGAACGTCATATTTGAGCAAGTCGCTTGTCACCTAAACACTACAACTCACAGGTTGGCAAAATCTGACATCAAAGCAGATAATACGCTTAAGTCTTATTTATATATAATTTTCACGGGCGTACAATATTGTCAAGAGCGTCATATTTGAGCAAGTCGCTTGTCACCTAAACACTACAGCTGACAGGTTGGTAAAATCTGACATCAAAGCAGATAATACGCTTAAGTCTTATTTATATATAATTTTCACGGGCGTACAATATTGTCAAAAGCGTCATATTTGAGCAAGTCGCTTGTCACCTAAACACTACAGCTGACAGGTTGGTAAAATCTGACATCAAAGCAGATAATACGCTTAAGTCTTATTTATATATAATTTTCACGGACGTACAATATTGTCAAGAGCGTCAGTTTCCGTAGAGCTCTCTTTTTCCATCTTCCCTCTATACAGAATCGACGGCTTCCCGATTTTCATCACGTAGTTCCTTTTTCATTCAATAGATGGCAGAGGTTGTATGATCTTTCAAATCTATGACGCGTATGTTTGCGCTGCTAAGTTTTTCATACCATTTCAAGCGTGTTTTGTTTAGTAATTTCTCATGTAAACAAACCTTCATTTGTTACGTCTTGCAAATATGTTGTATAAGAATGTTGTAGAAGATTCTGTAATTGAAAAGTTGCTTTTCGATAGCAATGAAGAGAAAAATATGGATTTTGGAAGTAGAGGTAAACACGAGGGTTCATTTTGTATTAGTAAAACTGAAGAATGTAGTGAAAATAAGGAAGAGGCGGCTGTAGCAGGAAAAATATAAAAGGTTGAGGAATGGAAATGGAATGCAAAAGTGTGTGTGATCAAATTTATTAGGTAAGTTTCTAATTATTTTTCAAGTAAACTGCATATGTGCAAACTTATTACTGTACTTCCACTTCAATATATAAAATTGCTTGAATAGTTTTCACAATATTTGACATCTTGTCTTGCTGTGCGAGAGATAGCCAAATTTAAATGGTATTTCATGGCAAAAAAAATTGTTATTTTAATGGTATGCGGATGGGTTAATATGGATATTGTCACACATTCCTCTTATTTTATACTGTTGTAAATGGAAAAGATTATGTACGGTAAATGTTTTGTACATTATAAAAAAAATGCAAAATATCCCCCAATTTTAAATCGATCCACCTCTGAATCGAATTTTTACATATTCTCACGCCGGCACATGTTGTTCTATTTTACTTCTTTTACTTGCCTTGCTTAATTAACTCTCGCTAATTAGCATTTTTTTGGAAGAAGTCAAATAGAACAACATATGGCGGTATGAGAAATATGCAAATTAAAGAATATTTTAGTAATATAAGGGCCCTAGCAATTAGCTTTATCGACTAAGAGTACTCTTTTAAACGTCTTGAGCTAAATCGTATTACTACGCGAGGACGTTTAAAATATTTGGGTGTTGAAAAAGTTTGACCTACTTTTTATTTCTATTGTTTGCTAATAGATGGCGCTGATAGTACCTCCTCTCTCTCTCCCCTTTTCTCCTCTGCTGTATGATCAAGATTTTGGAGAGCAAAACATAAAATTTGCAGGCATCTGATGTCGAACTAGAAACTTTATCTTTCGGGGAGTCAACATTATTTTTTTACTCAGTCGTCATATAACATGAACACACGCAAACATTCACATGTGCTTTTATTATTTTGTGTTCGGTAAGTACAAGTATATTCTTACATAAATTATTGTTTAATTTAATAAATTGTAAACTCGAAGCCTGCTATACTAACACTCCTGTGTTTCATTATACAGCTCACAGGTTGAATTGAAAGCGAATGTTGCGTGCATACGGAAATAACACAGAAAAAAAAGCGGATGGAAGCAATTTAAAATCAGTGGAGCAAGGTTAGTATTACGAGAACGTAAAAACATGTGCTTTCATTGTTGTCCGAATTCGCGGCAAACGTGGAGTTGGAGGGGAGAGCAGAGAGGCGCGACAGATGCACGCTTGAACTCGCCGTGACCCTGCGCTTGGCAGCCATATTCTTACTTTCACTTTGTACAGACAACATTTACTGATTAGACGATGTAAAACTCAGTGATACTTTAACAGTTTATCGATAATACTGAATATAGAAAAATTGTAAATGATGAAGTAGCACGTTACATTTTTAATATAACTAGTAAATAGGTGAAAATCATTGTGACGTTTGTTTGGCGTCTACCTTCTGCTTTCGCACTGTGCGCCTGCGCCCCAGAGCGCTGTGGGTGAAGTTCGGGCTGACACCTGGCGGGAAAAATGACAACCATACTACAAGGGGACATGTAGATTGGGACGACTTGCACGTGACTTCGACGGCACTCGAGAACAACAGGAGAGAACGGTACGGAGCGCTTGCCAATCCGGACACGGCCTAAGTTGTACAATTAGGTACAAGTATTGTACAATTAGGTACAAATTGTTGTACAATTATTTTCCCCAGTTGCCCAGTTGGAGTTGGGGGCATAACACTGGTACTATTTGTACTCACAGTGCTTATTCATGTATTTTGTTTAATATTTTATTTCAAATTCACTGTCAGAAACTAGTGTTGCCAGTTCCTGGATGTAGGTTTACCTACTCTGTTGGTTGTCACTGTCAAGCTTCCAGTATTCGTACAGCATAAAAAGCCATAACCCCCCCTCTCAAAATATATTCATTGTATACGCCAAGATGCTCAATAGCCTAGCAACACATCATGAAAAAACATGCCAAGAGGACCCAGTGGGTTTATAAGTCAGTGCTGCCACTATTTGTAGGTTAGCTTAGCCTGTGAAAGATCATATAGTGGAATTTTCTTCGAATGGGTTGGCAAAACCCCCTCAAAAAAAAAACATCCAATAGAGTTGCCAGATGTAAACAGAGGGCAATGGACCCCCCTCATAAAAGGCTACAGTGGGCCCACAGTGTTGCCAACTCTGCCCTCAAATACATCATAAAAAGCTACAGTGGGCCCACAGTGTTGCCAACTCTGCCCTCAAATACATCATAAAAGGCTACAGTGGGCCCACAGTGTTGCCAACTCTGTCCTCAAAATATACATCATAAAAGGCTTCAAAATATCAGTTGGTGAAATTTTCGTGGGGTGAGTTGGCAACACTGAGCCCCACATGATGATTCGAGCCCCAAATGAGGGCTTAGAACCCGGATACCTGCACTACTCAACATCATGAAAATGGGTTCTCAATTGTCACTGGGTGCTAAAGTAACAACCTCGCAACAAAAAAGTTCTTGGTTGTGAACTTTGTACCTCCCCATGTCACTAGTGCATACGCCACTGGTTCGACTTCCGACATGTGGAGAGTTTCATATCTTCATGAATTCCTCATTGTAGCGATTAACTTACAGACGTACAACAGTAACAATGAAGGGTAAGAACATTTTAAAATTAACATTAATTTAAAAATTTAACCTGCCTGGCAACACTGGTAACCATTTTATCCTAGAAGGGCTGGACGTACTTGCCGACTTACCCAACGGTTATCCATTAGCCATCTTCAGCCCAAAACCATTCGAGATATTAAGGACTTAGGTAAGCACACAAAAAAAGGAAGATGGGGAAGAGGCCAAAACATTTTTGCACCAACTGCGAATTCCAGTCAACAAAAAAGACGATTTCACCAACAGAGGGAAGGTAAGCCTATTCAGAAGGAACGGAATATTGACGTGTGAAGGCAGTCTGTTGTTTCTCTGACGGTATTTATGGTCAACAGATTCCGTTGGAATCTGTTTGAGTTTTTTGCTGTATTATATTGCAACCAAAATTGTTGTTGCTTTTAGACTGCGTAAACAGATCGAAAGCACTGCTTGTTTCCGCGAAAAAGGAAGATGAACAGTTATGAATGGAGATATTTCGTAAGAAAGGCTACTTTTTTCAGGGGTGCAGTGGAGAGCGTTAAATTGTACAACAAAGAGAAAGTGTTTTACTGTCTAGAACGCAGCTTGTTTGGCCAAAGGGGACAAAGGGGGCTGTAGCCCCAACGAAAAAGTCTTTGGCCCACTCCTCTTTCCATCTAAATGGACAATGCGAGAAATTTTCAGTCCGTTAAAGTCGAGAAACAAGGAGGTATTTAGGGGGAGGGTCCGAGTACGTAACTTGTAATTTAGATACTAGTTGCAGATTGAGTTAAGGTACCAATTTCAAAAAGTACCCCAGTTAATGTAAAAGTTATCTGTAGCTTCGTTCCAAGTAATAATTTACTTTGAAAAAATGATCTTCAATAACAAATGTTGCATGTGGGTATGTGTGTAATGTTATGTAATATGTATTTTATATATATATATATATATATATATATATATATATATATATATAGCATAAAAGGAAGGAGGGCCACAAGGGCTAAATAAAAAATGAAAGAGGAGAGAGGAAACACTCACCGGACAAAGAAAAAAATCAAATTTTCGTGATGGTATGTCACATCTTCAGCAGTAGAGAGACGTTGTATAACTAAGTGACTAGAGGGAAGAGTAAGCATGACCTGCAGTGTTGCCAGGTCCCGAAGGAAAAAAACTGGCCAAGATCCATAAACCTGGCAGTGAGCATTGGCAAATGATCATGGAAAGACTGACGCCACAACAACGTTTACAAATTGTGGAAATATATTTCCAAAATCAATGTTCTGTTCGCCAAACGTATAGAGCACTTCGGAAATATCGGTGCTGTCAGTGAATTGGCCAGGAAGATCATGTGACCTAACGCCACTGGATTATTTTCTTTGGGGATATGTAAAGTCTCTGGTTTATGCTGATAAACCAGCAACAATTGACACTTTGGAAGCCAACATAACTCGTGTTATTAACGACACACGTCACCAATTACTTGAAAAAGTGGTTCAAAATTGGACTGATCGAATCCGGTTCATCACAGCTAGTCATGGTGGACATATGCCGGAAATTATTTTCAAAAAGTAAATGTCAGAAAGTTATCTTTCAAATAAAAACACAATTGGCTTCAAACTTAATTTTTTATGTGTTTTATTTCAATTCAAAGTTCTATCACTCTAAAAAAACCACCCTATATATATATTTGTTCATGTACCCATTATACTTTAAATCTGCGGGTGGAATAAATACTATGCATCCTTTATCTCCAAAACAAGAAGTATAATAATAATAATAATAATAACTCCTGGCGCAATTACAAATAATGTTGTTACCACTATTAATTAATCATAATGTAAAAATTGTTCAAACTTGATTTAAAATGAGTTTGATACTCGTACATTTCACAGAGTGCCTCTTCGACAGGGTTGTTAAAGGTCCAGGGATTTTAAATGAATTCAATTCCGGTCCGGTAGAGAAAATGAGCAAGCGTAATTGGGTTCTGGACCGTAAAGAACCTTTTTATCTGTAAAGCATTTCAATTCGGCCCAGGAACCTTTTTTTCCCGGATCAATTTCAATACGGTCCAGGAACCATTTTTCCGGATCAATTTGAATATGGTCCAGGGACCTTTTTTCAATAAAACAATACGCAACTTGGACCGAATTTAAATTGTGCGAGAAAAAATAATGGTTCCGTTACGGAGAACCCATTAGAATTTATAGGATCCTGGACCTTTAACAACCTTGCTTTCGATATGTGGTGGTTAACCCTGATGGCTTAGAATCAAGGAGTCCCAGATTCGATTCCGCGTGACTGCATATAATTGTCCACATCCTACTTAACTCAAAGTCTAGTCCACATTTGTGGAACTGAGTCAAACCCTTTAAACATTAAGCTACAATAAACTTGTATTTAAACCTTGCACATTTCAATGTGGTGCTTGCTGGGGAAATGAATGTGCAACATTCACGTTTAGATGGATTCAGCAGCATTAGAGAACAGTTATTGCCAATTGAAAACATCAAGTTTAATGACGTAAAAATGTTCTTGCCCTGCAAATCCCTGGCTTCCTGGTTCTCCGTCAGTAAGTCACCAGGTGAAGTGTTACGCCTTCTCCCAGCTATAAACTTGACACCTATTGAATTCGTATCAAAACCACCCGCATTGAGAATAAGCCATCCAGGAACACCACAGGGTTTTAGATGGAGAACATCAAATGGATTTTTACATTTCTGGACTACTGTACAGTTCAGGTACCTCCACTACAACTTGAAAAAGATGGTACATATAAATCACATTGTTAACTGGAACAGGCACATCTACTATTTAACTAACTAACTAACTCTCTAGGTTCATGGCTGCAGCAACACAGGCCTTCCATCTTTCCCTATCATGAGCAAGATCTATATACTCTTTTCCATCCCTACCGATTTCCTTTAGGTCCATCTCAACGTTGTCCCTCCATCTTCGTCTTGGTCTTCCTACAGGTCTCTTACCATCAGGTTTCCCAACAAGAATCCTGTAAACTCCTCTTTCCTCTCCCATTCGTGCCACATGGCCTGCCCACCTAAGTCTTCTTGATTTAATTGTTCTAATAATATCCTGACATGAATACAAATTATGTAGTTCTAAATTATGTAACCTTCTCCACTCACCTGTTTCCTCATCCCTTTTAGGTCCAAAGATTTTCCTAAGGATCTTATTTTCAAATACTCTCAATTTATGTTCCTCTTTCAATGTAAGGGACCAAGTTTCACATCCATATAATACTACAGGCAAAATTACTGTTTTGTATATTTTAACTTTTACTTTCTTAGATATTAAACGAGAAGACAAAAGTTTATGAAGAGAGAAGTAACATGCATTTCCTGAATTAAGCCTACTTTTTATTTCCTCTTTAATATAATTTTCATTTCTTAATATTACTCCTAAGTATTTGAATTTGGAAACTGGTTCAAACGAGTTATCAATAATTAGATTTTGATTATTACCTAACACTTGTTTTCAGCCTGTAAGCATATATTTAGTTTTCTCTTTGTTAACTTCCAAACCTATCTCTTTAGCAGTTTTGAAAAATATTTTAGCATTATTCTTAATTGTATTCACATCATCCCCCAGTAAGTCTACATCATCTGCATATGCTAACAACTGAGTCACACCATTTAATTTTAGTCCTTCTTTAGTTTCTTTTACCTTCCTTACAGCATATTCTAAGGCAAAATTAAAGAGCAATGGAGATAATGCATCTCCTTGTTTTAATCCATCGTGAATTGTAAATTTGTCAGACATATTAATACCCACACGAATTTTACTTTCTGTTTCACTGGTGCATATTTTTATCATACTAACAAGCTTCTTAGGTATTCCAAACTCTACTAATATATTATATAATTTATCTCTTTTGACCAAATCATATGCTTTTTTGAAATCAATGAATAGCTGATGGACATTTTGATTATATTCCGCTTTTTTTCAAGTGTCTGTCTGATGTGAAAAATTTGTTGATCTGTTACATTTAAATCTATTAAATAGATCTTCTATTTGGGCAGTTTTATAATGGCAAAATTCTTCGCAACCTTCGCCGTAGTTTATTGAACTCTCAGAGTTATTTTTTATGGAGAAGGCTATTGCATATATGTGTTTCGAAGAATTCTTTTTAGTGTTTCTTTGTCAGTGCTGTAGTTCTAGGGGTGTGGATATCTTAACTTATTGCTTTAAAAATTGTTATTTTGTTAATGATTGCCCTGTAGAAATTAGACATTGTTTTTTCATCTAACATTATAGAACAAATAAAGACAATTTTACTGATTCACACGACTCAAAAGTTATTCGTATTAAGATAAGTAGAGTAATGTAGAGCAAGCCTGTGCAGTTTTTGTGTTCAATGTTCATTTCTAGTTTCCTACCTATTTTGGCGGTCAGTACAAAATCTAATAATTTTGGAGAGCAAATTTCTATCCTACTATATTTCTTGTTATTCTTGAAGTCCATCATTGTTCGTTTTATACGCGTATTACTACCATCCATTTTTCGAATTAAAGGGGGAATTCCTCTATATTTTCCCTTCCCAGCATATGTATATTCAATTTAGTTTCCAACCAGGCAAAGAATTTTCCACCTTCTATTGATTGATTGATTTGTGTATTATGATTACTAAAGCACATATGCTATTTCGGCCTGTCACGTTATACGGGGTAAACCCCTTAAACTAAAACAAAATAAGTCATTGTATTTTCTGAACACTGTAGCCTATACAAACAGGACACAATTAAGATTGTTATGTTCATAATCTCACCCTAAATTAGACATGATCTATATTTTCGTTAACATTATCTAATATAAAATACTGTTTCAATTTCACTGTCGTATGTTTATCTTTGTCTCTCTTATATGTGCAAATTATTACTCAATATCTCTATTACACTACTACTATTTACATGTATATAAGCTGATTACCTCTGTATAACTTGTATACAAAAATTACATAAACTCTATCAATTCAAGCAATACATGAAATCAGTCATGTTTATAAGTATGTTGTAGATTGAATTGTCATATTTCTCACTTGATGTAATATTATTTTTGTATTTTGTATTACTTTCTTGTTTACTGTGTGAACACTGTAATTGGGCATGTGCCTGTGTGTTTGAAATAAATAAATAAAATTGAGGGCAGGCCCCTAAAAAGGAAATAAATGTCTTTTAAAAGCTTCCTTACTCAATTTTTAAAACTAATTCATTCATTCATTCACTACTAAACAAGAACTATAACCTTTTTGTCTGCAAGGACTAAAATATTCTTACCTAGGTTAAAAGCTGAGACTCAGCACACACACAAGGACAAAACACAGGACAACACACACACAGCCCAACAAGGATTGTTCTGGCCGTAGATCCAGACTACCTTCTGTTGTAATTTTGTTATTATTAATGTAAATTCGGGTTAATTTGTCTTAACATCAATTATTTAATTTTACACGAATAAGTCAGTCTAAATGTTCGTTTATTAATAAGTTTTACATTAACTTACTGGCTCCTAAAGAAATTTAGTAAAATTGTCTTCCTCGCCGATTGCAAAATAACAATGATCCAAGTATCATATCAAGTTAATACTGGTATGTTTTGTTGTCCTATTGACCTGATATTGTTGTTAGTTTGCAATATGGATTATTAGAAAATAAAACACTGTCAAATTTATCTTTCTCTTAAAAATAATTCTTACTTGTCAAGTAAAAGGCTCTGAGGTAATCTCATGGGACTCTCATCTCACCTGCAATCTTGGCGGTTTCCTTCACATATTGAAGTTCTGGCAAGATTTATGCCATGCCTTCTTATTTGTTATTTTGGCCTTTTTCCCTTTTCTTCATTTATTAGGCACAGTTATTCATTTTGCACAGCTGTGAGTGAGCATATGGCATTGTATATATGGAGTAAGATTTACTTTTATGGTTGAACTTGGCTAGGTAGCTACTAGACCACAGGCATTGCATAGCAACGACTCTGTGTAGATATAAATATGATTCATTGTTTGATATAATACTAAGATTGAGATCAGGTCACATACGTTTAAATCACCATTTGTATAAAATTCATTTAGTTAATTCACCTATGTGGAAGTGCAATTTACATCAGGAAGATGCTCATCATGTTATATTTCAATGTCCGCTTTATACCACTCAAAGGGAGATCTTATTCAAGAATTTAATAATAAAAAAAGAATACCTCTCCCAACATCTTTATCCTCTTCAATACCTTCAGCAGATGTAATAATGGTATTTATCATTTTTAGATTTTTTCATATTAATATTGACGTGAAAATTGTAAATATTTAAAATATGTAACTTGATATAGTCACCAGATATAACAATTGTATTTATTATCAATTTTAGAGTTTGTATGATATTGATGTAGATATACAGGTTGACTTGTAATTAGATGTATTCCCTGAAAGAGGTTAAAGTAGAGGCAATTTGCAATAAATTTGACCATATGATACCCCGTCCGAAAATTAGTAGTTTTCGAGATAATCGAATTTCTATGGTTTTTTTTTAAAAAATGACAATTTTCCACTTAAAAAGATGAATTGAGAAAAAACTGCTCATTGAATGGAACTTATTTCAGCGTTTTCTGATAGCTAACAAATAAGTGGTGTGTTGAGAATAAAGTTTTTCCCAAATAACAATCACATGTAAGTAATGGGTGGGTCTAAACTTACAAGTGATGATAAAAAAATGCACTCTTAGTTTACTTGGCAACGTATTAATAACAAAAATGGTATGACACGAAGCTTACAAATTACTTTAATTACTTCCTTGTGTCATCTGCTATCCAACAAGGTACAAATGTTGTTAACATTCACATTTGTGTACAAGAAATAATACTTCATTCATTTTCACGTGAATGGAATCAAGGAAAAATACAATTAAAGAACATTACACGTCTTGCTCAAAGTGGGCATCTCTGTTACGAATGCAGGCACGCAGGTTTTTACAGACATTTGTTCTCTTAACTCGTGATGTGATGGTCTCCTTGATGTGTCGACCAGCTGTTAAGATCCTCTCCACGAGCTCTTCTTGCGAGGTTACCGGTGTCTTGTAAACTAAGTCTTTCATGTGGCCCCAAATTAAGAAGTCGCAAGCCGTCAAATCGGGGGATCGAGCCAGCCAGGGAATCGGGCTGCCTCGGCCAATCCATTTATTTGGGTTATTTTCATCCAGCCACTGTCACACGCCCAAGCAAAAGTATGGTTGGGCGTCATCAACAATCATTTGACCGAGCCATTTTTCCTGCCCCAAATCTTAAATGGCATCACATATGAACATTTTTTGAGGAACGGGACGGCAATGTTGTTGGAGGATGTGCCTCTAGCTACAAGACGTGACATGATTTACCAGCATGATGACTGCCCACCTCGATCCCCCAATCGCTTTGACGCCTTGCGACTTTTACATTTGGAGCCACATGAAAAACTTAGTTTACAAGACACCGGTAAACTCGCAAGAAGAGCTCAGGGAGAGGATCTTAACAGCTGGTCAACACATCAAGGAGACCATCACATCACGAGTTAAGAGAACAAATGTCCGTAAAAACCTGCGTGCCTGCATTCGAAATGGAGGTGACCACTTTGAGCAAGACGTGGAATGTTCTTTAATTGCATTTTTCATTAATTCCATTCACATGAAGATGAATGAAGTATTATTTCTTGTACACAAATGTGAATGTTAGCAACATTTGTACTTTGTTGGATAGCAGATGACACAAGGAAGTAATTAAAGTAATTTGTATGCTTCGTGTCATACCATTTTGTTATTAATACGTTGCCAAGTAAACTAAGAGTGCATTTTTTATCATCACTTGTAAGTTTAGACCCACCCATTACTTACATGTGATTGTTATTTGAGAAAACCTTTTTTTTCTTTCAACGAACCACTTAGTTGTTAGCTATCAGAAAACGCTGAAATAAATTCCATTCAATGAGCAGTTTTTCTCAATTCATCTTTTTATGTGGAAAATTGTCATTTTTTTAAAAAAAAACAATAGAAATTCGATTATCTCGAAAACTACTAATTTTCGGACGGGGTATCATATGGTCAAATTTATTGCAAATTGTCTCTACTTTAAGCCCTTTCAGGGAATACATCTAATTACAAGTCACCCTGTGTATATATATATAATGGTTGTACGCACACACACATCTCTCTCTCTCTCTCTCTCTGTATGTGTGTGTGTGTAATCTCTGCATTTAGTTCACACTTTTAGATTACGATTCTGAAATCATAACGAATTGAGAAGGCCAGGAAACCTATAATTCGGTAGTTATAAAATGATAGATTACAGGTTGACTGAAGACCAGGTTTTGGTGACTAGGCGATTGAGACTGAGATGGCTGTTTGAAAATCGATACCACACTTTCAACACTTTCAAGACTAGTCGGTGACAGCCTCCTTTGCAGAATGGTCAGCACAGGAAGCTATGAATACAGGGGTCCCGGGTTCGAATCCCGGTTCAGACATTGATGTTTGTGTTTGTCCAAATGAGAAAACAGACAATATAGTAAAAATTGATAAGTGTAAAAGTTGAGAAAATGGTGAATGACGAGGGATGCCACTGTGTTGAGGTATCCCTTTTATTAAAGAAAAAAAAAGTGGGTAGGGTATCTGACTGTCACGTGGGATACCCGGGGTGGACTATGTAAGGTTGGAATTTTTACGGCCTTGTCCCCACTTAAAACGGCTCCAGTTTTCATCCAGTCTCAAATCAGTGGTTACCGGGAGGAATCCATAGGAGGTAAAGGCAACCACAGCATGGTGCTGATAACATCACCTCAAAAGTAGCCAAAATCGAGAATACATGGGGACCTCCCTACCCACACATCCCCTACATGTGTCTTCATGGCACGGTGATACATGTATGGGGAACTTTACGTACTTTTGCCTTGACTTTCAAGATGAGACCAAGAAAGAGATATGGTTCTATAAAGACAGAAAACACAGAGACTCACTGTTCAACACTCTTGTCTCGTTGGATAGTTGGTCAATCAAAATGTGTGGCTTTTGAAGAATTAGCCCAAAACAAAATTAGAATGAGAAAACTCTTGAAAGTAGAGACAGGACCGAGAACGAGACAAACATTGACACGAGATCGAGACTCACTGTTCGAGAATGTTGTCCTGTTGGAGACTTTTGTAAACTCTAATGTAGGCTACAGTGTGTTTTTTAAAATAATAGCCTAAACCATAAATACATTATCATTAGATTTATTCACACATATAAAAGGAGTAAAGTTAATTCCATTCATTACTCTAACGTCCAAGGGTGCTTGAAGGATATTTTCTCAGCTGGGGGTGGGGGAGTAGAGTAAGATTTTGTGTCTTGACCTTCAGTTATTAGGAACATATTTTACGTACAATAATTGTTATTTTACAAATCATAAAATTGTAATTGAATTCAAAATACTTTGGCATTGTTAACAAGTTCATATTTGAGTCCATCCACTATTTACAAGAAAAACATATAGAGATCACTTATTCTGCTCTCCTTCATGGCACCTCTGATCCATGATTTTACGTGCTGAAAGATACTGTAAAAAAAAAAATGAGAAACTTGTTTCAGGTATCTCAGAGGGGCAAGTACTCTCTACTCCCACATCTGCTGGCTCCCTTCCTGACGTCACAGCTTTAAAACTCTCAGTTTGCATGAAAGTTGACCGAGAACTTGAAGCTATCAGTGTTTGGGTGTCCCTCCCTCCTATCAACAGTCGTAAATTATATTGACCACTAAGTTGAAAAGAGAAGCAACCAACTCTCTCCACCCTGCGGCCCAGCAATCTCTTCCGCAGGGTTTCCATAAACCTCTCTCGCTTAGTAATTCGCCCCCAGACCTTAAACGAATGCATTGATTAAAATTAATTAACGCCACTTCTAATTATGTTTAGTCAATTTGCGCGTATAATTTATTATACATGCAAATTGGCTGAACACAGCTCGAAGAGGGTCTCCCTTATAGCACAACACTTGGGCAACCTTTCGTTCTGACATTAGACAAGGAATGCGTACGTTGTTAGGTTAGGTTTGGTTCTGTTTGATTTTTTTTCAATCCGAGCAATCGGCGAGTTCTTGAGCAGAGCATTCGTCTTCTGTTTTTCCCCAACGGTGCTGCCATCGGTGGTCACGAGGAAACGACCTTCCAATGCTGCCATATTGACAATCACTCTTAACCCGCAGCTGTAACATCTTGTAGTATGTCTATGGTTGCAAGCAACATCACCTTCTTCTTCTTCTTCTGCTTGGCCTTTTGCCTTGTTTTGGCAAACTTCTGGTCAGTTTATTCAGGATTCCTACAAAAAACATGCAATTTCTTCCAGGACATTTCCAGGACTTTTCAAGGATTTTCTACAATTGCTCCAGGACAAGTGTAGAAAGTAAGCATAGCAAAATACACATCATTACATATTTTCTTTTATTAAAAAAAATAGTTCTAATTTTTTTTTAATACAGGCTCCCAACTCCCCTACACCTGCTCCTTTTCACACCTTTCATTTCTTAGTATAATGAAGGTTATTTAATTTTTACAATAATACAGAAAAAATACAAAGGAAAAAAAATAAACACAAGTATATATAAGTTTATAAAAAATTACCATCTTGTATTACAAATAAACAAGAATAATATCCTTGGAAAACTTGGAATATTTAGGATAGCGAACCCCTTTTTTTAACCATTATTATTATCATCATATTTTCTACCTCTGAGCGATACAAAATAATACGAAAGCGCAGGGCATTATACTTCAATCGCAAAAATAAAACTTATCACAAAACTATGACTACAGTACACAGCAACATGATATAAGTAAATAAACCACTGTCATGACACTGGCCTGTTTTAAATGAAAACTTATTGTAATTCATACAAATAAAATGGGGCAAAGGAATTTCCAGGACAATCTCCACAATTCCAGGTAAAGCTTGGAAAAATGTGAAATTTCATAACATTTCCATGCCTGGAAGGAATATTTTAAAATTCCAGGTTTTCCAGGATGCGTAGGAACCCTGTTATTTGTTTTCCCCCTTAATCCTTTAAGTGTGCTATAATCTAGCATCTGTCTCTCTGACAAAAGTTTGAAAAATAAAAGTGTAAAAAATTAAACATTTACTAGAAATTATTTCGAAAGTGATTTTATGGTCTGCAAATAAGGTTCAGGACTGAAATCAAATGATGAACAGAAATTCATAAACTCTACAAAATTAAAGCTTTATTATGTAATTTATTGTTCAACTTATCTCAACACACACCAGCAAAAGGCCAGAATATAAAATTATCTATGATAATTAATTTGTTATTTAATTCTACAAAAACACACATCCATTCCTACACAATTTTATATAACCTTTCCTTAGGTCAATACTCAGAGTCTGAACTAAACAGGTCACTCTGGGCCAAACTTGTAGTTTCCCCAGATATCATTAAACATAGGATAACAATCTATTTTGGCTCGGAGTTTAGCACACAAGAGAAACACCCCAGAAAGTTTCCGATGTAGGGAATAAATTTCTTCTGGCGGAGGGCACAGCCTATGAGAAACGATAGTTGGAATAAGTTTCTGAATGCGACGTGTAGTGTCCTGTTGTCCAAAATCGAATGTACCTTTCGTGCTGAACACTTCTCCCAAGATCATGACGGCATCGACATGTGCATTTTCCATTATCTGCAACGAGGGAAGTGTTCTGATTGTACTTTTAATGCTACTCAGGATTTAAAAAAATGTTTACAGCATTACTATTGTTACTCGTCGATCAACTTAAGTGAAGTCTAGCTAGGGACATTAGTCTTTCTTCTTTTGAAACTAGTTTTATTTCAAACAATATTAAATAAAGTATATAATATATTTAATTCCTTAAAAGCTTGTCTTACATATGTAACATACAAATTGAATTACAACTAGGGATGTGCCCAAGCTGATTATCGATATATGAACATCGGCAAAAATTGACCTCTCGACATCAGTATTGGGATTGGCAAAAATCCGATATTTAAACCGGTACCGATAATACTAGAGTTTTACATTCTAATAAGATTTATATTTTAATTTTATAACATTTATTAACAACTAAGTTAATTTATCTGCATCACTGTTAAGTTTTTAGATAAAATTAATGTAAAAACTCATTCAGAGGATCAACCTACTTCAAAATCAGAAATACAACAGTACAGTGCAGAACCGACTATTCCATGTGTTGTATTGGAAATTCAAAAATGAGTATCCAAACCTGGAGCAAGTGGCAAGAAAATACTTTGGTATACCTGCTGCCTCAGCATTTGGTGAACGAGGACGGTTCAGTGTTGCTGGACAGATTTGCATTAAGACAATACGTAAGTTACTTCCAGAAGTGCTTCTAAAACTCGTGTTTTTGAAGCCAAACCTGCCAGCATTAAATTTCCAATATTAAGAACAGGAATTCATTTTGCATTTCAAAGACCTGCTTGTCTAATAAAGTTAAATTTCTGAGAATATATATGTGTATATATATTTAATATGTAATTAGCCGGCCCCTGTGGCAGTGTGTTTAGCACATCACACTACGATAGGGGTTCTGGGTTCAAATCCTGGGCTGGACATGTCCATTCATCAATTTCATCATGTCATCACTCATCCCCGTCTTCGCAAACTAGCCAAAAGTGGCACAAGAAGTGAAGTAAAATAAAGCAAATCAATCAATCATTAATATGTAATTAGAATGTTTGTAGCAAATTTATTTTTGTCATGCTGAAAATAACATTCCATTTCTGTTGAATAATCTTATGTATCGGAATCGGTTAAATATCAGCATCAGCATCGATACATCAGCTTCAGTAAATTTTTAGCTTTGTCACATCCATAATTACAACTAGCTCTGAATTGATATTGATGCAGCATTTCTTACTGAAACAGATAGTTGAACACTGAAGCAATTTAGAATTGTTCACAATAGCTTTAAATGTCAAGACAGTGGCTATTACATTAGAATGATTCTATCAGTCATAGTGCTAACTAGACAGCAATTGGAACACAGATGTTCCCTGCTAGAAATGTTTCTTTTCCACTTCAAAAGAATTTCTTACAAGTTGTAACACAAAGTGGAAACACAAAAAAGCAAGCAAAAACAAACAACCAAATGCAATACAAACAAAACACCAAGCGAAAACAAACAGCCAAATGCAATACAAACATAATACCAATTTGAAAGCTGCAGCATAGTTTCATGCATGTCCCAACCCACTTCTCCTTTCACATTTGAATTTGTCTAGATCGTTGTTTCTCAACCTATGGGGCAAGACCCACTGCTGGGTCCCGAGGGGGCATTTGGTGGGTCAAAAGTTGGGCTCGGAAATGTATTTACCGTGTCTTAAATACCTATTACATTCAAATTACTAAGATATATTGATTTAACAATTTAAATTCCACCCATGTTGTACCTAGTCTAAATTCTACATTTCTGTTATTTACGCTCAACCCTTGCCTTTTACCGGAATCTTAACTTTTAAAATTTGGTTTAAAAAAAAATAGATTCAGACTTACCAAAGTTCTTTATATCTTTAAGAGGTGAGTATCTTGAACTTTCGGATGTGGCATTAAAGTTGGTCATGCCATTCTCCAAATCATATTTTTGTGAAAAGGGAACGTTGTCAACGTTGGAATCCCATTTAAATAACCCAGGAGAGAGAGTTCATGGCCAGTTATCTTAATATTATAAGCGGAGCATGCCATTGAGTATTGGAAGCCAAGCATTGTTCGAGCGACTGCATCAACAAATTAGTGTTAGAAAGAAGGAAGGGGGAGAGAGAGAGAGAGAGAGAGAGAGAGAGAGAGAGAGAGAGAGAGAGAGAGAGAGAGAGAGAGAGAGAGAGATAGAGAGAGAGAGAGAGAGAGAGAAAATTGATTGAACAAAATTCAAGTACAGAAATAGACTTCATGCACACTCAGATTATGACTTTAGTCAACCATCAAGAGGGCTACGACAAGGATTTTAAACAGCATTACACAAAACTAATTCCAGCAATCCTTCAATGCACTGGTAGGAAGGGTGCAATGATGCGTGGATGCAGGAGGGTCCTACTTTGAATGATCTCAGTTAAACAACTTTCTATGAACACTTGTTTATTTTTTACAGCACCAGTCTCGATTTC
Source organism: Lepisma saccharinum (assembly GCF_977018435.1). Taxonomy (NCBI): domain Eukaryota; kingdom Metazoa; phylum Arthropoda; class Insecta; order Zygentoma; family Lepismatidae; genus Lepisma; species Lepisma saccharinum. The sequence goes on along the minus strand of NC_139256.1, from coordinate 27,219,685 downwards.
AAATTGCCACACTGTGTATATTGAATGAGCCTTGTAGGTGGCTGGCAAAATTCTGCTGGTGACACATGGGGAAAAGCAAAGCGAGAGCGGGACAAAAGTTGCTGGTTTCCGTGCACTGTGTGGAAAATATCAACCAGGCTGCGTACCCTAGTTCAAGCATCAGACCGACCTCCCTCGGGGTATACAGTTGTCATCCCTGACCTTCCGAGCAAACACTGTCAGTTAGTATCACATGAATTAAAAAGATCATCTCTACAACGAGATCTTTCATTCTCGTAAACCTCCGAACAAGGGGTTGTGCTCCGACATGGCAACAACGCGAACTTCCGCCACCTGCCTAATTTCATGGCCATGCGTTTCGGTGAGATTATTGATTGATTTGGTGTTCTAAGTCCACTTTATGCACAGTAAGGCTAATCGGGACTGGACCTACAGTTTAAAGTGAAATCTGAACCACTTGTGCCTCCACCGGGTATCAAACCTGTGACCCCTTTATGACAATGATGCTACCACTGCACCATCGGTGAGGCCCTAGATGAGATTATGCTAGATGAAGTAGAAACAAAAACAGTAGCAGAAAAGAAAGAAGATGAAAAAGAAGAAAGAGTGCAGTGTAGTTCGTGCATAATAGAAAACCGAAATATGACTCAAAAACAAAGTTTGTGTGATGCAGGTATTAAGTTGCACTTTTTGAAGTTCTGTTTTAAGTCCACTTTATGCACAGATAGGGTAATCAGGACTGGACCTACAGTTTAAAGTGGAATCCAAACCACTGTGCAATGTCTCCCCTCCATTGGGTATCGAACCCAGGACCCCATGATTACAAGGTGACGATGTTCACCTCTGAAAGAAGTGACAGCACATCTGAATCAGAAAATGAAGAAGAAGGGAGTGATTAAACAGAATTTTGCTTATAAAAACAGCACCACCATTTTGTAATACAGTAAAACTTCTCAATAACGGAGAGGCCTGGGGGAAAAATAAATGTCCGCTATTCAGAAAAAAGTGTAGGATGTTACACAACAGGATAAGCATATTACAGTACGTATTTTACCAATATAATGTTTTCTTTTCCCTACACTGAAGGAACAAAATACTGTACTGCATATGGTGAATTTAAATTTACTAAAGTATCCCTATATACATTACAAATTTCAAAAAAGAAAATACAGTACACATAGTGTAATCCTTTGTTAAATATCTGCATTCAAAATGCTCCTTCATTTTCAACAGGCTCTAACTATTTCTGGCCAGACCCTTTTCGTTTCTGCGACATCACAGCAGAAGTGACACACACTTCTCAAGATAACCACAAAGAATATTGTCTACTGTCTGCACTTTAAAAAGAAATGCGTTCAGTGTAACATGAAACAATGCATGCTAGTTAGAAATATTGGCCATTCTTGTGTTGAATTCCAGGAATTGCGACCGTTTTCTTTCAGGCTGTAAGTTATTAAGAAGTTTTATTTTTGTTGGGAGGTAGTTTTCAGTGTCTGCATCTGTTATTAAGAATGTCTGTTATTGAGAAGTAATATTGCCATTAAATCCCATGTATTTCTGCCAGGGAATTTAAAACAATGTCTGTAATTTAGAGGTGTACGCTCTTCAGAGGTGTCCATTAGAAGTTTTAGTGTAGTGACTTGTTCAGAAAATTCCACACTTCAGGAGTTCATTAAAAAATAAAAAGTTATTATGCACAATATAGTGAAGGAATCTTTATCAGGAAAAAAAAAATTGCCTCGTGAAAGAGAAATTAAATTATAAAACTATGCTGCACTCTGCAAGTCTCTGAAGGCCCACATCCTACTACTTAATTTCTTTCGTTCGAAATTAGGCAGAAGCAACACTGATCATGCACAAGCTTCACAAAATTGTAAGACACCACAAGAAAATAAATTGTTCACCTACCTTAGATTCGTATCCAGTCAGAAATTTCATTTCACGGGACACCTTCAAGACCTTTTCTCTGTCTCCCTCTGCTGCACCTTGTATAACATGAATATATTTGTCCATAAACTCCTTACTGTAAGCCCTCGAAGCACCAAAATCAAGTAATGCCATCTAGAAACACAGAATACAAATGCTGTAAATGAAGACGAAAATCATTATAGGACTTCAGATCATTCAATTTAAACAGGTATTTCCATAACCTGAATGAAATATTATCATTAAATGAAGATAAGAGCTTCCCACTTATTTCAATAAAACAAATTCCCTAGCTTTTACAGGTTCAGTAACTCCCTGAGCTACGTAAGTAATGCGTTCTGTAAACCTTTACGTAACTTGAATTTTACATTAGTCGAATTTGTAAATTGCTTACGTGTAACTTTGTAAGATTGAGCTGAGTTGGTATTTTAAGTCCACTTTATGCACAGTAAGGCTAATTGGGACTGGACCTACAGTTTAAAGTGGTATCCGAACCACTATGTGCCTCCACTGGGTATCAAACCTGGGACCCCTTGATTATAAGGCAACAACGATACCACTGTGCCATCAGGGAGGCCCGTAACATTCGTAAGAAACTGCAATATTTATTATTATAATATGTATATTATATACACAGTATTATTTTATAAATGAAACATCATGCAGCAATATTTACTTGGATATAAACTATAAAAGTATGAAAAATACGAGGTGTATTTTTTAAGTAAGTATCATTTTGATATGTACAAAAAACAAGTAAACTTTTTGTAACAATTTTATTGTTACATGAAAGACCACACTTTTATCTACTTTTCCACATAATTGCCACCAATTTTAAGGCACTTATCATATCGAACAACAAGCTTTTGTATTCCGTCATCATAGAAGTTTGCCGCCTGAGTTGACAGCCACTGCAACATGGCAGTTTTGAGGCTATCACCATCATCGTGGCACTGACCTCCGAGATGCTTCTTCAGTTGCAGAAACACGTGATAGTCACTGGGCACTAGATCGAGGCTGTATGGAGGATGATCAAACCGTTCCCAGCCAAATGATGCGATGAGATCTTGAGTTCGATTGGCCGCATGTGGACGGGCATTGTCATGCAGCAAAACGATCCCTTTACTCACCATGCCACGCGTTTTGTTTTGAATGGCACGGCGAAGGTTTTTAAAGTCTCACAATATGTTTCGGAATTTATTGTGTCACCACGAGGCAAAAAATCAATAAGCAACACCCCCTTCCTGTCCCAAAACACGGTACACATGATTTTCCGGACTGAAATTGTCTGCTTAAACTTCACTTTCTTGGGCGATGTTGAATGCCGCCATTCCATGGATTGTGTTTTGTTTCGGGTATAACGTAGGCCACCCATGTTTCATCGCCTGTGACAATTTGGCTTAAGTACGCGTTACCTTCAGCTTCATAACGCACAAGAAAAGTCAAGGCGCGACCTAAACGTTTGCTTTTGTGTGCCTCAGTTAACATTTTTGGTACCCATCGTGAGCACAATTTTCGATAGTTTATGCATTCGGTAACAATTTCGTAGATAACACTTCTTGAAACTTCAGGGAACTCCTCTGATAATGACAAAATCGTGAAGTGTCTGTTCTCTTTCACTTTTCCGTCGACTTTCTGCACCAAATCGACAGTGATCACTGAGGGTTGCCCACTCCGTTCCTCGTCATGAACATCGTTTCGGCCATCTTTGAAAGCTCTTACCCATTTGCGTACCATTCCATCACTCATAATGTTTTGTCCGTACACTTCATAAATCTGATGGTGTATTTGAACTGCTTTCACACCTTTAGCACTAAGAAAACGAATAACAGCGAGTATTTCACAGTTGGCGGGATTCTCAATCAGCGGAGGCATTTTAAATACTCAAAAGCAAATGTATACACGATCGATTGTTGCCGCAATGGCATCTGTGGCTTGCCAACAGATGTAGGTACACAGTGCGCATGCATGGGACATCGAACGCAGCGCTGCAGCAGCGGAATTTCAAAACGGTACTTACTTTAAAAATACGCCTCGTATATAAAATAATATAAAAACAAACTGAAATCACACTTTTCAAATAAAAAAAAAGTCTTGTGACAGCTACGTACAGTTATTACGTAACTGGGAATTTACGCAAGTTGCACATTACATAAATTACAGTAGGTTACTGTAATTTAACAATAAATTCTCACACCCCTATTGTGTGATACTTTCATACGTTAATAAATATAAAGTGTCAAACTGCAGTTGCTATTCACGAGAATAAAGTTTATTCAACACTGTTCAAAATAAATAAACAAACAAAAATAAACAATCTTTGGAATGAGCGGAACAAAATGGAAAGGAAGAGGAGAAATGAAATTGAGGATAGACCATAAACTGTATTGGGCATGTACCGAAGAGGTGACGAAGTAGAGAGGGCAAATGACAGAATAATAAAACTAAAAATGAATGTAAGAGGAAAAGTAAGACGATACGCGGTAGCTCAAACATTAGGGTGTCTGATTACCATGTGAGAAACCCTTGATTTTCCAGCTGTTCAAGTGGCTCTGGCACCTACCCAGCATAATATAAAGTGGGTACCTGGAGGTAACTCTGGGGGGTAAAGGCAACCAGGGGCATGGTGCTGATCACATCACCCCCACGTTTGGCGGTGATCAAGATAGTGTGGGGGCCTTAACTCTACACCTTATATATGCCTTCATGGAATGATGCAAAGCTCAGGGGTGCACTTTACTTTACTTTTAATAGGAAAAGTAATAGAAATAATTCAAGTGAATGCCCCACAAACAAGAAGTACAAGGAAGGAAAAAGAAGAATTTGAAGAAGACATGTAGGAAAGAAATGGCAAATTGTGATATGTGATTTTAATACAAAAGTGGGAAGAGACAGGAAAGGGTATACAGAAGTACTTGAAGCAGATGGATGGGGACAGAGGAATGAGGAGGGAAGGAGACTACTGGACTTTTGTAAGAGAAACAGACTGTTAGTAGGTAATAGCTGGTTTAAGAAGAAATATGACAGCCATAAGATTACAAGATACAGTTGGAATCATGAACAAAAGTCTGTAATAGATTATATATTGGTAAACAAGGAAGTAAAGAAGATAATGAACAACATTAAAGTAATACCCAGTGAGATCTTAAGACAGTGATCACACGAGATGCGAGGAGATGGAAAGTAAAAGATAGAAGGGACATGAGAGAAGGATAAGAGTGTGGAAATTGAAGGATAAGATGTTTAAAGAGAAATATCAAGAAACATTGCATACTAAAGTGCCAAGAAATAAATAAACCCAAAGGAGTAGAAACAGAATGGATAAGATTTAAAACAGAATTAGTAGAGGCAGCCGAAAAGGTATGTGGAAGGTCAAGCAAGAAGAGAGAAACACTATGGTGGAATGAAAGAACTCGAGAGGCAGTGAAAAACAAAAATAAAGCACTTAGAAAATGGTTTAAAGTTAAATCACAAAATGCACGAAAAGAGTACATGGATAAGAAGAAAGAGGCAAGAAGAGTAGTACAGGAGAAAAGAAGAAGTGGATGGAAGAATGGGCCAAAGTGCTAGGAGAAGATGTAGATGGGAACAAGAAAGTATTGTGTGGATTAGTTAGGGAAAGGAAAAGAGAAAGAGGAGACAGCTGTAAGCTAAGGGATGAAAGGGGAAACATTGTAGAAGAGGATGAAGAAATAAGGAGAATGTGGAGAAATCATTTCGAGAAATTGCTGAACGTGAAAAAAGGAAATGAACATGAAGAAGTGAAGGAAAAAGAAGACAGGAAGGGAAATATGATCTCACATGGAATAGATGAAGTGCCAGTGGAAATGGTACTAGGAGCAGGAGTGTATGGTGTGCAGTGACTGTACAGAGTGATGAAAACAATGTGGCAAGAGAGAGAAGTGCCGAGAGATAGGACAACCCTAAAGGACAAATAGTTCCTATATTCAAAAAGGGGACAGAAAGGAATGTAAAAACTATAGACGAATAACACTAATGTGCTACTCAGCAAAGGTGTATGAGAAAATATTAGAGAAAAGATTAAGGGAAGTAACAGAGCTAATATGAGAGAGGAACAGTATGGATATAGAAGAGGCTTATCAACAGTAGATCTGATATTCACCATAAGGCAGAGATAACGGGCCTGTTGTTTGCTGATGATTTATTAATATGGGGAAACAGGGAAGAAGTAGTACAGGGACAGCTTGATAGTTGGAATGAGAAAATCAAAAGAGCAGGAATGAAATTCAGTGCAGAAAAGAGTGAGGTGTTAATAACAACAAGAAACAGAGCCAGAAATGAACCAAGAATAAAGATGTACATGGAAGAGTTGAGGGTAGTGGAGAGTTTCAAATATCTAGGAAGCATAATTGAGAGAAGAATAGATGAGATGGTAAACAGAAGAGAACAAATGAGTGGTGGACTCTATCAAAGCGTTCGAAGATCAATAGGGAACAGGGATGTACCTATGAAATGCAAGAAGGTAATATATAGCACATACTATGTGCCAATAATTACATACGGACTTGGACATTGACAGAGAAAGACAAAATAAAGATGCAGGCAGTGGAGATGAAATTTTTAAGGAGTATATTGGAGAAGACTAGAAGGGATAGAATAAGGAATGAGGAATGAGGAGATCCAACAGACAGTGGGGGTGGTGAAGCTTCAGGACAGAATAGATCAGGCACAGATGAGATGGTTTGGACACACAAAGAGGATGGATGCAGAAAGACTACCAGTAAAGCTTACAATGCACAAGGAGTGGGAATAAGGCCAAAGAGGAGACCAAGATGTCTGTGGAAAGAGCAGATAGCGGAGAGTCTTAGGAGAAGAGGGCAAGATTGGAACATTGCGGAAAGAGAGGAGTGGTGGGAGACCAGAAAAAAAATGGAGAGGCTTGACTTCTATGCCGACACAGCCAGAGGCAGGAAACTGGGAAGGATGACGACTTATTACACAAAATTAACATTTCACTTCTTATGGCACATCTATATAATTATCAGAGTACTACGTTTATTCCTGTGTATGGAGTCCCATTTTCTGCTCCTCAAATATTTACAGCAGAATTAATTTTTTTGCGATTTGCATATCAATTTCCCATGATTTGCACAGCGCACAGGATAATTCAGACCTCAGGTGTGGCATTGGTAAATAAATCCTAAATTTCATGTTTAAGAGTTTATTTCACATTTTGCAGTTCACTTTGCATCATTTCGTGATCATATATGGTAGGGCTACCATATTTTGAAATGCTAAAAAGAGGACATTTTCTTCGAAAACCACACACACCATCAATTTATGACTTTATATAACTTTTCTTGTAACTCATTAGTAAACTTGCACTTTCTTTTAGGCATATTAGTAGCTTACACCGTGTTCGCAAACTCTAACTTCCTCTTTGAAACACGAACAAACGAATGACGTGGAAATTACATCAACCGGAACTTGAAACTGTAACAACAAATGACTAACGCTTAGTGCATCGTCCAGTACTGCCAACATCAGACATTTAATGATTCAAAAAGTTGTAACTTCGTGATCTCTGACCTATGATGATTGGATAAAAGTAAAAACCCGGACATTTTAACAGAAAGTGAAAACCCGCCCGGACGCAAATTTCAGGGTCCGAAAAGAGAACATGTCCGGGAAAACCAGGACGTATGGTAGCCCTAATATATGGTATCAAAATTCACCTCACACCTTTCAAAAACATGAAAAATTAACATTACAATGTATTTTTTCACATTTTGCGTTTCCGTCAAACACTAAATATGCATGCCCCTAATTATATAAAACAAATTCCCTGGATTTTATAGGTAATTTAAAAATAAATTCTCCCACCCACTTGCAATTCAAGAGATCAAAGTTTATTCAACATTGTTAAAAAAAAAATGATAAATTCTTTTTAATATACAATATCTCTCATCAAGAAGTTGGCTCAAGAAAAAAGTGGAATTTATCATCATTCTGAAATCTTGGCAAGTACAAAAAACCATTGATTTTCTCAAACCTGACATGAAAGGTCATTCTCATTACATTAAAGGAGGAAAATTCATTACAATACCTTGTGCTTTTCAGGAACATAAAAGAAGTTTGACCAATTGGGATCAGTCTGCATATATCTGAACACGAACAGCTCTTTTAAACAGAGATTCATAATCTGGAGGCATATCCTATTCCTTGTTCCCTCGTCCCATTCTACACACTTGTCAACTGCAATGCCTTCAATTAGTTCAGTTGTAAACACTTGCTTAGTAGTCAGTTCATCTAAAATTAAAACAAAAAATTAGATGAGGACCACAGACCACATATAAAAAGTTATAAATTGAAGGTTTTTCACATTAATCAACCATGACTAGGGCTGAACTGACACCATGGAGCCTACTTATACTGTAATTTAATGAGTGATTGTATGATGAAATTGATGAAGGGACACTCACGAAGAATACTCATGCCCAGGTTGGGATTCGAACTTTGGGCTCCTGGTGTCATAGCAAGTTGTGCTAATTACTTTGACATGGAAGTCGGCAAAATTTAATAATTAAATGATAGTTTATTTTAATATTCTGATTATCTCCTGTGTGATTCTTTGAATACTTTAAAAAAATCGGATCAATCAATATGGTTTAATTTATATTGATATACAGGGGTCGGCATAAGTCAGTTTACTGAAATAATCCAATGCATACAGCAGCTGTAAACTGATGTATGCCGATCCTGGTATATTCTAAACACGATTTTAAATTGTTACAATGTTCAAGCACGGACAATTGATTGATTTGTTTTATTTTAATTTGCTTTTCAGACACCTTTGGCTAATTGCAAAGATGAGAATGAGTGATGATATAATGAAATTGATGAAGATACACTCACATAGGCCAGGATTGCAAAGTGCTATGCTAACACCTCTACCATGGAGGTCAGCTTGTTCAAGCATTGGAATCTGTATGAGTATCGACTCAGCCATAAATTTAGTCCGCACAAACATGCTTGCTTACAATAGCCGAGTGCTGCACCTTTTTAACATATAAACAAAAACTTGGACAACACTATTGGAGGTTTCCTGTGACAATAACACAGTAACAGTTTTGCTTTGTAATGATGCTTGTAATTATAATATTCTAGAACACAAGTAATTTATATTCACTATAAATGCCAAACTGCTAGCAAGCGACCTTCTTGTGGACAATTTAATCATGGGAAGCAACCCAACCAGTCTGCTGTTGAGACATCCTAGTTATTCAAGACCTGTTCTCTTCAAAAACTTAACAGCAGCTTCACATACTTCACTCATACTATTCTTAGAATAATAAAAATAATAATAAAAACAATAATGGAAAATTAAAAGTAAGAGCAATGCTGCCAAAAATTCATTTGACACTTATTTCTGCTAGATTGTTATATTTTATGTTTCAAGATAAAAGTCAGAACACAGTATGGAATATGAAGCCGCATTAACAAAAATATTAATTCTATTAATTATTAAGAGGCAGCCGTAGCCTTCATCCAATCTTTTTTGTGTTCATTACACCATTTATAAAACATAAAAAGTAAATTTACAAATTTTGTAACAGAGGAACAGTTTCTACGGTATGGAGATAATTAAAACTAATACTTACAGAGTAATAATTATGAATGTTAATGAAACAATCTGATACAAAATGACAGAACAAGAACAATTTTGCATTATAACAAATAAATTTCTTCTTGGGAAAATCATGCTTTATAATAAACCTTGGCATAGGTAATTCTGATATACGTAAATCCTTAATTACAAAAAGTATCCAATTCTTGTTATGATGCATTTAAAAATGTCCATTTTTTATTGAAACAAACTGTATTTGTTGCATTTCAATGTAATTTTCTCTCTTCCCATGAAACTCAAGTGGTAAGTTAAGGACAAGGAAACTGTTCTGAACATGCAATATGCTTGGCATCATGCTTTCAAGTAAATGGATATAATTACCTATTACTTTGGGGACATGATATTCTGGATAAGGTTCTAGAAGATCCTTGAACTTTTTTGTGAATTCAGCCTCACGCAGGTAATCAACTTCCCATGCTAATTCCCTTTTGGCAACCTCTATCACATTGTCAATAAAAAGCCCTGCAAAAGTATTTAAAAATAAAAAACATTCTACAGTGGAACCTTGATTTTACGTTTTTCAGGAGACCAAGCTGAAAAAACTTAAAATGCAGGAAAATGTAAAATCTGGGAACTTAAAATCGCGGTTCCACTGTATTTCATTCTTTTTTCTTAAAAAAGTGTGTATATTGAAAAAATGCAACTTCTGTTTGTCATAAAAATAAATGTACCAAAAATTTATGCACAGAATGTTAAGAAAACAATGAATGTTGTAGCAAAAACATGAACTTTACGAATAAATTAACAAAACAACAGAAAAGAAAATAATTTTATCATAAATGGAATGTTTTTCTCCTCAGTGATCAAACATTATTCTGAATTTAATTTTACATTTTCCCATGCCGTAAGTTTTCTTAAGCCAATAATCCTGAGCACAGTAAAAAAAATATGCACAGAATATTAAGAAAGTAATTATATTGCAGAGTGAATAAGCAAAACCCAAGACAAGAAGAAAAAAGATCAAAAATGAAGAAATGGCAGTTAAAATGAAAAGTTGCTAAATTTCATCTAGCTACAGTAATTTATTTAAGACTTATAGTCAGAACAGGTTTCTATAGATCCTGCTATTATACCATAAAGTAAGTTGAATGAATGGCCATGAAAATAAGCAGCTGGGCAGAATTGCGCTGGTGCCACATGTGGAAAAAGCAAAGCAAGACCGGGACAAAAGCTGCTGGTTTCCATGCACTGTGTGGCAATGTAAACTGGACTGCATTGCCTAGTTCGAGCGTCAGACCAACATCACTCCAGGGCACTTGAGTTCCATTCGATACAAAGCTGGTGATCCTGTGAATTGAAAGTTTGTTACAGACCCCAGAAATGAAGTCCATTATCTACATGTTTACAACGAAATCTTTCATTCTCTTAAACCTCCAAAGACACGGGGTTGTGCTCTGACGAGGCAACAGAACAAACTTCTGCCACCCACCTAATTTCATAGCCGTGTGTTTAGTTTATTTTTAACAATAGGGCCGCTTCAACTTCTTATAAAATGTGAAACTTGGTATCAAACAATAAACATACAAATGATTTAATTGTGATACAAATGAAGAAGAACTGGGAAGTCTGGAAGAACAGAATTATTACAAAACAACATACACTTCATTCCTCTCCATCTGAACATGATAAAAAGATGAATAAAAATGGTGCATGTATGAAAAAAATTGTTCCTCAAATTCTTAAAACTGACCATTTTGATCCTCAGAAGTTCTCGTGTACTTCTATTTTGGTTACTCTATATTGCTTTCCTACCTCTTGGATTAATTGTGATGATACAGATGAATAATGAAATGGGTGTTGGACAAAAGGGCAAAATGATAGTACTTAGCATGTCATGCTGATCACTCCACCATGGAGGCGGTTCCTTATCCAGCAGTGACAGAACAACGAAGTCAGAACAACAAAGACACACTTCAATTCCTCAAGCTCAGGTTCAGGAGGGTGAAGATGATTTAGCTTAAAAAATGATAAAAAAGTAGATTGATAAAAAGGTAGTCAAAGTTAAAATTGAGGTTGCACATTCTGATGGCAACAGCTACCTAATTTTAACTTCTGGCTACCTTTTAACCACTTGCCTGATTAACCCGAGTTAACTCGGAATTTGTTTTTGCTTTACATATTATTTACCCAAATTATCTCGTTAAAATTGTACAATTGCAGTGCACTTTTCTGCCTACCCGGACAGTCTCATTTGAGCTTTAATAGGTGTTAATTCTCATTTTGGCCACTAGGTGGAAGGTGTAGATAGCTTGTCAAGGTACTGCTGCCATCTACCAGATTCCCATGACACTACGTAGTTGTTGCCTTTCCAGTGATGCGAGAGGAAAGAAGATTCGTCGCGAGTCAAGATACTATTGCCCAGATTGCGATGTTGCACTCTGTGTTAGCCCATGCTTTCGGGTTTATCACACTGTGGGTAGCATTTGATGTGAGACAGTATATGTGATAGTCTGTAAACTGGGACAGCAATAAAATGTGAAGACATTTTATTTTCGACAGTTTATATGCTATTTTCAAACATTTGTAGTACTTTCCATATATGTATGAGTTAACTCGGGTTTTTTGAATAGTTTTGTGACCTTATTTGACCCCAAAAATAGAATTTCATTTCTGTTCCTTAATTGCCAATATCAGTACATTACAAACACACAATAAAAAAAAATGTGTAAAATATGGACCATTTTTGGGAAAATGGTTAAACAAACTCAACAATCCACATTTTATCATGTTTTAACGTAATCTTGTCCACCCTCTTGAAGAAGCCACATGGTGTGGTTGGTGTAGGCTGGAGGAAGTGAAGGCATGTGACAAAGCAGTGAACCTTTGTACACATGTTGGCATGTGGTGAGAGTCGTGAGGAAGAAGTTCAATGCATGAACGGTGCACCACCCTCTCCCTCTTCATAAATTCGAAATTCTCTTTTTAACTTTTCCTTATCTTTACCATTTAATAAATTTTCTCCCTCCTGGGAAAGAAATCAGAACAGATAGTTCTTGAAAATATAAAGATTTTTTATTCGTGTGTGCTTTATTAAAAACAATAGTAATTATGTATTGTATTTTTGTCATTTAGTGTTGCTTTTCTGTCAATATCATGACAATGAGGATAGGTGATGACTGGATGAAATTGATGAAGGTACACTCACAAAGAAGGCCTATACCCAGGCTGGGATTTGAACTGGAGACCTTCTGTGGTGAGATCTAGTCCACTAATGTAGATCTATTCTACTGGGGGATATGTAGCAGAACTTATTAACTCATTCGAACAAGACATTTAGCATCTCATTCCCTTTATAAACTTGTAATAAATAAATACAATTCTGTAGGAAAACAGTGAAATTTTTAAATCCCTTGAAAGCACAGATGAATTCAGAAAGTAATGAACAATAAACATCAGTCAAAAAACTGCCCCTGTGAATAATAAACTCACTTCATTAAACCAATGAGATTAGCAAAAGTGCAATGAAAGATAAACTACCTTCAGGAAAGATGTTCCAAACTTTCAAAACACTCACAAGGTTGTCAATGTCGCTTTCGATACTCTGTGCTACTCCAGGATACTGTATTTTCATGGCCACCTCCTCACCAGCATGTAGTCTGGCTAAGTGCACCTGGCCAATAGATGCGGCAGCAAAAGGTTTTGGCTCAAATGATGATAATTTTGATCTCCACTCTGGCCCAAGTTCCCGATTCAAAACTTTCTATAAAAAATTTAAAAAAAACAACTCTTGAAACACTCAAATAGTAGTATTTATTTGATTTTTATTGCATATTTCTTAAAAACTACATTAGTTAATCTATAAAAAAACAACCAAAAAATTCTACAGATCATTATGGTTTTTCTTGTATGTACGCATTGCTTGCATTGTAGAATTATTTCTTTTGTAGTCTACGGTTATCATAAGCATAAAACACAGTTTTTCATTGTGACGTTTCAGAACACTCTTTTTTTGGGCTCAAAAATGATGATATAAAAATGTCTGATGAAGGGAGTGTGTGTTCTCCTGAAACGTCAAAACTAAAAACTGTGTTTTTATGCTTATAATAACCATAGACTACAAGAGAAATAATCATTATAGCTGAGCTAATATAGTTGTATCATCTACAAAACTGTTTGTTGGAATCAGAGGCACAAATCGAATTTTTGTCTGGGGCATTATTATTATTATTAATATTATTGATTTGCTTTATTTTACTTCCCTTCTTGTGCCACATTTGGCTAATTTGTGAAGATGAGGATGAGTGAGCATGATGAAAATGATGAATGGATACTCGCAAACATCCATGCCCAAGCCTATATTCGAACCCAGGACCAACATTATTATTACTATTAGTAGTGGTAGTATCAAAGATGTTATTATCCTCATGAATTACGCAAAAAGGAGGTAGAAGTTTGTGCTAAAGCATTTGTGTTCGAAGAAACCATTTGAATTATTAACACGTTTAACTTCACATTAAAAACGGAAAACAAACACATAAACTATTTTTGAAAGACAGAAAATGCTTGATAAATGCATTCCAAATATAATTACTTTTTACATTAACGTAACTTTCATGCACGATATGTGTTTCACATATATGCAAAATGGAGTGTACACTAAATTGTGTACATATTCAAAGTTTCTTTAATAAATATTATATAAAGCATATATTATTTAAATACATTACACAACCAATTCATCCATTTCACAAAAAATCAACAGCAAAAATTACATAAATTGTCTCTGAAATGTGCACGCACCCTTTCCTCTAAACAATTGTTCATGCATTTAAAACAAAATCAAGCCACGTCTTATTTCTCTGTCTGATAGATGATAGATTGTGAACAAAGCGAGCAAGAAAATTTGTGGATCCAATTTTTTTGCAGGCTGAAATCAATATTAATTTAATAGGGCACAAATAATTTCACGGAACGCCATGGCATTATATAATTTACAACTTTTGTGCCTCACGATGGTGTAGTGGTAACATCGTCGCCTTGTGATTAAGGTGTCCCGGGTCCGATACCTGGTGGAGGCACATAGTGGTTCGGAACTCAGTTTAAGCTATAGGCCCCATCTCAATTAGCCTTCTTGTGCATAAAGTACACTTTAAAAAAAAAAAACACACACAAATCAATCAATCAATTTTACAACTGTTTTTATTTAGATCGCTTGGTGCCCAGGGCCGTCTCCTGCCGTCCCCTAGCTATGGTCTTGAACTTGATAAGTCTAAGGAAAGTCGGGATTGCATGCAAAGCAAGCAAGAAAATTTTATGAAAAGTATTTTTATTTGCATAAAATTTGAAGATCTGGGTGGTAATTGTCCCCTGCAGGTACACTTGGCTGTTAATGTTTGGCCCTCCTTGACGCCCCCCCCCCCTTAGAACTTGTTTCCAGGGGGGGGCTGTGGTTGCGCCACTGGTTGGAATTTAGTTACTACTACTGGCGGATACATTTCTGAAGTTGCACAAAAATTTAGTGAAAAACTTTTACAGAGTCTACATATTCTGGAAATTATTTAAAATTCAAAGTTTTCATTTGTTTTGCACCATATTCTGATGCAATTCTTGAATATTTGAAAAAGAACTTACCCAATACCAATAACAATGCTGATGGTCTTACAGACTCTCACTGATACACATACAGATGCTTAAATATTGTAACAATTAAATGTTGTTAAAAATACATATTTAATAATATTTGAGGGTGAACCTTCCACATCAATTTACCAGAGATTTTGCTTCAAAATATTCAAGAATTACATCAGAATAGTGTCCCACACTGTGGGTCTAAGGTGCCAGGTTTTGGTAGGGATAGGTCAATATGAAATTTTAACTGATACCGATAAAGTACTGATATAAAATTTACTGATACCGATATTCTACCGATCCAATATAAAATTCCAAATAATTCACTAACATCCTTAATAAACGTATGTTACCCGATAAACCTAACTTTTGAGAATAAAAAAGAAGCTACATATTTAGATATTTACTTCGAAATAACGTATGGAATAGAGATTAAATATGTATATTCATAAAAATTATAACAAAATGGTACTAAATTTTAAGATATTTATAGATATATTGGATTGGTAAAATAATCGGTAATTCTACCTGCAAACTGATGCACCAATAACCTATATTGGCGCATGCTATAGAGTACTGATTAATCTGTCCCATCCCTAGGTTTTGGGCTTGGGCTACAGTATGCATGCCAGTTCGAGTCTCATTATAACTTTTCTTCTGAAATTTTGGTCATTGTATGAAACCAGTGGCCACCCATCATGAGGAAACTGAGGAAAAGGTCAAGGAAACCAACAACAATGACTGGGGGTTCGTCCTCCTGACCAAATACCACCCCGTAACTGGTTGGATGACCGCCCACCTCTGCCGAGGCATGTGGGAATGAGACTGGCAGTCGGTAGGCAGGCCCTGGCCATCACTGGCTGTTGCACCACAGGTTATTATTATTACATCAGTATAGTAAAATAACTGTCATGAACACAAAATACAATTTTTAACATAATATTGTAGCAAAACAAATGTAAACTTTGAATTTTGCATAACTTCCTGGATAATTAGATGGCATTTTTGCAGATCCCGTGGGAGATCAAAATATTGGAAATGTATTAGCCGGTACAGTGAAATTTCAGTTACATGGGGGACAGAAGGAAAAAAAGGTAACTGAGAAAAACTTATTATTGAAAGATAATTAAATTGGCGACATTAGGTACACACAAAAAGAAAAGTGGTACTACAGAGCATTTCCTGACATTCACTACGAGACTCGGCAGCAAGCAGCCTGGCATCAGCGCTTGTCTTTCCCGGTGAATGGGTTCGCGACATTCGCACGCTAATCTGTTTTTTCGCTCTCCCTGCCTTCGCCTCCCCCTTTCTGTTGACGTTGCAGACTGATGACAGTATAATCCTCCCTCGGAAGTTGTGTTGTGTCGTGTCCGTGTGTTGAAGATTGTGGCTTAATATGGCACCACAAAAGTTTACATTACAACAGTTATCTTGTCGAGTGTTACTTCCAGAGTAGCTACGATTTTTTTATTATGAAATTCCCTGACTTTTCCAGGTTTTCCAAACCAGAAATAAAATTTTTCCAGACATGTTTGTCGTCATGATTTTTGCTTTTGAACCTCATGTTTTTCAATTAAATATGCAGGCATGTTAATTATTATGAATATGAATATACACAGTTATTAGCTGAAAATTTACCAAGTGATTAATATAATGCTATTCAATGAAAAAAACAAATAACTATTGTACTTCCCCATTTTCACTAAGTCATTACAATTAAGGTGGTGTAAAAAATCAATAAAAAATGTGGCATATATCAAAGCTTTACAATGTAACCTGTATACAACCTCAATTAGCCTATATCAATACAAATGAGAAACAACAGAAAATTAGGTCATGTACCTTTAGAAAATATGCAATAAGTTTAATGATTATATTTTTTTAATTTATTGAAAGTAGTACACATTACGGAAATTCAGAACTTGAATGGGGCCGGTGACCAACCATACACCTAAAAAAAATATATACGCGGGCCATACTTTGGAATCAAATATGTCCATTATTTGAGTTTTCCACATGCTGGAACCAATTTTATATTACAGAAAACATCGAAATCTGTCTTTTAAAAGGTAACAGTTCCGAATGTTTTATGATTTTTTTTTCAAATTTTCCTAGCAGGAAGACTAATTATCATATAATTTTGGCAATCATTGTGAAACGAAATTTGAACCTTCCTTAAAATAATGAGCACTATTTGGATTCGAAAAAAGTTATTTATGTTGAAAAAAAAACCTTCAAAATGACCTTACTCAATCATACACGCTTCCCATGGACAAGGTATTCTCCGGTTGACAAGCAACAGTAAGTATCGTAAACTAGTGGGAATGAATGTAGAAATAAATCTGAACCTTAGTAGAGTGCATTCAGGGTATAACGGTCAAATATTGAGTGACAAGTAGTTAATCTAATTGCCCGTTAGTAGGAATTAATTGCAATTGGTAATATTAATATCCGTCGCGAATACAGGTGTCTAGCGAACTGCCTTAGCCAGCACTAGCTTGCTCAACCACCGTTTTCGCCCGAATTCGGATTTACATGCTTTCTTATGGGAATAACAAGAAAAATGCAACTTCTAAACCAATGGACCGAATTGGATGAGATTTCAACCAGCGGAAGAACACATCATCAAAGTACTGATTCCAAGATTTGAGCCTAATCAGAACAGAAATACGGGAGTTATGAATTATTAAAGATTCATCGTTGAATTGAAAGGGAGACGCTACCCTTCTGAGTTGCCCTTGCTTTCCGTGACTGAATACAATAGAGGAAGATTTAACCTAATCTCTGCACGAGGGGCTGATACCAGAGGTTAAGGACCGGAGTAAGCATTGACCAGGATAGGAGGACAACGGTCAAAGCACCAGAAACAATAAACAAGCACCTGATCATAGAGGGTAGCGCGTCACCACGTTCAAATCTGGAATAAAAGGGATGATTTGGAA
The DNA here is from genome assembly GCF_977018435.1 of Lepisma saccharinum. Classification (NCBI taxonomy): domain Eukaryota; kingdom Metazoa; phylum Arthropoda; class Insecta; order Zygentoma; family Lepismatidae; genus Lepisma; species Lepisma saccharinum. Next base: position 27,201,601 of record NC_139256.1, on the reverse strand, counting down.
TAGCGAGACACAGTTTTACACAGTTTTGCCTACAATCGCCACCGGAGTGTGAGCTACGCGCGACAGAGCTGCGAGTTGCAAGCAGACTCGAGGTCTGGATTTGTTTTTCCTCGAGTGAGTGTTTCAGAGCCATGGAGTAGAGCAGAATAGAACCAGGGGGTCCTTCTCCCCCTCGCCGTCAACGCATCCGTGCACATACGTGTGGTTATGTGAGAACAACGCCAGACACGTCCACCCGTGTCATTCGTCCGAAACATCGTCCAAAGTAGTGAAAGTTAATAACATCTGATATCCATGTGAAACCGCGAATGGCTCATCGCGTATGTTCGTCTCATCGCCCAAGTCACATATCTGTACTTACGAGTGACCGCGAAGAACTGACCTATTAATGCGCAAATTGTCGTATGGAGTCGACAGTGGGCGTGTACCGTCCTGGATGTCCCTGCGAAGTGAACGAGTGAAGCCAGGATCCGATGATGCCAGATGGAGCTGCCGACTGATCCACTTTCGCCAACCAGGATAACCATGAAGTGAAACACGGGAGTGTGGAGGCCTTCCAGAACTGTAGGACCACTTTCACCCAACCCAGGTCAGAGGGAATGCAGCGAAGGTAAGATCCAACCATGTGCGTGTGTGAGAAAGATGACGACTATCTACCGCGAATCTGCGTGAATCAAATCATTGCATAACTTAAATCAGTGCTATGGCATCCCTAGGCATCGGTATTCCGGCGGAAGTAATCAATGTTAAAGATGAGAGTTTATGTTAACAGCAAACAATAGTTCATTGAATATATTTATACCTTCAGAAAAGATAGAAGGGGTTCGCACAAGGAACAATTATTCACTTTATGCTTAAAATCCTAAACGATAAATTGTAATAGGCAATGTAGCCAAGACATAGCAAGAGTATGGTCAAAGTAGTAAATAATCTAACCTTTGTATTTGTCATATTGTCGCGATATGCCATAGAATGAGAGAATGAATGTGAGATCGAGTGAAAGAGGGCAAGATGTAATGTCTATTTATCTGTGCTTTAATATATGTGTATATTCAGAAACACCGTAGTATTATGTAACGTCATTTCAGGTATTTAAAATCAAATCCTCCTAGGTTTATTCTCGGTAACTCCGACTGTTAGGCACTTATCCTGACCGTATTATAATTCATGTGATGTTTAATTCGCCCAGCAGGTGAGGCGAAAGATTAGTTATTTATTAAATTAGCAGCCCGTAACAAGGGTCTTTATTTTAATTCTAAGACAACCAAACCTGACATTCCTAACCTAACCACAAAAGCATATATATTGACAAAATCTTAAGTAATCGCTAAAACTCTGCAGTATGTGTTAACAGACATAAATCAAAATCGAACCATGTAAAAGTTGCATTTGTAGCATGATGAAATCTTAATAAAACAAAAGGAACTTGGGCTCATTTTCACCACTTTTCAGCATAATTTCATTCTACATGCAAACAATACATAAAATTACTATAGGCATCAAACCAACATTCCTAACCTAACAACGATGTGTGACCAACGTACGTTTAATTGCTCTATTTCCCACCAGTTTTTTAAAAAATAAATTCGTTCTACATGCACAAAACACGTGCATATTCGAATAATGACGTCACTGATACTGCATAAAATCACTAATTTATCGGGTGTAACACATCTCTGCAATGTAAAAACTACGACAACGAGCAAATGAACTAAAAAAAAAAAGTCCATTTTTTTCTACTACGAAGTGGATGTAAACAAAAGCACATGTTCTAGAGAAAGCCAGTGCAGCCCTATTGGTGGATTCTGGCAGTAGTCCCTCCGCAGACCTTTTACACCCTGATAGATAGTCCATTCAATGCCGTCTTGAAACTAGAGTAATACAGCATTGTATGCTGTTGAAAGCATTTACTAGCCTTATCCTTGCTTATGAATTCATAACCATTCTTTAGTAAAGCACCTACGGTGACATTCACTCATTTAAATTAACAAAATTCCCGCTACTTGTCCGTCACTCTGTGTTGTGCAGTGTTGCAAATTCGCAATATTAAGTAAAGTCTATAATCTTGAAACAACGGACTAGACAGAATCAGAAAACATGATTTAGACTGACAGTGACTGACATGGGAATCTCTAGATTACACACGTGTTGATGTATATACCACAAACACGCACACACTACTTTCAACTTCATGCGTTTTATCTAGAATGGTAAAATCAACACACTGCAAAAGATTGTAGCGAAACCTTTGCTTAAAATCGTACGGAATGTTACTTTAGCATTTATTAAATGATTCACCTCATAATGACGAGAGGAACAAGTTTCTGAACTGAATCTTTTGGGGGGACTGGAATCACAAGAACAGAATTCGGAAGTGGAAATGAACCGTTCGTTCACTTTGTAACTGGTTCTCCTGCAACTCCAAAATGTGCGTAAATTCCAGAAAATATGCAAAATTCCCTGACTATTCCCTGACTTTTCCCTGACCAACCAAATTCCCTGACTTTTCCCTGTTTTCCAGGTTTTCCAGTCGCGTAGCAACCCTGTACTTCAGAAAGAGGAATTGTGGAGAAGTGTGATGACGTTTTGTAAAGAAATTTCCTGATGTTCCCATTCCACATAGGACCACTATATTAAACCTTGTAAAAATGTTTAGAGTAAAAGGGTGAGTTCTGAATAAAAGTAGACAGAAAAATGGAGAAATCTTAAAAATAAAGTATACAAAGACAATCCGCACACCATCCGTGAGTTAAAAGAGAGTACTGTACGAGAAATCGGGAGAATTACAGTAGACGAACTTGCACGTGTAAATGCCAATTTCCTTCGGAGATGCCAGGAATGTGTTGCAGCAGAGGGACATCATTTTCAACACCTTCTGTAGTCAAGGTTATTACACAATATGAAAACTGTAATTTTAATAGCAGACTCTAGTGACAGTCGCGGACCCGTTCACCGGGAAATACAAGCGCTGATGCCGGGCCACTTGCTGCCGAGTCTTGTAGTGAATGTCAGGGAATGCTCTGTATATATTCACCTAAGTTTATTATATTGCACTAATCTACTCTAAATCATTACTATCAATCCACAGAATCACGAGAAATAGACAGTGAAGGCACCGTAGAGGGAGGGCGGGGGGAGTGCAAGCAAGGTTTACCACATTTCATCCACTCAGGTCTTGGCAAAAGACCATGTTAAACATTAGGACGTTTATCTCGATATTATGTTTAGTGTAACTCTCGTTTCCCAGTTTCGGTTTTCCAAGCCCTACCGATGTCATAAAATTTGCCAGAAGCCAAGCAACCTCTCCAATGGTTGGTTTCAGACCTACTTCAGGTACATATGGCTTGCCCTAGGCAATGCAATGAACACAAGCAGGATTATTTAGCAAGGCTCAATCTGGTTTAAGGGTGCATTTTATCCCCTGATCTCCCATCCAAGTCACAAAAATAGAATCCCAAGTCGAGAGTCCGGTTGTATGGTTGTAGCTGATACGGAAACCTGCCTGGAACAGGTGGCACGTCATCTTCAGGGAAATCTTGAACTCCAAAAGCAGAACTCTTTCGAGCAAGCACTAACTAAAATCTTTTCCTTGTTGGGACTGAAATCATTGAAAGTATAATTTGAAAAATCGCATATATATCTGAAAATCATATAACTGAAATATAATAATACACAGCCTTACGAAAATTGGCAGGGACTTCCAGGAAAAACTTACTAATGAGAAAAAAAATGAGACAAATGTACTCGCGAAGTATATAACTGCAATTTCACTGTCTCAGTAAGTACAATCCAAGTGATACTTTCCAATACACTGGAATTGATTGATACCGATAAATTATTATCAGCTCAGGCCTGACTTTAAAGTAAAACTATAGTAAATTGATGCATATAATTTTAGTACAACGTACTGATATAAATGAATATTTAGACCATTTTTCATTGCAACAATTTTCAAGTATCAGTCCGAATTGGTAAGTGTCTTCAGGGTTGCTACGATTTTTTTATTATGAAATTCCCTGACATTTCCAGGTTTTCCAGTCCAAAAACGATTTTTGCTTTCGAACCTTGTATTTTTTCAATTAAATATATAATCCGTTAATTATTATAAATATTCACTTTCACAACTTTTTTTTAGCAAATTTCATTCTACACATACAAGAACACATGAAAATTCGAAGAGTAAAATGTAAAATTACAATCGGCATCAAATGTATTGGGTGCTACAATCATATGCATCTAGCCTTCAGTCTAAGTTAACAGAGGTACATTATTTCACCGTAACAGATCTCCACAATATAAAACAACAGAAAAAGTTCATAAAACGTACACAATTTTTCATTTTCTGGTGGATTTATAGTGTCACAGAAAATGCTGCTCATTTGCTTACATTTGTACTGGGTGACAATTAATGAACTATATGAAATAAAACCGTCATAATTTCTGAACGGTTCGCGTGATGACATCCAAACTGCGTGGCTGGCCACAGGGCATGATGGGAATTTGTATGCGTATGCGCACGCAACGTGTTGATGTCGGCCATTTGCAAGTGAAAATGTCAACGTACAGCATGCAGGAGCGTATATCACTTGTGAAGGCCTATTATGCGAGCAGTAACAGTCCGATTGCGGCGCAAAGGAAGTGTTTGACGTCCTGGAGGAGTATTTTTTTGAGCGCATTCTGGCACTGGGGTACCCAGAGGCCACTGGAAGGGGACTCGCTTGGCCGCCATATTCCCCGGATCTGAACACATGTGACTCATTTTTGTGGGGCTATGTTAAGGACAAGGTGTACAGAAATAACCCCAAAACCATTGCCGAGCTGAAAACTGCCATTCAGGAGGTCATCGACAGCATTGATGTTTTGACACTTCAGCGGGTCATGCAGAATTTTGCTGTTCATCTGCTCCACATCATCGCCAGAGATGGCAGACATATCAAACATATCGTAACCTAAATCCGAATGTCTGTAGTGCTGTTTACATGTGCAATGCAGTTTGTGTACTATGTGGTTTGTCACTAATTTCCGTTTTATTTTATATAGTTCATTAATTGTCACATGGTAAGTACACAGCATCTGGAGAATTTTTGTTGCATATAGGAATTCTATAGGAAATGCCAAGACTAAGATTTATAATATAATAGACAATAACCTCATCTTCACCAACCTTTCCGATAATTATGATCATATTGTCAATGTACTTTAGTTATCAATCAGATATCTGGAGTGCAAGTTTTACTTTGATATTCTTTCTAATATCTATTATTATAAAAGTGAAAATTTATTACAGAGTGGAATCACAAGAACAGAATCCAGAAGTGGAAGTGAACTGCTTGTTTAATTTGCAACTTTTTCCTCTTGCAGACTCCAAAATGCACGTAAATTCCAGACGATCTGCAAAATTCCCTGACATTTCCCTGATAAGCCACATTCCCTCACATTTCCCAGTTTTCCAGGTTTTCCAGACGTGTAGCAACCCTGCTAAAATGTTATTTAACTCAGGCCTAGCAAATATATATATGAAGGACAGGAGAAACAGTTTGGGTTTAGCCAGATGCAAGGGTCCTAAACTGCTCCTTCCCCCACAGACCTTTCCCTGGGAGGAGCAGGGGAAAGAGAGGCCTGTGCATTGGACAGTCGTAGGAGTAGTACAAAACCCAGCATTATGCTTATGGGAGTGTTATTTTATTTGTTCTCTACGGAATATCAAACTTTGGATGGCACAGAAAAAATACGAAATTAAGGAGAACAGGTTAAAGATTTGCTTGGTTGGTGAAAAAGTCAAAATTTTCATTTGATTAGTCATAACTTGAAGCTGAAGTTGGCGATCTTTTTCTCTATAAGGAATACATGAGGTTCTGAAAATTCTTATTAATCATATTTTTCAAACATCACATCTAGTTCATAATTGAGAAAAGAGAGATGTGGTAGTATATAAATACGAAGAAACTAGTACTCACTTTATCTGCGAAACTGTTAATTCTGCTTTCTTCAAGAAGAAAAAAACAGTTTAGTGGATAAAGTGAGTACTAGTTTCTCCGTATTTATCACATCTAGCTTAATAATCAACTCTAAAAAATGCTTTCACTTGCAACATGGGGAGAAATTCATACTCTCTTGTTCATCAGGTTTTTTTTTTAGTAGCAGTGACGATGTTGAAAAAAAAATATGCCCCTGGTATGAAACTGTCACTCTTCATCTTAAGGTGGACACTTAATAATAAGCTTAGAAGGATGGTTGGGTCATTTTATACACACAAAGTACATTTTAGATTATTCAACCAACCGTTTTTACTCTAAATTCTAACAAAAATGTAATACAGTAGCATATACAGGGGATGGACAAAAATATGGAAACACCACGACATCGGAACGGGTGATATCGACGCAATTTTTCCACTTGAAATTGGACGCGGTGCGACATTCTTTTGTTTTGCGCCGTGAGATAGGACCCTGTCTAACTGGTAGGAGTCGACAGTTGCACTGTAGATGGCGTGAGGTGCAGTTGATACTGAATAATGTCAGAGCTGACAGTGTTTCAAAGAGGGCAAATTGTTGGTGCCTGCCTTGCAGGGGCCTATGTTACCAAAGTAGCCATGTTATTTGGCATATCAAGAGGGACTCTATCCAAAATCATGATGACACAATAGTGTGTCCGGAAAGACATCATCAGATAAACACCTGCGTGGATGAAAATGTACACTGAGCGACAGAGACAAACGGACACTGAGAAGGGTTGTGACCATGTTTTGCATGAAGAATGCTGCAAGATCCCGTTAACCACCATCCAGGATTTGAATTTGTCCATTCCTAGGAGACTGCAGGCCATTTTGGAAGCTAAAGACGGTCCAGCACCTTATTAGTTACAGCATTCCAGCATTTCTTCGCAGGTCTTTCCATATTTTTGTCCATCCCCTGTAGATCTACATGAAACTTTTAAATTTTCTATCCACTAGTAAGTTAATTAATTCTTTACAAGCTTATATTCTCTGGTAAGTCCAGAATGCTATTGTTCTTTTGCTAAGTTTAAAATAGTAAGTAATTGTGACTACAAACCTCCACTTGCCATGTAGGCATAAAATCTGCAGATTGCCGAACACGTTCGAAAGCTTTCTGGAGCTGAGGACTAATCAAACTATTATCCTGGATGCTTAAAATCTGGCCTATCTTCAGAGCTGCTCCTGTAATAAATATGAAGAGATTTGGCTCAGAAAGTGGTACAGTCAGATTATATTTACAAATATTGAACACAATATGTTGCATTCTACCTTATTTGATATAAATTACATGGTATGCGCAGTTTCATATACATTCCTACTTAATGGTTTATGATCAACTCTCGTTATTTCTCGCTTCTGAATTTCATGTTCTTCCTCTATCACGTGTTCTGATAGTCCAGTTCTTGGGGTTCCTTCTTTTATGTCTTTGTCATGCTCCCCCCACCTAATTTTCATGCACCAGCAGGTTTGAGCCATATATTCTTTATTACACGAACATGTTATATTATAAACCCCTTTTTCAATTTCTGTTCTATTCTCCTTTTCTTTCCCATCCTTTTTATATTGTGTGAAATGTTTCTCTAACGTTCGTGGTGCCCTCATCCCGCATTTAATGCCAAATTCTTTAGCTACTCTTTCTACCTTTTCCGAAATTCATTTGAAATATGGAGTGGCGATATACCGTATTTACTCGTGTATAATGCGCACTTTTTTTCAAAATTTTTGCCCCCAAAAAGGGTGGTGCGTATTATGCACAGAATAATTCAGACAGCCAACATGAAACCGTACAGGGTCATTCCATGATTTTGGGACACTTGCATTAATTTTTCATGTTTACGGAACTATATCATGTTATATATCGTTGTAAAGCTTGAATCCTGCAGTTTCTGAATACAGAAACAGTATTCCATACAAGATAACGACACTAATGTGAGATGCGGTTGAAATAAGTTCATCAAAAAATGAAGAAACGTTCTAATTTTTATGGTACTTTGGATGAAAGAAAACATAAGGAAAAATACAATAAAAAATTAAAATGTATTACTGGAAAAATAATATGACACACATGGAGTGTGTAAATTCCTTAATGGAAGAAATCTTGTTCTGCTAACTGCTATTTGGAAGGTCCTGAATTTGCCTCGTAAAAATGTTACATTAGTCACGGAAAGAAAAAAGTATATATTTTGAAAAAATTGGAATGAGCAATTGAATAGGTATGACATCATTCACTCTTGATCAGCATAGCAACAGTTTTACAACCTACAACTAAGGAAGTCATTTCTTGAAACTGGATTGTACTGCGCATTATATACGAGTTATAATTTTTTGTCACTTTTACCCATCCAAAACCAGAGTGCGCATTATACACGCACATGCACTATACACGCGTAAATACGGTATTTGTATTTCTTATTCACCAAGTTAATTTTGTTTTCTTGCGTCTTTTTTCCCTTATCACTGTTTCTTTCTTCCCCCTCTACCCTACCCTTTTTACATATCTTGTAAGCTTTCCTACATATCTTATTCAGATGTTCCTCCTTGTATCCATTCTTTTTTTCCATCCTATAGATCCATTCTTCTTCTTTTTCCCTCTCGTTTTTTGAACTGCATAATCGTATTCCCCGGATGAAAAAGTCAAGAAAGAGGTTGTGTTTTGTTCTTTTGACATGTTCTGACTTGCTATGGATGCATAAATCTCCGGCAAGGGTTTTATGAAAAACCCAGGTTTTAATTTTTGTTCTGGAGAAAATGAAACTAATCGAATGCTGCAAAAAGGGAAAAATTCCAGTTGCCTTTGGGATCCCCAAAACCCACAAGGAGGGGTACCACTAAGACCGATCATTCCTATGTACTCCCACCCTGCATATAACTTAACAAAAACTCTTGTAACGAAAATTAAAGAAGTGGGAAATAACACAGAATTCAGCTTTAATAATTCTAAGAAAGTAAAAGAGAAGATCGAAAATCTAGAGTTAGATAAAGATGATCAAATAATGAGCTTTGATGTGGTAAACCTCTACCCTAACGTTCCGAGAGACAAAGCAGCCGACTGTTAATTTAGATTGCTTAGAGAAAAAGGTGCAGATATAGTTGTAGCTTGGGAATATGTACGGTGGTTTGACTTATGTACTAGATATAACTATTTCAGTTTCAACGTAGAAGTGTACATACAGAAAGAGGGATTGGCCATGGGAAACCCTATTTCAGGGATCGCATCAGGGATCTTCATGTATTTTATAGAAAAAAACTGCCTTAGAACAAATGGTAGGAAATATTAAATTTCGGGAGATACGTCGATGACGTTCTGGTTATAGGGGGAAAAGCTCATCTTCTGAAATTATTTGATATATTGGGGGAATAAGACCCACGAATTAAATTCACAAAATAAGAGATGGCAAAGGATGTAATGGGCTTCTTAGATTTAAAAATCATCAGAACCGGAACAAAAATTAAAACCCTTGCCGGAGATTTACAGTATTCTCGCGTCTATAAGCCGCACTTTTTCCCCCCGAAAAGTGGACCAAAAAATGGGGTGCGGCTTATACACGCGAATGATAAGAGAAGCATGTGCAGCTTATACACAAGAATGAGAAAACATTTGCGGCTTATACACGCGAATAAAATAAAGTGCAGATACTGCTAGGATACTAAAATACATATGTTGATTTGTTATCTTTATCACATAACAATTCATTAACAGCAAATCCAACAACAATACATCTGTAGCAGGCTTTGCAACAATATGATATCTTATCTTTAAACTTTTTTTTTTGCAACAATATGATATATTGAACACGAATCATCCATACTGTCGTATTGATCTGGAAACCATTCAGTAAAGTGAAGTTGTTAAAGAAAGTTGTTGGCCTGAGGTCAAGGTTGGTACTATCAAAGGGAGCATGTCTGGCAGAAGAATCAGCTACGATGCTTATTTTAAACTTAAAGCGATACTATATGCTGAAGGAAACGGCAACAGATCTGCAGCACGATATTACAATGTGGACGAGTCTAACATTCGTCGATGGTGAAATCAGAAGGAACAACTTGCTGCACCAAGTGGAAAGAGAAAGACATTTCATGGAAAAGGATCCAAATTTCCACAGGTAGAAGTTTTGGCCTTTGTGAATGAGAGAAGAAGTACTGGCTATGCTGTAATCGTAGACATGATACGTTTTCAAGCTCGTGAAGTAGCTTCAAAGTTAGACATCAGTCGTCAAGCTTTCCGAGCTAGTGTGGGATGGTGTTCGCGTTTTATGCGTAGGAAAAGTTTATCGCTTCGCCGTAGGACAACAATTGCGCAATGTTTCCCTGCAGACTTTGATCAGAAAATTGTTAAATTTCACAAATACGTGATTCGAAAGCGAAAGTCCAATGATTATAGCTTGTCTCAGATCGGCAACGTGGGTCAAACACCTATTTACTGGGACATGCCTATGTCCAGCACAGTTGCACCGAGGGGCTTGCACACCGTATCGATCAAGACCACGGGTGGAGAGAAACAACGATGCACTGTAATGTTGGGTCGCGGATAGAAGGAAACTGGAAAAGGATGGATGGAAGAAGAACTGGTATTGGACTGGATAGACAAAGTGTGGAATGGAAGGTCTGGTGCATTGCTGAAGCAAAAGAGTTTGCTGGTGTGGGACAGCTTTCATGGTCACCTAACAGACAGAATGCAGACAAAATTACAACAGTTGAAAACGGATGTAGCTGTGATTCCTGGGGGTCTAACGTCTGTACTGCAGCCCCTAGACGTTTGTGTAATTCGCTCGTTTAAAACTGCGTTCCAGCATCTGTATAATGACTGGATTAGTGCAGGAAACCACGAGCTTACAGCAACAGGAAAGATCAAACGTCCGACTGTCAAGCAAGTGTGTGAATGGATTCTGGCAGCATGGGAAAGCGTAAAGTTAAAGACAATTGTGAAGGGTTTTCTAAAGTGCGGCATATACAATGGCCTAGATGGTACCCAGGATGAAATGTTGTGGGATGATGATGCTAGTGATGAAGATGACAATACCTCTTGAGCAGAAAATATTGCAACGAGTAGCAGCAACGACAGTGAATAAGGGCTTTGAGGACTCAAACTGAATGATACGGTATTAATATGTAGATCATTGAACTAAAATAAAGGTTAAAATACTTTTAAAATACTTACTTGAAATTTGCTACCTACTCAAAAAAAAAAGTCAATCTTGCGGCTTATACACGAGAAATTTTATTTTCCTGAAATATAAGGCCAAAAAAGGGGGTGCGGCTTATACACGCGTGCGGCTAATAGACACGAGAATACGGTATACATTCATAGCAAGTCAGAACATGTCAAAAGAACAAAACATAACATCTTTCTTAACTTTTTCATCCGGGGAATACGATTATGCAGTCCAAAAAAGGAGAGGGAAAAAGAAGAAGAATGGATCTATAGGATGAGAAAAAAGAATGGATACAGAGAGGAACATCTGAATAAAATACGTAGGAAAGCGTACAAGATATGTAACAAGGATAGGAGAGAGGGGCAAGAAACGGACAGTGATAAGGGAAAAAAGATGCAAGAAAACAAAATTAACTTGGTGAATAAGAAATACAAATATATCGCCATTCCATATTTCAAAGGAATTTCGGATACAATAGAAAGAGTAGCTAAAGAATTTGGCATTAAATGCGGGATGAGAGCAGCACGAACAGTAGAGAAACATTTCACACAATATACAAAGGATGGGAAAGAAAAGCAGAATAACACGGAAAATGAAAAAGGGGTTTTAACATGTTTGTGTAATAAAGAATATATGGCTCAAACCCGCTGGGGCATGAAAATTAAGTGGGGGGAGCATGACAAAGACATAAGAGAAGGAACCCCAAGAACTGGACTATCAGAACACGCGATAGAGGAAGAACGTGAAATTCAGAAGCGAGAAATAACGAGAGTTGATCATAAACCATTAAGTAGGAATGTATATGAAGCAGCGTATATCTGTAAAAGGAGGGATAATAAACTACACAGAGAGGATGGGAACATTGAAAAAAATGGATTAAAATGTTCAAAGGTGGGATACAACAAGAGAAAAAATCGGCTTCCAGGTCACCCTGGCTGTGATCAACGTGTCTCCTGAAATAATAGATTTCGAGCTAGTAATAACATAACCCAAAGGAAGTAGGGGTGGGGGGAAAGGAATAAGAGGGAAATACACCGCACAACTTCCGGCATTCCATGAGAGGCCTCCTTAGACAGCTGTACTGCGTTCACTGAATCCCCTCTGGAAAAGAGTTTTTAACGTGTTTTAGAAAATTTGTTTTAGATGGGTTTTACGGATTTTTACATTAGGATTCCAACGTAATGGTAGGAATAAGGCGCCTACACATGTTCAGCTGACTTAAATCACATTTTAATCTTTCATCCATTTTTACCATACCTCTTGATCCATGTCTTGTTCGACGCAGCCAATGGTATAATTAAATTGGCATAGCCTATCCACTTCATGAAGGGAGTAGTTACATCCCGAAACGTAGTTTCATGGAAATCATATACTCACCAACGTAAGTACTTTTAGGTATTTTATAGATCTTTTCTTTTTATATTGTACTGATAATCCTTTCCTTCTAGTTTTCTAATTTGTTACGACTTATGTGTGTGTTTCTGTGTCAAACAAAGTTGTCTAATTCTTAGTTTTGGACTTTTAACCACTGTGTTATTTTTAAAATTACCAATGTTTCGGAGGCTGATTCTGCCTCCGTTTTCAGTGTAGTGTGTGATCTACTAAATGACATTGCAATCCCTGGACACATAATGTGTTTGGGGATGGTGTCTATAGAGAGAATAAATTGTTGCCTTGTAGGATTATTCTCGGTGGCCAAGGCTCCACCTCGTCTGTCGGTTACAAGGACCTCTTGTACATGAAGTTGCCAGGGAGAGTTATGAGAGGCCCAGGCTCCACTTCTTCTGGTGGTCACACCAAGACTGTTTCTCTCTGTAGGTTGCCAGGCAGAATTAATTTGCGGTGGCCCAGGCTCTACCTTGTCAAAGTATTGATACCGTTCGGAATCAACCCCAAAAAATGTAATGCCCTTTACAGATACATCTCCAACCCCGCTTGGTACAGTCAGCATAAAAACGAGGATCAGTGTAGCACACGTACTGGCAGAACTGTATGTCCACAACCATTCAGGGTCTTACAGTTGCACATAAGCGGCACTGAAGGAGCATTACATTTTTTAGGGTTGATTCCCTACGGTACCAATCCTTTGACAAGGTGGAGCCTGGGCCACTGCAAATTAATCTTCCCTGGCAACCTATATAGAAAAACAGTCTTGAAGTGACCACCAGACGAAGTGGAGCCTGGGCCTCTCATAACTCTCCCTGGCAACTTCATGTACAACAGGTCCTTTTAACCGACAGACGAGGTGGAGCCTTGGCCACCGAGAATAATCCTACAAGGCAACAATTTATTCTCTCTATAGACACCATCCCCAAACACATGTGTCCAGGAATTGCAATGTCATTTAGTAGATCACACACTACCCTGAAGACGGAGGCAGAATCAGCCACCGAAATGTTGGTATTTTTAGAAATAACAGTGGTTAAAAGTTCAAAACTAAGAATGAATAAATCATTGCTGATCAGCTATAAAGAAAAAGTTGTCTGAGTATCCACAAAAATGTCCTGCAACACTCGCAGACTATTAACTGAAGATTATGTAAAATTCAAAATTTATAATTTATTTTGCACCAGTGTTGTGTTCACTTGTATTTCGTGATAAATCATAGCCATTTCACTATTGCAGTGTAATTATTTGAATATTTTAAAATAATACTTTATTAAATTAATGTGGTATAATTGTAATATATATATTTAAATATTCTGAAAACATTCATTGTTACAATGTTCAGCAGTGGGTATTGTATTGGAATGGGTTCAGTCCCAATAATTTCAAGAAGGTACAAAATAAGAAAAATGTTGTGAAATGTGTACCAATGAGATTCCACTGATTTGAGAAAAATGGTGGAAAAAATCAAAAAAATCACAACCAAAAGAACCATGGCAAAAAAAGAAAGAAAACCCTGTTTTATTTTTCAAGAAAGCTGTTTTTCCAGCTACATTCAACTCTCAAGTAAAATGATATAGAATTGTGAAGAAACCCACAAAAAAACCTGTCTTTACAAAAACATCTGACAACCATGCGAGACACCCGGTTTCGATCCCTGGTCGAGGAGAACCAGCATGTTTTCCACCTATTCAAGCGGCTCCGGTGCCCACCCAGCATCGTATGAACTGGGTACCTGGAGGAAACTCTGGGGGTACATACGTGGGTTGGAAATTTAATAATGGCAACTATTTATTCTCAAATGATATAAAAGGATACCTCTGTGAAACTTTTACAGCCCTTCGATGTAGACACCAGCATTGTGTACAACCAGTTGCAAGAGATGTGGAGTATTTCTGCAGCAGTGCCTGTTCTGTTGATGGTTTGAATGTAGTGGTCTATTGCCTGAAGAATCACTGGAATAGTTTGGAAGCTTCATCTTGGGGATCAAATCAAAGTCACAGGGTCTGGTAGAGCACCTGCCAGCCCCAACAAGCTAACAAATCAGCCACAGGTTGCAACGCAGGTTGCAGGTTATGTTCCAAAAATGAACAGCAATACTGCACATTGACAGCCTGTCATGGAGGAATGGCGAGAATCACAAGAACTTTAACATTAGTGGGGTTCTGACTACACAACTTTAGACCGCCAACTCCAACGATACACTATTCCTCTCGTTACTGTGCATGTACCTAGTATTGTACCAGTTTACTGGGCAGTAGCTTAGGTATCAAACTAACATGTGGTATAAGTGAGAAGCACTGGTTCCGGTTCATGATGTATATACAACAGTGTTGCCACTATTAAATTTCCAACAGGGTCAAAATATAATATTTCAAAATTTTACACATTTCTTTTTCATCGATCGTCTTCAATTTCTTTATATTTCCTATTACCTGCATAATACATTTCCAAAGCCTAAATCAATACATACTGATACAAAATTAACTATCAACGATATTTTACCAGTATAATAAAATATTGCAACTGTTCCTTGAAAAACATGAATAGTCATTAACCAACTTATAACTGTATGAAACCAAGTAAATGTAATAGATTTTGTTTTGGAAAAGGAAACTGCATACTGAGAGACATTTTCTCTGCAAAGCCAGGACATATTAATTGTACATTTGTATTCATAAAAATAACAAAATGACCACATTTTTGTACTACATATACTGAAACAGTAACATTACTGGTGATTCTACCAATACTGATTCATCTAATCCCCAATACATATGTGTTCGCAATACACAATTTACGTAAATTAATGCAAAATTCCCAAAAGTCAAGGAACAGTTTAAAACTGTAATACATAACCTCACTGAAATGAAAGAATTATGAATCAAGTTCCACACTTAATAACCATACTAGAAATAATTTTCACTACAAAACATTGTACGATAATTATTAAATCTGCAATACCTCTCACTTTGCAGAGTGTGTTAACAATCCGTTCTGCATTTGCCTCAGACAGGAAAGGGTTAGAACTGACAGCATTGCTCACCGATGTGTCATTCGTTATACCAAGAGACCTCCTAGTCACCTCTGCTACGGTTCCTAAACCAAGTCCTGCTGCTAATCCTCCAAATGATATGAGACGACCCAGCCGAGATGATGGAACCGTCCTCTGTTTTGCTGTATCACTTAGCTGAAACACAAATCAATATTTAGAAAGGATAAAACACATATGGGTCAATCCATATGAAGTCATACAAGATAGTTGCATGACCATTTTCAAAAAGTTTATTTTTTGTGTGGCATGAGCATCATATGTTGACAGTTCAGAATCACTGTCATTTTATTTTTAATATCACCGATTTGAAGATGGCGGGCATTTTTTATCATGGCGCGCGTCATTTTCTCCATCTGTAAGCATCAGCAACTTTTTTTATCTCAGCTCTGGTAAGTAATACGACAATGAGATAAAATCTGTGATGTTAAGCACATTATAGGCTACAATTATATTTCTTTGTAATTTTCTAAATATTATTCCTTCATAATAAATTTTAAGGTCAAAATTGTGTATTTTAATCACTCAAAATGACATTTTTGGACATTTGTTTTAGGGGGAGGGCAGTTTGTTTGACACCTGTGTACCAATAGTGTGTGCTAAAATTATTTGAAGCTTGTCAATTTAATCCTTTTTTTTACAGGGTCATAAACATATACTTTTTGTTAAAAAAAATCCAAGTTCAGGGTTAAATATCTCTGGTGGGCATTTGTTTAAAATTCTGAAATTTGTACACAATACAGTACTCCATGATAAATAACTTCAGTAAAAATTTTGAGTTTGAGATTCAATTGGTTTAAGAGATACAAAACTTCAATATTTTGCATTAAATATATTGCCTAATTTCATTTCTTATTAACATTTTGTGTTAAAATTTGGCAAACTGTAATTTGGAATGTCAATGAACAACATTACAATGGAACTACAATAAAGTATATATATACGAGGGCGTGCTGAAAAGTAAAGCTTCCTATGTTTTTATTTTCTTTGTTACTTTGTAAATGCATTTTGGATTTTGAGCAACCATACATTGTACTTATAAGACTTTCCCGCTTCTCCATTGAAGGTTTGAAACTTCTATCGTCAAGGGGTGCTGAACTATTGCAAGGAAAATGGCAGCATGTTGGTGAAGCGTTTGAAGTAGCGTGCAGTTATCGAGTTTCTAACTGCAGAAAATGTGCTACATATTGACATTCATCTGAGACTGAAGACATTTTATGGAGATGAATGTGTAGACATCAGTACTGTGCGATCTTGAGCTGTTCATACTCATAAAGAAAACCCAAGATGAATACGATTCCGATGACCTCCATCAGTTGCATTTCGCGGCCTTCCACTCCATTCTCTCACATACGCTGAGAATTCTTCAGCTTTGGTTTTCTATACGAGCATGAATAACCCAAGATCGCACAGTACTGATGTCTACGCATTCATCCCCATAAAATGCCTTTAGTCTCAGATGAATGTCAATATGTAGCACATTTTCTGCAGCTAGAAACTCGATAACTGCATGCTACTTCAGGCGCTTCACCGACATTGCATGGTTACATGCTGCCATTTTCCTCACAATTGTTCAGCACCCCCTGGCGATAGAAGTTTGAAACATTCAATGGAGAAGCGGGAAAGTCTTTCAAGTGCAATGTATGGTTGCTCAAAATCCAAAATGAGTTTACAAAGGTAACGAAGAAAATAAAAAC
Organism: Lepisma saccharinum; assembly: GCF_977018435.1. NCBI lineage: Eukaryota > Metazoa > Arthropoda > Insecta > Zygentoma > Lepismatidae > Lepisma > Lepisma saccharinum. The sequence continues at coordinate 27,184,318 of NC_139256.1, read as the reverse complement.
ATAGGAAGCTTTACATTTCAGCACACCCTCGTATATATACTTTATTGTAGATCCATTTCAGGATTGTAATGTTGTTTATTGACATTCCAAATTACAGTTTGCAAAATTTTAACACAAAATGTTAATAAGAAATGAAATTAGGCATACCATATTTAATGCAAAATATTGAATTTTTCACGAGTTTTGTATCTCTTGAACCAATTGAATCTCAAACTCAAAATTTTTACTGAAGTTACTTATCATAGAGTACTGTATTGTGTACAAATTTCAGATTTTTAAACAACTGCCCACCAGAGATATATAACCCTGAATTTGGATTTTTTTTTTAAAAAAAAGTGCATGCCTATGACTCTGAAGAAAAAAAAGGATTAAATTCTCAAGCTTCAAATAATTTTAGTACACACTATTGGTACACAGGTACTTGCACAAAAAAATTCAAGTGACAAACAAACTGCCTTCCCCCTAAAACAAAAGTCCAAAAATGTCATTTTGAGCGATTAAAATACACAATTTTGACCTTAAAATTTATTATGAAGGAATAATATTTAGAAAATTACAAAGAAATATAATTGTAGCCTATAATGTGCTTAACATCACAGATTTTGTCTCATTGTCGTAGGACTTACCAGGGCTGAGATAAAAAAGTTGCCGCTGATGCTTACGAATGGAGAAAATGTTGCTCGCCATGATAAAAATTGCCCGCCATCTTCAAATCGGTGATAGTAAAAATAAAATAACAGTGGTTTTGAACTGTCAACATATGAGGCTCATACCACACAAAAAATAAACTTTTTAATAAATGGTCAAGCAACTATGTTGTATGACTTCATATGGATTGACCCATATGAAAGTTTGAACCGAGCAAGTTCCAAAGCACTGAATCTAATTCATATTGGTGTTAACTCAAGCCAATATACTTTCTTGTAGGGATAGGACAGATTACGTGGTACTCTATCAGTACCAGCCGATATGGGTATATCAGTGTTACAAATTAGTACAATATTGTTTCGGTATAATTTTTATGGATATACATACAATCTCCTTCAGATTTTTTAAAAAAAGTAAATATCTTAATATTCTTTGCATTGCAAAAGTATGGTTCAGGTGTCATACATTTATTAAGAAGGTCAATGAACCATTTGGAATTTTATATTGGATGAGAGGAATATTAGTTATTGATCTAGGTAAATTTTATATTGGTACTTTATCGGTATCGGACAAAATTTCATATCAGTCCATCCCTTTATTTTTTACCCAGTTTTACTTCAGTTTGTTCCCAACCTCCAATCTACATATTTTCAACGTTTCTAAACTACAGATTACTTGCATGACAGGCTGTCTGAAGCATGGCAGCCTTAAAACTGAAACTATAAAAGATTGAAAAAGTCAACTTTCTGTTCAGATAGGCTAACTGGCACTGATGCTACAGTTCAGAATGGGATTCGAACCACTGTGCCCTTACTACGAATTGAACCTGGAATTCCATCATTACAAGGCAACAGAACAGCATTAGCATGAAGCCACTGGTAAGACTCTTTCCTGTAATAATAACAAAAAAACTGCTTTCTTTTTCAACAACAGTACTCACATTTCGAGTTGCAAAAATGCTGCCTTTTTTGAATGGACGTTTTTTTTCGATAAAAAAAACAACAACAAATTTTGGCTTTTTACCAATTACAGCTAACCTATTTCACTTTGAGATACTGTTATGAGTTTACAGGTTTGTAGTGACATATTTTACAAGTAGCTAAAAAAATTACATGATACAGCAGCCAAGAGACACATATTGGTCAATCCCAGTCGACACATATTGCATAGTGGTTCAGATTCAGATACAATTTTAACTCTAGCCTACCAAGGGGGGGGGGGGGGAGGGGTGCAGGCCAACCACCTCTATTTTTAGATTTTGCATTGCTTGAAAATATATAACTTCTCTATTACTTTTGTTCATAAAAACATAGATGTAATGTAATGAGCAGGCAAAATGCACTTGGAGGGCTTATCAGGTGCCACCTTTGAATGTGTCTCATTCGAGGCACTCATGCCAGTGACAGTGTACAATTGGTTGGTAATGATGGTAATTATTGTAATTAATAAACAACTGCACTTCTACAAACAAAAAAGCATTAATAAAAAAATATTATGGATTTTTTTAGTTTTAGTGAATGATAAAATGTAATCCATTCAACCTTTTGAACCGAAGTGTGACAATGAGCTAAACATGTCACTTGAATGATGCTCGGACTCTGTTTTCTCAATGTTGTGCATCGTGCCACTTTAGTCTGTTGTTCTTACATGCACGGTGAATGTCTTGCTTTATGCTGAAGGAGACTGTGTCGCCTGTCATCTGTGACTTCAGTTTGAAAGCTCCTTCAACACCTCAGTCTTGTTTGTGCATGTGTGGTGGATGCTTGCTTACAGACTGAAGGGACCCATGTCACTTGTCACTTTGATGTGACCCTCCCCCCCCCCCCCTTCCTGTCATGTGTTGCTTCGGTCTGAATGTTCTCTCTACTTAACAAGATTGTTTGCTACTTCATCAGAGGTTAAAATTTAATTTAGCCTGTAAATCACAGAGAACAAGTGGAAATACTGCTGTTGAAAAAATATCGGTTGTTTGATAAATGAATGGGCCTTTGGAGTGGAATAAAGTAATGTTGTTGCGTTGTAATAAGAAGTGGTCTGAGGTTCAATCATCAGTGGAGGTAGAGTGCATCACATCTCATTTCAAACTGAAGGTCGTGTCATAATTAAGAAAAGAGACACACGGTAGGATATAAATACATACGGAGAAACTGGTACTCACTTTTATCTGGAAAGCTGTTTTTCCTTTTTCGATTAATTTCAGTGGACACTGCCACCATCCTCGTTGGAACTTGCTGTACTGTTGCTTGGCGTGCGTCTTTTGTTCGTAGTTCTCTGGCTGCCGCTAGGTGCACTGTTGTTAAATGTGCGTCTGGGTCTGTGTCGTCTGCTATTTCCGGGCAATAACTGTTGTAGTAGGGGAATCCAAGTGTGGTGCACTTGCCCGCTATCGATGTTTAGCTCATGCGGGAAGTGCATTACGGCATGCGGTTCCTTGATTTTGGTGTCTACGAGTGTGTAGGCAGTGTGTTTGACTTGAATCTTTTGAATTTTATGGCTATTGTATTTGATATGTTTAGCAAAACCAGTAGTGGGTTGGGCTTTTTTCGCATCTGATAGGTGCTGTTGGATTCTTTCATTGACAGATCTGATGGACCTGCCGATGTAATGTGCCTTGCATTCACACTCTGCATTGTATACACCTGGGTTATCAAGGGTGGAGAGGAAGTACCATTTGTGTTTGTTCAGTTTATCAGCTATTTAAAAATTGGGTTTGTGTTCTACTTTGATGCCATATGGGAGAAGGGATTTGGCTATGCGGCTGGAAGTGGTGGGATGATAGAGGAAGGCAAACCATTTATATTGGCCGCTGGAGGTTGATTGTGGCTGGGTTGCTTGTGGTTGGTTAGTGTGTCTGGCCTGATGCACGCCAAGCAACAGTACAGCAAGTTCCAACGAGGATGGTGGCAGTAGCCACTGAAATTAATCGAAAAAGAAAAAACAGCTTTGCGGATAAAAGTGAGTACTAGTTTCTCTGTATATATTTTATAAACTTTAAAGATCAGAAATGTATTTATGAATGACATTGCTGGGATCAGGGCATCAACTTGTAAGAAATAAATTTACTGGGCCGTGGTCTCTCAAAGGTTGTGAACCACTGCAACAAGTAGACAAAATACGTCACTACTTGCTCTGTGACCAGGTGTAGTGGCCATTTAACCATATTATACATGATGTACTGGAAAGACAGAATACAAATGCTATATTTTACTGCACACAAAATTTAATGTAATGAGATTTGATGCTAGATTTTCAAAAGGTAGAGCAGTATTTTCTTTTTTGCTTCATGTACATGTTCGTACAACAAATTCAAACTTTGAAAATCATATCATGCTATTAGGTTGTATTAAAAACACATACAAAACTAGTTATGTGAATATGTTTATACTATATAGATATATTCAATAAGCTTACCGAAATATGAAGATAACACTCGAAAAGAACAGCCCATTCAAAAAAGCCAGCTTTATTGAAAACACTGTTTATGTCTAGCTATGAATTTCATATTGTAAATTGTATTTTGTATTTAGAAGTGAGTGTATTTTACAGTAAGAAAATAAACGAAAACCATGGAACAGGAAAAATACTGCCAACTCCTGTATTTTCATTGAATTGAGACACTTTTGTGAAAAAAGGCGAAAAAAGCCCAACCAAAAAAGCCATGGGGAAAAGCTCCTGTTTTTTTTCTTCAAAAAAGCTGGTTTTTTTCCGACAACTTCCAACTCTACTCACATTTACATGTAGCTTTGGGCTATTCGGGTTATATTCAATCTGAATCTCCCATGTAGTAGTAAGCTGATCTTCTTAAGTATTAAACCTGGTACTGCATTAACTGCTACATGTACAATGTAAGTATAGGACGAGAGTTGTATTGGCTCAACACTAACTTCAATACTTACCGTCTGCCGTCTTTTGTCCCATTGTGTGTCACTCTTGTCATCAACATCTTGCTTTGGAGAAAGCTTTGAGGTATCTCTAGCAGTAGAATCGGCACCTCCATTAGGCAAAACTGAGTCTGAAACAGGTGCACTTTTGTCTGACTGCTGGCCATTGTCCTTTGTTCTGAGAAAACCAGCTTCATGAGAAATAGGCACTGTGTAAATTCTGGTTTGAGTTTCTTGTTGCTGCTCATTCACATGACTCTTCTCATGCAATTTCTGACCATGCCTTCCTTGTTTATCCACCATGAGATTTTCTATATTGTATGTATCTAAATTTCCATGCAAACTGTGTCCATATGAATTCAATTCACTATCTTCAATTTTCAAGTCACTTGCTGCAGCAGCTATGGAAGAAAACAATAGATCCTCAATTAGTAAATACAACTTAAATAATAAAAAATCGATACATATTCAACTTGTAATTAGAATGAGACAATAGTCAGTGTCGTTTAATATAGAAAAATCAGTAAAATTACTGATAATTTTACTAATTAACTTCTAATTTAGTGCAAAATTCTGCCATTTGGTTCATATTTTTATAGATATAACAAAATAATTGTAAAGTAAATGTCTATGTACATAATTTATTTTGCAGATCAAAATCCTTTGCACTCACCTGGTTATACGAGGGTCATTCGGAAAGTTACCGCCGTTTGGCTGTAAATAAAAAACCCGCATAGATACAACAAATTTTTACTTTACATATGAAAGGTACAATTGTCCTCTATTTTTCAACATAGTTGCCATGTAAATTCAAGCACGTGTCATAGTGTATCACTAACATACAAATCCCTTCTGTATAAAACTCGGCTGCCTGGGAATTTAACCAACCTGTCACAGCATTTTAAAGATCCTCTTCGTCAGCAAAGTGCTGTGCCCCAAGCCACTTCTTCATGTGAGTGAACAGATGAAAATCAGGAGGAGCCAAGTCCGGGTTGTATGAGGGATAATCTAAAAATATCCCATTTGAATTGGCGCAAAATGTCTTGTGTTCGCCGAACAGTGTGAGGGCGAGCGTTGTCATGCACGAACAGAACCCCAGATGTCAGCAGACGGCGACGTTTGTTCTGGATGGCTCTTCTCAGTTTCTGCAAAGTGTTACAGTAACTTCAGAAGTGACTGTCATAGCACATTCACAATGAATGTCTGCGGCTTACAGATTTTTTATGGTAGCACACATTTTGTGACGTTATAACCAGCACACGTGCGGCACTACGGTGCTCTCACTAGCACAGCTGGAAGCTTACTGAATCCCAGATTGCGTGACGTAACAACGGTTGCGCTCTGCCCACTACTACTAGCGCCACACCCCTAACGGCGGTTACTTTCCGAATGACCCTCGTATACAAGGAAGAGTCAAATGAAAACCTTAATTTGTGTTTGTTTCTTATCTAGTAGACTTCTGTATGTAGGATTGCACAAGTTTGCTGCATTTTAGCACAGACCTATTGCCTACCTACATATATTTTCACTTTGAGTTAGTGCCTGTATACTAGAGTACTGCATCGGACCACTTTCGCTCGTTCAAACTCGTTCGAATCTCCCACGCTCGAGCATGCTACGCTCGAACGTACCACACTCATAGTGGAATGATTGGCATTGTCTCGTATTTCAGAGTTTAATAAGCAGCACTGTCAACCTACAACCCATACATGGAAGGAAACCACTCTATGCAATTACAATTCTAAATAATCATTTCGTATATTATGTAAGACACACATATGAAAGTATGCAATATCTACAGACCAAAACGTAAAATGGATACACATGCTGACAGACCAGCCTAAGCAATTACAAATATCGTATTATAGTGCAAGAAGTATGTGTACATCATTGTTCATTTACCGAAAAGCATAGGCTAATCATATTCTGCAAAATAATAAAACGCAGTTATAACATTCAATCAAACAACATTTGAATGTGAAAAAAATTGTAAACATAAAATGTCAGTCTAGGTAGTTTCAGCCCATAATCATCAATTTCATTTTCAGATATCTCGGTAAGATACACAAAACTGCATTTTAACATGGAGATGATGACTATGTTCACTTATTTTTCAATTTTACTTTGTCTTTTACTTCACGATCCATATTTGAGGGTTCACTACCACAGACAAATGACAGAAATACGTGTACTAATAGCAAGTGCATTTTGCTCTTTCGGTCGTTTTTCGCTCGAGCGGAAGAACTATCAATTCTGCATGCAATCTAGCATGCTGAAATTGATTGAAAAGACACCAATGCCCAGTCCAGGATTCGAGCCCGAGATACGAGGTATCATAGTATGCTGTGACAACCATTCTGCCAAGGAGGTCAGCACCATTAGAGAACATGTGAGGGGAGACCACAGATGTCACATCAAGAAAGGTGTTACTGTCTCACATGTGAGATTCCGTGACGATCATCCAAACTGAGAAAACTGGAGCTGTCCTTTGGAAGGGGAGGAAAAAAGCAATAATAACGTAGCAAGATGCTGCAGGTTTCAGTCATAATACAAGGGTCGCTATTTATATTTTGAGCCTTGGCAAAACTGATTGAAGTTAGGTGCGATTTGACGTTTGCACGGAATCGTCTGGCATTATTGACCATAACGTACTTCAAATGTTTTGTCAATAGCTTCATTTGTGTTGTTTATGTTGCCTTGGAGATTGCGCGACAACAATAAAATGGAATTAACTCGTGAACATTTTCGTGCGATGATTTTTTACGATTTTCAACGTGGATTATCAAGACAAGAGTGCATCGATCAACTTACTTTCACATTTGGCGATGAAGCCCAATCGTTTGCCACTGTGAAACGCTGGTATAACTAATTTAATCGTGGCTGCCATTCGCTCACCGACGAGATTCGCGAAGGTCGTCCAAAATCAGTTGTTGTTCACGAAAACATTGATGCTGTGCAAAACCTAATACTGCAAGATCGTCATATGACATACTGTGAGATTGAGGCAACCATAGGCATTAGTTCCACCAGCATATATAAAATATTACATGATCATTTAGCTGTGAGAAAGGTATGTTCTCGTTGGATCCCACACAATTTGACAAAAACTCAAAAAGATGCTCACGTCAATTGGTGCAAACAAATGCTCAATAAATACAATCGTGGTGCTTCAAAAGACGTATATAAGATTGTAACAGGTGACGAATCATGGATATATGCATATGAGCCGGAACGTAAACAGCAGTCGACTGTATGGGTGTTTCAAGATGAACCCAATCCAACAAAAGTTGTTCGCGCTCGAAGCACATCGAAACAAATGGTCGCCTGTTTTTTCGGGAAAACTGGTCATGTGGCAACTGTGCCTTTAGAGGAACGTAGAACGGTCAACTCTGAATGGTACACAACAATTTGTTTGCCAGACGTCTTCGGTCAAATACGGAAAACAAACAAACGCCCTCGGATCATTCTTCATCAAGACAATGCCAGCTGTCACACATCTCGTCTAACAACCGACTTTATGAACAGTCAAAAAATCGAATTGATGGGTCATCCGATGTACAGTCCTGATTTGGCACGCAATGACTTCTTCTTGTTACCGAATGTCAAGAATAAATTGCGTGGACAACCTTTTTCGTCGGCGGAAGATGCCGTTGATGCGTTCAAAAACCATATTATGGAGGTGTCTCAAGAAGATTGGAAAAACTGCTTTGACAAATGTTTCGAACAAATGCAAAAGTGTATTGACCATAAAGGAGAATACTTCAAAAAACAATAAAGCACCTTTCAATGCCAAATTCCTGTTTTTTCATTGTTAGGCTCAAAATATAAATAGTGACCCTCGTAGTACCTCGACAATAAACTTATTTTGCAAAGACCAATTCATGAATCTTTACCTCTTCCATATGTGATGTATCCTCGGACACCTTCAAGCACCATAGAAGATCTTTCAACAGCTTCGGTCAACTTCTTTGTCACATCCCTCTGGAAAGAAAAAGACTGTTTCAACATGATTTGTGCAACTACTTATAATACTACAGAGGTTGTTCGCTTTATATCCGACCATTTTTAACGAGTACTCACCTTAAGAGATACCGCGCCGCCACCACCGATCATGTTCTATTGGACCCCCAGCATTGTGGACTATCGCCCGGCATTGCAGTATCCATTGCAGCAAGCTCTGGCGCAGGACAGGCATGGGAATTCTGTCCCACTCCTCCCTGCAAGCTTTCCATAGACCATCCAGGGTGCGCGGGCGGCGATGTTGAAGACGTCGTTTCAACAGTCCAAATGCGCAAAAATCCATTGGACTGGCATCTGGGCTTTTCACAGGAATGTCTTCAAACGGAATGACACGAATTCCTAATTCCTCTGCCATTTCCTGATAAAAACGTAGTGATGTTCTGGCGGTATGACTCTAAGCCTTGTCCATATGGATCATTACCTGGTTCGCGTCCATTCCATACAATTGTGGGATGTCTCTCCGATAGATAGGTGTCAGAATGGAGTCTTGGAAGTATCTGGCATTCACCTTCACGTTTTTGTCCACCCTTGCGTATCATCAACTTACCCTCATATCCGAATCCCATCACAACCATAAAGCCACGAGGGAAACTTTCCCTTCACTAATGAACAAAGTTGCTGCGCCCCTTGCCGTCAATGTCACAGTACATGATCACCCGAATGTGACCACCAGCAGTAAGATGGACATATGATTCATCCATTGTGACAACTTTCTTCCATTTGGAACCCACCAAGCACTTTTCATACAGTTTCCTGCAGTTCGTCTTACGTTCGGCAATGTGACGTGGTAGAAGGTGGTGTACACAGCTTGCAGCCCTTGTCCTGGTGGTTTTCGTGGGTGAATGTTTTGCAAGGAGAGCCTGTTGTGTGTAACGAGCCAAAATAGCTTTCGCAGTAGTCACCCCGAGTCTTAACCCATTCTCCCGACAGTTTCACAATACGTACGTATGAAAACTTAGCATGGAAAAGGGCCATTATGTAACCCTCCCAATACCGGTTGATTTTCGGTGCCATTTGATAACATTCACTACCAACACTCACACACCTACAAGGTCAGACACAGCACTACTCCCGCCAGCAGACCCATAGTTCCAGCATGATACGCCAGGTGGCAGCACCGAATCGAAAATGGTCGGATAAGCGAACAACCTCCGTATATGAACTGAGACCAGAATGTTACCTTAATATCATAAAGTATAGAGCATTTACAACTTTATTGCACAACACACACAGAATTAACAGTTTCAAAATAGAAAGCGTTGAAGATTTCCTGGCTATGAATAATGAACAGGTTTCCAAGCTTTTGAGAGGCAACGACACCCTCATCACATCAGGGTAGAAGTTTTTTTTAAAAAATTTATGACTCCGATGCACATTTTCAAGGTATTTAAGCATTTTCTTATGCATGTGACCAGTGGTAAACAAAATTAAAAATAATTTAGGCACAGTTCTTTTTTCTCAGGAGCCATCTTTGTTTTCCAAATATGGGCTAAGAAACCCAAGAATCCAACTAAGATAAAGCTACCCATTTTGAAATGTGACCTTACGACATTTAATTTATTAATTAATCTACGATTGGATTAAAAGTAATTAATTAGTGTATTGGAGTGGCCTTCCGAAAGAAGGCTCAACCAATAACAGCATGAATAACCATGCAATATATTCTAATATACGGCTGACTTTATTATTTTACTCCAGATTTTAACATTCAGCTAGCAACAGTGAAAAAAATCATAACAACATGTTTTCTGATATAATGATGCAAGTTATACACTAAACAGACATACATTAAAAGACACATATTGCCATTGTTATTTAAAAAAAAAAATAATGGAAATTTCCATCCTCGGACTTCATATATCATATATACAGTAAAACCTTGTTAATTCGGACTAATGGGGGGATAACTTAACCGGTTTAACAAAAGTCCGGATCAACTGAAATAACATAAAAGAACAGTAGAAAGTTCATTAAAACTCCGTTTATAGCAACAAAACACGTTTATTATGGTGTATTTAAAGGGCATAGGCCTAAATACACTATACAGTACAAAGTCTGTGGGAAACAGAATTTCATCAATGGTTGACTGTCTTTTCTTTGGGAAGTTCTATTCCCTTTTGACTTCTAGGCACATCTAAAACCTTGCATTCTGCTTTTTTTTCTTTTTTGGCCTTTTTCCTGTCCAGATTAAGCAAAGTCCGGCTTATTAGGGTCCGGATTAACAAGGTCTTACTGTATATATACATATACAGGGCCCGAAAAATCCTGGTCACCATGGCGACTGAAAATTCCAGCCTGGCAACTGTGATGTTTTGCTGTAATACTGTTGTATTTTTTAATTTGCATGTACGAAACTTTGAATATTCCAAGTTCAAATTGCAGTACAGTGTAAGTTAGCAAATATTTATTTTTTATCAACGATGTTTTGAATGTGGTGATGCTCAGCATCTTATAGTATGCACAATAGCTAGTAGATGGCACCACTTGAAGGTCAAGACTGGAGATCTATTAATACATCGAGGGTGCAAAGTTCAGTGCAAATGTGAAGTCTTTTTTTCTGTCTTGTTCTTTAGCTTTACAAAAACATTTGTAAGTCTTAGTAGTGTGTGAATTCATTGTGAAATGCACAGCAATAAATTAAAAACTGCAGATCTGGAAGCAGTCTTGGCTAACAATATTTATTTTTGCCATTCCTTCGAAAACAAAGACTCAAGTTCAAGTACTCCATCAGAACCATGTGAGGCAGTGACTGTAATATTGAGAGTCGAATAACACTTCTGTTACAATGGAAGCAGGTTCGAAAGACAGAAAATTTAAGGACGAATGGTGCAACGAACTAAAGTGGCTTAAATTTGATTGCAATGTTAGTGTCAAAAATTGTGAAAGAGTTTACTGGTCTGTTCAAGTGGAGAAAAAAAATAAACACGACATAAAAAGATGTGTTGCTGCAAACAGGGCAGTAATTTCGCTCGCTGGAATCAGCCTCTTTGACAGCATGTGTGAAGAAGATGGTTTAAAAGATGTTTGCACACCTCAAAAGTGTTTTCACTGTGACCTGTTATGTAGCAAAAAAGTAACAAGCCGTTCTCAGATTTTGAAGGCTTCTTAACATTAACATACAAACTAGGTGTTAAAAATTAAAAGCAAGAATCGAAATGGCATGATGTGTGCTGTTATGTGTCATATTGCAGAATTAATCAGCGAACTGAACGAACAAAAGTATGCAAGTTTAATGTTGGATGCATGCACAGATAAATCCTCTATGTTCTATCGACTATGTGCGGTGAATGTATGAGCATGACTCCATGTGTGCCCAACAAAAAAACTCTGAAAAATACGGAATATTTCTCAAACAAACTACAGTTAAAACATCAGTGGATACCCTCTCAACACAACAGTGAGTTTGTACCTTTTTCAATTGCAATTTCAAGCTAAAAAAATGTGTACAGATGGGGGACAAAATAATACGAACACCTGTGAAAAAGTATGTCACATTTCACACCGGCAGTACAGCAGCACCACCTGGCACTGAAGTCTGCCACCTAGTGACTGTGAAGGGGAAGGTATTAGTTTGCCAACAGCAGTCATTGGTGGTGCATTCGTCTATCATACGCTCTCAAGAGACACTGCAATGTCAGACCTGACAGAGTTCCAAAGAGGCATGATTGTTGGAGCACGTTCAGCTGGAGCCATGGTGACTGAAACCTCAAAGCTTGTTGGGTGTGCAAGGAGCACAGTATCAGCCGTTATGACAGCGTACACAACACAAGGTAAGATGGCATCTTCAAAGCACAACAGTGGACGAAAGACAAAGCTTGCTGCTCGGGATAGGAGGGTGTTGAAGCACATAGTGATCCGAAAGCACAAGCAATCGTTATCCGAGATAACATCTTGTAACCTACTCGTTACGAGGTAATATAATGAAAGGATCTGGTACTATCATGTGATAGATTGTCTTTTGTTTGATCACGTGACGTTCTCTGCTCGGCGAGAAAAGGCTCCGCCTGTTAGGGAGTTCTTCCTTCCTGAGCAGCCGCAGAGTGCACACATATATTCTAGGTTGGTTATATGGGTTGTATTTTTTGTCTGTAGGTAAATGAATACGTTGAGTTGTGTTAAATTATGATGATACATAAGGAATGTAAATCAAATTGTGGCTCAATTATTTAATCATATTTGTAATAAACAAGCAGATAATTCAAAATTAAATACATGTTTTAATTAATGAAACAACAAGACATCTGGTAAAATATTCATGGGTCCACTGCCATACCTTGCTATCTAGTGTAGTTACCATTTGTATCTATCTTTTTTTTTTTGGTTTAAGGTGGTTACAATCTGAAATGAACAGGCATCTCCAGGACCCCATTTCAACCAAAACTGTCAAAAGGGAACTCCATGCTGCAAACATTCATGGCCGAGTGGCAATTTGTAAGCCATTGGTGACATCACGTAATGCTGTCAAGCGACGCCAATGGTGCAGAGCTCACAGAAGTTGGTCCCCACAGCAGTGGCAACAAGTCATCTGGTCTGATAAATCAACATTCACGTTGTTTCAGACCACGGGGCATGTTTATGTGTGGAGAACGCCTCGAGATGAATTTCATCCTGACTGCCTCTTGCCGACTGTGAAGCATGGAGGTGGGTCCATTATGGTATGGGGTGCGATATCTTGGCATGGTATGGGACCACTTGTTTTTCTGCATGGGAAGATCAATGCCAGTCACTATCGCAGCATTCTGGGGGATCATCTCCATCTTTTTGTCCAGACTTTATTTCCTGGGGCCCGACCGCTTTTTCAAGACGACAACGCTCCTATCCACACTGCTGGGTCTGTCCAAACATGGTTTGAAGAACATGACGATGAAGTAGGACATCTTGAATGGCCCCCACAGTCTCCTGACCTGAACATTATAGAACATTTGTGGGGATATTTGGAGTCCAAACTTCTTCGTGCCCGAAGTCCGCCTCCAGCCACACTTTAGGAATTGGAGACTGCTCTGGAGGAAGAATGGCTCCATATTGTGACGGTCCTGTGAATCCGCACAATATGATTATATGTTTATTGAAATTATTAATTTCATATTATAAAAATCACTTTATATTAACGTTTAAAAATATGTATAATTATTACTTTGTACAACGTTAATTATGTTTTATGTTATTTATTGCACTATACGCTGTATAAACGAGATATTTGGAATTCTAATGTTGCTATAGCAACAACAATCAATAGTCATTATGTGGTAATGTGTGTGACTAAAAATGGAAATATAGGTAATAGTGAACTGCATATTGCTCAGTTATTTCACTAATAGAATAGACCCATAGAAGTTGTATCTTCACCTTCGCGTTTTAGTTTCAAATATATATGAACGAAATGTAATCGTGCAAATGATTGAATTGTGAACGTCACAGTATAATTGGTGGTCCAGTATTGTGGAACGTTATCAGCACGATCTTGAGTGATGTGTTTTGCGTAAGTGTTAACTTACACCATTGTTCTCGTGAATCTAGTTTGTACATAAATCTATATTATGTACGCATCAAGCAATCCTTATAATCTGAGATCCAAAACAAGTCTTACAGCTAGATCTATCAATTGTGGTGATGAACCTGATGAATCACAAAATGAGAATGGTGCCATGAGTATGGTGAAGTGCTGCAAAGACCCCGATAAGGAAAGGTTGGTAGCTTGTGAAAATTGTGGCCATTGGTATCATTTAGAATGTTTGGGTTTGTCCGATAAGCATTGGGAGTTATACCAGTTAAATGAAAATTATTTCTGTACAGATTGTGATCCATCTTATGATCCGTTCAGTATTGAAGCTTTTGTGCAATGGAAAAGAAGTCAAGAAAATGTTCAAGAAATTGACATTCGTCCTTCTGTGTTGGCAGAGACGTCAACGGGGCAAAGTAATGTTCCTTTTCAAATGTTTGATCTGCTGGCAGAGTTAAGAAAAATGAGCAAGTCACAACAGATGGAATTTACAAAAATTAGGGAAACTCAAGATTCTATGAGGCAAACTCAAGAGTCTCAACAGCTTGAGTTTACAAAAATGAGGCAAACTCAAGAGTCTCAACAGCTTGAGTTTACAAAAATGAGGCAAACTCAAGAATCTCAACAGCTTGAGTTTACAAAAATGAGACAAACTCAAGAGTCTCATCAGCTTGAGTTTACAAATATGAGGCAAACTCAAGAATCTCAACAGCTTGAGTTTACAAAAATGAGACAAACTCAAGAGTCTCATCAGCTTGAGTTTACAAAAATCAGGGAATCTCAACAGGAAATTCAAAATTCACAGCAACTACTCAAGCTTGACTTCCACGAATTGAGTACATCGTTACGAAGGGAATTAGCTGAAGTTGCCGAGTCCTGCAAATTAGCAACACGTTCATTACATCAGGAAATGGAAAGAGAAGTGCAAGGACTAACAGAGAAAATCGAGGAAGTCAACACTACTTGTACAGAGAATTCTGATAAACTTGCTGGATTGACTGATCAGATTACAGAATGCCAGAACAATGTTTCAGGGTTGTCTCGGCAAGTTCAAAGACTTGAAGTCGTTGTGAGCAAGGACGAAGTAACTAAGCGCGTGGAAGCATGTGAGGAAAATATTGCTAAGTTGACATCTAATATTTCGACTAATGTTGAATCAAGTAATCCTGTACAAGTTTACAGTTCTCATGTGAATAGTAACTGTCAACCTGGTATTCCTGCACGGAACCTAACCTCTCCTAAATCATCTGATTCTTCAGCATGTGATGTTTCTGATGATGAACACAATCGCATTTCTTCACAAAGACACAAACGTTCTAGAAATAATCGAGTGAGAACTAGTAATACTAACAAGTTATGTCAATCAACCCGTTCCTTATATTCTGATGGTTCTGGTCAGGAAAGAAAGAGGCAAGTAAACCAAAGGTCAGCAAATCCGCAGAATCATCGATGTGATTATCCTGACAATTGTATGCGTTCGCTTACTCAAGAACCTCGATGGTTGGTAAGATTGAATGAACTTACTGTTCTTCCTAAATATTCTGGAGATCCTGAAAAATCAAGTCCACGTAAGTTTATTAAAACTTTAACGTCCTACTTAGACTTACTGCAAGTTCCTGACATGCAAAGGCTTGAATGTATTACTAATTGTTTTCAAGGACCTGCAGAAGGGTGGTATAATACTCATGTCGATTCGTTTACATCGTACAAACAGTTTGTTGACGAATTTCTGAATCACTACACGTCTTATTCGTTAACTCAGGCTCAATTATCTGAACTTAGAAGTCGTAAATATGATCCTAAATCGACGAGTAGTATGGAAGTTTTTGCTATTCGTACGCATTCAGCATATTATAATTTAGTTGATCGTCCGAATGATTCAGAAGTTATTGATATTTTAATCAATCAGTTGCCCACATCTATTGCACAAACAATATTAGCTGCTAGATTAGTTAAAATGGATGATGTAATTGCGTTACTAAAGAGGTTGGATTTAGTGAATTCAAGATCAAACAAGAGTTTTAATGTTCATGATAATGTACGTGAAAAAAATTTCCGACATGATGGGAATAATTCTAAAAGTTTTACCGACAATAATAGTGCAAGGGCAAAACTGAGAGTTCAGAGTGTTGCTAAAAGTTCATCATTTGTGAACGATGATGAACCTAATGGAAATCAAGGTTCAAGACGTAGCGTAAGACCTAATGATACTGTTCATTTTGTTTCTTCTAGCGATGAAAATAAAAGAAATAAGATTCCACGTACAGATGTTCCGTTTGTTGCTGGAAACCAACAATCAAACTCCAGCCAGAAGACGATGATATTTAATAGAAATAATAATTTTGGGAAAGCTAACCTAACTAACAGACCATATAATCGTTACAGACGTAATGGTGCAGGAACTCAAAATTTCCGGCAAAATAGAAGTCTACAAAGCTCACGATACTTCAACAATAATGGTAGATTTATGAGCAACAGTTTCAATGCCAGAAACGAGCAAGAACAACAGCAATTTACACTGCGTCCTCACTCTCAGTTCTCTAACAATAATTTCCACTCATTCCAACCATGCAGTGTATGTGCCAATTGCGGATATTCGTCTTCTCAGTTGTCAACGGGAAACAGTTGCAATGCAACTGCAGTCGCGAATACTCCATTAAATGAAAATGCTCCATCTTTCGATCCAAAAGAAACTTCTTGTAAACAGTTCATTTCTTCTGTCCCTGAAGCAACATTAAACGAACGTTGCGGGTGAACGTGGACCAGTTTGCTCGCACTAACATAATGGAGGGTCCGTCTAAATCATATCGTAGTGATAATATAGGCACAACTTGTCAGTATGCTGTATTAAGTAATTCCGTTTTACCTGAAGTTGATCATTGTTATCCACTTTCAATATTTTTTCAATTAGATTGGCACGAAGATGAACCTACTTGGATTTTAAATGATACTGGTATACCTACTCCTATTACTGATCAACCTTTGATCACAGGAACAGTTTGCGGTATTACGATACAGTGTGTCATCGACAGTGGAAGCCAGTGTAATTTAGTCAGTTATGAATTATGGTGCAGTATAAAATCAATTATTCCGAGTGCCAAACTGGATACAGTGGATCAACTTAAGTTATTGCCGTTTGCAGGACATCAGAAGTTTCGTGTTGCTGGTCGGAAGATTATAAGTATTTCAATTAACTCGGAAGTTTTTACTTTGGAGATGTTCGTATTGAAGAAACTGCATGCTGAATTAATTCTCGGAATACCATTTTTAAGGCAATACAAAGCTGTACTCAATTTTAGAAGAAACGAAATTAGTTTGATGGCGTCTACTGGTTCCGAATTGGTTCAGCCATTTAACTCTAGCAAAATCACAACTGATAGGGATCGCTGCCAGATGCAGGAAGTTACTATAGTCAAAGAAGTAGAAAATTTACTTGTCGTTTCTCTAGATCAGATCACAACGAAGGTGCGGTCGTGTGAATCACTCAACACGGAGCAGCAGTCTCAGCTTGAGAATCTAATAATAGAATATCATAGTTTGTTTTCTGATCGACCCCGATCTGCATTCGTAGAACCTTATCAAATTGAACTAGACACAAAGGAACCAATCAAGGCACCTATATATCCTGTACCGTTCGCCAAAAGAGCAGCGTTGGAAAGGGAACTAGAGAAATGGAAGGCCTGGGGAATAATTAAAGAGATGTCTTCGCTTATTTAAACCCAGTACATATCGTCCCAAAATCTAATGGTGAGTGGCGTCCCGTGGTGGATTTTCGTCGCCTAAACCAACATGTAATTTCACCACTTACCCATGTTGAACCTATAAACGAGCTACTTCAACATTTTAAGGGTGCAATATATTTTTCTTCGATTGATCTCTCCTGTGGATATTTTCAAATACCACTTATGCCCGACTCATATAAGTACACAGCTTTTTTCGTATCGAGGACGACAGCACGTGTTTTGTTACTTGCCATTTGGTATAAAATCAGCTGTTTCTGTTTTTGTTGAGAGAATGAATAAGGTCTTTGGACCAGAGACTCATTCATTTCTGAAGATATATGTGGATGACATTTTAATATTTAGCCCAACAATAGAGAAACATTTTGAACATCTTGATTATGTTCTACAGACATTGCAGATGACGAACATGTCCATAAAATTTGCCAAATGCAAATTTTTCCAAACGGAAATTAAGTTTTTGGGTCATGTGGTGTCTGGTTCCGAGATTAAGGTCGATCATGATCTACAGTTTCCTGTTCCTCAAAACAAAAAGTCACTTCGCAAATTTTTAGGACGGGCAAATTGGAGGAATCGTTTTATACAGGGATTTTCAGATATCGCTAGTCCATTATATCATCTTTTACGCAAGAATGTGCCATTTTATTGGACACCTCAGTGTCAAGAAGCTTTCTTGTTATTAAAGAATGCTCCAATTTCAGCACCAGCATTGAGTCAACCAGACTTTGAGTTGAGGTTTTGTGTTTCTGTTGATGCAAGCCAGAAAGGATTAGATTGTGTACTTTGGCAAGTTGATAATGATGAAATTCGTGTCATACAATACGGCAGTCGTTCTCTTAGAGGAGCAGAGATTACATATAGTACACACGAATTGGAATGTTTAGCTATATTATTTGCTCTGGAGAAATTTGCTATATATCTTAAAGGAACTGATTTCAACTTATATTCAGATCATAAGTCGTTGTCTTGGTTTAAAACTGCACAATCACTTAATTCTCGTCTTACGAGATGGGCTCTCAAACTGCAGTGTTTTGATTTCACGTTATATCATGTCCCAGGAGTTTCGAATAATATTGCTGATACTTTGAGCAGATTTCCGCCTTGTACTACTTATTCTGCACTTGATGATAAATTATATATCAATCAAGTAATTATGGAAGATTCACAAGATGATACTTCTTCTATTTGGTTAAAAGCTCAACGAGCAGATGAAAAATGCAATAATATAATTTCTCACCTGGAAGATAGTACAACGGATAAAGACTTTACAAAGTATCTTCTTCACAACAAAATTCTTTTTTATAAACCCAATTCAGATGAAATTTGTAAACTTGTAGTGCCACGTGAGCTTATACCTTTGGTATTGCACAAAATGCATGATTTAAATGGACATTTTGGTTATCAGAAGATTTTAACAGCTTGTAGAAGAGCATATTTTTGGCCGTACATGAGAAAATTAATTAGAAATTACCTGAAAGATTGCTTAGAATGTGCACGAACAAAGATTGTAGGTCGGCCGTTGCGGAGAGATGAATATCACGTCGTTTCTCACAAACCACACGATTTCCTCTCTATTGATTTAATCGGAAAATTACCAAGATCACGTACATATGAATATCTCCTCACAATTGTAGACGTTATGTCAAAGTTTGTTATGATTTATCCGTTAAGAAAAGCGACTGCCAGGGAAATTATCAATCGTTTTGAAGAACAATATTTTAAACATTACCCTGTATGCAATGTATTATTATCAGATTGTGGAAGCCAATTTACATCAAATGAGTGGAAAGCCTACATGGATTCAAGGAAAATTAAGCATATTACTACCACTACATACAATCCGAAATCTAATCCTATTGAGAGGTACAATAAGGAGATTGTTAGTTTACTGCGATTATTCTGCAATGATAATCACACCGGTTGGTATCCAAAAATAAATTCTATTATTCAGTTATTAAATCATTCATGCTCTTCAGTTACCGGATTATCTCCTAGTGAACTTTTCATACATGAAGATATCAAGGACTCAATATTTGAAGAAATCGGCTGGCCAGAACAAATTAAATCTTTGCCATGGAAAGGCAAATTGTTTTTAGTAGAAATCAAGACTAGACAATCTAGAAGAAGTAGAAAGATTAAGAATGCATTGAACTCGATCAAACTTCAAACAGGAGATTTGGTTATGATAAAAAATAGGCAAGTTAGTTCTAAAATTAACAGCCAGATTCATAAATTGTTCAACTTGTATATTGGGCCATTCCTTGTCAAGGAAATTAAGGACAATAATGCAATTCTTTACACAATGAGCCAGCAATATTATGACAAGGTGAACTTTTCAAATCTTCGAGTGTTTAACTGTTCGGAAGAAAAGAGGAATCAACTCTTGTCTGAAAATTAAATTTATGAGAGTAGATACTGGAAAAAGGAAATCATTCTGTTTATTATTTTGTACAATTGAATGTTGTATTATGTTCTGATTTGTTATTACCTGTTAGGCACAAATCTGTTTATGTGCACGTTGTTGTCGAATGTCAGATAATATTGTCCATTTGTAACTTTGTTGTAGTTATGTTGATACACATCTGACTGATTTATAAATGAAAACTCCTCCTCGTTGTTTTGTAGTTTTCATTTTCCCGGAGGAGGGGAATGTTGTGACGGTCCTGTGAATCCGCACAATATGATTATATGTTTATTGAAATTATTAATTTCATATTATAAAAATCACTTTATATTAACATTTAAAAATATGTATAATTATTACTTTGTACAACGTTAATTATGTTTTATGTTATTTATTGCACTATACGCTGTATAAACGAGATATTTGGAATTCTAATGTTGCTATAGCAACAACAATCAATAGTCATTATGTGGTAATGTGTGTGACTAAAAATGGAAATATAGGTAATAGTGAACTGCATATTGCTCAGTTATTTCACTAATAGAATAGACCCATAGAAGTTGTATCTTCACTTTCGCGTTTTAGTTTCAAATATATATGAACGAAATGTAATCGTGCAAATGATTGAATTGTGAACGTCACAATATTCCCTTAAACATTGTGCATGACCTCTATGCGTCCATCCCACGTTGCATACAAAGTGTACTTCAGTCACAGGGTGGTCCAACCCCCTATTAATAAAGATTTTCTCTACATTCACAGGTGTTCGTATTATTTTGTCCCCCATCTGTACACGTATGTGACAATTCTGTTACATTAAATATTAGTACATTTTATGTTTATTACGAGTGTTTGGTTCAATGCTGGTAGCATTTCTACACGTTTCTCAAATATGTGCAAATCAATGGAATTTCACACATCTCTGGGATGAGGAATTTCAGTTATGAGTGTTACATTTCAGGGCCAAATATACATGTTATTTGTGTATCCTCCATCTTGAAATAAATATTATGTTCTGTAAAGATTTAAATCTGCTGAATGGAAAAAAAAAAGAATGGGTGTATAGTTGATCACTTGCTTCTAGTAACACACAGAGAGAATTGTACAGAGCATTCCCTGACATTCGCTACGAGACTCGGCGGCAAGCGGCCTGGCGACAGCGCTTGTCTTTCCCGGTGAACAGGTCCGCAACAGTCGCACGCTACAGTCTGTTTTTTTCACTCTCTTTCCCTTTCTGTTGACATTGCAGACTGACGCCAGTATAATCCTCCCTCGGAAGTTGTGTTGTGTCATGTCCGTGTGTTGACGATTGTGGCTTAATATGGCACCACAAAAGTTTACATTACAACAAAGGATTTATCTTGTCGAGTGTTACTTCGGAAAGAGGTATTCTGGAGAAGTGCGAGGACATTTTGCAACGAAATTTCCTGGTGTTCCAGTTCCACATAGGACCACTATATCAAACCTCGTAAAAAAGTTTAAGAGTAACAGGTTCAGTTCTGAAAAAAAGTGGAAAGAAAAACCCACGTGTACTTACTGAGGAAAAACTCGATGAGATAGGACAAAGGTTAGAACAGTCTTCTCGGAAATCTATCCGCCGCCTCTCACAAGAAACGGGTGTTTAAAAAACCCTCTAGGTCCCCGATTTGTCAGCCTGCGATTTTTATTTATGGGGAAATCTAAAAAATAAAGTATACAAAGACAATCCGCACACCATCCGTGAGTTAAAAGAGAGTATTGTACGAGAAATCGGGAGAATTACAGTAGACGGACATCATTTTCAAATCCTTGTGTAGTCAAGGTTAGTACACAATATGAAAACTGTAATTTTAATAGCCAACTCTACTGACTGTAGCAGACTCCGTTTGCCAGGAAAGACAAGCGCTGACGCCGGGCCGCTTGCCGCCAAGTCTCGTAGCGAATGTCAAGGAATGCTCTGTATATAAAATCTCAAGAGAATAAATTAATCCCTTCCCTTTGTCATGCAATCTAAATACGTTTTCTTATAGTTTCAACACCTAGGACCAGTGGCGTCGCATGCAGTTCGCATACGAGTGTTCACAATAACGTTTTTGTACTGAATGGAGATTTACTCCTCTCCCTTGTAACTTCATCTTAATTGAAAAAGTGAGAATAACAGTTCAATTTATTTTCAACGATTTTCCCACAAATTCACGCTATATTTGAAGTAATATAAGAAGGACCTAGGGGAAATTGTCCCTCTCCCCCTTAAAATCCGCCAGGTGTAGCAAATTTTCGCTAAAGTTTGCAACTATGTAGCACAGACATTTTCGAGTTCCCCTAGACATGCCTTGAATATGCTGCACTCTGGTGCCGAATGTAAGAAGTATTTCCGCATGCATCAGTGTTCGCACAGCGAAGTGAACATCTTCGGGGTATAGTGGCCAACAGCCACTTACCAGTCAGCTCTTTGCAACACGCACAGCAATTGTGTTCAATGCCGTCCGTGGAACACCGTGCGAGTCAGTGTTACCAACTATCTATAGGAGTTATCGATGTGAAGGAAGTCGTGTCAGAGTAAATTGTATGTATATTCTCGTACATCAAACATAGTATTTTTTCGAATAAATATACGTGTGTGTGTGTCCATTTAATATGTACGTAATTTAAGACATATACATGAGTGTTCATGTGCTCGTGCGAACATTATCAGGCGACGTGCCTGCCTAGGACAGGCCATGTGATTAGTAGTAGTAGTAAGAAGAAGAAGAAGAAGAAAGGAAAATTACTTACTTCAACAGACTCTCTGTTGGTAATAATTTTCTTCACACCCTTGTTAACTATTTGTGATGTTTCTTCTGAGAGTATCCTTACACTTGAATTATTCCATTTCCTCTTTAATTTGGACTCTTGTAATTTTAACACTTCTCTTGCCACACAGTCTAATCCTTTCAGTACTACTTGCACATCATGACTCAGTGATTTTGCCATTCTTCTCGCAACCTGAAAAATAGTACACAAACATTTCATTGCAGTAAAGAGGAAATATAAGACACTTTGAATACAAATATCATAAAATGTTACCTGCAAAAAGTTGAAAAAACACAAATTAGAAAATTAATTTTACCAGTCAAATATTTATGTAAAGATTGTTGTAATTTGCTTAAACTATTCTGTAATATTGTTCAGTTGTTTCTCTTATTGAATTTCTAAATGTAACAAGGTATGAAATTAAGATAAATTGATAGAATATTTATATCAGATAAGTGTATTAAATTTACATTTCCAATGCAAGCATAGCATCTGAAACTGAATCTCATATTCACTGGCTTTTGAACCCATTATCACTATGACATTGCTATTTCTATGTCTCTGTTACATTGCAATATGTTCATTTATATATATATATGTTACTCTCAATATGAATTAGACAATTCTTTCACGCAATTTTGATAAAGTAAATGTAGAAAATATTAAAGATTGTGTATATTTTCATTCATAGTTCATTTCTTTACATGCAAAAGTGGATTACAGTTCTAATCAATGTACCCACTGATATTCATTAACATGCCCACTCCAGAGTGTTACATTTCTTATTATCATGAGACAATATTCTAAAAGTGAAAATTTGCCTAACCTAACTATAAAGTATTTAGTGACATTTTGGGCTGTTAACCCACTGTACCCCCTCGTCCGAGAATTGTCATTTTTTTTGTAATTGACAGATTTTGATGTTTTACGTGCTATGAAATTGGTTCTAGTGTGCGTAAAACACACATAACGGAGATATTTGATCTCAAAGTATGGCCTGCATTAAGTAAAAACCTATCATCTTGGAGTACTTTTGCCACTTTCGATTAGTAAAAAAACCTTTTGTATGCACACTAAAATAGCAAAAGAACATGTCGGAAATTGCTATCAACTCCAAACTTAATGAAGAAAAATTATAGTTGTTCTTGTGGAATGTCATGTTGGGTGCTATATTCACTTGCGCGAAGCCTTTGGGTTGGTCTGCTTCACGGTAAGGTAACATGCTAAGGTAAAAAAAACACTATTTTTCAAAAACACAGCTGCGCAAGCTAAACACAATGGAAAACATTCATAAAGAACATAATCTTCTTAAACCATAAAACAATATTTCACTTTCTCAAGGTGGTACAGAGGGTCAAGGGTACCACACTGACAGGAAACAAATGCCTGCTCAGAAATGAATATGCATATAGAACAGTACAGAGCACTGAACCAATGAAGTATGTGGGTACAGACATAAATAGAAATTGAACCATGCTAACAAAAAATGCATGCGTACCATGGTTAAATCAGAATTAAACAATCAGAACTTTGGCTGTGGAAATATTGGTGTCCTGCCAGTGATCAGTATGGTAGTGGTTTAGATCACACTTTAAACTGTAGTTCCAGTCCCAATTAGCCTATCTGTGCATAAAGTGGATTTTAATAATTAACTGAACAAAAGGAACAGCCAGTGGGCACTTGGGTTACAGGTGTATTGCAGTTCTAACAAACACCACCTCCTTTACACATGCATCACCTGAAATAATCAAACCAACACAGTTTCTGTATGGGAATGTTTTGAAAGCTACACAATGGTACCCTGCCACCAACCTGGAAATAACTATTTAGGGTCAGAAAAGAAAAAGTGAAGGTGGATTGTGACTGTAATTTGTACATCCATTTCACAGTTAAAGTAACTTACTATGACCAAAACAAGTCAAAAAAATGGGTGCTGGTGGCTCTCCAAGCCCCCATGACAAAGTGAATAAGAAAATTGCACTGTTTTTCAAGGTCTTATTTAATATGAACATGTTCTGTTGTTTTTAGCTTGTATTGGGTGTTTTTTTTAGAGTGATAGAACTTTGAATTGAAATAAAACACATAAAAAAATAAGTTTGAAGCCAATTGTGTTTTCATTTGAAAGATAACTTTCTGACATTTACTTTTTGAAAATAATTTCCGGCATATGTCCACCACGACTAGCTGTGATGAACCAGATTCAATCAGTCCAAGTAATTGGGGACGTATGTCTTTAATAACACGAGTTATGTTGGCTTCCAAAGCGTCAATTGTTGCTGGTTTATCAGCATAAACCAGAGACTTTAGATATTCCAAAGAAAATAATCCAGTGGAGTTAGGTCCTATGATCTTGTGAGGCCAATTCACTGACAGCACCGATATTTCCGAACTGCTCTATACGTTTGGGGAACAGAACATTGATTTTGGAAATATATTTCCACAATTTGTAAATGTTGTTGAGGCGTCAGTCTTTCCATGATCATTGGCCAATGCTCACTGATATGAAATGACAAAACAACATGTCATCAAAACAAAACAAATGACAGCTATCCCTATCAAAAGTTCTATCACTCTTAAAAAAACACCCTTTAGAAATCATAGAGAAGTAATGGATGATTTTATGTTATGTTGTAATATTTAACATGTCATGACACAGTTGCTAAGAGAAATTTCCTGTTTTTGTTAAGTTAGGAGTGTTAGGTTTAATGCTGTTAGAATGTTCACTTTCTGTAAGGGGGGCAGGGGCAGGGGAGTGTGTATCTGTATACAATATTTATTTCGTTTTAAAAAACAAAAACTGAAACGGTACTATTTTACTATACCGGAGACACCTATCAATGATTTATTTGCAATTTTTTTACATTGCGGAACATTTCTTTAGGTGAAATAATGAATTTCTAACGAAAATAATGTATATTTCTTACATTAACGAGTACTTACTGTTGTTCCTTATTTCCCACAAACCATCCACGGGTAGCCCCAAAAAACATTGACGTTAGCCCAAAAATTCACGATAGCCCCACGAACCATCACGGGGACGAGGTATGTCTACTAGGTTAGGTTAGGCCTGTTAGGTTAGGTTCCATTAGCACTCCTTTCGTTCAATTTAGCATATACGGACAACATTGGCTTGTAGCAGCAGCAATAGCACGTATTGTGCTCTCGTGCAGAAAGCAAATGGTGGCAGCAGCAATAGCATGTCGGAAATAGATTTTCGTAGAAAACCACATGCATTCGCATTAAAATGGATCAAAACTACATTCCCGAACATCAACAATGCTACAGAAAATGATTTGCGTAAGTACTTCCTCCTGTAAATTTGAAGAAATCCGTCTCCGGTATAGTAAAGTGTTACCACTGAAACTGTTCCAGAATACAAGGAATTGAATGAACATTGGTCATATCCCAACAGTTGTTTCCAACACATGAAAAACCATGGTCAAGTAGGTCAAAATCTGCTGATTCTAGAATGTAAAATAAATTACATATGGCAGTGTTTCTTTCGGAACATTGATAAATACAAGGTGTGTCAGGAAAATAAAGACGGACTAATATATATCTTAGGGAAAATACGTCAGAGATAAGTTGACAAAAGTGACAGTAAACTTCATCCTTACATCTTCCATCTGCTGAGCTGAGTCTTGTGTGAGTCACACATGCTGAAAATAGCTGCAGTGATAAAGAATCCCAAAAAATGCAAAGTGTGGGCTGTGGTGCAGTTTCCCTGGTAAAAGGCAAATATCGAGTCGACATTCATCGTCAAATTGCGGCAGTTTATAAAAACATTATGAATCAACAAAATGCGACAAAGTGGAGTCGTGCCTTTGCGGGATGTAGGATAGATATCCATGATGAACATAGGAGTGGAAACCATCTGTGATCTCTGATGGCTTTCTTTAAGGAATTGAAGGCACGAAAGAACGTCGCATTTTGTGCCTGCACTGGGACAGCAGTGCTGAAAGTGGAAGGGTGACGTGGGATGATGTTTTCCCCCAATTAAGAAAATTCTCATAAAGTATAATTTATCAGATAACACTTAATCTGTTGTCTTTCATGGCACCCCTCATTGGAATTATATAAAGTCTGTCCACATACGTATCTCATGGAGGGCAAGTGCTCTTCTCCCTTACGTGCTACATAACTTGCACATCAAGGAGTGAATTTCCAATACTGCAACCCTCCCCGATTTTTGTAATATTTCGCATACTCATTAATTGAAGCCTCCTAATCACGAATTTGAAGTTAAAATTTGGGGGTCACACATAGAAATTGCAAAATAAGGGGGTCCGTGATCGCAACCGACTATGCACGATTGCTCATTATTTATCGCAAGATTTTGTGTTTCGAATATTTAAGGAACGAAATATATATATTCCTGACATTACTACAACCCCAAATTTTAACTATGCTTGCCTAACCTAACCTTACCGTGAATGGTTTGTGGGGCTATCCGTCAATGTTTTGTAGGGCTACTCCTGCATGGTTTTACGACCCCCAAATTTTAACCATGTTTGCTTAACCTAACATAACCTAACTGAGAATGGTCAGTCGGGCTATCCGTGAATGTTTTTGCGCTAATTGTGATAACGAACCGATAAAAAAATCTTATTTTCGTAGCACTTTAATGGCAAACGTTCTTCATCGAAGACTCCATTTTCGTATCCTGCAATTTTACGATTGATGCATTGTTGCCAAACTTACCTGTAATCAAATCAGTCCACATTTCACATTTTACTGTTCTCTTCAGCCATTCTTACATGATCCATGATCTTCAAATATAAAATCAACAGTGTGGCAAAGCTGTAGACAGCGTAACTAATTGCAAACGTCAATTGTTCATTTTAACAAATATGGTTCCAATACTTGTATACGGAGAATCATTGCAAGAATAGAAAAGCTTATTTTACAACTTCTCTACATTAATGAACAATTTCTACACCTCACCCCAGCATGTTAACCTCAGATAAATCATCGCAACTAATTATTTCATGAGTATAAGCAGTAGCATCGAAATTACAGAAGGGTCCGGTATTGTAAATTCTTGTCCACATCTAAATCTTCTTGATTTAATGGTATTAATAATGTTAGTGTATGAATGTAGTTTATGCACTCGATTATTATGTAATATTTTCCATTCCCTTGTTTCTCACTTTCTTTTAGGTCTAAATATTCTCCTAAGTACATTACTTTCAAACTCACAATTTATACTCTTCTTTTAAGTAAGAGACCAAGTATCACAACCATAAAAAATGGTAACGGTTCAGATTGTTTTATGATTTCTCCTAGCACAAAGACTAATTATTGTAGAATTTTGGAAATCATTGTGACATGAAATTTAAACCTTCCTTAAAGTAATGAGCACTGTTTGGACTCGAAAAAAGTTATTTATGTTGAAAAAAACAACTTGAAAATTACCTTACGCACTACTCATGGACAAGATATTCTCAGTCGACAAGCAACAGTAAATATCGTAGAAGCGTGGGAATGAATGTAGAAGTAAATTGGAACCTTAGTATAATGCATTTAGGGACTTTATTTTAATGCTAAGGGAACAAAACCTAACCTAACCACGAAAGCATATATTGAATAAAATCTTAAGTAATCGCTAAAACTCCGCAGTATGTGTTAACAGACGTACATCGAAATCGAACCATGTAAAAATTGCATTCGTAGCATGATGAACTCGGAATAAAACAAAAGGAACTTGGGCCTATTTATGCCTAATATTTTTAAAGGCATAAATATTCTGCCTTTTATCGTTAAGTTTAACAGGCTCGAGAACATTTTTGAAGTCTCATTTGAATCCACTTTATGCTCACGGTAGACTAATCAGAACTGCACGTACCACTTGGACCAGTGTGCCTCAAGGTGGGATCGAACCAGAGACCCCTTGAGAGAATAGGCTTTTGTTTTGTTTCTTCACTTTAGTTCTCACATCTGATATCATTCAATTTACCGAGGCCATGTAAGAAATATAACGACATTCAATAATAACAACTGTTCCAGCCCTGGACCACAACTATTGTAAAAACAATAATCACTAGAACATGGAAATCAGCTTCGTTCCTGATTACAGTACGATATATTGTGTATATATAAAACAGTGCTAGTGTAGGTTAGGATTGATTTTCTGTGAGGTGAGGTACAGGTACTATACTGAAATTCGCCCCCTCCCAACTGTAACTTCTAGATTCGCGACTGATCCACATGATATGACTTACAAGTTACTTCTTTTAATTACTTTATTGAGTGTGTCATCCGTTCAGTGCATCAGAATTATTAGGTGTTGCAGAAAAATATATGCCACAGCCGCTTGTTTACTTTACTTTTCTAAGATTAACTTCCACAGAGTTAAAAATAACCCAGTAGATCAATATGAATAATCATTTCCTATTAATGAAGAAAAGCTAAAGGCTCTTTTAAAACAAACGACAACTACATAACGCATACAAATTATCTCAGAAACTACATTCAACAATTCAAAATCGTGAAGTCCTACCTTCTCCTCATCCAAGCTCGTGTTGGCCAAATTGAACTAGTGTTGCCATCGTCGAATACTTATTTACGTCGAAGGAATGATTCTAATCAACCAAAAGTAAACCTCAGTCTGAATGTCAATCACAAATGCAATCAGGAAGTAACATCAAAATGCAATCAGGAAGTAATTTCAAAGTAAGTGGATACTTCTACATATGAATTACGTTAGTCGGAAATACCAGAAACTGAAAGAAAGAAACTCTGGTGGGATTCTCCATTGTCTAAACATTTATTAGAGCATGGTTGGTAACACTGCGTCAAAATCGAATCCCTCATTTGACATCTTATATTCCTGATGTAAGAAAAACTTTTCTGAAAATAATTTTTGCGTAATTACATCAGTATAAAAATAATAATAATACTTTTGAAATACTTTTTAATTGAATTTTAATTATGGGATGTTTGAAACATGTTTTAGAATTATGAATATTTTTCAATTGACTGTTGTTTATTTTCACATATGTTTGTGACGTCACACAGAACCTGCTCTTCGTTGACTGCTGTTCAGAGAGACAAAAGTAGAAATTAACTATCTCTAGTGATTGCTGTTTTGTAGAAGAACAAGATCGTTTGATTATGTAAGTATATTGTTTAGTATCATAGTTTATTACATGTATTACATCTAGGTTTCTTGTGACGAATGAAATTCTTCGTGTTCTTAACTACGTATTTACAATTTGGTCTACTTGCTAAGGGGTGATGTCAGCTGGTTTCACGACCTGATGATAAACACAATCACGTTCTTTGAAAAATATATTCCAAAAGTTGCATTAATGAATATAGTCTAATCACCTGACAGCAAAAGCAGGTGACGTAATTTGTGTAGTGAATAGTAATGCTTCCTTCAACTGCTAATTTTCACGGTAGGGAAATTATCCTATTTATGCATTATTTTAGTCAATTGATAATATTTGTGTTAATTTACAGTTTTTTTTAAAGGAGTGAATTTACAATACCGGACCCCTCCCCGATTTTTATAATATTTCGCATAGTCACTAATTGAGGCCTCCTAATCACGGATTTGAAGTTAAAATTTAGGGATGACGTGTAGAAATTGCAAAATAAGGAGGTCCGTGATCGCAACCGACAATGCATTATTGCTCATTATTTATCGCAAGATTTTGCGTTTCGAATATTTAAGGAACGAAATATATATTCCTGACATTACTACAACCCAAAATTTTAACTATGCTTACCTAACCTAACCTTACTGTGAATGGTTCGTGGAGCTATTGGTCAATGGTTTGTGGAGCTACCCCTGCATGGTTTTACGACCCCAAATTTTAACTGTTTGCTTAACCTAACCCAACCTTACCGAGAATGGTTACTGGGGCTATTCCTGAATGTTTTTGCGCTAATTGTGATAACGAACCAATAAACTTTCTTCATCGAAGAAGCCATTTTTGTATCCTGCAATTTTACGATTGATGCATTGTTGCCAAACGTACCTGTAATCAAATCAGTCCACATTCCACATGCTCTTCTACATTGTGATTGTCACTGTCGTCGTCTTCGTCATCCTCGATGCATTTCTGTGTGGGATCGTAGAGCTTACCGGCTAGGCAAAATAATTCACAACATAACAACTTTTTTACTGTTCTCTTCCGCCATTCTTACACGGTCCATGCTCTCCAAGTAAGAAATCAACAGTGTGGCAATGTTGTAGACAGCGTAACTAATTGCAAACGTCAATTGTTCATTTCAACAAATATGGTTCCCATACTTGTATATGGAGAATTGTTGCGAGAATAGAAAAGCTTATTTTACAACTTCTCCACGTTAATGAACAATTTCTACACCTCACCCCAACATGTTAACCTCAGATAAATCGTCGCGACTAATTATTTCATGAGTATAAGCAGTAGCATAGAAATTGCAGAAGGTGCCGGTATTGCAAATTCTTGCCTTTTTAAATTCTGGAAGGAAACTTTCCACAGGTAAGTGTATGGAAAATGTAGGTAAGACCTTGAAAAAAGAAACAAATAAACTAATGAATCCAATGTTTTTGCAGAGAGCAATGGGACGAATTTTTCTTGATCACATTGGAGGGTCCAGGTTGTTTTCGTGTGCATCATGCGATACTATTTTGACAAATAGGAGTGAACTCATTAGCACCAGATTTACTGGGGCAACTGGCCGAGCCTTCCTGTTCAACAAAGTTGTCAATTTGAATTACAGGTAAGTTTAGTGGCTCTATGTACAAAGTGAGATGATTTCAACTGAGTGTTCTGCATACGTAAGAGTAGGTGAAACACCTACGCCAGTGTATACAGTGGTTCATACAGTATAGTATACCATAGAAGCAACTTTATGAAACATGTTTTGGGGAACCATGATTTTCTGAAGGGCAACAGTTCTGAATGTTTAATGATTTTTGCATGTTTTTAGCAACCATTAGGAAGGTTTGTATTGGTTCCAAATGTTTCATAATTTTTGCAAGTTTGACCAAAGTTCCTTTTGTCATATTGTGATTTTGTCACGCTACGTATGCAATTTTTACATGGTTTGATTTCGATTTACATCTGTTAACACATACTGTGGAATTTTAGTGATTACTTACAGCATGTTTCCTTGACACTGGTTTTTCACTTCCATATGTACAGTGCTCAAAAAATTGTCTTCAAAGCTAGTGCCAGCTCTGAAAATCAGGCGCCAGGAAACCACCTACTAGCAATTGTGCATTCTCTGCGTGTTTCAAAAGTCGTGCAACTTTTTTGAAAATTTATATCATAAAAATCGTAAGAAATATTTACACTGGGTTTTCTGCACTAAACTAATCCTGTAGGCTATCACTGGGTTCATAAATGTATGTTAGCATTTATCTAAAGCAAAGCAATTACATTATTTTAAAAAAATGTTGTTAATTTGCTGAAAACATGTGAGAACTGATTTTCAACAATAAATACCAACTCTTAAACAATTTGTGGGATCATTTCTTGGTGTTTGACTGGTTGTAAAACAGTTGCTTTGTGAGGTACAGCAGAAGCAGGGCATTTTTATTGGAAAACGTCTTGCACATGAGTGTAAGAATGAGTAGTAACATACTCTTCAGCAATGCACACGCACTGCTCCAATGAATATGCTCTGCTGAATCAATTAAAAAAAGACAGGCACAGTAGCAGCGAAAGTGAGCCAAGGGCAGCCTAGGATTCTCTCAAGAGTCCAATTTCGGCACAAAATCTTGATTTACGATTTTTCACGTAAATGTATAGCCAATACTTACACACATCTTACATGAGGCTGTTGGCAATATTTCGACTTGCTAGTGTTGTCATATATGGAGATATGTCCCAAAAATGGCACTTTTCACTCAACCCATAAAATCGCCAATCAAAAATTCATCAAATGTTGCACATGACCAATATTTATTTATTTTCTCAGAGTTTCAGATACAGTCTTATTTGGCCATTTTACACTGAAACGACATAAAGTAGAAACAATAAGGTAAAAACAATAACAAGATGGGATAGATTGTCGCAAATGACAGACTGACATGACATCAGTCCTCGAATGTCTAATTATGGCCCTTCGATAATTTCTTACATATTTTTCTTACTCAGAAGTTCATTTCTGGAAAAAATTGAATGCTGCTTTCAGTCAGTTATTAATTTATATAATTTTCTGTCCTGATAATTTTAAGCATTGAAAAATATCTCAATGGATGAGGCTTTATAATGCAGAAAACCCGGTGGAAATATCTCTTACAGTTTTCATGATATACATTTCCAAAGTTTCGGTTGTGCGACTTTTGAAACACACTGTATATGATGCTGAGCATCACGGTATTCAAAACATCGCTAAATCATTTGAGAAAGCAAGAAATTGGGTGTTGGGGAACAAAGGGTAAGAAATTGTTATGGACTCTATGGAATGTTCACAATGTTGATAAAAAATAATTTACTAACTTACGCTGTACTGCAATTTGAACTTAGAATCATCAAAATTTCGTACATATTATAGCAAAAATTCACAGTCGCCAGGCTGAAATTTTTAGTCGACCTGGCGACCGGGATTTTTCGAGCCCTGCGTATATAGCTAGATCCACCAAGTTTTCTGAAACCTCGGAAAATATGCAAACTAGCCTACAGGCTTCCCAGTAACTTTAACTAGCACCACTGCTCCCACACCAGGGTTTCAGATGTGCTAGTGGATCTATACTTCTGTGCAATTTTGTACTTGCCAACAGCCATTCATTTACTGTCATATTTGTTATTTTAGTACTAACCCTAAATGCTTTTGTGGTTACGTTAGGCAGGTCAGGTTTAGTTCTTTTAGCATTAAAATAATAATAATTATGCTTCCTAAAAAAAGGTTCCAAATTACTTGTATATTCATTCTTGCTAGTCTACGATACATAATGTCACTTCAACGGTTCCGATTGTTTTATTATTTTTTCAAGCTCTCCTAGCAGAAAGATTAATTATCATAGAATTTTAGCAATCATTGTCACACAAAATTTGAACCTTATAGCAATGAACACTGTTTGGATTTCGAAAAAAGTTATTTGTGCTGGAAAAGAAACAAATTAAAACTTACCCTATGTAAGCATGCACGTTCCCCATAGACAAGGCATTCTCCATTGATAGAAGTGACAGCAAGTATCGTAGACTAGTGGGAATGAATGTAGAACTAATTTGGAACCTTCCTGAAACTAATCAGCACAGTTTTCATTTAAAAAGAAGTCCAATTTATGGGTAAAAAAAGATACCTTTGTACCTTGTCCAAAAGTCCCTTATTTTGTACGCCTGACGCATTACACAGACGAAAGCATTAGGAATATTATTTTAATGCTAAGAGAACTAAACCTGACCCACCTAACTTAACTACAAAAGAATGTATTAAAACAAAATCTTCGAACATTTTGGCAGCAAGAATTGTATAGAAGTATATGGAAATGAGAAACCAGTGTCAAGGAAACAAGCAATAAGTAATCGCTAAAACTCTGCAGTAGATGTTAATGTAAATTGAAAATGATGCATACGTAACATGATGAAATTGCAAGAAAACAAAAGGAACTTTGGGCCAAAGTCTGTATCCACGACATTAGTAAATAAATGGTTCTTTGCACACAAATAAATGTATGGTAGTAAGTGGAAGGCAAAATTCATTCTCCAGAAGACACACAGTAAGTAATCACTAATCCAAGCAAGTATGTGTTTACATACAAAGATAGAAATCGAACCATGTGAAATTGCATGTGTACCTGGATTACTTCAGAATGAAACCATTGAAACTTGGGCCTTGTAAAGTACTGGAAATGGTGGAATTAAGTTTGAACCTTCCAGAAAGTAATTAGCACAGTGCAATGTTTCACAGAGTGTAATTTATCGGAGAAAGTGTGCTTTCAAAGATAACTTATACAAGCATCCATTCTTCCTTTACTGTCATCTTGGAAACAGATCTCTGTGGCATTTCATCTGTAGCTCAGAGAGTTTTGAGCTTGAGAATACGTACTCCAACAAGCTGAATTATGGGTTTTGGGATGGCTGCTTTCGATCGAAAACCACCTCCAAGTGACAGTAATTAGCTTTCAGTTCTGTCTTTTTTGTTCATTAGTATACAAAAGAATGTATGACATACACTCAAACTATAAAACAATACATCCATTGTTTATTATCAAGTTTAATATTTGAGATTAAGAATGTTCTTTGTTACCCCTTGTGATATTATGAGTTAATTTATAACGATGACTATAAGTCATAAGCCACTGCTCTTTTTTTAAAAAAATCAATTTTACATGTAATAATGATTAAAAAGCAACACTTCAAGCAACATGCAACAATTAAGGGTTGAATTTATTTTTTTATTCATTTGATTTTTTCTCAAAATTTCGAGAGGGCCTACAGCCCCATCAACTGCCCCCTGCATACAATGACCATATGAACAGCTGTCAAATGCATGAAGGGATATTAATTTAATGCTAAGAGCCTTAAACTTAATTGGCATTGCCTAACTATAGGTAACAGGCCTCGAACAGAAAAGCTCTTGAAGTCACATACAGAAGGCAACTGCAGTCCATATCCAAGATGGCAAACAAATAGCTACCCTCATAGAAATACACACAGCATGTGGAAGAATGAAACACGTATTAAGTAATCGCTGTGTCGATTAGGTCTGTGTGTCCAGGCATGAATAGAAATCAATCCATGTTAACACATTCTCTGCCAAGGTGGTTTCGGCAATTTTTCCTCCTGCACCAAAGTAGTTATTGGACTGTATTTTGCAAATTTGAAAATTTATTTTTTTTCCGCATAAAAAATAGAACAGCCAAAAAAAATTATGTGTACTCGACTCCCCATGCCTTGTTGGTCATGCCTTATGTGCGTCATTGTTATTCTTGTAACCGAAGGCACTGTAGGAACAACATAGTCAAGCCACATCTTTTGGTCATAATGACTAACATGGCATGATTGGTGTATGCCAGTTTCAGTTATTATGACTGACATGGCAGAGAACATGTTAAGGATTTATTTCCACAGTGAATTAATTTGGAATTAAGCAATTGGAACTTGGGCTTTGCAAGTTTTATTGTGGCATTAAAAAGTCTTGTAGAATGCTGAAAATGATTATGAAAGTACGTTTGTAGCATGATTTAAATTTTTGCAAATTGTTATTTATAGCATAAATTCAAAAATAGATTACACAAGATCTCCACTTCTGAGCGAGCAGCCAATCTTTTGTTTACTGCTGTCTTGGATTCATTTTTCAGGTTACGTGCGACTTACTTGATAAACAATAAAATAAAATACTTATTATTGTTACTTACGTTCAGTGAGTAAGAATAATAAGTATTTTATTTTATTTATTGCTGTTTTGGACACGATTTCAATGTTGCTTGAGATTGGATCGCACATAATCAGCTGCTGAAAGCATTTAGGGACGTCATTCGCAATAGCTTATCACATGGCAACAGGTCTGAAGCTGAAAACCCCTTCACACCACACATGAAGTAGATTGTAGCAGCAGTCCATATCCAATACAACAGTAAACACATGTCTGCTTGCAATGAAATATGAGAATATGGAAGGAGAAAATATTCTCCTCTCCACTGTAAAGTATGTATGTATAGACATGAATAGAAATTGAACCATGTTAAAAATGCATGTGCACAATGATTAGTTCAGAGTTAAACAATGTGACGGTCCTGTGAATCCGCACAATATGATTATATGTTTATTGAAATTATTAATTTCATATTATAAAAATCACTTTATATTAACGTTTAAAAATATGTATAATTATTACTTTGTACAACGTTAATTATGTTTTATGTTATTTATTGCACTATACGCTGTATAAACGAGATATTTGGAATTCTAATGTTGCTATAGCAACAAGAATCAATAGTCATTATGTGGTAATGTGTGTGACTAAAAATGGAAATATAGGGAATAGTGAACTGCATATTGCTCAGTTATTTCACTAATAGAATAGACCCATAGAAGTTGTATCTTCACCTTCGCGTTTTAGTTTCAAATATATATGAACGAAATGTAATCGTGCAAATGATTGACTTGTGAATGTCACAGTATAATTGGTGGTCCAGTATTGTGGAACGTTATCAACACGATCTTGAGTGATGTGTTTTGCGTAAGTGTTAACTTACACCATTGTTCTCGTGAATCTAGTTTGTACATAAATTTATATTATGTACGCATCAAGTAATACTTATAATCTGAGATCCAAAACAAGTCTTACAGCTAGATCTATCAATTGTGGTGATGAACCTGATGAATCACAAAATGAGAATGGTGCCATGAATATGGTGAAGTGCTGCAAGAACCCCGATAAGGAAAGGTTGGTAGCTTGTGAAAATTGTGGCCATTGGTATCATTTACAATGTTTGGGTTTGTCCGATAAGCATTGGGAGTTATACCAGTTAAATGAAAATTATTTCTGTACAGATTGTGATCCATCTTATGATCCGTTCAGTATTGAAGCTTTTGTGCAATGGAAAAGAAGTCAAGAAAATGTTCAAGAAATTGGCATTCGTCCTTCTGTGTTGGCAGAGACGTCAACGGGGCAAAGTAATGTTCCTTTTCAAATGTTTGATCTGCTGGCAGAGTTAAGAAAAATCAGCGAGTCACAACAGATGGAATTTACAAAAATTAGGGAAACTCAAGATTCTATGAAGCAAACTCAAGAGTCTCAACAGCTTGAGTTTACAAAAATGAGGCAAACTCAAGAGTCTCAACAGCTTGAGTTTACAAAAATGAGGCAAACTCAAGTCTCAACAGCTTGAGTTTACAAAAATCAGGGAATCTCAACAGGAAATTCAAAATTCACAGCAACTACTCAAGCTTGACTTCCACGAATTGAGTACATCGTTACGAAAGGAATTAGCTGAAGTTGCCGAGTCCTGCAAATTAGCAACACGTTCATTACATCAGGAAATGGAAAGAGAAGTGCAAGGACTAACAGAGAAAATCGAGGAAGTCAACACTACTTGTACAGAGAATTCTCATAAACTTGCTGGGTTGAATGATCAGATTACAGAATGCCAGAACAATGTTTCAGGGTTGTCTCGGCAAGTTCAAAGACTTGAAGTCGTTGTGAGCAAGGATGAAATAACTAAGCGCGTGGAAGCATGTGACGAAAATATTACTAAGTTAACATCTAATATTTCGACTAATGTTGAATCAAGTAATCCTGTACAAGTTTACAGTTCTCATGTGAATAGTAACTGTCAACCTGGTATTCCTGCACGGAACCTAACCTCTCCTAAATCATCTGATTCTTCAGCGTGTGATGTTTCTGATGATGAACACAATCGCATTTCTTCACAAAGACACAAACGTTCTAGAAATAATCGAGTGAGAACTAGTAATACTAACAAGTTATGTCAATCAACCCGTTCCTTATATTCTGATGGTTCTGGTCAGGAAAGAAAGAGGCAAGTAAACCAAAAGTCAGCAAATCCGCAGAATCATCGATGTGATTATCCTGACAATTGTATGCGTTCGCTTACTCAAGAACCTCGACGGTTGGTAAGATTGAATGAACTTACTGTTCTTCCTAAATATTCTGGAGATCCTGAAAAATCAAGTCCACGTAAGTTTATTAAAACTTTAACGTCCTACTTAGACTTACTGCAAGTTCCTGACATGCAAAGGCTTGAATGTATTACTAATTGTTTTCAAGGACCTGCAGAAGGGTGGTATAATACTCATGTCGATTCGTTTACATCGTACAAACAGTTTGTTGACGAATTTCTGAATCACTACACGTCTTATTCGTTAACTCAGGCTCAATTATCTGAACTTAGAAGTCGTAAATATGATCCTAAATCGACGAGTAGTATGGAAGTTTTTGCTATTCGTACGCATTCAGCATATTATAATTTAGTTTATCGTCCGAATGATGCAGAAGTTATTGATATTTTAATCAATCAGTTGCCCACATCTATTGCACAAATAATATTAGCTGCTAGATTAGTTAAAATGGATGATGTAATTGCGTTACTAAAGAGGTTGGATTTAGTGAATTCAAGATCAAACAAGAGTTTTAATGTTCATGATAATGTACATGAAAAAAATTTCCGACATGATGGGAATAATTCTAAAAGTTTTACCGACAATAATAGTGCAAGGGCAAAACTGAGAGTTCAGAGTGTTGCTAAAAGTTCATCGTTTGTGAACGATGATGAACCTAATGGAAATCAAGGTTCAAGACGTAGCGTAAGACCTAATGATACTGTTCATTTTGTTTCTTCTAGCGATGAAAATAAAAGAAATAAGATTCCACGTACAGATGTTCCGTTTGTTGCTGAAAACCAACAATCAAACTCCAGCCAGAAGACGATGATATTTAATAGAAATAATAATTTTGGGAAACCTAACCTAACTAACAGACCATATAATCGTTACAGACGTAATGGTGCAGGAACTCAAAATTTCCGGCAAAATAGAAGTCCACAAAGCTCACGATACATCAACAATAATGGTAGATTTATGAGCTACAGTTTCAATGCCAGAAACGAGCAAGAACAACAGCAATTTACACTGCATCCTCACTCTCAGTTCTCTAACAATAATTTCCACTCATTCCAACCATGCAGTGTATGTGCCAATTGCAGATATTCGTCTTCTCAGTTGTCAACGGGAAACAGTTGCAATGCAACTGCAGTGGCGAATACTCCATTAAATGAAAATGCTCCATCTTTCGATCCAAGAGAAACTTCTTGTAAACAGTTCATTTCTTCTGTCCCTGAAGCAACATTAAACGAACGTCGCGGGTGAACGTGGACCAGTTTGCTCGCACTAACATAATGGAGGGTCCGTCTAAATCATATCGTAGTGATAATATAGGCACAACTTGTCAGTATGCTGTATTAAGTAATTCCGTTTTACCTGAAGTTGATCATTGTTATCCACTTTCAATATTTTTTCAATTAGATTGGTACGAAGATGAACCTACTTGGATTTTAAATGATACTGGTATACCTACTCCTATTACTGATCAACCTTTGATCACAGGAACAGTTTGCGGTATTACGATACAGTGTGTCATCGACAGTGGAAGCCAGTGTAATTTAGTCAGTTATGAATTATGGTGCAGTATAAAATCAATTATTCCGAGTGCCAAACTGGATACAGTGGATCAACTTAAGTTATTGCCGTTTGCAGGACATCAGAAGTTTCGTGTTGCTGGTCGGAAGATTATAAGTATTTCAATTAACTCGGAAGTTTTTACTTTGGAGATGTTCGTATTGAAGCAACTGCATGCTGAATTAATTCTCGGAATACCATTTTTAAGGCAATACAAAGCTGTACTCAATTTTAGAAGAAACGAAATTAGTTTGATGGCGTCTACTGGTTCCGAATTGGTTCAGCCATTTAACTCTAGCAAAATCACAACTGATAGGGATCGCTGCCAGATGCAGGAAGTTACTATAGTCAAAGAAGCAGAAAATTTACTTGTAGTTTCTCTAGATCAGATCACAACGAAGGTGCGGTCGTGTGAATCACTCAACACGGAGCAGCAGTCTCAGCTTGAGAATCTAATAATAGAATATCATAGTTTGTTTTCTGATCGACCCCGATCTGCATTCGTAGAACCTTATCAAATTGAACTAGACACAAAGGAACCAATCAAGGCACCTATATATCCTGTACCGTTCGCCAAAAGAGCAGCGTTGGAAAGGGAACTAGAGAAATGGAAGGCCTGGGGAATAATTAAAGAGATGTCTTCGCCTTATTTAAACCCAGTACATATCGTCCCAAAATCTAATGGTGAGTGGCGTCCAGTGGTGGATTTTCGTCGCCTAAACCAACATGTAATTTCACCACTTACCCATGTTGAACCTATAAACGAGCTACTTCAACATTTTAAGGGTGCAAGATATTTTTCTTCGATTGATCTCTCCTGTGGATATTTTCAAATACCACTTACGCCCGACTCATATAAGTACACAGCTTTTTCGTATCGAGGACGACAGCACGTGTTTTGTTACTTGCCATTTGGTATAAAATCAGCTGTTTCTGTTTTTGTTGAGAGAATGAATAAGGTCTCTGGACCAGAGACTCATTCATTTCTGAAGATATATGTGGATGACATTTTAATATTTAGCCCAACAATAGAGAAACATTTTGAACATCTTGATTATGTTCTACAGACATTGCAGATGACGAACATGTCCATAAAATTTGCCAAATGCAAATTTTTCCAAACGGAAATTAAGTTTTTGGGTCATGTGGTGTCTGGTTCCGAGATTAAGGTCGATCATGATAAAGACTCAGCTATTCTACAGTTTCCTGTTCCTCAAAACAAAAAGTCACTTCGCAAATTTTTAGGACTGGCAAATTGGAGGAATCGTTTTATACAGGGATTTTCAGATATCGCTAGTCCATTATATCATCTTTTACGCAAGAATGTGCCATTTTATTGGACACCTCAGTGTCAAGAAGCTTTCTTGTTATTAAAGAATGCTCTAATTTCAGCACCAGCATTGAGTCAACCAAACTTTGAGTTGAGGTTTTGTGTTTCTGTTGATGCAAGCCAGAAAGGATTAGGTTGTGTACTTTGGCAAGTTGATAATGATGAAATTCGTGTCATACAATACGGCAGTCGTTCTCTTAGAGGAGCTGAGATTACATATAGTACACACGAATTGGAATGTTTAGCTATATTATTTGCTCTGGAGAAATTTGCTATATATCTTAAAGGAACTGATTTCAACTTATATTCAGATCATAAGTCGTTGTCTTGGCTTAAAACTGCACAATCACTTAATTCTCGTCTTACGAGATGGGCTCTCAAACTGCAGTGTTTTGATTTCACGTTATATCATGTCCCAGGAGTTTCGAATAATATTGCTGATACTTTGACCAGATTTCCGCCTTGTACTACTTATTCTGCACTTGATGATAAATTATATATCAATCAAGTAATTATGGAAGATTCACAAGTTGATACTTCTTCTATTTGGTTAAAAGCTCAACGAGCAGATGAAAAATGCAATAATATAATTTCTCACCTGGAAGATAGTACAACGGATAAAGACTTTACAAAGTATCTTCTTCACAACAAAATTCTTTTTTATAAACCCAATTCAGATGAAATTTGTAAACTTGTAGTGCCACGTGAGCTTATACCTTTGGTATTGCACAAAATGCATGATTTAAATGGACATTTTGGTTATCAGAAGGTTTTAACAGCTTGTAGAAGAGCATATTCTTGGCCGTACATGAGAAAATCAATTAGAAATTACCTGAAAGATTGCTTAGAATGTGCACGAACAAAGATTGTAGGTCGGCCGTTGCGGAGAGATGAATATCACGTCGTTTCTCACAAACCACACGATTTCCTCTCTATTGATTTAATCGGAAAATTACCAAGATCACGGACATATGAATATCTCCTCACAATTGTAGACGTTATGTCAAAGTTTGTTATGATTTATCCGTTAAGAAAAGCGACTGCCAGGGAAATTATCAATCATTTTGAAGAACAATATTTTAAACATTACCCTGTATGCAATGTATTATTATCAGATTGTGGAAGCCAATTTACATCAAATGAGTGGAAAGCCTACATGGATTCAAGGAAAATTAAGCATATTACTACCACTACATACAATCCGAAATCTATTCCTATTGAGAGGTACAATAAGGAGATTGTTAGATTACTGCGATTATTCTGCAATGATAATCACACCAGTTGGTATCCAAAAATAAATTCTATTATTCAGTTATTAAATCATTCATGCTCTTCAGTTACCGGATTATCTCCTAGTGAACTTTTCTTACATGAAGATATGAAGGACTCATTATTTGAAGAAATCGGCTGGCCAGAACAAATTAAATCTTTGCCATGGAAAGGCAAATTGTTTTTAGCAGAAATCAAGACTAGACAATCTAGAAGAAGTAGAAAGATTAAGAATGCATTGAACTCGATCAAACTTCAAACAGGAGATTTGGTTATGATAAAAAATAGGCAAGTTAGTTCTAAAACTAACAGCCAGATTTATAAATTGTTCAACTTGTATATTGGGCCATTCCTTGTCAAGGAAATTAAAGACAATAATGCAATTCTTTACACAATGAACCAGCAAATTTATGACAAGGTAAACTTTTCAAATCTTCGAGTGTTTAACTGTTCGGAAGAAAAGAGGAATCAACTCTTGTCTGAAAATTAAATTTATGAGAGTAGATACTGGAAAAAGGAAACCATTCTGTTTATTATTTTGTACAATTGAATGTTGTATTATGTTCTGATTTGTTATTACCTGTTAGGCACAAATCTGTTTATGTGCACGTTGTTGTCGAATGTCAGATAATATTGTCCATTTGTAACTTTGTTGTAGTTATGTTGATACACATCTGACTGATTTATAAATGAAAACTCCTCCTCGTTGTTTCGTAGTTTTCATTTTCCCGGAGGAGGGGAATGTTGTGACGGTCCTGTGAATCCGCACAATATGATTATATGTTTATTGAAATTATTAATTTCATATTATAAAAATCACTTTATATTAACGTTTAAAAATATGTATAATTATTACTTTGTACAACGTTAATTATGTTTTATGTTATTTATTGCACTATACGCTGTATAAACGAGATATTTGGAATTCTAATGTTGCTATAGCAACAACAATCAATAGTCATTATGTGGTAATGTGTGTGACTAAAAATGGAAATATAGGGAATAGTGAACTGCATATTGGTCAGTTATTTCACTAATAGAATAGACCCATAGAAGTTGTATCTTCACCTTCGCGTTTTAGTTTCAAATATATATGAACGAAATGTAATAGTGCAAATGATTGACTTGTGAATGTCACAACAATCGGAACTTGAAATTTGATGTCAGGGGTAGGGGTTTGAGACTACATGAATATAAATTTAATAGAAAATATTCAAGTTCTAGAATAAACTTTTGACAACATGGA
The DNA here is from genome assembly GCF_977018435.1 of Lepisma saccharinum. Lineage (NCBI taxonomy): Eukaryota > Metazoa > Arthropoda > Insecta > Zygentoma > Lepismatidae > Lepisma > Lepisma saccharinum. The sequence goes on along the minus strand of NC_139256.1, from coordinate 27,140,424 downwards.
CATGAATAAGGTATTATTTATTTTGGGGCTAAGCTGATACTGAATTATTGAATTGAATCACTGATACTGGCTTATGATTTTCTGGCTACAAATTATGGAAAATTCTTAATTTTTACAACATTCATAATTGGGAAATAAGAGATGCGGTAGTAGATAAATACAGAGAAACTAGTATTCACTTTATCCACGAAACTGTTTTTTCAATGAACAAATAAATCCAACAGAGTTTTGCTTTAAAATATTCATAATTGAACAAGAGACAATCACTTAATCACCAAATCCATTTCCTCCCCATAATGTTGTAATTACAGAGAAATTAGTACTCACTTTATCTGTGAAACTGTTTTTTCTTTGAACTAGTCTCTGTATTTACAACATTATGGGGAGGAAATGGATTTGGTGATTAAATAATTGTCTCTTGTGCAATTATGAATATTTGAAAGCAAAACTTTGGTGGATTTATTTTTATATGTTTAATATATTTTGAACTTTTCAAGTATCATTATTGGAATCTTTAGAATATCTATAGTAGTCTTAATAGTTTACTTGTGTATGAGACATGAACAAAGAGCCTGTTTTTCATTCCAGCGAAGTCCAGGATAGAGTGATGTTGACTGGCAGACATATGGTACGTGATGTTTCCTGCAAGAACTGCGATGCCAAACTGGGATGGATCTATGAATTCGCCACAGAGGAGAATCAGAGATACAAGGAGGGACGAGTCATCCTGGAGCGAGCTCTTGTTACGGAAAGTGATGGCATTGATGAGCATATGGGCGATGACTGATGCGATGATTAACATTGTCATTTTTTTTTTAAAGAGAGTCATTATTGTTTTGTCATTATCCCCATCGTTCATTCCATTAAATTGGAAAAGTTACCACACATTAATACTTTCTTTGTTTGATACGCACATGGAATGCTTAAAATAGTGCAGATGTTTTTTTCTGTTAAGTGTGGTTTTCATTAAAGTATTTATCATTCGTATAATTTATGAGGTAAATGTAATTATTTTCAGTGTATATCTGAATATCAGTCTGGGTATGACGTGGCATTTATCGTGCTAGATGCTGAGTTAAGAAGAAATGTTCATGTGTGGTAAAATCATAATTTCATTTCAACACCAGAAACTTTTTAAACAAATCATTCATTGTTGAATACTGTTATTTGTGTCAAATTTTGTATTTTATAATTTTAAAGTATGAATTACATCATAATTTAGAATGATGTTCCAATGAATAATCTTGAAGCATGCATTAGAGTGGAGTGGTACTACTGACTTTGCTATGTTATATAATGTGGCTGTAAAACTGTAAAGATTTTAAAAGGGTTAAAGTTTCATTGTTTATGTTTAGTGTATTTAAAAAAAAATAGAACATCAAATTCTATACTGATGAAATAGTCTACTGTAATGCATATGATAGATGACAGCTAATAAATTATGATGAATGTAAACTGTTTTGAAGTGATAATTTCTTTCTGCTGTGTAATTTTTACTTTATTTTCATAAAAATGAACCTCTGGGGGCTAACGGAAAATACCTTATTTGTTACCTTATTTGTGCTTACATACGTTGCATCATGTATGAGCCATGCCCGTCTCTACTATTCAGAAAAATGGCTCAAGAACGAAAGCAGAAACATCGCAGTGTTGCAAATTCCTAAGCTTGCAAACACCAAGATAACGGTACTGAACACGTCAAAGACGTTTAAGTTGTGGCAAGCATTTCTTTCTCCATCATTACTTGAATGGGCTGGTCAGTGGAAAATTGGTCGAGTACAACCAAGTTACACATTGAAAGTTAAGTCACAAGTGTGTGTCATAGAACACAAATATGGGTAGTTTTTACTAGGCATGTGTTCAAATTTTGCATTGTGCGAATTACTCACTTTTAGCAAGTGTTAAAATATTTTTATTATTAATAAAAATATAAAATAATATATAAAAACCTAAATTACTTACAACCAGTGAGTATCATCCATCAAAAAATATGACGTTTCGGGGGTTTTACCGCCCCTTCTTCACGCTTCAGGCTTTCTTTCACCACAATGTCGCGTCAAGTTGTATCATACAAGGAAAAGGGTGCAGGTTGAAGTGGTAAAGCAAATTTTGATAAAACTGTCTTCGCTCTTTTTATTTTGACATATCCCTTACCATATTACTTTAAAAATCCCCTATAAAAAAAGTATAAAAGCAGTTGTGCTGACCCCGTAACTGGTTGAATTATCGACCAGCTCTGCAGAGGCATGTGAGACGCTGGCAGTCGATAGGTAGACCCTGGCATCACGGGTTATTATTTATGTGGTGTTAATTAAGTATAGGTTGTAAAATTAAGCATGACTTATTTATCTTGAATATAAACTATACACAGTTTTTGTATGCAATCCTTCGCCAAAAAAAAAAATGCTGCATGTAAATGCATAATGCTGTAATTGTTAATGCTTTGATTTATCTGCAAATGCACCTGATAATGGTTAATGCACTTTCCTTGCAATCAAGGGTTCCCAGTTTGATACACCGTGTGATGTACGCTACATTAACAGGAAATATGCAGAAAACATACTCGAATTGGAAGAATGCTTCAATGTGTTAACATAGCTTTATGTTGGTTTATCACTTCTTTAAAATTTTCAAAACTTGGGTGAATCTGACATTAGTGTCTTTATAGTCTGGCTTTCAAGGCCAGAATTTGTCTAGGAAACTAAAAAAGGCAGTGATTGTCGTCTTATGAACTGATTACAGCGACATATGTGCACTAATGACTGGTTCGTTCACCCATGCTATAGTAAAGATCAAAGTAACAATCAATTTAATGACACATTAACACATTGTGGCATACCCCCACCCTATCTTCCTTTGTTAACTCAAGGGCATTTTAACATACATTAATTTAATATCACGCCTGGCTTCATTAGAATTCTTAACAGCCTGCTTGTCCTAGGCTTTATGAATATTTTGAGTACATCTCAAATTCAGTTTCTTCTTTATGAAACTGCCCGTACATGATTCAATTGTCATTGAAACGGAGCATTCAAGAACCGACAAATCCATAACCAAAAGGCATTGAACAGCTATCTTATTGGAAATCTTCAAAGGTCTGAAATTCTACTCATACATGATCAATATCACATTTTAGTGTGTATGGCAAGAAAAAGAAATAAATAGAAACTGTAACAAAGTTAAAATTGTATTGCCAAAGGAGACGATCCTTGATAGAAGTGTCGTGAAATTTCTGGGTATTATGAATGAAATCTGAGGCACCAGAGAAATTATCAAAAATGCAAAATAATTTTTAAAAAAATACACTAAATAGTATTTTCACAGATATGTAGGTAGTTGTTACTCATTTTGTTCATTCCAAAATACAATTTAAGATCAACAACACAAAAATATAATTTGTGATCGGTGTTACAATCTAATTTATTATAACATCACTCATTGCTGTGGATATTTACATCGACCTTTGTTCACGTATAATTGCAATTAAATAAATACAAGAATGCTCCTCCTCTCGTTTTTCACGTGTTGACAATTTTAGTGTCTCTTTTGCTTCAATAATAGAAATATATAGCATTTTGTACCTTTTTTGTACTTTGTTTCAGTAGCACATGCTCTGATTGGTCGACAGTTTGTTTTGAATAGTTTTATTTAGAACCGTTCCTGAAGAATTTGTGAAAATTAATCTTGAATTTGAGGAATGACATGCTTTGTGTTCTGAAGCACTTCCTCTAAGAGTGGAATGCAACGTGTTTGATCTGATCATTTACCAGTAGCTTGAAGTTTGTAAAGTTACCATTCACTAACCTGTGCGGAACCTTTGTATTTGCACCCTTTGTTTACTTCACTTTTCTACCTATTGAGATAGTTGATGAGGTGAATTATTAGATGAGATGTTGATGGAACACCCACAGCCAGCCCAGGACTTGAACCTTGAAAGTGGCAAGATTGTGAGTCAACCGTTCAGTGTGTTCAACCACATAGCATATTTTTCATAGTTGTCTACCAACAGTTTACTGCGCTATCATTGAATGTCATCAAGTAAAAAGTAGGGCGGAACCGATGCCAATACTCTCACTGATACTGATACTTGTAATAATTAAAAGTTGTTCAAAATATAGATTAATACTAGTGTTTAAGTATTCCACTCTAATTATGTGCTACATAGTGGTTTGATCCCACTTTGTACTGTAGGTCCAGTCCCGATTAGCCTTTATGTACATAAAGTGGACTCAAAACTCTAATTATATGCATCAATTACCAGGATTTTTGCTTTAAATATTTGCGAATTACATCAGAATATGAAATCACATGTTACGTTGTCACAAATTTCAGTTTTTTCACAAAAAAAAACGTTCAGGATAATTAGACTTCTCAAAAGTGTCTCGAGGCATTTTTCAGGAGTCCGCGAAAGACCAAAATGCCGGAAAAGTATCAGTAAATAAATTTCAACCGATGCCGATATCACTGGTATCACTCGATACTAATATATCAGCTCTAGTTAGAAGCTTTCAAAATTTAAAATTCCTATGCCATGAAAGCCCATTTAAGTTTTCTTGTTTGTAAAATACTTTTTAGGTCTGCACTGTAGTGGAAAGTCATTGAATTTTGAAAATTCATCGATTACGAGGGGTGAGTGAAAAGTTTTGAGCCTCACAGGGAAGGGGTATTTTAGCTACAGTTTCTCATTGTGATTTCTTTACATAATCACCTCCCAGGTAATTTGTTTACAGTCATCTGATAGAATGATTTGTCCTGAGTCTCACACCACCGAATGACCGCCTTCGTCCGTGTGGAAGTGATGTCCTCGAAGTGAATTCGTCATAGCAGGAAAAAGATGAAAATCTGATGGGGATAGTCGGGGCAATAAGGTGGATGGGAAAGTGTGGTGAAGCCACACTCGACCAAAGCAGCGTGTGCAGTGAGGCCTTGCTGGCAGAGATACCGAATCATGGCCCTGTTGGCCACTCTCTTTTCTGACACTTCATACATTTTCAACCTGACAAAAAAATAGAAGAAAATGTGAATTTCATAAAAGTTCACACAGAGTGTCCTAAAACTCGTACCTTACATCCTCCAAAATTTTAACTACCTAGCATCACTCCTTACATGTGAGGCTCAAAACTTTTTACTCTCCCCTCGTAGATTATGACTTGGAGAAAGTGGAGAGACTTGCTGAATATCAACGAACCTTGTAGACAACAGTGATCTAATTGGGCGAGAACAAAAAGATTACAAGTGTTATAGAAAATGGATGTATCCCTGCCCAAGACAGCTCTGGAATCAGTGGAAAATGTAACGGCATGGCTTCCTGAGTATACACTGTCTTCTTCAGCTGTTGGCTACACTCTTTGAACATTCATTTTTGTACAATTCAAGGGTTCACAAAATAATTCATAGGTATTAAAAGACAAGATGAGGAGATGAGATTTTTTTCCCCTCTAGGTGTAAGGCTGTATTTTTTGTCAATAACCTGAAATTTTATTTTAAACTTGTGCATTTCTCTTTGTGAGTGCCAGGGTTCCCAGGTTCAAATCTCAGCTTGGTCATGGGTGTTTTTTGTGATTGTCCTTTCATCACATCATCACTCATCCTCATCTTCACAATTTGCCAAAGTGGCAGAAAAACGAAGTCCTGGTCATATTTGAATGACCTAGTATATTGAAAATATGTTTTCAGTAACTTTTATTACAATGTTTAATTTTTTTTTTACTTTCAAAAAATTGTTAAAGAAAAAAATCATAAATGTGAGAATATTTATATAAAATGTAACATTACATATCTGTGGAAAGAGGGCGTGTTGTAAAAAAAAAGTTCAATAATAGCACACTTAGCAACGTACTTTTTATGATATTTTGAAAAACAGTAAAAAAAAGCAAAAAAAACTCCCATCTCCTGGGAGAATCTTGGTATCTTCAGGCTCGTCCGGAAAGTGTTAATATTGTTAATGCCAGACACAATGTGGGGGCTATTTGCTTAAATTTAGAGGGGGGAGGGTAGGCATTCATCATTCACTCTTGTTACTCTCGGGAGGACATGGCTCCCTCTCTTTTACATTGCAGATATTTATATACGCTTTTGATTGCTGCTTGTGGGTTAAATTAGTGTAGACATTTCCTTTCATTTTTTATGTGTATAACCATTGATAGCTTGGGATAAGAGCAGGCGCGGCTCGTGCATAATTTTCCTGGGGGTTCACCAAAATTATGCAAAGTGTATATATTCTAAGACAACTAAACCTAAAAAGCCTAACATGTCAACGAAAGCATTTAGTCTGACGTAAGAAGACCAAAAGGTTGTTTAAGTCTTGTCCGATAAGCAACCCCTCGCCCTCGCGCTATTTTTGACTTTTCGGCTCCTTCCACCTGAAGTGTTTCCATCTTAAAGATGAAAACTCTGAATGTGTAGCAAGTTGTTTTCTATCATATTTATCTTATTTGTCCCATCATCTTTACTTCTAGCTTTCGTTCGGTGTTACCTCTACATTTATATTACACCCTCTTCATTAATCTAATAAGTCTTGTAACATATAAAAATACAAAGAAAATGCCAAATGAATTCAAATTAAAACACATAGTGCAACACTGGAAGAGAGAAGAGCGTGATTCACTCCAGCTCGCTGGTGATACTACGAACTGCACATGTCCGTTTTGACGAGACGGCCTTCCTCCAGTCTCAGACTGCATGTATTTTCGCCATATGTACGCGTCAAGCTTCTGCTAGCCGTCCTAAGCTTTTAGCATGGTAGGGGTTGGCTTGCGGAGGTTCAGCGGAGGCTTTGCACGAAACGGAACTAGAGGGGAGCTGAGTGGCTCTGGCCTGCGGTTTCTCCTTCTCACTAAGAGAATTTGCCACTCTACGCTTATGAACTTCTCAGTTATTGTTTATTTTGTATATTACTGGGGGTTCACTGCACATTTGCGCTATACAGCCAACCGCGCCTGGATAAGAGGTATCTCAGTTTTTCACAACATGACTGGGGATGGCAGTGTCCCTCCTGTCCTGATGAGTTCCAACGTTCCTACATGCATAAGGGCCCCCAAAATCCTCAGTACATAAGGAATGTTACATAATGTGCTCAATGTGGTGGCCTTCGAAAACTTGTTACTATTTATTGTTAATAATTTCAAATTACAACCAATAAAATTTTGTCTAAGCAATTTACATAATAATACTTCCCTTCCATCAAGTCATCACTCATCCTCATCTTTGCGACTATCAGAAGTGGCAGGGAAATGAAGTAAAATAAAGTAAGTAAATCAACATTGTTTTTCCATTTAACTTCTTAGAGTAAGATTTTATTTCTAAAAACCTATTTGTGTGTGTGTGTAATATTAATAGAACTTTCAAAATCTTTTAGAACTACACAATATGTATTTATGTCCAGATATTATTAGAATAATTAAATCAAGAAGACTTACATGGGCAAAATAAGAGTTTACAGGATTCTTGTTGGGAAACCTGATGACAGAGACATGTAGGAAGGCCAAGACGAAGTTCGAGGGATAACGTTGAGATTGACCTAAAGGAAATCGCCAAGGATGGGAAAGGTTCGATTGATCTTAACCGAGATAGGGACAGATGAAAGGCTTGTGTTGCTGCGGCCATAAACCTTCGAGTTTAAGAAGGCTACAGGGGCGTACAATTTAAAGTGGGATCCGAACCACTATATGTGCCTCCACCGGGTATCGAATCCGGGATCCCTTGATTACAAGGCGACGACGCTACCATTGCGCCATCGGGGAGGCCACAAATTTGCAATGTTGATGCTCTCGTCAGAAGTGAGGCATTTTGGCGTCTCACCTGCAAAAAAAAGGAACGTTATTGCCAGTGGCGTGCCCAGGGTTTTCGAAAGGGAGGGGTTACGTACACTTTTTCTGGTAGTCAGCTCTGATTTTGCCATCTTTTCCTACCTCTAACGTTCTTTTTTTTTTAGGAATGCTGGGCCAAAGGGGGGGTTATAACCCCCACCAACCCCCCCTTGGGCACACCACTGGTTATTTCTACAATATGTGTGGAGACTTAAGGGACATCCTGTAGAAATGTATTCTGTCTACAGTACATTACTGGTCAAATGCAAGCCACATTATTTTGCTTCCTCCTTTTGTATCATTCATGGTCAGTACACAAAACTCAACGTGTACCCAAATGAAATTTGGTTGAAAATGTTTTACCTCCAGGAGTGCCTTGTAAACTCTGACATAACCATTCGTCATTCAGTGAAGGAAGTAGTGGAAAGCGTGGTCGAATTTCAAGAGTAACCTGCCAGAGGACGTAATCGGCAGACGGCAATGGAAAAGAGTATGGGCCCTTTTTTTTTTATGGCCCATTAGCAGTCGAAACCTTCATTACAACCCAGCAAGGTGGAAGTGAAATCTTAAGCTGAAACACCTTTATAGTGGCGGAAGCTAAGCTTGCGTGTATTGCACAACAGTTGTTACGCATTTTTGTAATCCGAATCTCATTGCTATTCAAAAGCAGTGCAAGGGGGATTACTTACTTCCGGTCAGTAATGTGTGTCTAGACATGAACGACGATAGCGCGGCGGCGCCAGGATTAAACATCTAGGGGTGCGGAATGAAATGTAAGGGGCGCGATGTTGAAAAAAATGAAGCATGCATATGTTTTAGTCCTAAATGACATGCTAATCAACTTTTAGTAGGCAAGTATGATAATATGCCAATGAGACTGAATAAAACTTTCTTAATTTTTGTTTGATTTTATCCAACAACGACATGTTTGCAAATTTGAAAGGAACAGCTTGTCAAGGGAGGCCAGTGATAGATGTGGACGACCGGAGAATTTTTTCCAGGGACAGGCAATAACAGTGGTCTCACTTCATAACCTAACATTCCGTGCTCAATGTGACGGCATGACGTAACATGACACTGTAAGAGTTAATGTTTTCGGTTAAACATAGGTTCTGAAAAGGTGCCGCCTCTGGTCGAAAGGGTTCGATCAATGAACGCGTGAGAGGGAAAAAAGCGACAGCAGCTACCAGTCGTTTGCAGGAGTGTGTTCTGCTTCCCTCCACACACTCGCTTTCTACCCTTATCCACCGTTATGCGCGACCTTGCTCCAGAGATTCCCGAGATAAAGTATACACCTACGATTTTTTCTGTCTGTTCAAACAATTCTGAACATCATCGTCATCCATTACTCACCGAACCTTAATAGTTACAGTGTTGCCTTACAACAATGTACCAGCACAACAATGACGACATGTTTCCCTAGAGCTATTCCTAGCCAAAATAGCCATGCATAAAAAAATCTGTGACTGAAGAGTAAATTTCAATTTTTTTTTGACTTCTCACAGTCAGGAAGAAGTTGAAGCCAAATTCAATCAACAAGAACAAAAAGTAAGTATGGCTTAAATAATAAAAAATGTATACTGTACTCTCATCCAAACTTTAACAATTCGCAATTGTACTAATAACAGGTTATTAGTGATAATTTCGTTCATAAAATAACGAACAAAAATCACGCAACAAGCTGTTTCAAATTGTACATAACATAGATTATCATTACAAGTATGAGTGTGAGTTCGTGAACAAATAGGAGTTGCATTCGTTTAAATTAGTACTCCCTGTATTTTTGCAGTCCGATAACTTTATTTTGTTTTGAAAATAAAATAGTAACAAAGCTCACTCATAAAAGTACAAGTAATTTTAACCCATCTGGCATTTTACTGTCTTATGATCAAGTCAGGTTTGAATATTGCTACAACGAACACATTAATGCTTTTCTTTTTGCAACGCGTAAAACACTTGGCCGTGTTCAATAATATGCAATGCTAATTAGAATCTACATTCTAATTTAATCTTCAAAGTCTGCACAAGATGCAATTCATTGGTCGCTTTTATTAATATGGTTGCATGAAACTTCCATGTGAATAGTATAGTAAAACGAATATATTTTTGTTTCTCAGATGACAGTTGAAGGCTTAGGCAAGTGGAAGACTGCCGGATTCATGGCGCACAGCGAAGTTCGACTTCACGATTTGATTTCGAAGTCAAAGAAACTGCAGAAGAAATATCACCTGGCAAGAAAATTACTGTGCAATCAGCAGGTGAGAATTATTTTTATTTATAACATGTACTGTTTCAAAACATTATGATTCTACATGTTGCACAATTTCTTGTGCTATTATAGGAAAAATTGTGGTACGAATGGAATAGTAAAACGAATACATTTTTCTTTCTCAGATGATGGATGCCTGAACGCGTTGAAGACTTCGACAAGTGGAAAAAGAAACCTCCAATCGAAGACCTCTCCTCAGAAGCCAATCAAAATCAAATAGGAGAACAGAAGCAAAGAGCACCTAGCAAAAGGAGGACTGTACGAGCAGTAGGTGGGAGTTTATTTTATTTACATAATTTAAATCACACAACTGCTATAGAGAAGCCTGTCAGACTGCTGTTTTTATTTTGAACTGTGAACTAGTTGTTTTCAATTTCACGTGACTTGACATTGCTACAGAAGAATATCTACTTTTGGTTTGGTGTTTTAAGTCGACTTTATGCACAGTAAGGCTAATCGGGACCGGACCTACAGTTTAATGTGGGATCCGAACCACTATGTGCCTCCAGAATATCTACTGTAAAGCAGTTTTCATTTATTATTGTTTAGTTAAAGAAACATAACGTAATTTATGCAAGGAGGAAGAAAATCAGGCCAAAAATTGCAACAATGGCTGCTCTACTTTTTTTTTTTTTTGAAATTCGAAATTCTTAAAATTTGTACCTTTTGTTGACAGAAGAAAGGTAGTTCAAAGTAATGTAATATTTTGCTGAAATTGAAAATTAGTTGTGTTGTAAGCCGTTTCAAACAACGTAATAAAAAACAAATGTAAGTGGCATGGGACGTCTGTCTGACCGCTCTCGCAGAAAAAATAATTAAATAAGATTGGAGAAATATAATGGCAAGACCTCGTGACCTTGACAGCGTGCAACCAACCGTAACACCCCAACTGAAAGGTATGGAGAAGAGTCCACTTGTGGTGGAAGGGGTGCGAGAAATAAAGTAAGAAAGAAATTCAGCGGGGTCTGAGAGACGGGTTCCAGCAGGCCCGTAGCTAGAGGGGGGGGCAGGGGGGCAACTGCCCCCCCTGAGAAAATACACACCACATTCCTACCTGGAATTCTCACTACTCTTTACAATATTATATCCCGTATTACTCTAGCAACATAACAAAGACATTTATTGATTTTATGATTTATGAAGGTGTGTGGGATTCCGTATAATGTATCAGTATTGGGGGGAAAATTACCTTCCTTAGCGATTCATGTGATAGAGAGGGGGGTGGATATTTTTTTTTACTTAGCGTTGCTTTTCTACCACATCTAGCTAATCGTGACAATGAGTGATGACGTGAAATTGATGAAGAGACACTCACAAACAGTGCTGCAACCACAGGGGGGCAGGGGCATTCCATCCCCCCAACCTTGGCCGGATGCCAAATCTAGGGGGGGGAGGCAAACGTTGAAGTAAAGAAACATGACTAGCAGAATCTAAGGATAGCAGGACAAATGGATACTCAAAATTAAATTAATTTTCAAGTGTTTCTTGCATCTTTCTTCCAGACGGTTAAGGGCACTCACAGGAGGCACAGAGGGGCAATTTCCCCTCGATTTCAAATTTTATACAAATGAAAGTACATTTCGTAAAATTTTCATGCTCGCTTCGCTCGCAAAAGTGGGGCGCGCACACTTGAGAGACAATTTGCCTGATGAATTTATCATGTAATGTATATAAATAATATATACGGTATATGTATATATATATATATATATATATATATTAAAAAACTTTCAATACGTACACAATTTGGCGTTAACATGTTGCACATGTATTTTCTTATTTTACGTCGCTCCATGTTGCATATGTGTAAAATATATGTTGTACATGAAAGTTATACGTGTCATATGTACAAAAAGAATAATGTTCGTCATGCATATTCTGTCTTTCAAAAATATAGTTTGTGTGCTTGTTTTCCAATATTAGCTAACATGAAACTGAATGTGTTGGAAAAATTATTTCAAATCATTTGTTCAAACACAAATGTTTTAGCACCGACTTCTACCCCCTTTTGCTCAATTTACGACGATAATAACGTCTTGTAATGCTACTATTATTACTACCACTACAGGCCCGTAGCCAGGCAGGGGCCAGGGGGGGCTGATCCCCCCCTGGCACTGAGGTCAGCCCCCCCTGGCACTGAGGTCAGCCCCCTTGACATTAGGTAAAACTATTTTGTGTAATTTGTTTGCAGTGAAGAGTGAAAATGTAGACAGCAGATATTATTTTGCTCACAACTTTGGTGAAGGATAAATTCAGGGAGCATGAACAGCAGCTATTACATTCGTTCATCTTATTTATAAGAAGAAGTGTAAGTAGTGTAAGTAGCGGCAAGTATTTAGGAGATTCTCTTCTCTAGACTTTAGAAAGTTCCTTCACAGGCATGGACGTCCGCAGGATTTTTTGCAGGGAGGGGCAAGGAAGGTATTTTTTTCCAGGGGGGGCAAACGAAGGCAAATTTTCCCCAAAAATAGTGTTGTTCCCTAAAAAAAACATTGCTTTAATTTGAATTTATGGTGTTAATGCAATAATTAACACATATTATTGTGGCTAAAATGAAATTATATGTGTGAAATACATATTTTTTTGGTTGACTTTCATTTTCCAGGGGGTGCCACGGCTCCCCCTTCCGGACGCCCATGTTCACAGGGAGCTTCTTTACCTGTACCTTCGTTGCCCCTGTTACGACCTCCCATTTATACAGAAATCTGTGATGCTGATGTCATTATGCAAATTCCCTGCGCATATGTGTCAGGTGAACAGCTCCCAAGTTTTGGAAATGAAGGGGAGTTTTATTGTTTCGGCCGGGGAGTGGAATGTACGCTAGGCACTATGATTGAATATTGTCCACCTTTTCTTGGGTGATATAAATATCTGTATCATCAAACGTAGTATGGAGTGTGTAGTAAGGGATGATTTTAGTAAGAGCCAAGCGATATTTTAAAAGATATAGAAAACATGTAGTATTTGTGTGATATTTCTAAGCTGTATGTAACTTAATGACCCCCTCCCCCATAATTTACCTTCATTTAACACTGTTAAACTTTTGAAAAATGGACTTGATTTACAAAGCCCCCCCTGATAACCTGTGAGCCCCCCCTGGAGATCAATTCTGGCTACGGGCCTGTACCACTACCACCACCACTATTATTATTATTATTATTATTATTATTATTATTATTATTGGCACATTTGCCCTGGTACTTGACCCTCTCCCCTCCAGATAAAAATTTGTGGTTTCGCCTCTGCTCACAAAGAACACTCATGCCCAGGCTCGAACCTGGAACCCCTGGCTTCCTAGCATGTTATGTAACCATCCCACCATGGAGGCCGGCTAGTGAAAGATGTAAGATTCACATTTATTATTTCGGTTAGAAAGCGATAAAATTTGTAGTTTGATACGGGTTACACTAAGAATCTTATGGAGTGTAAATATCAATTTCAAATCTTATGAATCATTTCTCTATGCAAACGCATCAAATGTGATAAGCAACATAGGTGTGTGTTATGATATCCATTTTATAAAGAAAAAATTAAGTTTTAACCCTGACTGTTTGCATGATATCGTTTCCATAGCATGTTATATATTGCTCTCAGAATTTTAAACGGCAGTAGAAATAAATGACATTTGCAACTGCAAAGCTATCAATGGGATTGCATGCATTAAGGACAGAAGATGCCATATTTCGATTTCTTGTAACATCGAAAGAAGAATTAGACAAGCAAATAGTGACTGAGAAAAGTTGCTTGTCTTGATGTCCTGTACACACTGTGAAAGTTGTGGGCGTTATCAGGCGGCACCCTATGAATATAGGTTCAAGAAAATGACAAGTTGAAAAAAGCTCCAATGAAATAAATACGATTGAAAATCTCTCAAATTATATTATATTAATTTTCTTATATTTATAATATTACATTGTGTCTGTAGCAGATGATATCTGTTCAAGTACCTCAGGCACAACCTAATTTTTTGACAAATAACACTGGTCTACATATGAATTTTTTTTTCTGCTGACTTAGATATTTTAACTGATTCTATATAATTTGAGGTCGCTGATTTCAAATATGTAGTCAGAAAAAGTGTATCACGTCACAATTTTTCACAAATCACATTTGAAAATTTTCACAATATTATAATACTGGGCTAAACTCCAACAATTTTCCATATAGATATCTGCACATAATGAAATTATAGGACTATACATAGGTGGCGTGGCTGATAACAGGTATTAAGTTGCATTGCTTCACAAGTCACATTTCAAAATTTTCAGAAAATTATATCCGGTTACATTCCTACAGAACTTGCAAAGAAAATGCGACGTAGTCAGATGTCCATGCAGAGTATCACGTCACGTTGTTTAACAAACATACGTTTCTATTTTCTCAATAGGGAGTTTTTAATGGACAAAAAGTTTAGGCAATTCCGGCAAAGTGATCAATTTGTTTCACGAGCACATACAGTCAACACCTGATGTCTGTTCTTATGTTAAACTTAACATACACCACAGAATAGCACAACATGCATACGTACTTATGCAAAAATTTTCGTTTCTTTGATTTTCTGGAGTAGGTGGCCTCAGGAACGTCACGCTGCAAGAATCAGCAATAGTCGGCCATCATGTTTTCATTCCATCTCCCCTGATATCGGTGCTCCATGGTTTTTATGTCTTGGTGGAAGCGTTCGCCCTGTTCTTCACTTACGGCACCAAGATTGGACGGAAATGCATATAAGTGGCTGTGCAGGAAGTGAAGCTTGACACTCATATTTACTTCTAACTTTTGAAACGTCACCAACAAATTTTCAACTAGAACCTCGTAGTAGTGCGCCCTGAAGTTTCCAAGAAAGTTTGTAATGACATCAGAAAAGGCACACCATGCATCTTTCTCTGTGTGGTTCATTGTTTGTAAGAATTCTTAATCTTGCATTAGCATCCTTATCTGAGGACCATCAAAAATACCTGCTTTTACTTTTTCATGCGCCAATGCAGGAAATTTTGAGCAAATGTATTTAAAGCAAGCCCCATTCTTATCCAGAGCTTTTACATACTGCTTCATTAATCCCAACTTAATGTACAGCGGAGGAAGTAACAATTTCTTAGGATCAACAAGCGGCTTGTTCTGGATGTTTTTCGCCTCGACTTGAAAGCTTTTCCTGCAGGCCACAGCCTTCGTACCCAATGTTCGTTCCTTGCTCGACTGTCCCATAAACACAAAAAGCATGGATATTTCGTAAAACCTGCTTGTTGACCAAGTAACATTGAAATGACCTTGAGATCTCCACACACAAGCCAACTGTCATTTGCGTACTTTATCTTTCGAAGCAGTTCTTTCATTGTTTCGTAGCTTTCCTTCAAATGTACGGAGTGGCCAACAGGAATGGATGCTAACTTATTGCCATTATGCAGCAACACATACTTCAAACTCCTCTTCGAGCTATCAATAAAAAGTTTCCATTCTTCTGCATTAAACGTATACGTACATCCCATAGCTTCAATTAGTCCCTTCACATCTGTACAATAGACAAGTTCTTCGTCCCTTTGAAAATATCTTAATGGATGCCTCTCTCTGTCCCGATACATGAAGGTTGTTCCAGACGCTAACATATTTCTTTCCTTTAGTCTACACAGGTCCTGCATACTTTATGAGGTGCCCAGGATTTATCTTGGTCTCCCAATTTAATTCCGAAATATGCACGATATGCTTTCCTTACAAAGTCAGTAATATTTGTTCTTTGTTTTGGGATTAACAATGTTCGAATAACTGATTGAAATAATATTCATTATAATATTCCATGTGCTGCCAACTTGTGACCTCTTTACGGACTACGTTGTTTCATTGTTCTAAATATACATCCCTAATATTAGATATTTTTCTATTTTCCTCCGAAACCTGACGTGATAGAAAAAAACTGATTTCGGTTTTGGATTTACCACCCTCGAATTACTAAAGATCAACCATCAGCCTCCAGTCAGCAAAATGGACGTAGACCAGTGTAATTATGTCAACTTTTCTGCTATGGAGTGGATTCTCCTAATTTATTTATATATCTTAAGCCATTCTGTGACTGGAAGAAATCAGTATCAGCATAAAAAATAAT
The DNA here is from genome assembly GCF_977018435.1 of Lepisma saccharinum. Classification (NCBI taxonomy): domain Eukaryota; kingdom Metazoa; phylum Arthropoda; class Insecta; order Zygentoma; family Lepismatidae; genus Lepisma; species Lepisma saccharinum. The sequence continues at coordinate 27,124,253 of NC_139256.1, read as the reverse complement.
GATATTTGGGGTTTGTACGCTTCTGCTCAAAAAGTGAAGGCGATAAGCGGCCCAGAGACCTTGTGCCGCGGAAATGGGGTAAGGCGAAGGAGGCCCCTTATATCGTTCCGTTTCGTACCATAGTCATTAAGGAAGGTATTTTTCATAATGTAAAGAGGATACAACATTTCCCTCTATAAAACTTGATATGAAATATTAATGATGACACTGTAATCCAAGAAGTCATTGATCAATCAAGGGATTCCTATTTTTTTGTCGGGTGTCAAACACATGTAGGGCCTTCCCGATGGCGCAGTGGTAGCGTCGTTGCCTTGTAATCAAGGGGTCCCGGATTCGATACCTGGTGGAGGCACATGGTTGTTCGGATCCCACTTTAAACTGTAGGTCCAGTCCCAATTAGCCTTACTGTGCACAAAGTGGACTTAAAACACCAAATCAATCCAATCAAACACATGTATTTCAATAACATAATATTTTGCAAAATGGTTAACGTAACCAGTAGGCAAACATTGTCGCAAGAGTCTTTCATTTGAAGCAAATATAATCCGTGGTGGACTAAGGGACCCATGTTTTAATGTTTTAGCAAGTAGGCCTACAAAATATGTATTACAAATTTTTACACAATTCATCAAAGTGTAGATAATATGTAACCATTATTATTTAATTAATTCGATTCTTCTTGCATAACACAACACATTAGATTCCTTGTGCGTAAAAATCTTGCATACTGGAAACTAGAGGGAAACATTATGAAGCAGGATTTATAAAGGACTTCCTTGATCAGTTCGGCAGAGAAACCCAAAGCTATTGGTACATATTAATCGTCTATTAATATTATTGACCTGTAAATATAAAGTAGATACAGTCCCGATTAGCCTATTTATGTTAAACTTTATTTTTATATTCTTTGGTAGTCCGATAGGTCATGATCGAAATATTGTTATTTGATGTTGCTTGACCTTTTTTTGTTCGTTGGAGTTTCAAGACATCACTCCTTTCCTGTTACTTATCACTTTTGGAGAAGGGGGGCAAGTGCCCCTCTGTAACTTGCTATATCTGCCAATGCAACACAATATATTACAAATATGCCCCCTCTAGGATTGACTTCGCCCCCCCTACTAAGAATTTCTGGCTACGGGAATGGTTTCCAGTAAGTAGTTATCTGTTAAGTGGGAGAGAGGGAAATTACATGAAATAAGTTACAGATAGTGAAGTGAGAGAGCGCTCACGAGAGAGAGAGAGAAAGAGGGAAGGAGAGAGGAAGTTGAAGGAAAACAAAGAAGCGATAGACAGTGAGCGAAAGAAGTCAAGTGAGAGACATAAAAATTAGAGACATTAAACTGCATTAGCTGGGCATAAAGGGAGAGAAAATAAATGAAGATGCGACAGGAGAATGGAAGAAAAAACGAAGACAAAGAAAACACATTAAGAAGTGTAAAACTATGAGAACGAGTAAGGGAAGCGAGAGAGAAATAACAGAAAACAGAAAAATAACGTGTTGTGCACGATCCAATCTGTGTAAATTGAGAGATATAATTCTGAAGTTTCACGCCAGTTACAACTGATCCAGATTTCCATTTGGACGAGATGCATTGTGGGTTTCATAATGCCCGACTTCCTGTAATATAAAAAAGTTTCCCGTGCATATAGCACCATGCCATGAAGGCACATTTAGGGGATGTGGGTGGGTTGGGCCCCACACATTCTCAATCTTAGCCATTTTGGAGGTGATGTGATCAGCACCACCCTCCGGCCGCCTTTACCCCCCAAAGTTGCCCCCAGGTACCCATTGATTTGAGGCTGGCTGGGTGAGTCCCAGAGCCGTTTTATGCGGGGACAAGGTCGGAAAAATTACAACCTTAGATCACGTACCCAGGGAATCGAACCTGCGTGGCAGTCAGACGTAACAATACTTCAGTAAATACACTTGGCTCGTAGATGTTTCTAACGAGTACGTTTGCGCACGTTATTAAATTTCTTACCGTATGCTTCGTTCGTAACAGTCTGAATAATAAACGGGGTATCTGTAGTCTCGTTTTCATTGATACGAGGGTCACTATTTATATTTTGAGCCTAACAATGAAAAAACAGGAATTTGGCATTGAAAACTGCTTTATTGTTTTTCTAAGTATTCTCCTTTATGGTCAATACACTTTTGCATTCGTTCGAACCATTTGTCAAAGCAGTTTTTCCAATCTTCTTGAGACACCTCCATAATATGGTTTTTGAACGCATCAACGGCGTCTTCCGCCGACGAAAATCGTTGTCCACGCAATTTATTCTTGACATTCGGGAACAAGAAGAAGTCATTGGGTGCCAAATCAGGACTGTACGGCGGATGATCCATCAATTCGATTTTTTGACTGTTCATAAAGTCGGTTGTTAGACGAGATGTGTGACAGCTGACATTGTCTTGATGAAGAATGATCCGACGGCGTTTGTTTGTTTTCCGTATTTGACCGAAGACCTCTGGCAAACAAATTGTTGTGTACCATTCAGAGTTGACTACGTTCCTCTAAAGGCACAGTTGCCACATGACCAGTTTTCCCCAAAATAACAGGCGACCATTTGTTTCGATGTGCTTCGAGCGCGAACAACTTTTGTTGGATTGGGTTCATCTTGAAACACCCATACAGTCGACTGCTGTTTACGTTCCGGCTCATATGCATATATCCATGATTCGTCACCTGTTACAATCTTATATACGTCTCTTGAAGCACCACGATTGTATTTATTGAGCATTTGTTTGCACCAATTGACGCGAGCGTCTTTTTGAGTTTTTGTCAAATTGTGTGGGATCCAACGAGAACATACCTTTCTCACAGCTAAATGATCATGTAATATTTTATATATGCTGGTGGAACTAATGCCTATGGTTGCCTCAATCTCACAGTATGTCACATGACGATCTTGCAGTATTAGGTTTTGCACAGCATCAATGTTTTCTTGAACAACAACTGATTTTGGACGACCTTCGCGAATCTCGTCGGTGAGCGAATGTCGGCCACGATTAAATTCGTTATACCAGCGTTTCACAGTGGCAAAGGATGGGGCTTCATCGCCAAATGTGGAAGCAAGTTGATCGATGCACTCTTGTCTTGATAATCCACGTCGAAAATCGTAAAAAATCATCGCACGAAAATGTTCACGAATTAGTTCCATTTTATTGTTGTCGCGCAATCTCCAAGGCAACATAAACAACACAAATCAAGCTATTGACAAAACATTTGAAGTACGTTATGGTCAATAATGCCAGACGATTCCGTGCAAACGTCAAATCGCGCCTTACTTCAATCAGTGTTGCCAAGGCTCAAAATATAAATAGTGACCCTGGTATAACAGTGACGTATCCTGAAATATTGACCTGGTTTACCGCAACGATTGTTATTTATTGCATATACGTATTTATAATACACCCCTATTTACATGAATTAGATACAATAGAAAAAAAACACCATTGCAGGCAGGTATGTAAAACCAAAAGAGGAGTCCAACAGCTTCAAATTTTCCGACAATTTCGATATTTTTCAAAAAATTTCCCTTCCACTGAAAATTAGACTTGGATTTCCTTCTAACTCTCTTGCCTTCTTAAACCTGAAGGTTTATTTATGGCTGCAGCAACACAAGCCTTCCGTCCCTATCCTGACCAAGATCTATCCACTCTTTCAATCCCTACCAATTTCCATTAGGTCCATCTCAACGTTATCTCTCCATCTTCGTCTTGGTCTTCCTATTGGTCTCTTACCATCAGGTTTCCCAACAAGAATCCTGAAAACTCTTCTTTCCTCTCACATTCGTGCCACAAGGCCTGCCCACCTAAGTCTTCTTGATTTAATCATTCTAACAGTATCTGGACATGAATACAAATTGTGCAGTTCTACAGTATGTAACCTTCTCCACTCACCTGTCTCCTCATCCCTTTTAGGCCCAAATGTTTTTCTAAGGATTTTATTTTCAAATACTCTTAATTTATGTTCCCCTTTCAGCGCAAGGGGGCTAAGTTTCGAATCCATTTCACAAAAGGAAATTTTCCTTCGTGTAACAATACTGTCTCTGCCAAGCGCGACACAGAAAGCAGAGAGGATCAAGCAGTTTTGTCCCGCCAACGCTGTTTCCAGCCATAGACCTGACACGCACGACGCGTGTTTTTAAATAGAAAGCCACCTGTCCACGTTGTCTTCGGCTACATCGCCCTTCCACCGTCCAGCCGGGGTGGAAACCTGGACGTCAGAAGGCTGCGAGGGAAAATGATCAGTGGCGTACTTTTTTGAGCTTGAGTTTTGATTTTTAAGTCAACATCATGTATAGGAAAGGCTAATCGGTACTGAGCCTACAGTTATAAAGTGGGATTCCAACCACTTGTGCCTCCACCGGCTATCGAACCCGGGACCCCTTGATTGCAAGTCGACAGTGGTGTACGCAAACCAGACTTTAAATTCTTGAAACAATTTACATCAATTGTGGTTTATTAGCTTCTTTTAATAGTTTACGTAGCCTAATATATAATGAGCAATTACCCATATATTAAAGCAGAGTAAAAAAATATTATAAAAAAGATGGTTTTCTGGCGGTAACCGCGGTGACATGGAGAATTTGTCACCGATATTAAGCTTCCAGTTGCATTTATCTTAAATTGTTAATAACTAATTTTCCAGCATTGGGCTGATTTGTGTCTTTCCTTGTACCTTCCAGAGGTGACAAAGCGACTCCGCAACATAATGAAAATGCTGCTAAGCGGATCAGTGTTGAATGGGTCGGTAAGTACATTTTTTCTATATTCTTGTGCTGTCGGCATTTATTTCTGTTGCTGGCAATGAGAGAGGGACAACTGTGTTGTACGAGGGGCGTTCAATAAAGGTTTCCCCTGACCCACTTATTAGTCCTCTCCTCCTCACACACTTCTCCCGTCATTGTATGCAGCTGCGCAGACCCTTCTTGTAGAAATAAACAAGTGAGACTGAAGCCAGCACAGTCATCATCTGGAAAGTGGCTACCTTTCGAAAATTACTTCCTGGACGGAAAGAGGTGGAGGTCATAGGCTGCCAAGTCAGGAGAATAAGGGGGTTGGGGCAGTATTTCGTAGTTACCGGAGAGTGCTTCCCTTTGACGACCTTCGCATTCTCTTGCAAGAGACGGACGACTTTGGAAAGCTTACCTCGTTTTTTTTATTTTCATGCTGTTCCGTAATTTAACACACAACGACACATTATAGGAGCGCTTATGGTGGTCCCTTTCGACAGGAAATGTCAACACTTCTCCCTTCAGGTCCCACAATATAGTGAGAGTCAACTTGCCAGCGGAGGGTGGAAGTCTGCCTTTTTGGGTGGTGGTGAGTCGTAGTGCGTCTATTTCTTAGACTGTGCTTTAGTATTTTTAAGCCATTCTCAAAAACTCACGTCTCATCCTGTGTAATAATTAATCTGGCGAAAACATCCTCTTGGTTTCCTTGACACATGGCTGAAAGTTCGAGAGAGCACCTGACTCTGTATTCCTTCCTGAAAGATGGAAGAAACAGGGAACTCAACGAGCTGAACCCTTCTGCATGTGCAGACGCTCCTGAGTGATTTTTTCCACAGATGCCAAACTGATCTTGACTCTGTTAGCTAGCTCCCGAATGCTTATACGCCGATCTTTTGTGATTGACGGTGTTTCCATCAGTGGCCGCCAGAGAATAGGAGCCATTTCCACTGATGTCCCACCACGTTAGAATTGCCTATGCGAGTGCTATATGACCTCATCTGATGAGGCAACTAAGCCATGCACCGTCGTCCTCTCCTGGGAAAGTTCTTGGGGTGCGTTGTCTTTCAGGAAGAAGAACCTGACAATTTCTCTGCTGTCCTTAGCTCAATCGTCGCACCTTACTACACCTTAACAACCCTCAGACAACAACAGTTATTACATCATGTCTAGGAATTGCAGTATGTCACATGTAAAGGTAAGTGTTTACCTCATTCCCATACGTCCACTGGAAGTGGATTAGAATAATCTTTATTGAATTTCCTCGTACGTTCGCAATCTAATTATTTGTAGATATGATGCCGCAACTTTACGTAGGACATAAAGAATTGTCTTTCAACTTAGTTCCAGTGGTAAATTCTCGTTGCAGACAGTGGAGACATTATCGTTCAAAATGTACTAAAACTATTGCGCATGTGCAGTAGTGCTTCTTCTTTGATACAAGCGAAATCTAGTTGTATTACTTGAGACTTTTTTCCATAAACTAAAGTTAACACTCTATTTTTCAGGTTCAGGAAATAATTTGACAAATTAAAAAAAAAAAGTGGATAACTGTCCTTAATTAAAAAAAAAAAAACACTCCATCGATGAATGGTCTGTTTGTCCACGGGAAAAAAACTAGAGTTCCATTTTCCAAGGGTCTCCTCAGCCTTAGTGAGAAGGGGAAGGGAAGGGCAGGGGAGGGTGAGGCCTACAGTTTCCTTAAGGCCCTGGGTTCCATGGAGCTTGTTTTCAGGAGCCTACAGTCTTGGGGCAACCACCCCCCACGGGGCAGCAAATAGGGTTTGGTGAAAGCGGAAAAAATAGGGAGGTTAACTTTGGTGTTTGATCCACCGCCCTTCCCGCAGCGGAGTTTTGTTATCAAAGAGGCGAGACGCCGACAAATTCCAGTCGGCCAGAATCGAGTTCAATTGCTCGAACGCAAGAATCCTGCTGCGAAGCAGTGGCGTGCCCATGGTGGGGGTCATAACCCCGTTTGAATGAGGGATGACTACTATAAAAGTATACATAACCCTCATCCACCCTTTCGAAAACCTGAGCATGCCACTGCTGCGAAGGTGGTGGACGCTGAGTTTGTTTGCAACCAGTTGTCTCTCGAAACGCTGGAGCCGCCACCAGACTTATCACCCAGTGGGAGGCTCAGGGTTAAGGCACCAGAAGGGGATAAAGTGAGGACGATTCCACCGGTCGATCTATCCACTATTCCACTACAAAGCAGGAATAAATACCCTCTTAGCTCAAATGTGCATTTCACAAAGGAATTTAGTGGTAGGTCAATTAGTGTCCAGCCAAGCTAACTCCCGGCAAAAGACCCGCTGTCGCCGCGTTTACCTATAAACAATCGTACATTCAAACAGCCAATTAGTCCTACCGCTGCCCTCCCTCTGTTTGGACAACAAGCAGCAACCTTAGAATATCTCCTCCCCGAAGCAGCCAGCACGGAAGTAGGATTTTGTCGAAATAACCGCTCTGCGCTGTGAATGGGGGTCGGGAGATAGCTTGGACGAGATATGAATGTGACTGCCCCACCAGAAACTTTTCCCCCACCACCACCGTTTTTTTCTGGCGCCATCACATTTGACCAAGACTTAACGCCGTGTTCGAATCTGTCTTGTTCCCCGTCGCTTTCCCCTACCGTTCAAGGCACAGGTTCAAGGAGTCCTGAATGGACGACTAAGAGTAACACTGTTTCCACTTTCTCCCGCCAGGTGGCAGTTTAAACGTCAACGGCGCACTCAAGGGTGCACTTGTCGACAGTAATTCGCTATCGGAGAGAGTTTGTCTGACGCCATTACTAGTGCATAGTTAGAGAATCGGTTACTTCATTGGACTATCCAGCCTAACTATTTTGGGGAGAGAAGGAAAAGGGTTATTAAGGGTGCATTCGTCGCACCTTCCTACTCTCAAACTCTGCCTGTGACGCAGATTCAGAGAAGAACGGTAAGGGGATTCGACGGGTAGTAAGGTGCTTTGAAGGGTTGCACCCAGTGCTCGAAGTGAGGGTAACACGGGGATGCTATTCCCCCAAGATAAGTAAATCTGAGGGAAGCGTCTATTCGGCTAAGATAATTTGCTCAAGCATTCCTATACCTGCCTCATTGTCTGCAAGTTGATTCATACGAACAGTCCCAAACTCTCACAAGCATCCCCCAACAATTCTCTGTTCCAGGACCAAGGCCGCGCATGAAGATAGAGAAGGGGAGAAAGCGAGGGAGTGTACCGAACTAGTGCACGATCTTGCAAACAGCTGGTAGATGAACTAAGTTTCCCTCTCGCGCGCTGTATCTCTTTCCTATTTGCACAGAGACTAGTTTTCGATCGCTGACTCCAAATATTCCCAGGACAGAGTATAAGAATTCCCACTTCGAGCGAGGGTTGTACCTGCGGATTCGGACACGGCCCACATGATAAAACGGGTTTCGTGGAATCCAGGCCTACACGGGGGAGAACCAGCACTGCGGAGGGGTGAATGACCAGTGGGCGACGTAACCCAAGTCGGTGGGGACGTAGGCACCAACGGCTGCTGAAAAGCACTCGTTGGTGAAAACTTCACACTTCCACCCTCATGCGCCACGGGGGATGGGTCCTCTGGATAACTGGGTGCCGTGTCGGGTGGTGTGATGGTGGTGTCGCTCGGGGAAAGACTCGTCGCAGTTGGTGCCGTGAGGAGCGGGGGAGGCAGCGGCAACTGGTGGTCCGAATTATAAGGGCCTGTCAATGGGAAACAGGCCACCTCGAATCTCGACGTGTAGATGCCGCAGATCTACGAAACTCCTGCTGCCACTGGAAGGGGGTTGCGTTGTCGCCCGGAAGGTGGCAGTCGCGTCGCAGGCTTGCGTGAAGCAGTGCGAGTGTGAGCCGTTTGAAGTGCCGATGTGAAGTGACTTGCAGTCCGGCACATCGTGGAGGCCAGTAAGGAAGAACAGCGAGCCGTCGTGCGTTTACTGGTGGCGTAAAGCGCTAGTACGCCAGACATTCACCGTCGAATGACGGCAGTGATTGGGACACATTGTTCATCTCTGTCGCGGGTGAAGAAGTGGAGTCGGAGGTTCATTCGCGAAGGAAGAACGTCACTGCAGGACGATTCAATTCCTGAATCTTCTGTCACTTCGCAAATGATGGCCTCATCCAACGTGTGAATGCCATCATCAACAGGATCGACGGTGTACAGTGGAGTACGTTGCACACATCAGAGGGACAAGTCACCGCATGGTGTTTGACATCATGGAACACCGCCCCCAGTATCGGAAGGTGTACGCAGAGTAGGTTCCCACAATCTTACCGCAGAACAAAAGCTGTTTCGCATGGAAATGGCACTAGAGATGCTCCTCCGATACAACCAGGAAACCAGTGATATCTTCTGTCGAATTGTCACGGGAGATGAATCCGTGCGCCATCTGTATGAACAGGAAACCGAGCGGCATGTCAACAGTTGAAGCGCCCCAACTCGTCACCACCGAAGAAATAGAAGGCCACGCAGAGATCTCGTGGTCACGTGGTCCTCACATTGTTCTTCGACCGCAAGTTGCCCTTGCTTATCGAATTTTGTGAAAAAGGTGCAACCATTACTGGCGTGCTGTTTACAGAAACCTTGACGCACTTTTGTCAGACCATCAAATCCAAGGAACCAGGTTTTCTGCCTCCTGGTCCGTGTTGTAGCATTATAATGCACGTCCGCATACGGACAATGTTGTCCGGCACCTGTTACACAGATTTCGGTGAAAAACACTCCCGCACCCACCTCATAACCCAGACATGTCACCGTGCGACTATGCCATGTCTGGTGAGCTGGAACGTGGACTGTGTGGTTGCCGGTTCAACTTGAACGCTGAGGTGATGGATGCAGTTAGTGACTGGTTGTTGCAGTAACCGCCCACCTTCTACAGGGCTGCCACTGACCTACTACCAGGACGGTGGGACAAATGCCCCAACGTCTACGGGGATTACTTTTAAGGTGAGCACGTAGTTTCATAGTTATACAGGGCGGCCTGTTTTTATTATATGAAAAATATTTTGTATTGGACAAATTGTTTTGCTTATTTTACTTCGCTTTTTGTGGCACTTTTGGCTAATTTTCGAAGATGGGGATGAGTGATGATGATGTGATGAAATTGATGAATGGACCCTCACAAATATCCATGCCCAGGCCAGGATTTGAACCCGGGACCCCTGGCGTTGTAGCGCGATGTGCTAAACTCTACCACAAGGGGCGGCTATTGAAAACAATGTATCATTTGTGCAATCAAAGGAATTCATTGCACTGAAAATAGTGTGTTTTCTATAGAAATTCCATATAAAACTAGTTATTACTTAAATTTACTATGAATTAATAGGTACAGCTATTAATTTATAATAAGCACCTAAAAGTTCTAAAATGAAGGTTACAAAGTTATAAATCCAATTTTTCATACAACCTAAAAATTCTTTCCCTAGTTTTGATGAATATGGTTGAGTAATCTGTGTCGATCTTAAGGTTATTACATTGCGTACGGGATTGCAAGGCGGGTTTGGGAAAATTGCTGCTTCTTGAGCCTGTGAAACCTTTTGGAAACAATCATTACGTATTTAAAGAATGGGAAAAGAGGGAAGAATGTATTTGTCCAATACAAAATCTTCATCATATGTAGGGTACCCTGTATAACTATGAAACTACGTGCTCACCTTAAAAGTAATCCCCGTAGACGTTGGGGTATTTGTCCCATCGTTCTGACAGTAGGTCAGTGGCATCGCTGTAGATTGTGGACGGTTGTTGCAACAACCAGTCACTCAGTGCATCATTCATCTCAGAGTCCAAGTTGAACCGATGAACACGTAGGGCCCGTTTTAGCTCACTACAGATGGCATAATTGAACGGTGACATATTCGGGTTACAAGGTGGGTGCTGTAGTGTTTCCCACCGAAATCTGTGCAACAGGTCCTGGACAACATTAGCTGTATGAGGACGTGCATTATCATGCAAAAACCACCACCCCGGACGGCAGCAAATATGGTCTCTTGGATTTGATGGCCTGACGCAGGTGCGTCAAAGTTTCTGTATACCGCACCCCAATGGTGGTTTCATCTTTCTCACGAAATTCGATAAGCAGGGGCCCTTTGTGGTCGAAGAACAATGTGATGAGCACATGGCTGCGGGCACATGGCTGCACAGCTTTCGATTTCCTCGGTGGTGACGAGTTGGGGTGTTTCCACTGCTGACTTTGCCGTTCGGTTTCCGGTTCATAAAGATGATGTACGGATTGAACCCCCGTGACAACTCGACAGAGGAAATCACTGGTTTCCTGGTGTTATCGGAGGAGCATTTCTAGTGCCATTTCCATGCGAAACAGCTTCTTTTCTGCGGTAAGATTGTGGGGCCTACTCTGCGCACACCTTCCGATACTGGAGGCGGTGTTCCATGATGTTAAACTCCGTGCCGTGGCTTGGCCCTGTGGTCTGTGCAACGTGCTCCACTGTTCACCGTCGATCCTCTTGATGATGCTATTCACACGTTGGATGAGGTCATCACTTGCGACAGTGACAGAAGGTTCAGGACGTAAATCGTCCTGCAGTGACGTTCTTCCTTCGCGAAGGAACCGCCGACTCCACTTCTTCACCAAAACAGAGATGAACTATGTGTCCCAATCACTGCCGTCATTTGACGGTGAATGTCTGGCGTACTAGCGCCTTCCGCCACCAGGAAACGCATGACCACTCGCTGTTCTTCCTTACTGGCCTCCACGATGTGCCGGACGGCAAGTCCCTGCACATCTGCACTTCACAAAACTCACACTCGCTCTGCTTCACGCAAGCCTGCGACGCGACTGCCACCTTCCGGGCGACAACGGAACTCCCTTCCAGTGGCAGCAGGGGTTCGTGGAGCCGCGGCATCTACGCGTCGAGACATTCGAGGTGACCTGTTTTCCACTGACTGACCCTTAAAGGTGGCAAGCTGGTAGGGAAAAGGGAATAATAGAGATAAAATTTGATCAAAGTTATACATACCTATTAGAAAATGGGTCTTTCTAATAAGTATGTGTAACTATTGATCTAATTTTCTCTATTCCCCAGAGAGAAAATTAGACCAATGTTATATGTACTTGTTAGAAATGGGTCTTTCTAATAAGTATGTGTAACTATTGATCTAATTTTGTCTCTATTATTTTCCTACTAGCTGTTCACCTAATTCAGACTTACCAGCCGCCGCTTTAATCGATCTCCACCCTCTTCTCTTCTTAGTTGTGGTAGAAAACATTCCGCTTCTGCACCGTAGGGGAAGGGTTGCATGTAAACTGTCCTCTGTCGCATCCAGGCAGTTCGATCTCCTTTCCATTTTTTTTAGCAGCTATAGCTATTCCCCCAGTGACTCATGGTGCCACTTTCGGAACAGTAAATTGAAAGTACGTAACACTCTCAGGCAACTTTTATCGGTTATAAGATTAACAGAATCAGATATTCATGTCCATAGCAGGGTTCGAGTATAGGATCATTGACATCGTAGATCGTTATGTTAACCACGAACATTCAGTACAGTAATTCAATCAGTTTTTTTTCAAACTTTGCACTGTGAAACTATTTGTATACACACTTGTCTAACCTTCTAAAGTCAAACTCTGTTAATATTTCTTACAGTTTCAAATATCCCTATCTTAGGGCCAACGCCCTTTTTAACAGTCAATTTTTTTTATTCTCTTAAAGTGCCTCTACTGGTAACAGCCATTCACATTTCAGCCGTTATATGCTAAGATAAATAACAGAAAGGTATTTCACAACAGTTATTTCCAGGATACTTCCATTACTGGCAGTATATATTTTAATACTTCTGAAGTACTACCTCAATTTTTATTGTTACGTTCAGAGTTCGTCACGCACAGTTATCATTCTAAATGCACTTATTAAGCTCCTGCATCCATTTCAGGCCACTGCTAACTTTCCTCTTCGTAAACTTCCACTAATAATAACTCCATTAAGCCTTGTTTCCATGATTATGAAAAACTAAATATGCTGACCAAGGCAGTAATTTATTTTATTATAAAACATAAACTAACGTAACGTTTCAACCTTCTAGCAAGGTCTTCTTCAGACTCTGTATCAAGTACAAAAGTACAAAGAGACTTTTGTACTTGATACAGAGTCTGAAGAAGACCTTGCTAGAAGGTTGAAACGTTACGTTAGTTTATGTTTTATAATAAAATAAATTACTGCCTTGGTCAGCATATTTAGTTTTTCACTTCCACTAAATGGGTTCAATTCATCTTCTCGAAAACAAATTTGATCACACACACACAACAGTTTAAGTATCATTTACACTGTTAGGTAAGACCACACCTATTATTACCTACAGCTGCATATGCTTAGTTCGGTTTATTTCACTTCGATTTTCTGCCACTTGCCTAATCGCGAAGATCAAGATGAGAGATGATGTGATGACATTGCTCAAGGGACACTCACAAACATCCATGCCAGGATTCAGTTGCATTTTATAGCTGGGAATCCTGTGGTAGGTGTACTAAGAATAGGGCGAATGCTGTATGTTGCCTACCATGAGTCACTGGTCCACACACAGTTTTTCTATTCCGTTTCTATTTTCTTCATAACATTCTTCCTTCATTCATATTTATTGATCTCTGTCCAGTGCCACGTTTCTCAGGCTTTCGGATCTTGTGCCTTATATCTGCACAGGATCTACTATAATCTAATAGCAGATATCTTCTTCTTCCTCAGATATTCCCCCCACGCCTTTACTGTTCCTTCCAGCTAAATGTTCATGTCTTGATCATTTCCAGTATCGCTTTTATCTCGATCTATTTCCAGCAGAGTTTAATTTCTTTGTCCGTTTCACGTGCTCCATTCTTCATCATAGCCACTTTCTAAAGCTTCTAGTCGCTATTCGTCACTGCGTTCTACAAGGCACCACACCACAAAACACTTCATTACATATTTCCTTACTTCTTTGTTCAAACGTCCGCAAAACACCCTCTATTTCTATGAAAGGCTTATTTCGCCATTGATAATCTCACATTGAGATTGACTTCCTCAGTGCAGTATGCATTCTGATACATCCTCCGTATCTGCGATTCCTTTGTTGTGCATGTTTTTTCTACATGCTTTTCCATAAATTCAGTATTCCTAGATTGTCTGTGATTTCGAAATCTCTATCATCTTCTATCGCCCTTGTTGTTTTCCATTTCTTCTATCCAAAGTCCAAGCAATTTGCCTCACGATACATCAAATCATAATACCTCCTTTTTAGTTTTTCAGTTTCTTCCCATTTCTTCTTCATATACTACCATATCAGTTTCTCTAGTTGGCTGGCAATACAATTTTATGTAGTTTTTCTTTCTTCCTATGTCTTTACTTTCTTCCATTATCTTCTATCACATCTTCTGCAACATATTTGCTTTCATTTTTCATTTGCTTCCACCTTCTTCAAGGCTTTCGTCCACTTCTTCACCTGTAAACCCTCGATATCACATGTAAACTTGCATGAAAACCAAGTCTATTTTTCTTTGCGAGATGTTTCTGTGTCTGTATCAAATATATCCATTAAGATATTTTCATGTCCTCATTTATATTTTGGTAATATTTCGTTGCTTTCCTACCTCTCTGTACTGATGGAATACTGTAACATGAAACACGTGTACCTTGCTCAGGATTCGATTCTAGAATTCCCGACTTCGTGGCGTCACACTGACAGAGACCGAATTCATTAATTTAGACCTATTTACGAGGTTTAGGATCTGAGATTTTCTTGTTCGTTTGAATGTTCAGTGTAAGAGTTGGTTTGCCCACCTATAATTCTCAATTGGCTTCTTCTATTGACTCATGCGTCCAACTGCAGCCTTCGCCGCATCAGTCTTTACATTAGTAGTCCTTCTGCACATATTCTTCTTATTTAAGTTCTTCTCCCATCTATCAGTGACACTCTCCACTTCTCTTCCATCGCAGTCCTTTTCTGTGCTTTTGCAGATCTCTACTCGGTACTTTTTGTTTTCTTTCTATTTCATCATGTTACACTTCGTTTATATTTCTCTAATTAATTTTAACAATCATAATGGATTGAGAATTGACGAGACACCCGTACATTACGTAGGATTTCAATCAGGGACTTACATGTTATTTTCTCTAGCTGTATTTTGTATTGTGTCTTTAAACATCTTCAGAATATTTACATCGAGGGTTGATGGCAATGAAAAAGATTTTTCTCCTTGTGACCCAGAATTCAAATCTAGGACCACTGGCATCGTGGTATGCTATGTAAACCTTCTGCCACGTGCTTTGTACAAACCTCTGCAAAAGGAGATTGGACTGCCACTGTGTTTTACCCTTGCCTCTTCTTGCCCTGTGAACAGTGTTCCCCTAGATTATACTTTGTGTCCTCATTTTCCATAAACCTTTGTTATCCTCGCACGAAGCAATGTTTAACTGTGGCGACACACCTTTCATAATCAATTTCTGCGATTATTCAATAATCACCTTACATATTCAGGTACCTCTAAAAAAACACTCTATGTCATAATCTAGGTTAGGTCTAAATTTGCTGTTACAGTAAGCGAGGGATTTCCTGCGAAGAGGAATGTTTTGTCATTAGGGTGCTCTTCGGCTGCCAGGAGGTGGCTGGAGTCACCGTAGTTCCCTCAATTCCTACCTTAGTTCTCTGCTCTATTAGTACTCTCCGTCCTTTATGCTATTAGTACTTTGCGTCCTTTATTCTAGCACTTTCCTTCCTTTTTTGTATTAGCACTTTCCTTCCTTTATGCTATTAGAACTTTCCTTCGTTTATGCTATTAGCACTTTCCGTCCTTTATTCTATTAGTACTGTAGTTTCTCATATCTACCTATATCTGTGTTTTGCCTCTCTCACCCCTTGCGGCGCTGGCCACGGCGGGTCCTCCTCTGGGCACACCATCACTGCACCATCCCATACAGCGTCTGGGAACCCAAGGGATCCATCCAGTGGCGGGAGGGATATGGTGGGAAGCAGGGTGGAAGACGGAGTTATCCCACGTCCCTTCCGACCTGGAAGTCTCACATTGGGCAGGACCTCCTCCTCGGTGTTGGTTTTCCCTCCAGAGGGACCTGGGGCTCTCTAAAAGGGGGCCAGGGGGCCCTCAAGGGATTTAGGCTGGGGTGGGATGGGTGAGCGATTGATTCACCAAAACATCTAAGGCTGAGGAACATTTCAGAAAGTGAAACCCCTATTCGCGGCCACATGGGAAAAGGGAAAGAAGAATGGATTGAAAGAATTGAGGGCAGGAATCTACGTCAAATTATGCAACCCTGAAGGCTCTCAGAGAAGGAATGCAGCAACTAAAAGTAAGTTTTGTTACTTTTTATAGTAGACTATAGAATATAGGTAATGAAAAAAGAAGTAATGTAGTTCGAATGTATAAACAGAAGTAGTCTTCTTGATAATGTTTGTTGAGTATTCCACACAGACACATTTCAGTTAATTATTTTATAGGGTAACAATAGTATTTGGTTTAACAATTGCTGCAGTTGAATCACCGAAAAGAAAATTCGAATTTGCAAAATTATACTTAAAAAAATCAAACCTACTTGTCACATTCAAGTTTCCGTGTACGGAGACTAGCCAAGTATAGTATATGGTTTTGTGTAAAGGACACTAGAAATCGTACGTGATTAAAGTGTATTTATTCTGACATTTCCACTGAAGTTTGTGCTGGCAGATTTTAAGTCGTTTTTGTCAATGAATTAAACATATTATAAATAGCTTCTACCTTCGATATTTAAAGTTTAATTATTCTTGTACGATAAGGTAGAACATATAAAGATACATCTGCTAGGTGCATCGGCTTCGTAGATTGGAACGTAGATATGACATATTTTTCTCATAAACGAGGGGTGACAAATTTTTGAGTCTGGCACAGAAAAATGGGTAGCTAGGAAAACCAAATTATATTTTTGATAGCAGCACTCTTCATTAGTATCATATTCCATGCACATGTTTCTAACGTTTCTTGTTTTCTTATTGTAGAGTTTTGAATTGAAGAAGGTGCAGTGATTTGTTGAAATTGGAAAAATTGGACTATCGCACGGTGATCAAATACCTTCAGGAATTTGAGGAATGTCACCATCAGAAATCCGCCAAGATATGCTGAATAGCTGACATAACAATGCCCCTTGATATGCCACAGTAAAACGCTGGGTACAACAGTTCAAGAGTGGAAGGAGGTCCAGGAATCCAGCAACTGCCACCATGAAAGAAACAATGACCTTGTTTTAGACATCATCATCATGCAAGATCACCGATTGTCAACATGTCAATTAGCAAATTGGTCATCTCATAGAAGCGAGCCGATTGCATTTTGAAGAAAGAGCTTAGCTTCTCATAGGTTTCTGCTCGATGGGTCCCACATCTTCTGGCTCCTGAGCGGAAGCGCCCTAGGCACAGGATGTCAAAGGATAATTTGGAACTTTTTGAAGCAGATGTGGACAAGTTTCTTGTTCGATGGATGAATGCTTGGTTCACCACTATCAGACTGGAAGAAAATAATAATAGAAGCAGTTTAAGCATATATCACCTCGCACACCGAAGAAGTCCAAGGTCACGGCGTCAGCCGGGAAGGTGATGGCATCAGTTACTTGGGATTCGCTAGGTTTCCCATTATGAGCTGATTGATTATCCTGAAAGGGGTCACACCATCACCGGAGAGTATATTCTGACCTACTGGAACGTCTCAGAGTGCAAATCCAAGAAGAGGCCAGGCGTGCTGACCAGAGGAGTCGTCTTCCATCAGGATAATGCTCCTGTACACACCTCAGCGATTGCCATGGCAACAATCCATGACTGTGGGTTCCAGTTTAGTTGGCCAACTACGTGGAGGATTTCTCGTAGTCCCAGCATTAAGACTTCATTTCCACTGGGATAAAGACGCTTCAACACCACTGGAGCAAGTGTGTATGTAGCCCTTGAAGTGGATTATGTTGAAAAATAAAAACATTGTCAAATCTGTATCTTCTTTGGTTTTCTTGAGGCTCAGAACATTTAAGTCGCCTCTCGTAGAGTAAAACATTTTACTATAGTAACGCCCGGAAAAATACACGTTTCCTGGTGCCCAAATTTTGCAATTTCTGTAATTTTCATACATTTGTGACGTAATTTGAGAATGAAATACGATGATTAAGTTGGAGATGCTGGCAAAAAGGTATTCTCACAGCAAGGATATTTCTTACGAAGCATCATCCTTAAGTACCCCCTAGACTAGAATTACATACTGACCTAATAATTTCCACTAAGAGTGCTGATTTTTACACATTGGTATTGTGATTTCAATTGGCATGGTATAGTTGAGGGAAATCCAATGTATCTTACCTCTCACATAAAATATATTTCTCACCATTTCTCGTCCGTTTCATCATCGAAGTCGAAGAATATCACTATCTTTCGATAATCTTGCGAGGGAGTTGAGCCTAGTTTGCTATTTCAAATAATTCCTTTGGGAGGAATTTCATTTAACTGCTCCTGAAGCATCGATATACATTCAGATTTCCCCTCCCCAAAGAGAAAAAAATAGCAACCACAGGGCAGATGGAGAAACCAGAGTAAGTAATTGACCCTCATCCGCCTTTCAAATACCACCCTGGGTGACCATTTTTTGGGGTCATTGGTATAATAGTCAAATAAGGGAAAATCTGGGTTTTAAGGAATTAGAAATAAAATATCTTCATTTCTATTTTGCTTCACACAAAAGGGGTATATGCCAACCGGGACAAGTTTCTTCTTGTCATATTTTCTCAATTTAGATCCATTCCATCGTAAATTCCAACCCCTCAAATGTGGGGTGTCCCGGCTTGAATGCAAGTAATCACACGGTGTCGGTAGGAGATTGAGGTCAAAAACAAAAACTCATCTGTGTTTACAGCTGATTTTTTTTACTTTACTTACTCCAGGAACTTATTTTGTAATTGCAAACCACAAGATAATTACCTCTTTCAATATTGCTCTTTCATGAACTCAATTGTTTATCTTAATTTGTTTCCTTTGATAATTCTCGGACATATGAGGTATGAGATACCTAAACCCAATATGGTCTACATACCTGTTATATCTGGAGTACCAATAGGATGCGTTCTTGGCTCACTATTATTTGTATTATACATAGATGATATTATAGACCTCTTCAATTCCCCCATCTCAAGCACTAGTCTAATGTTCGCTGACGATTGCAAGATTATTAGAGAAATAAAACAGACACGCACCTTCTCCAAAATGACATAAATAGATTCTCCGAATGGGGCCAACGATGGAAACTGTCCAAAACCTTTCTAAATGGTCCTACATAACATTTTTTCTTAAACACAACATTCCTAAAAGTAATTATACGAGACACTTAATGGCCTCCGAATCCTTTAGATTAAAATCTCACTTTTGAAAAAAAACATCTCAACCATCACAAAAAAGGAGCAATGCACATGCTAGGCCTATTGTACAGATTCACCGAAATCAGTAACTTGAAAGCCCTGTACATATACTTCAATACATTTTGTCCCCCATTCTAGAATACTGTTCACCCATCTGGAACATGGCTGCCCAATCTGATACCTTCAAGATCGACAGTGTTCTCAGCAGAGGCGTATATTCGGGGCTATCTAGGCTATCTGCAAAGCCCAGACTCAGTGAATAAAATACACAAAAATATATATATCAGAAAATGTGCATGAAATTGTTCATTTGAATAAGAAGATGAACCTGATTTCTTAGAGGAGTTGGAAACATTGCCCGCTTTCTTTGAATTCGCGAGACGTCTTGCCCAGCGCCGGCGGGCAACTCCACGGGGGTTACCGTGATCAACCAATTTTTCCCAGCATGAAATTTTCCCAGGAATGGGGAATTTTGAAGCCAAATTATCGCAGGAAGGGAAATGTGTGTCACATGCAGGGACAAGAGCATGATTGAACGCTTGCAGAAGAGTTGAAAAAGAGGTCGTTGACAAACAACTAGAGATACAGTGGGGAGTAGAAAATTCTTGGCTCAGCGGGAATGGTTCATGAGTGCATCTAAAAATTACCGAAATGAAGGACCAGTTCTAGTCTAGATCGCGTCGAGTGGTCTTGGTTTCGATTTCGATTTGTTGTTTTAAGTCCACTTTATGCACAGTAAGGCTAATCGGGACTGGACCTACAATTTAAAGTGGGATCCGAAACAATTGTGCCTCCACCGGGTATCGAACACGGGACCCCTTGATTACAAGGCGACGACGCTACCACTGCGCCATCGGGGAGGCCTAAGAGTGGTCTTGGTGCGTGTGAATAGAGTAGTGAGGGGATTGTATTTTTGTGAATGATATGTGATGTTGTGTAGTCACTACACACTGCTGTGTAGTGTGAACTGAAATGAGTGATATAATTAACAAGCTATCTATTCGGCTTACGAATGACGATAAGCTCCAAATCATTGTGGATTTTTCTTGTGCGTCCACTTTATGAACAGGTAAGCTAATGGGGATCGGACCTACAGTTAAAGTTGTATCTAAACCACCATGTATCGAACCCGGGACCCTTTAGTTTCAAGGCAACGACGTTACCACTGCGCCAACAAGGAGTACCCGAACATAAAATCGTGAAAATTGGTAGGTTGAAATTTTATTTTTATTCTCGTATATAGGCCTACATAATATTTCACAATATGGGCCTCTCATTTATGCAAATAAGAATGAAATTCTTGAAATCCTTTCCTTACTGACAGTGTACATTTCCATGTTTTATTTATGAGGTATATATTTTTAATCAGAGTCACATCACTTCAACCCGCCACCCCAAATGAGTTAAAAACACAAAAACACCCCCACCAGCAATTTTTTGTCCATTCGAACACTATGATATTTTGCGATAGCCCAGGTTCTTAACCCCGTATGCGCCACTGGTTCTCAGCTATTCCCTCTTCATCGTTCGATTTAGAGTACTGGCTCTAAGACACTTATCCAAGAGAGATCTGCTAAAAACAAATGTACACATTAATACCCCAGAAGCACGTAGATACCTTGTAGATTTGAAATTTCTATATAAGGTCATAAATGGTATCTTGAGATATAGCAGCCCACGAACTCACATAAAACACGGAACAAGGAAACTTTCCACAATGCAATTCCCAGACCCTCACTCATACAACGTTCTTTATTCCATAAACTTCCTAATCAATTTAACATCATCTCAAACCAAACAGATATTTTCAGCTGTTATTCCTCTTTTATCATCAACTTACAAAAATTTGTACATAAGTAATACTATTGCCAAACTGATTTCTGTTGATCTTGGGACTGTTTTGTTTTGTAATGCCTTTTTTTGTTCTTATTTATTGTTTTTTACTGTTGTTTTTTCCGGCTTAAATTGGCTTCTAAAGTACTGGAAATTTCAATAAATAAATAGACAGTGGGTCATTGAGGGATATATTTTGTTAACTTGTAACAAAACATTATACAGTAAAACCTCGTTAATCCGGACTCCGATAAGACGGACTTCGCTTAATCCGGACAGGCAAAAGGAAAAAAAAGCACCCGTCGGACACATCATCATAATATAGGTATCGCGTATGTACGTACTGCATTGTATGTACAGTATTGCTTTACATTTTATTGTACTGTATAGTGTACTTAGGCCTATGCCCTTTAAATAACCATAATAAACGTGTTTTGTTGCTATAAACGGAGTTTTAATGCACTTTCTACTGTTCTTTAAGGTTATTTAAGTTAATCCGCACTTTCGTTAAACCGGTCAACTTACCCCCCATTAGTCCGGATTAACGAGGTTTTACTGTACTTCTTCTTAACGGTTTCTCAAGATTATGATTTAGAAAAAGTTTCTGAAGTTTTGTGCAGTGGAGGAGAGAGAGAGAGAGAGAAGAGAAGAGAACGAATGTGAGAAGAAAATGGAAAGAATGAGAAAGAGAAGGTTTTAAAGGACACAGACGAAGATAGAAATAGAGAAACAGTGAAAATAAAGAGATAGAGAGACATAGAAATTAAAAATAGGTTGAAAAGTAAGAAAAGTAGAAACAGCTAGATGAACAGAGGAAGAAAAATAACATTAGAGAGAGAGTATAGTATCCAATATTTTGTCTACACTTGACCTGAAGAAAACTATTTGGCGACGCCACTACCTTGCTGGTCATTTTATGTTGTGTACACTGTACAATTTATAAATAACTGCCCATGGTGGGGACACCACATTAGTTTTATCCGACATACCTACAAAAAGAACGCATATTTCTGGAAAAGATGGCAAAATATAGGACTGACTACGAAAAAGAGAAGACCTTTAGATCCTATTACGACACTTTCGAAAATCATGGCAAGCTAATGTGTGAAACATGAAAATCACAACGTTTGAAGAAAAGAAAAGAAAAAAAAAGCACCAGATGGCAAATATTACCCTTGCAACCATTTTAAGTTCCCTGAAACAAAATGGCGTAGTTGAGTACATCATCATGCAATGTAGCTCACGGTTTATGCTTTTACATCCTAAATCCAGCACCCTGGAATAGATTTAGAGTCAACTCACGTCGTCTTTTTAAGGTACGGAGCTACACAGACGTAAACTCATTATCTTGCGTAAGGATATCAGTTTATTTTGCCAGACGTTCAAACAATCCTCGCAGCGCACCTCTACAACAATTGATGGCCGACAAGTAAGGAGGCATAATTATCTTGTATAATACAAATGTTGTGGTCATAATTATAGGTCGAGATATTGCTAGTGTCTTTTTTCGTATGGAAACCCACACTATGCTTGAGGAAATGAAAGTATAGAACTGCTTGTTGATCTACTTACGATTGTCATTTTTTTTAAATAGGCATGTGAAGCATGTCCTTGAAAATGAAGCCATTTGAATCTCAACAAGTGTCTGGAACAGAAATATATAGTGTTCAGATATATGACAACTGCGTGATATATTGTTCAAAATTAGTGCAAACCTGTTTATTAATCATGTAAATATCCTTTCCGTCTCAAACATTACCCTATAAGTCTTTTATCAGTAATAAAATCTTCAATATGTTTGTCATTTTATGCTGGTTTTATTTATCATTTTCTACAGTTGAACAATAATAATTTTCGTTTGCGTTTGGCTAACCTAGATGCGTGCTTTGAACACTTAATTCCCTTTTATAGTGCCCCTTTTTCTTTTTTGGTATAAATATTTATGGTTTTTTAGTATCTAGTTCTTCTCTTAGCCACCAGGATGCGTTTCTTGGCGTCTCCCTTCATCATTCAACCTCAGTGCTGATAATAGCCTAAGGAGGGAGAAAGAGGACGTACAAATAAAGAAAATAATTATAGACATAAGTTCCCCCATGTATTGTCCATATTTTCCTTTCAGTGTTTATATTCAGGTTTTTAGTGCACATTTTCCCACGTTAATGCATAATTCCCAACTTATACAATAGTTTTATAGAACAGGTTAATTAATCATGGGAAACCGGAATTACTGGAGAATTGTAGATATTATATTATTACAAAAGGGGAGTAATATCAAACTATCATTATTCCCTATATGGTGTAATAAAATATTCACTATTTTATTACACCATATAGGGAATAATGATAGTTTGATATTACTCCCCTTTTGTAATAATATAGTATCTACAATAATATGCAGGTTCCTAATTTTAGTGTTGTGTCAATCTGTGATATATATTTAAAGCACGTATCTACATTTAATTTTCGGGAAGGTTCTTGCACACTAACCATTTACTCATACATAATAATAGCAATGATGACAATAATAAATGCTATTAGTAATCATAATGGTAATATTATAATTCGTAAAGTTTTAATTATTAATGCTCTTAATCAATTACACCAAAAGTAAGAGGATGGCTTAAAATTAAAGATATAGCCTAACGGCATGAATTCTCTATCTAGCTCATTTGCAGTTCTATACCACGAAGCCAATCTACAAAGGAAAATAAGTAAATATATATAGAAACATGTAAGATTTATAAAGTAATCAAAAGGTTGTTATTTCCAGTTGATGAAGAATAAAGTCCCTGATTATTAGCTATTAATTAATTAAATTTAGTCAATACAAATCTAATCTTTATGCAAATTCAGTGCAAGTTAATGAACTTCATATTATCCTATCCATTCAATTTAAGCGCTGAAACACCCATTTCATTTTATTAAGCAGAGGAATTTTATTGATTTTAAGTCCTTGTCAACTCTTCCGAGGGGTCTGGTCCTCTTGGACCCCCTCTAAATGGGTCCTTGGTGTATTTTCCCTATTTTAGTGACCATCCGTCTCTTTCAGAGTCGATTTCGCGCGCCATAGATATATGAAAGAAGGAAATATTCGTATGGGATACGAATTCAAATCCGTCCGTTGTGTAATCCATAACTTTATAATGAGTCAACGACGTTTTCTGCTAACTAATTCTGTAAACCGTAATTATTCATGAAGGGAAGTACTTTCTATCCACAATATGGAGGCCAAGTAACATGCAATCATCCAAATTGCTGGAAAACTAAGTCCTAAAGCCATTCGCAAGACATAAAATGCTGTACGAGAGGGAAATTCAAGACGTTACTAAAGATTCAAATTGCAGGAAAGTTCAAGGTCAGTTACGAGATCACTTTGGACGAGTACGTTTCCGCACACTGTGTGAAATGAAAGGGCTACTTTACACATTACACATGTGAATTTTTCACACTTTTTTGCGCGTGATACTCGTCTGAATTGACACGCAAATTGCCTTTGTTAGCAAACGGAGATCTTCTTTTAAAAAAAGGCTCAAGGATATAAAGAATGTGAAAGAGAATGTCCAGTAAAAAAAGAGTTCTTGGTTATGGTATTGAGACAAGTCTCGAAACTGTTTCTCCAGAAGTTCCAAAGAAGACGGAAGAAGTAGAAAACATTCACTGCGGGAATTGCATGGGAAGAGCTCAAGTTATGGATAAGTTGGTGAGTATTTCTTCTTCCCTTATGCCTAGAAAAATCCACTTTAGCACAGAAGAACCAGAGTCCACGTCATTGTCATCTTCAGGTAACTTAGGGCCTAATTTTGGGTGACAAAATCGATCTTGGGACTTAACTTTGGGGTGGGGGCCAGAATCAAACTAGGGACCATGGTTGTTAACGGTGCAGGAATTTAAAATAAATTCAATTCAGGTCCATGAGAGAAAATCAACAACCCTAAATGGGTTCTGGACTGTAAATAAGCTTTTTATCTGTATAGGTCCACGAACCTTCTTTCCGGATCAATTTAAATACGGTTGAGGAACCTTTCTTCAATGAAAGAATAAGCAACTTGGACCGAATTTAATTTGCGCGATAAAAAAGGTTCCAATCCTGTTGCGGAATCCAATAGAACTCATTGATAGGTTCTTGGTCCTTTAACAACTCTGATAGGGACTAACTTTGGGAGGGGTAGAATCAAACTTGGGCCTTAACTTTCAGGGGATAGAATTAATAAGTTTTCCATCTTGAACTATTTTGCTAAATAGCTTACATTTACGCAATCATAAAAAAATAATATTCAATGTTTTGCTCCTCCCAGGACGGTATCCTTAACTTTTAAATTTGGTAACATGAATATTTTGGTGGCGCAAGTGCCCCCTTGCCCCCGCCAAATTACGCCCATGTCTTCAGGGCATGTGCTTGGAACCTCTATCTCCAACCGGATTAAGGTCTCCCCGATGGCGTCGTCGCCTTGTAATCAAGGGGTCCCGGGTTCGATACTCGTTGGAGGCACAAGTGGTTTGGATCCCACTTTAAACTGTAGGTCCAGTCCCAATTAGCCTTACTGTGCATAAAGTGGACTTAAAACACCAAATCATTCAATCAATCCAACCAGGTGGACGCTCAACACTGCACTTCTACTCTGAAGATGAGAATGCTTGGAATCCTTTCTACAACTCACCTAAGAGAATCTATTCAACAAATATTATGTTTGCGATTAGCCAAAAGTGGCATAAAAGCGACTGAAAATAACAAAAATTTTAAAACCCTGAAGATTTATAATATCCAGAGGGAAATATCTATTTTTAACTAATTTAATATACACGACGTAGCTACTGTTTTAGCGTAGAAAATTTTCGGATCATATCCTTGCACATTCTGTTATAATAAAGTCGTATGAGTGGATAGAGATTAGTTCTAATCGACCTAAACGTAAATTAAACCTAGTATCCCAGTTAAGTATCGCGTGTACGAATACAGTTGACTTCGAAATAAAATCTAATCTACATTTCCCCCATAGTAGTATATTTTAATTGCTGATCTTAGACTTTCACTTTGCCATCATTGCGTAAAACATGCTTATGAAAATATATATGATGACATTGTAACATTGTTGAAAAGTCGTACATTGTGCATTATTCTACGTATATTCACTCTCGATACTTCAGACTGACCAGAACCTATGTAACAATTTGCTAAAGTTGAATTACCGATGGTCCTTTTTTGTCTAGATAACCCTGATTTAACATCTCATTGGGGAAGATTTGAAAAGAATTTTCAATAAATTAAATATTTTTAACATACATTTTATATCAACCGGGCTAGTCTTAAACTATGACTGGGTCGTAATTCAGAAAATAACCCAATCACAAAATAATCAATAATTAGCATTTGACGTCATTCCCATCTGTAGTGACCATTTTTGTAAACATTTTTCTTTCTCATTGGGAGTCTATGTGGCTGTTGACCCAAAGTCTCTTCCTGTCTCATTCGAGTAGGAATGGTAATCGTTTTAGCTTGGAGAAGCGTGGGCACGATTTTCCCTCTGTGCTGGAAATGCTGACTAACTTATTATATCATGAAATGATTTTTTTTGCGGATTTACAGGGAGGGGCATGGATTCAAGGGCTTTTCGCAAATGATACGAATCATATATAAAAAAATGAACTGATAGCATTCTACTACAGCGAACCAAAACGTTAGAGCCTAATTTTAGTAGACAGTAAAATAATAAAACAAAGTTTATTTATTCAATTACTGCCTCAACAGAGGTAAATCCTCCAATTACAGAAGGCAGATAAGCAATCTTACAAAAGATAAGTTTATAAACACACATACAAAAAAAGATCCTAAACAGAAGAAATGCAATTAGCATAGATAGACCGAAGTTGAGCACAAATAAATTAATCGGGACTCTATTTACTAGACAATAAATACAATAAATCGACACTGGAAGTCTAATCAGGCAATAACTTGAACTGAGAGGCCCAAAGGGAGAGCATTCTTGGTTAAATGATTCCCTTGTTTGTGACAGTTTCTCCTCAGTAAATGAATTATCAAGCTTATTTCTTCTTGTAATCATTGTTAGCACTGGCGTACGCAGGATTTTATTTCGGAGGGGTTAGAATTTAAAAGATGGATATTAGCCTACATAACTGCGTTAATTTCGTAACCGCAATTAACCTTCAATTTAAAAGTTGTTCGAAGACAAAAATGGTAATAGGGGGTCATTTTAATGGAAATTAGCATTTACCACATGGGTTTTCCGAGTTCTATCCTGCTTTCATTTGAAAATCTTGATTTTCATAAATTTCGGGAGGGTCTGGTCTGTAGCCCCATCAACCCCTCCAGTGATTGTTAGTACAATTTATGAAGAACTACTTGTACAGTCGCCTCAACGGAAATCTTTACATTTGAACGCAATTGAAATATTTACATGGTTATTGCGCGTGCCAACTGTGTCATTGTTATACTCCGAAATAAACAATGTGGGAAGAATCTATAATCTTGTGATTGTTCAGTGAACAACAGCCGACAGTGTTTTGGTTATGCTTTGGCTAACAGTCTTTACAAGGGAACCAGAGAAAAAAAAGTCCCGGTTGTTGTATCCAGTGCAAGGAATTTCTCTGTGTTGCAGAAGTGTGCAGCTTCGTCATTTCGTTATTTCTGCCTAAGAAGTCAATGGGGAGGAAGAAGTTGACAATGGAAGAGAAGACTCGTGCCTTGACTTTGCTTCAACAAGGTATGTCTGTGATTCGTGTTGCAGCTGATTTGACATTTGACGAAACTGTACACTTCTGTAACACAGAGAAATTGTTTGCACTGGATACCACAACCGAGGCTCCTTTTTCTCTGGTTCCCTTGTAAAGACTGATAGCTAAAGAATAACCACAACACTGTCGACTGTTGTTCACTGAACAATCACAAGATTATAGACCACTCCCACTTTGTTATTTCGGAGTATAACAATGGTGGCACGCGCAATAACCATGTGAAGATTTCATTGCGTTCAAATGTAAAGATTTCCATTGGGGCGACTGTATTTAACAAAAATCTACTATGTGTCACTTCGTAATCCAAGACTTTTGTTCGTTTCCTGGTTCAGATATATTGTAGAGTGGTTCGGATTCCACTTTGTGAAATATATATATATATATATATATATATATATATATGTATATGTGTGTGTACCTTAATTTCTTCTGGTTTCTTATCTACTAAATTTCTGTAGGAAGGGCCGGCCCCATGGCACATCGCGCTACGACGCCAGGGGCCCCGGGTTCGAATCCTGGTCTGGGCATGGATATTTGTGAGTGTCCATTCATCAATTTCATCATATCATCACTCATCCCATCTTTGCAAATTAGCCAAAAGTGGCACAAAAAGCGAAGCAAAATAAATCAAGTCAATCAATCAATTCGGTAGGAAGGGTTAGACAAGTATGCTGCACTTTAGCACAGACTTATTGCTGATCTAAGCATATTTTCAACTTTGAGTTAGTGCCTGTATATCTCAACAAGAATATAAGTCTTTGGGGTCCACGTGCAATCACTTCTGAGCCACTATGAAGAGTTTTCCATCTATCTGCCTGCGAACTGAGTCCATGGTCGAACTTTCTTTCCCATTAGTAAACTTGTTGGTGTGGTAAACATGCACAGAGATATTGAATTTCATTTAATGATGATAAATTTCTGGACGTTTTAGGCTGGCAGAGGGCAAGAAACCACTCCTCTTCACTGGTGCAAGTGTGTAGAGGAGGCGCCATCTTTAAAATGACAAAAAATGGCGTTTTGAAGCTCACGTGATTGTTGCAGCCTTGAGCTGGTTTTGTAAATAAGTTGCTACCTAATGTAAATTTGAGATGTATACAGTTTGCCCTACAATTTTTATTGGACTTTTCATGTTTTCATTTTATTCTTGTAACTGTATATATATATGATGATTTTCACATGTCAATATGTGCACATTATACTTCAAGCTTTACATCTTATTATATGCTTACAGCATATTCTGTGCCCCTCCCAGAAACAAATTCTAGATCCGGTTAGTCATTGTTCAGACTGATAAATTTTAAAAAATCCACCCAAGAACATTACCGGAAAAAGGATGAAACTCGGAAATGACCAAAGCGTTCTTTTTTCTTTGCAGATTGTAATTGTACTCCTGGCAGCAGGACAATGTGCGATAGCGCAGGACCTTGGTTTGGCCTTTGGGGCTACGTACTCTGACCAAGGCTACTACGGACAGTCTCCAGTAGTTGGCGTTTACCCACAGACTCAGGTTCTGAATCCAGGATACTACTCACAAGGTTACACTGGAGCCTATGTGCCTCAACCACAGGTACCGAGCTACGCAAGTCAACCTGCAGTTGCAGCTTACGAACCAGCAAGCGTGGCTATACCAGTGCAGCTGGTGTATGCAGTGGCTTCTCCTTATATGAGTTCCGCTGCAGCTACCATCCCATCTGCATCGTATGTTCCTGCTGCACAACCTATCGCCGCTGGAGGATATGGGTCTGGCTATTACTACACATAGTTTCACAGCAGTTACTCTTCGCAATTCATAAACTTTCTAGTGAGATAAAGTAGTAAAGTTTGTATGAAATAAAACTGTTCTATATGACTGATTGGTTTACTGCTCTTGCCTCTCGATTGCCAACAGAATGTTCCTTCCAGCTAGGGCTGTAGTCAAGGGTATACGTCGTATACCCTCTGTTTAACCTTACTCGTAGTTGTATACCTTCTGTTACAATTCGTGTGCTACTTTCGTTTTGCCTATAGCTATTTTTTATGCAATTTGACCGGTGAGCTTATTGAGATTTGACTTTTGTTATCAAAACAGGCCCGTAGCCAGGTAGGGTCGGACATTAGGTACTATTTTGTGTAATTTCTTTGCAGTGAAAAGTGAAAATGCAGACAGCAGATATTATTTTGCTCACAACTTTGGTGAAGGATAAATTCACAGGGCATGAACTGCAGCTATTACATTCGTTCATCTTATTTATAAGAAGAAGTCAAAGTAGCGGCAAGTATTTAGGAGATTCTCTTCTCTGTGAAGGAGCTTTCTGAAGTCTAGACTCTAGACTTCAGAAAGTTCCTTTACAGGGGAGCTTCTTTATCTGTACCTTCGTTGCCCCTGTTGCAACCTCCCATTTATACCGAAATCTCTGACTTTGCTGCCATTATGCAAATTCCCTCCGCATCTGCGTCAAGGGTTAACAGCTCCCATGTTTTGGCAACGAAGGAAAGTTTTAAGGTTTCGGCCGGGGAGTGGATCCCCGTGAAGTTGACCCGACCCATTCGCGTTGCCCACTTCAAAACTAGTCAGGACGTTAGTTCTTCGTTAGTTCTCGATAGTTCTCATAAAATTTTCGTTAGTTCCGAAAATACATAGAAACTATTAAGGAAATAAATGGGTTGGGCCAACTTCACACTTTTTCGACCCATATTCAAATTCGAACCGAAAACCATCCAGATCGATTGATTTTCGTTAGTTCTCCTAAAATTTTCGTTAGTTCTCAAAATTTATCCAATTTATTCGCCGATTAGAAAATGGAAGCAATTTGAAATTTCCCAATTTTGACACGGAATTTTCTCACAAAATGGTCCGTATTGTTAGAATGTAGAGAGTATGGGTAAATTTTGTTCAAACTTTAGTCATTTTATCAAATTTATCCAATTTATTCACTGAATAAATGCTTAGACAAAATGTGTTGCCCTGAACGGCCAAATTTCGTTGCCCGCCTCAAAGCTAGTCAGGACGTTAGTTCCTCGGCAGTTCTCGATAGTTTTTATAAAATTTTCGTTAGTTCGGAAAATACATGGAAACTATTAAGGAAATAAATGGGTCGGGCCAACTTCACACTTTTTCGACCCATATTCAAATTCGACCCGAAAACCATCCAGATCGATTGATTTTCGTTAGTTCCCGTTAGTTCTCCTAAAATTTTCGTTAGTTCTCAAAATTTATCCAATTTATTCGCCGAACAAAATTTCGAGGTAATTTGCAGTTTTCCAGTTTTAACACGGATATTTTATCAAAAAATGGTCCGTATTGGTAGAATGTAGAGAGTATGAGTAAATTATATTGAAACTTTAGTCATTTTATCAAATTTATCCAATTTATTCACTGAATAAATGATTAGACGAAATGTGTTGTCCTGAACGGCCAAATTTCGTTGCCTACCTCAAACCTAGTCAGGACGTTAGTTCTTCGTTAGTCCTCGATAGTTCTCGTAAAATTTTCGTTAGTTCTCAAAATTTATCCAATTTATTCGCCGATTAGAAAATGGAAGCAATTTGAAATTTCCCAATTTTGACACGGAATTTTCTCACAAAATGGTCCGTAATGTTAGAATGTAGAGAGTATGGGTAAATTTTGTTCAAACTTTAGTCATTTTATCAAATTTATCCAATTTATTCACTGAATAAATGCTTAGACGAAATGTGTTGTCCTGAACGGCCAAATTTCGTTGCCCACCTCAAACCTAGTTAGGACGTTAGTTCTTCGTTAGTCCTCGATAGTTCTCGTAAAATTTTCGTTAGTTCCGAAAATACATGGAAACTATTAAGGAAATAAATGGGTCGGGCCAACTTCACACTTTTTCGACCCATATTCAAATTCGAACCGAAAACCATCCAGATCGATTGATTTTCGTTAGTTCCCGTTAGTTCTCCTAAAATTTTCGTTAGTTCTCCTAAAATTTTCGTTAGTTCTCAAAATTTATCCAATTTATTCGCCGAACAAAAAATCGAAATAATTTGCAGTTTTCCAGTTTTAACACGGATATTTTATCAAAAAATGGTCCGTATTGGTAGAATGTAGAGAGTATGAGTAAATTATATTGAAACTTTAGTCATTTTATCAAATTTATCCAATTTATTCACTGACTAAATGATTAGACGAAATGTGTTGTCCTGAACGGCCAAATTTCGTTGCCCACCTCAAGCCTAGTCAGGACGTTAGTTCTTCGTTAGTTCTCGATAGTTCTCGTAAAATTTTCGTTAGTTCTCAAAATTTATCCAATTTATTCGCCGATTAGAAAATGGAAGCAATTTGAAATTTCCCAATTTTGACACGGAATTTTTCTCAAAAAATGGTCCGTATTGATAGAATCTAGAGAGTATGGGTCAATTTTGTTGAAGCTTTAGTCATTTTATCAAATTTATCCAATTTATTCACTGAATAAATGCTTAGACGAAATGTGTTGTCCTGAACGGCCAAATTTCGTTGCCCACCTCAAACCTAGTTAGGACGTTAGTTCTTCGTTAGTCCTCGATAGTTCTCGTAAAATTTTCGTTAGTTCCGAAAATACATGGAAACTATTAAGGAAATAAATGGGTCGGGCCAACTTCACACTTTTTCGACCCATATTCAAATTCGAACCGAAAACCATCCAGATCGATTGATTTTCGTTAGTTCCCGTTAGTTCTCCTAAAATTTTCGTTAGTTCTCAAAATTTATCCAATTTATTCGCCGAACAAAAAATCGAGGTAATTTGCAGTTTTCCAGTTTTAACACGGATATTTTATCAAAAAATGGTCCGTATTGGTAGAATGTAGAGAGTATGAGTAAATTATATTGAAACTTTAGTCATTTTATCAAATTTATCCAATTTATTCACTGAATAAATGATTAGACGAAATGTGTTGTCCTGAACGGCCAAATTTCGTTGCCCACCTCAAGCCTAGTCAGGACGTTAGTTCTTCGTTAGTCCTCGATAGTTCTCTTAAAATTTTCGTTAGTTCTCAAAATTTATCCAATTTATTCGCCGATTAGAAAATGGAAGCAATTTGAAATTTCCCAATTTTGACACGGAATTTTTCTCAAAAAATGGTCCGTATTGATAGAATCTAGAGAGTATGGGTCAATTTTGTTGAAGCTTTAGTCATTTTATCAAATTTATCCAATTTATTCACTGAATAAATGCTTAGACGAAATGTGTTGTCCTGAACGGCCAAATTTCGTTGCCCACCTCAAACCTAGTCAGGACGTTAGTTCTTCGTTAGTCCTCGATAGTTCTCGTAAAATTTTCGTTAGTTCTCAAAATTTATCCAATTTATTCGCAGATTCGAAAATGGAAGCAATTTGAAATTTCCCAATTTTGACACGGAATTTTCTCACAAAATGGTCCGTATTGTTAGAATGTAGAGAGTATGGGTAAATTTTGTTCAAACTTTAGTCATTTTATCAAATTTATCCAATTTATTCACTGAATAAATGCTTAGACAAAATGTGTTGCCCTGAACGGCCAAATTTCGTTGCCCGCCTCAAAGCTAGTCAGGACGTTAGTTCCTCGGCAGTTCTCGATAGTTTTTATAAAATTTTCGTTAGTTCCGAAAATACATGGAAACTATTAAGGAAATAAATGGGTCGGGCCAACTTCACACTTTTTCGACCCATATTCAAATTCGAACCGAAAACCATCCAGATCGATTGATTTTCGTTAGTTCCCGTTAGTTCTCGTAAAATTTTCGTTAGTTCTCAAAATTTATCCAATTTATTCGCCGATTAGAAAATGGAAGCAATTTGAAATTTCCCAATTTTGACATGGAATTTTTCTCAAAAAATGGTCCGTATTGAAAGAATCTAGAGAGTATGGGTCAATTTTGTTGAAACTTTAGTCATTTTATCAAATTTATCCAATGTATTCACTGAATAAATGCTTAGACAAAATGTGTTGTCCTGAACGGCCAAATTTCGTTGCCCACCTCAAACCAAGTCAGGACGTTAGTTCTTCGTTAGTTCTCGATAGTTCTCGTAAAATTTTCGTTAGTTCTCAAAATTTATCCAATTTATTCGCCGATTAGAAAATGGAAGCAATTTGAAATTTCCCAATTTTGACACGGAATGTTTCTCAGAAAATGGTCCGTATTGGTAGAATGTAGAGAGTATGGGTAAATTTTGTTCAAACTTTAGTCATTTTATCAAATTTTTCCAATTTATTCACTGAATAAATGCTTAGACAAAATGTGTTGTCCTGAACGGCCAAATTTCGTTGCCCACCTCAAACCTAGTCAGGACGTTAGTTCTTCGTTAGTTCTCGATAGTTCTCGTAAATTTTTCGTTAGTTCTCAAAATTTGTCCAATTTATTCGCCGATTAGAAAATGGAAGCAATTTGAAATTTCCCAATTTTGACACGGAATTTTTCTCACAAAATGGTCCGTATTGGTAGAATGTAGAGAGTATGGGTAAGTTTTGTTCAAACTTAAGTCATTTTATCAAATTTATCCAATTTATTCACTGAATAAATGCTTAGACGAAATGTGTTGTCCTGAAGGGCCAAATTTCGTTGCCCACCTCAAAGCTAGTCAGGACGTTAGTTCCTCGGCAGTTCTCGATAGTTTTTATAAAATTTTCGTTAGTTCCGAAAATACATGGAAACTATTAAGGAAATAAATGGGTCGGGCCAACTTCACACTTTTTCGACCCATATTCAAATTCGAACCGAAAACCATCCAGATCGATTGATTTTCGTTAGTTCCCGTTAGTTCTCATAAAATTTTCGTTAGTTCTCAAAATTTATCCAATTTATTCGCCGAACAAAATTTCGAGGTAATTTGCAGTTTTCCAGTTTTCACACGGAAATTACATCAAAAAATGGTCCGTATTGGTAGAATGTGGAGAGTATGTGTCAATTTTGTTCAAACTTTAGTCATTTTATCAAATTTATCCAATTTATTCACTGATTAAATGCTTAGACGAAATGTGTTGTCCTGAACGGCCAAATTTCGTTGCCCACCTCAAACCTAGTCAGGACGTTAGTTCCTAGTTAGTCCCCGATAGGTCTCGTAAAATTTTCGTTAGGTCTCAAAATTTATCCAATTTATTCGCCGATTAGAAAATGGAAGCAATTTGAAATTTCCCAATTTTGACACGGAATTTTTCTCACAAAATGGTCCGTATTGATAGAATCTAGAGAGTATGCGTCAATTTTGTTGAAACTTTAGTCATTCTATCAAATTTATCCAATGTATTCACTGAATAAATGCTTAGACGAAATGTGTTGTCCTGAACGGCCAAATTTCGTTGCCCACCTCAAACCGAGTCAGGACGTTAGTTCTTCGTTAGTTATCGATAGTTCTCGTAAAATTTTCGTTAGTTCTCAAAATTTATCCAATTTATTCGCCGATTAGAAAATGGAAGCAATTTGAAATTTCCCAATTTTGACACGGAATGTTTCTCAAAAAATGGTCCGTATTGGTAGAATGTAGAGAGTATGGGTAAATTGTGTTCAAACTTTAGTCATTTTATCAAATTTATCCAATTTATTCACTGAATAAATGCTTAGACAAAATGTGTCGGCCTGAACGGCCAAATTCCATTGCCCACCTCAAACCTACTCAGGATGTTACTTCTTTGTTAGTTCTCGATAGTTCTCGTAAAATTTTCGTTAGTTCTCAAAATTTATCCAATTTATTCGCCGATTAGAAAATGGAAGCAATTTGAAATTTCCCAATTTTGACACGGAATTTTTCTCACAAAATGGTCCGTATTGATAGAATCTAGAGAGTATGCGTCAATTTTGTTGAAACTTTAGTCATTCTATCAAATTTATCCAATGTATTCACTGAATAAATGCTTAGACGAAATGTGTTGTCCTGAACGGCCAAATTTCGTTGCCCACCTCAAACCGAGTCAGGACGTTACTTCCTTGTTAGTTCTCGATAGTTCTCGTAAAATTTTCGTTAGTTCTCAAAATTTATCCAATTTATTCGCCGATTAAAAAATGGAAGCAATTTGAAATTTCCCAATTTTGACACTGAATTTTTCTCAAAAAATGGGCCGTATTGGTAGAATGTAGAGAGTATGGGTCAATTTTGTTGAAAATTTAGTCATTTTATCAAATTTTTCCAATTTATTCACTGAATAAATGCTTAGACGAAATGTGTTGGCCTGAGCGGCCAAATTTCGTTGCCCACCTCAAACCTAGTCAGGACGTTAGTTCTTCGTTAGTCCTCGATAGTTCTCGTAAAATTTTCGTTAGTTCTCAAAATTTATCCAATTTGTTCGCAGATTAGAAAATGGAAGCAATTTGAAATTTCCCAATTTTGACACGGAATTTTCTCACAAAATGGTCCGTATTGTTAGAATGTAGAGAGTATGGATAAATTTTGTTCAAACTTTAGTCATTTTATCAAATTTATCCAATTTATTCACTGAATAAATGCTTAGACAAAATGTGTTGCCCTGAACGGCCAAATTTCGTTGCCCGCCTCAAAGCTAGTCAGGACGTTAGTTCCTCGGCAGTTCTCGATAGTTTTTATAAAATTTTCGTTAGTTCCGAAAATACATGGAAACTATTAAGGAAATAAATGGGTCGGGCCAACTTCACACTTTTTCGACCCATATTCAAATTCGAACCGAAAACCATCCAGATCGATTGATTTTCGTTAGTTCCCGTTAGTTCTCGTAAAATTTTCGTTAGTTCTCAAAATTTATCCAATTTATTCGCCGATTAGAAAATGGAAGCAATTTGAAATTTCCCAATTTTGACATGGAATTTTTCTCAAAAAATGGTCCGTATTGAAAGAATCTAGAGAGTATGGGTCAATTTTGTTGAAACTTTAGTCATTTTATCAAATTTATCCAATGTATTCACTGAATAAATGCTTAGACAAAATGTGTTGTCCTGAACGGCCAAATTTCGTTGCCCACCTCAAACCAAGTCAGGACGTTAGTTCTTCGTTAGTTCTCGATAGTTCTCGTAAAATTTTCGTTAGTTCTCAAAATTTATCCAATTTATTCGCCGATTAGAAAATGGAAGCAATTTGAAATTTCCCAATTTTGACACGGAATGTTTCTCAGAAAATGGTCCGTATTGGTAGAATGTAGAGAGTATGGGTAAATTTTGTTCAAACTTTAGTCATTTTATCAAATTTTTCCAATTTATTCACTGAATAAATGCTTAGACAAAATGTGTTGTCCTGAACGGCCAAATTTCGTTGCCCACCTCAAACCTAGTCAGGACGTTAGTTCTTCGTTAGTTCTCGATAGTTCTCGTAAATTTTTCGTTAGTTCTCAAAATTTGTCCAATTTATTCGCCGATTAGAAAATGGAAGCAATTTGAAATTTCCCAATTTTGACACGGAATTTTTCTCACAAAATGGTCCGTATTGGTAGAATGTAGAGAGTATGGGTAAGTTTTGTTCAAACTTAAGTCATTTTATCAAATTTATCCAATTTATTCACTGAATAAATGCTTAGACGAAATGTGTTGTCCTGAAGGGCCAAATTTCGTTGCCCACCTCAAAGCTAGTCAGGACGTTAGTTCCTCGGCAGTTCTCGATAGTTTTTATAAAATTTTCGTTAGTTCCGAAAATACATGGAAACTATTAAGGAAATAAATGGGTCGGGCCAACTTCACACTTTTTCGACCCATATTCAAATTCGAACCGAAAACCATCCAGATCGATTGATTTTCGTTAGTTCCCGTTAGTTCTCATAAAATTTTCGTTAGTTCTCAAAATTTATCCAATTTATTCGCCGAACAAAATTTCGAGGTAATTTGCAGTTTTCCAGTTTTCACACGGAAATTACATCAAAAAATGGTCCGTATTGGTAGAATGTGGAGAGTATGTGTCAATTTTGTTCAAACTTTAGTCATTTTATCAAATTTATCCAATTTATTCACTGATTAAATGCTTAGACGAAATGTGTTGTCCTGAACGGCCAAATTTCGTTGCCCACCTCAAACCTAGTCAGGACGTTAGTTCCTAGTTAGTCCCCGATAGGTCTCGTAAAATTTTCGTTAGTTCTCAAAATTTATCCAATTTATTCGCCGATTAGAAAATGGAAGCAATTTGAAATTTCCCAATTTTGACACGGAATTTTTCTCACAAAATGGTCCGTATTGATAGAATCTAGAGAGTATGCGTCAATTTTGTTGAAACTTTAGTCATTCTATCAAATTTATCCAATGTATTCACTGAATAAATGCTTAGACGAAATGTGTTGTCCTGAACGGCCAAATTTCGTTGCCCACCTCAAACCGAGTCAGGACGTTAGTTCTTCGTTAGTTATCGATAGTTCTCGTAAAATTTTCGTTAGTTCTCAAAATTTATCCAATTTATTCGCCGATTAGAAAATGGAAGCAATTTGAAATTTCCCAATTTTGACACGGAATGTTTCTCAAAAAATGGTCCGTATTGGTAGAATGTAGAGAGTATGGGTAAATTGTGTTCAAACTTTAGTCATTTTATCAAATTTATCCAATGTATTCACTGAATAAATGCTTAGACGAAATGTGTTGTCCTGAACGGCCAAATTTCGTTGCCCACCTCAAACCGAGTCAGGACGTTAGTTCTTCGTTAGTTATCGATAGTTCTCGTAAAATTTTCGTTAGTTCTCAAAATTTATCCAATTTATTCGCCGATTAGAAAATGGAAGCAATTTGAAATTTCCCAATTTTGACACGGAATGTTTCTCAAAAAATGGTCCGTATTGGTAGAATGTAGAGAGTATGGGTAAATTGTGTTCAAACTTTAGTCATTTTATCAAATTTATCCAATGTATTCACTGAATAAATGCTTAGACGAAATGTGTTGTCCTGAACGGCCAAATTTCGTTGCCCACCTCAAACCGAGTCAGGACGTTAGTTCTTCGTTAGTTATCGATAGTTCTCGTAAAATTTTCGTTAGTTCTCAAAATTTATCCAATTTATTCGCCGATTAGAAAATGGAAGCAATTTGAAATTTCCCAATTTTGACACGGAATTTTCTCACAAAATGGTCCGTAATGTTAGAATGTAGAGAGTATGGGTAAATTTTGTTCAAACTTTAGTCATTTTATCAAATTTATCCAATTTATTCACTGAATAAATGCTTAGACATAATGTGCTGGCCTGAACGGCCAAATTTCGTTGCCCACCTCAAAGCTAGTGAGGACGTTAGTTCCTCGGCAGTTCTCGATAATTTTAATAAAATTTTCGTTAATTCCGAAAATACATGGAAACTATTAAGGAAATAAATGGGTTGGGCCAAATTCACACTTTTTCGACCCATATTCAAATTCGAACCGAAAACCATCCAGATCGATTGATTTTCGTTAGTTCCCGTTAGTTCTCCTAAAATTTTCGTTAGTTCTCAAAATTTATCCAATTTATTCGCCGAACAAAAAATCGAAATAATTTGCAGTTTTCCAGTTTTAACACGGATATTTTATCAAAAAATGGTCCGTATTGGTAGAATGTAGAGAGTATGAGTAAATTATATTGAAACTTTAGTCATTTTATCAAATTTATCCAATTTATTCACTGACTAAATGATTAGACGAAATGTGTTGTCCTGAACGGCCAAATTTCGTTGCCCACCTCAAGCCTAGTCAGGACGTTAGTTCTTCGTTAGTTATCGATAGTTCTCTTAAAATTTTCGTTAGTTCTCAAAATTTATCCAATTTATTCGCCGATTAGAAAATGGAAGCAATTTGAAATTTCCCAATTTTGACACGGAATTTTTCTCAAAAAATGGTCCGTATTGATAGAATCTAGAGAGTATGGGTCAATTTTGTTGAAGCTTTAGTCATTTTATCAAATTTATCCAATTTATTCACTGAATAAATGCTTAGACGAAATGTGTTGTCCTGAACGGCCAAATTTCGTTGCCCACCTCAAACCTAGTTAGGACGTTAGTTCTTCGTTAGTCCTCGATAGTTCTCGTAAAATTTTCGTTAGTTCCGAAAATACATGGAAACTATTAAGGAAATAAATGGGTCGGGCCAACTTCACACTTTTTCGACCCATATTCAAATTCGAACCGAAAACCATCCAGATCGATTGATTTTCGTTAGTTCCCGTTAGTTCTCCTAAAATTTTCGTTAGTTCTCAAAATTTATCCAATTTATTCGCCGAACAAAAAATCGAGGTAATTTGCAGTTTTCCAGTTTTAACACGGATATTTTATCAAAAAATGGTCCGTATTGGTAGAATGTAGAGAGTATGAGTAAATTATATTGAAACTTTAGTCATTTTATCAAATTTATCCAATTTATTCACTGAATAAATGATTAGACGAAATGTGTTGTCCTGAACGGCCAAATTTCGTTGCCCACCTCAAACCTAGTCAGGACGTTAGTTCTTCGTTAGTCCTCGATAGTTCTCGTAAAATTTTCGTTAGTTCTCAAAATTTATCCAATATATTCGCCGATTAGAAAATGGAAGCAATTTGAAATTTCCCAATTTTGACACGAAATTTTTCTCAAAAAATGGTCCGTATTGATAGAATCTAGAGAGTATGGGTCAATTTTGTTGAAGCTTTAGTCATTTTATCAAATTTATCCAATTTATTCACTGAATAAATGCTTAGACGAAATGTGTTGTCCTGAACGGCCAAATTTCGTTGCCCACCTCAAACCTAGTCAGGACGTTAGTTCTTCGTTAGTCCTCGATAGTTCTCGTAAAATTTTCGTTAGTTCTCAAAATTTATCCAATTTATTCGCAGATTAGAAAATGGAAGCAATTTGAAATTTCCCAATTTTGACACGGAATTTTCTCACAAAATGGTCCGTATTGTTAGAATGTAGAGAGTATGGGTAAATTTTGTTCAAACTTTAGTCATTTTATCAAATTTATCCAATTTATTCACTGAATAAATGCTTAGACAAGATGTGTTGCCCTGAACGGCCAAATTTCGTTGCCCGCCTCAAAGCTAGTCAGGACGTTAGTTCCTCGGCAGTTCTCGATAGTTTTTATAAAATTTTCGTTAGTTCCGAAAATACATGGAAACTATTAAGGAAATAAATGGGTCGGGCCAACTTCACACTTTTTCGACCCATATTCAAATTCGAACCGAAAACCATCCAGATCGATTGATTTTCGTTAGTTCCCGTTAGTTCTCGTAAAATTTTCGTTAGTTCTCAAAATTTATCCAATTTATTCGCCGATTAGAAAATGGAAGCAATTTGAAATTTCCCAATTTTGACATGGAATTTTTCTCAAAAAATGGTCCGTATTGAAAGAATCTAGAGAGTATGGGTCAATTTTGTTGAAACTTTAGTCATTTTATCAAATTTATCCAATGTATTCACTGAATAAATGCTTAGACAAAATGTGTTGTCCTGAACGGCCAAATTTCGTTGCCCACCTCAAACCAAGTCAGGACGTTAGTTCTTCGTTAGTTCTCGATAGTTCTCGTAAAATTTTCGTTAGTTCTCAAAATTTATCCAATTTATTCGCCGATTAGAAAATGGAAGCAATTTGAAATTTCCCAATTTTGACACGGAATGTTTCTCAGAAAATGGTCCGTATTGGTAGAATGTAGAGAGTATGGGTAAATTTTGTTCAAACTTTAGTCATTTTATCAAATTTTTCCAATTTATTCACTGAATAAATGCTTAGACAAAATGTGTTGTCCTGAACGGCCAAATTTCGTTGCCCACCTCAAACCTAGTCAGGACGTTAGTTCTTCGTTAGTTCTCGATAGTTCTCGTAAATTTTTCGTTAGTTCTCAAAATTTGTCCAATTTATTCGCCGATTAGAAAATGGAAGCAATTTGAAATTTCCCAATTTTGACACGGAATTTTTCTCACAAAATGGTCCGTATTGGTAGAATGTAGAGAGTATGGGTAAGTTTTGTTCAAACTTAAGTCATTTTATCAAATTTATCCAATTTATTCACTGAATAAATGCTTAGACGAAATGTGTTGTCCTGAAGGGCCAAATTTCGTTGCCCACCTCAAAGCTAGTCAGGACGTTAGTTCCTCGGCAGTTCTCGATAGTTTTTATAAAATTTTCGTTAGTTCCGAAAATACATGGAA
This sequence comes from Lepisma saccharinum, assembly GCF_977018435.1. Classification (NCBI taxonomy): domain Eukaryota; kingdom Metazoa; phylum Arthropoda; class Insecta; order Zygentoma; family Lepismatidae; genus Lepisma; species Lepisma saccharinum. Next base: position 27,082,593 of record NC_139256.1, on the reverse strand, counting down.
ACTATTAAGGAAATAAATGGGTCGGGCCAACTTCACACTTTTTCGACCCATATTCAAATTCGAACCGAAAACCATCCAGATCGATTGATTTTCGTTAGTTCCCGTTAGTTCTCATAAAATTTTCGTTAGTTCTCAAAATTTATCCAATTTATTCGCCGAACAAAATTTCGAGGTAATTTGCAGTTTTCCAGTTTTCACACGGAAATTACATCAAAAAATGGTCCGTATTGGTAGAATGTGGAGAGTATGTGTCAATTTTGTTCAAACTTTAGTCATTTTATCAAATTTATCCAATTTATTCACTGATTAAATGCTTAGACGAAATGTGTTATCCTGAACGGCCAAATTTCGTTGCCCACCTCAAACCGAGTCAGGACGTTACTTCCTTGTTAGTTCTCGATAGTTCTCGTAAAATTTTCGTTAGTTCTCAAAATTTATCCAATTTATTCGCCGATTAAAAAATGGAAGCAATTTGAAATTTCCCAATTTTGACACTGAATTTTTCTCAAAAAATGGGCCGTATTGGTAGAATGTAGAGAGTATGGGTCAATTTTGTTGAAAATTTAGTCATTTTATCAAATTTTTCCAATTTATTCACTGAATAAATGCTTAGACGAAATGTGTTGGCCTGAGCGGCCAAATTTCGTTGCCCACCTCAAACCTAGTCAGGACGTTAGTTCTTCGTTAGTCCTCGATAGTTCTCGTAAATTTTTCGTTAGTTCTCAAAATTTATCCAATTTATTCGCCGATTAGAAAATGGAAGCAATTTGAAATTTCCCAATTTTGACACGGAATTTTTCTCACAAAATGGTCCGTATTGATAGAATCTAGAGAGTATGCGTCAATTTTGTTGAAACTTTAGTCATTCTATCAAATTTATCCAATGTATTCACTGAATAAATGCTTAGACGAAATGTGTTGTCCTGAACGGCCAAATTTCGTTGCCCACCTCAAACCGAGTCAGGACGTTAGTTCTTCGTTAGTTATCGATAGTTCTCGTAAAATTTTCGTTAGTTCTCAAAATTTATCCAATTTATTCGCCGATTAGAAAATGGAAGCAATTTGAAATTTCCCAATTTTGACACGGAATGTTTCTCAAAAAATGGTCCGTATTGGTAGAATGTAGAGAGTATGGGTAAATTGTGTTCAAACTTTAGTCATTTTATCAAATTTATCCAATTTATTCACTGAATAAATGCTTAGACAAAATGTGTCGGCCTGAACGGCCAAATTCCATTGCCCACCTCAAACCTACTCAGGATGTTACTTCTTTGTTAGTTCTCGATAGTTCTCGTAAAATTTTCGTTAGTTCTCAAAATTTATCCAATTTATTCGCCGATTAGAAAATGGAAGCAATTTGAAATTTCCCAATTTTGACACGGAATTTTTCTCACAAAATGGTCCGTATTGATAGAATCTAGAGAGTATGCGTCAATTTTGTTGAAACTTTAGTCATTCTATCAAATTTATCCAATGTATTCACTGAATAAATGATTAGACGAAATGTGTTGTCCTGAACGGCCAAATTTCGTTGCCCACCTCAAACCGAGTCAGGACGTTACTTCCTTGTTAGTTCTCGATAGTTCTCGTAAAATTTTCGTTAGTTCTCAAAATTTATCCAATTTATTCGCCGATTAAAAAATGGAAGCAATTTGAAATTTCCCAATTTTGACACTGAATTTTTCTCAAAAAATGGGCCGTATTGGTAGAATGTAGAGAGTATGGGTCAATTTTTTTGAAAATTTAGTCATTTTATCAAATTTTTCCAATTTATTCACTGAATAAATGCTTAGACGAAATGTGTTGGCCTGAGCGGCCAAATTTCGTTGCCCACCTCAAACCTAGTCAGGACGTTAGTTCTTCGTTAGTCCTCGATAGTTCTCGTAAAATTTTCGTTAGTTCTCAAAATTTATCCAATTTGTTCGCAGATTAGAAAATGGAAGCAATTTGAAATTTCCCAATTTTGACACGGAATTTTCTCACAAAATGGTCCGTATTGTTAGAATGTAGAGAGTATGGGTAAATTTTGTTCAAACTTTAGTCATTTTATCAAATTTATCCAATTTATTCACTGAATAAATGCTTAGACAAAATGTGTTGCCCTGAACGGCCAAATTTCGTTGCCCGCCTCAAAGCTAGTCAGGACGTTAGTTCCTCGGCAGTTCTCGATAGTTTTTATAAAATTTTCGTTAGTTCCGAAAATACATGGAAACTATTAAGGAAATAAATGGGTCGGGCCAACTTCACACTTTTTCGACCCATATTCAAATTCGAACCGAAAACCATCCAGATCGATTGATTTTCGTTAGTTCCCGTTAGTTCTCGTAAAATTTTCGTTAGTTCTCAAAATTTATCCAATTTATTCGCCGATTAGAAAATGGAAGCAATTTGAAATTTCCCAATTTTGACATGGAATTTTTCTCAAAAAATGGTCCGTATTGAAAGAATCTAGAGAGTATGGGTCAATTTTGTTGAAACTTTAGTCATTTTATCAAATTTATCCAATGTATTCACTGAATAAATGCTTAGACAAAATGTGTTGTCCTGAACGGCCAAATTTCGTTGCCCACCTCAAACCAAGTCAGGACGTTAGTTCTTCGTTAGTTCTCGATAGTTCTCGTAAAATTTTCGTTAGTTCTCAAAATTTATCCAATTTATTCGCCGATTAGAAAATGGAAGCAATTTGAAATTTCCCAATTTTGACACGGAATGTTTCTCAGAAAATGGTCCGTATTGGTAGAATGTAGAGAGTATGGGTAAATTTTGTTCAAACTTTAGTCATTTTATCAAATTTTTCCAATTTATTCACTGAATAAATGCTTAGACAAAATGTGTTGTCCTGAACGGCCAAATTTCGTTGCCCACCTCAAACCTAGTCAGGACGTTAGTTCTTCGTTAGTTCTCGATAGTTCTCGTAAATTTTTCGTTAGTTCTCAAAATTTGTCCAATTTATTCGCCGATTAGAAAATGGAAGCAATTTGAAATTTCCCAATTTTGACACGGAATTTTTCTCACAAAATGGTCCGTATTGGTAGAATGTAGAGAGTATGGGTAAGTTTTGTTCAAACTTAAGTCATTTTATCAAATTTATCCAATTTATTCACTGAATAAATGCTTAGACGAAATGTGTTGTCCTGAAGGGCCAAATTTCGTTGCCCACCTCAAAGCTAGTCAGGACGTTAGTTCCTCGGCAGTTCTCGATAGTTTTTATAAAATTTTCGTTAGTTCCGAAAATACATGGAAACTATTAAGGAAATAAATGGGTCGGGCCAACTTCACACTTTTTCGACCCATATTCAAATTCGAACCGAAAACCATCCAGATCGATTGATTTTCGTTAGTTCCCGTTAGTTCTCATAAAATTTTCGTTAGTTCTCAAAATTTATCCAATTTATTCGCCGAACAAAATTTCGAGGTAATTTGCAGTTTTCCAGTTTTCACACGGAAATTACATCAAAAAATGGTCCGTATTGGTAGAATGTGGAGAGTATGTGTCAATTTTGTTCAAACTTTAGTCATTTTATCAAATTTATCCAATTTATTCACTGATTAAATGCTTAGACGAAATGTGTTGTCCTGAACGGCCAAATTTCGTTGCCCACCTCAAACCTAGTCAGGACGTTAGTTCCTAGTTAGTCCCCGATAGGTCTCGTAAAATTTTCGTTAGTTCTCAAAATTTATCCAATTTATTCGCCGATTAGAAAATGGAAGCAATTTGAAATTTCCCAATTTTGACACGGAATTTTTCTCACAAAATGGTCCGTATTGATAGAATCTAGAGAGTATGCGTCAATTTTGTTGAAACTTTAGTCATTCTATCAAATTTATCCAATGTATTCACTGAATAAATGCTTAGACGAAATGTGTTGTCCTGAACGGCCAAATTTCGTTGCCCACCTCAAACCGAGTCAGGACGTTAGTTCTTCGTTAGTTATCGATAGTTCTCGTAAAATTTTCGTTAGTTCTCAAAATTTATCCAATTTATTCGCCGATTAGAAAATGGAAGCAATTTGAAATTTCCCAATTTTGACACGGAATGTTTCTCAAAAAATGGTCCGTATTGGTAGAATGTAGAGAGTATGGGTAAATTGTGTTCAAACTTTAGTCATTTTATCAAATTTATCCAATTTATTCACTGAATAAATGCTTAGACAAAATGTGTCGGCCTGAACGGCCAAATTCCATTGCCCACCTCAAACCTACTCAGGATGTTACTTCTTTGTTAGTTCTCGATAGTTCTCGTAAAATTTTCGTTAGTTCTCAAAATTTATCCAATTTATTCGCCGATTAGAAAATGGAAGCAATTTGAAATTTCCCAATTTTGACACGGAATTTTTCTCACAAAATGGTCCGTATTGATAGAATCTAGAGAGTATGCGTCAATTTTGTTGAAACTTTAGTCATTCTATCAAATTTATCCAATGTATTCACTGAATAAATGCTTAGACGAAATGTGTTGTCCTGAACGGCCAAATTTCGTTGCCCACCTCAAACCGAGTCAGGACGTTACTTCCTTGTTAGTTCTCGATAGTTCTCGTAAAATTTTCGTTAGTTCTCAAAATTTATCCAATTTATTCGCCGATTAAAAAATGGAAGCAATTTGAAATTTCCCAATTTTGACACTGAATTTTTCTCAAAAAATGGGCCGTATTGGTAGAATGTAGAGAGTATGGGTCAATTTTGTTGAAAATTTAGTCATTTTATCAAATTTTTCCAATTTATTCACTGAATAAATGCTTAGACGAAATGTGTTGGCCTGAGCGGCCAAATTCCATTGCCCACCTCAAACCTAGTCAGGATGTTAGTTCTTCGTTAGTTCTCGATAGTTGTCATAAAATTTTATTTAGTTCCGCAAATGCATAGAAAAAAATTGCTGTGCCCACTCGATTGCCCACCCAATCAAATTAAATAAATATATACAATTAGGGAAATGTAAATGGTTCTGTAAGTGTAGGCTGGTACTCACTCCATGTATATTTTACTTGTGAATTTGGAGATACTCGTGAGTTCAAAAGTTTCATCCCATAACAAGCTCTGCTGTCATTTGGCGAAACCTTTGTCTAATAAGCAAGTTTACAAAGATTAGAGAAAATATCTTCTTGAATGAAATTAATTTAAGCTTTTTCTTTCTACTTCCTTAATTTTGTCATTGGAGAGCTAAAAGCACTATGAGAACTTTTTTTTTTTAACACTGCTATGACTGGAAGAAATCAACAAGCTTAGTAAGTTTTATTGGATATTCACAATTATGAGGTATGCTATATGATCAAGACTTAATCAGGATTTAGAAGGATTTGGAGGGTTGCAGCTCCCAGCCTTCAATGGGGAAAAATTGCTTTGAAATCAGCCATATATTGAAGTAAAAAAAGATATTAGGAATGTGGAAGTATGAAAAGTATAACTAACCATCTCGCATGACTTGGGTTAAAGGTTATAGACTAACTGAAACTGTGCATAGATGGGAGTGAGTTCTTGATGTTGTCAACACCGGACCAGCACATAAATCTCGGCCTGGGTATGATCAAAGTAATAAACAATATACAAATAAAAGCATTTTCCTTCCCTTAATCACAATGATGACTATGAATGATGATGATGAAAATTATGAAGGGACACTCATAAAAACAGCCATGCTCAGACCGGGATTCGAACCTGGGACCCCTGGCGTCATAACCCACTGCGATAATCACTCCCCTGGTAATTTGATGTGTCACTTTCTTTATTCTCTGGCAGTTTTATTTGCATAACTGTCATCTTCAAATAATGCAATGTTTCTAAAATTACAATTTTTGATTTGTTCTAATTAATAACGAGTAATCACAAACACTACCATACCGAGGTGACCCAATTTTAATGTAACAGTTTTGTAGGTTTGGAAAAAATCTATAGAATTACTGAACTGATATTATTAGTGGCTAGCACTATTTGCAAGTTCTCTTCCAACATATAAATTTTCACTATCAGTTATGCAGTTCTTATGATTAACTTGCATGAATTTCAAAGATGATGAAGGAAGGGGTGGAAAGAAACTTTGTTCCCTGTGTATATAGCACCGTGCCATGAAGGTACATTAAGGTATCTGGGCCCTACATATGTTTCGATCATCTTGGAGGTGATGTGATCAGCACCACGCTGCGGCCGCTTTTATCCTCTTCCCCCAGGTACCATTTGATTTTATGTTTGGTGGCCCATAGAGCCGCTTTATGTGGGGACAAAGCCGGAAAAATTACGACCTTAGATCACCCACCATGATTTTCCCGCGTAGCAGTCAGACTAGAATCAAATGAGGCTAGAATTTCAGGAAAAATGCAATGGTGAAGGTTTCTTCAACAAATCTTTAATCAGGAAGATGTTACGACTGCATGATTGTAACAAATGTATCATTTTCCAGGTGTTAGAAAACAGTGTCATATATATCACATCACCCGTTTAAAAAATTTGAGTTGAATGCAATATGGCACACGTCCGCTTGGAACACACCGACGTAGTTCCCCCTAATACTAACATGTTTCTATCGACCAATTGTAGCCAGCCTAACTCCTTTCCTTTCTATAGGGGGCGTTAACGGACTTTTGAATCACCCTCTTGTCCCTTATATGTGACTTAGTCAGCATGAGATCAAGAATTACACACGCACACACGCATTCATTATAAATGTGTGTGTGTGTGTGTGTATGTATATATATATATATATATATATATATATATATATATATATATAGTGTGTGTGTGTGTAAAGGTAAGTAGGTAGTAGGGGGCTTTGGTAATATTTTGCGGGGTGGGGGCCAAACTTTGTAGATCCGGCACTGCCAAGAGGATTATCTTGACTGCGGTTACAGGCGCTAGAGACTCATTTGCCTACAAGAATACAGTTTACAGGATGTACTATTCAGGAGGAAGGTTGACATTTGAGTGTGTTCGAATAGGTCACACTTACAGCCCAAATGATATGTAAAAAAGATACGAATTACTGGATACGATGATTAGGTTTGATGAATTCCTTATGTCCAGATTGCTTTCTACACAAGGAAGGTAAGAGGGAAATCGAGAGAGAGAGAGAGAGAGAGAGAGAGAGAGAGAGAGAGAGACTGGGGGTAGATACGTGTTAGTCAAACTCACCTAATGCCTTACGTTTGTACTGCCCACCCTAATTTATCAATAAACAGCTTCTGCCCACCAGGTCGAAAAATACTGCCGACGTCCCTGTCGACCCATATTCAACTTCGAACCGAAAACCATCCAGATCGATTGATTTTCGTTAGTTCCCGTTAGTTCTCAAAATTTATCCAATATCCTTGCCGAGCATATTTTTTATTTAGTTCTTAACATTAGTCCAAGAAATATGAAGGCCATTTGTGGTTTCCCTATTTTCCGCAGTCGAGTTTGACGATACAGAGGTCCATGTTAGGTTTTAAACAATATTGCCCTGTTTTTTTGTAATACTTAGGTAATTTTGACAAATGTATCCATTGTATTCATGAGATAAATGGGTTGTGAAAATTTGGAATTGGAAGTGGTCGGAGGAAACGGTTTCTCTTTAGGGGGAAATATAAACTTGGGTTTAAAATAATTGTCAGCCACTAAACATAAGTTTTTCTCTTGGCCCGGTACCGGGCCACAGTCCGGCAGTTGAGTGCTCGGTAACCCTAAAACTGAATCAGAAACAGAAATAGAGTGGCCACAAACGGCAAAAAAATCCACTTAAAGCAAAGAAGAAAAAAACGGCTTTCCTAAGACTGTTACATTTAATAAGTAAAAATCACTGACGTTCTTCACCGGAAGTTTGTTGTGTAGCAAGAGAAGAAGGCTTTGGGGGGTGGGGGTTCTAGATCCGACAAAGTAGAATGTATGCACATCATAATTATTATGCACAGTCCAATTAGCATAATCGCTAAACTTTCTAATAAACAGAAATTCACTTTGAAACTTACACTTCCTTTTGGGTGTCATAATGAACTTGCCCCCGATCTTTTTGTGACTCTTTGCCCCGCACTATGTCGTCTTAATGCTAAGTCTTGTCTACCTACGAAAAATGTCGTCCGCCCGCCCGCCCCGAGTTTTGGCACCCAATCGATGCTACTGGAATTAACTTAAATTCAACACCACAAACAGAAGGAAATAACAGATCTCTGCTGCACATTATTGCAACTCAGCAACTGTTGTATTATTGAGAGGAAGCGATTCAATGTGCAGTTTGTTTTGTGAAATGACCATTTGAAATATTGTTCACACATTTAAATAGAAATAATTTTCATGAAAGTATAGTATTAATTATTTCTGCTTTCCCACCCCACTCAGGGATATTTGTGCGTCCCCAAAGAATTTTTCAGGACACTGGGATAAATTATACCTTTCCGGAACTGTCCTGGAAAATGCGGGACGTATAGCAACTCCTAGCATTCCCTCTTTAAAATTGTGTTTGTTTATGCCCAGATATGCTAATTGGGATTGGACCTACGGCTGAAAATGGAACCCGGACCACTGTGCCATTACTTTATGCCATCAGGGAGGCTCATTCTTTTGTTATAGATATATACATAAGATTAAATTAAAAAAATCCGGCAATTTTTCAACAACAGAACTCAAAGTTATAAGATACGTTGGGCTCTAAATTTCCATTGCAGTAGCATACTGATCGTAAGTATTACATTAGGTATATATACATGCAGTTCTGCACACGTATTATGAATTGTAAATTTTCTAATTGCCTTGAAACATCTAATAGTTTAATATTAACATTTGCCTCATTTTTATGACATCACCGGCACAAACACATGAAAGGGTGTTTTATGTCTATTATTATTATTTATTTAATTAATTATTTTATTAATGCTCAGATAGGTTAATCAGGACTGGGCCAACAGTTTTAAAATGGAATCTGAATTACTATGCCATATGTCTCCAAGAGTATCCAACCTGGTACCCATTGATTACAAGACAACAGTGTTACCAATATGCCCCTGTGTAGGCACGTAGGACAAAAATAAAGGATACCCTATCTCAGTTATCTCTGGAGCAAGCGCAAGAGATCAAGCCTCTACGCAAATAGTGACGCGAGACGGGTCATCCAATGAACACGTGGAAGCGACTGCAGCTACTAGCATTCGCAGCAGCGTGTACTGCTTCGCTCTGCCCACTCGATCTCCCCCATTCCCTTTCTACCGGTATGCGCGGCCTTGCTCCAGAGATATTCTACTCAGAGAAGAAATTGCCGACATGTCTCTCGTTGTTGCTACATCATGTAAAATTATTTAGCTAGTTCCAAATATAACATTACGAGGCTATAAACTCTTAACTGACACTTCAAGGGAACCTCGCATACATTTAGAAAAAGAAAATAGAAATTTATCCACCTCATATTACTACACCTGACTACAAAACTCAATACATACTGTTGAAAAATCTGCAAATGCAAAAAAGGTAACAATATATGACTTTAGCAATGAAAACTTTCTTGCGTAGTACAGGATATTCCAATCCAACAGTTTAATTCATTATATTTCCTTATGCAAATAAATGTAATATGATATTGTTTTTAATGTAGAATTCAATTCGGGTTGAAAATCTTTGTACTTGAGCACTGGACGTGTAATGTGGTGGTTTAAATTGTATTTTAGTGATATATTTAGTAGAAACGAAATTTAAAAAAAAAATTGAATGATGCTAGAAGTATTGAAGCTCACACTATTATAATTATGTTATCAGGTTAATACATGTGCCCAGTACCTTGCTTATAATAATTGCAAAATTGTGAGTTTCCAACTACTATCTTGTATGGATTTGTGTAAGACATCAGCAGGGAGCATGGGATGCTGGAGATTAGAATAGAATATTGATACTGTGAAAGTTACAGGAGGCAGTGGTCTGAAAATTTGGGAAACCACTCTAGTAAATTGAAAAGGAAGCTTTTACCCCCTTTTTTAAAATCAGAATCCTACTGCGATGTTACATTAATAGGATGAAATGGTTCAAACAAGTGCAACCTCTGCTCACATGAGAAGTACGATATTTCACAATTTCTCTTGCCCTTGATATCCTTTGTTCCACTTTTTTTGTTGCGGCACATCAAAAGATGTCTGTCCGAGGAACGTGCCTTTCTAACGATTTTTACAAGAAAATTGAACATGTAGGAAGCTCAAAGATATTTATGTAATAACCGTAATAGGATATGTATTTATTACATGTAATTATTATTGCACACATTTCTGTGTATTTTTAGCTGTGGAGGTTTATATGTTATTGGAAGGATTTGGCCAACCACTTAAGTGGAAAGGAAGGAACAGGTTAACATGACCAGGTGGAAATATCTGTTGTTTACTCGTAATTTAATGGTTAAAAGGCGAATAGCTGGGTGGGAAGTAACTCATTGTTTTCACAAGTAATTGTGAGTGTTGACAATTAGTTGAACATGTATAGGGGACGCTTGCAAAAATTAGTATGAAACGGGGTAGGCTGACAATAAGAAGTGGTTTTCCCTGATGGGAATAACATTTGTTCACTTCCTTTCATTTACCTCTTCACACCAGACTAATTACTCGAAGGCAAGGATTTGTTTGCAGCACCAATATATTACTTCCATCATTCACGACCTCCTTCCTTTTGTGATGTACAGTCCTACCTGTCGACCTAATGCCATCCTCCGTGGTGCCTTATTTAGAAATATCTATTGTTCGTAATGGGTCGTTTCAGGGACATCGGACGCAGCAGCAAGCTTTCACGGCCGTGATGTGTAACAAAGCCTCCTTTCCAGCGCCAGGTGTGTACAGGTGTTCGCAAGGGCTGCGTTCTGCCGTGAAAGAAATAGCTGTGAAAGCATTCGTAGACTGGATTCTGTTGTAATTGTAATTTTACCGTTAATGGGGAGAGTTGGTTTTGTTGTAGAACTCAGGGGCTCTGACATTTAGAATTGAGCACGCTACTGAATTTGACTCAATTTCACAGATTATTATTATTATTATTATTATTATTATTATTATTAAAGCTACCATTTTGATATTACAATAGATATGCAAGTTCGAACATCAAATTCAAAGTAGCCTTTTTGCAGTGGCGTGCGCGGGATTTTCGAAAGGAAAAGGCTTCATATACTATTTTAGTAGTCCGTCCTCATTTTTTTCTTTGCATGCCTTTCACATTCTTTTTTTTAGAAATACTGGGTCAAAAGGTATGACCCTCATCAACACACCCCCTTAGGCACGCTATTGCCTATTTGAAATCATTAAGAACTCTAAGGATTGTGTAACCGAGCTACAACCAGGGGTCTCAGGTTCCAATCTCGGCCTGGGAATGGGTAATTGTGACTGTCCATTCATTAATTTCATCATATCATCACTCATCCCCATCTTCGCAATTAGCCAACAAGTGACAGGAAGGCTAAGTAAAATAAACTAAATCAATCAGCCAAATCAAAGGATTGTGTGGTGGTTATTACTAGAATTGTGTAATAATTGGTCCTGTTAAGGTTAAATATTCCCTCCATAAAATTGTAGACACGGGCAGATTTAAATACCTAGGTATATGTGTTGAATGTAATATTTAAAGTGGAGGATGTCTTTCCCTAGGCTATTGTAATTTAAGTAAAGCAGTCTCTTCCCAGCCTATTCTCAAGGCTCAGAGAAATGCCCCCATTTCGAGTACCAAAACTATTAAGAAATCAGCTGACGACATACGTAAATGTATTTACAGCTTTTTCCATCACTTCTGAAATTTTATATCAAGAAGATAGTAATTTATTCGCTAGAAATTGTAGGAATATATCTACTTTATATGGAAAATTTTCGTGGACTTCCTGAGCTTCAAGCATAGACGAATGCGATTGTTCTTTTTTCTGGATTTAAATCTTCTTCCACTACAAATAGTTGTATATCATGTATCTTGTCAAGTGAACTTTGGTTAGGTGTTGCAACACCGAAAATGATAGAAAGAAAAATGTAAGCAGAAATCAGTCCAAGGCCACGGTTTTACCCCCGATGTTGTCTACGCTACCACAGCTTTTCCTCTCTCGCTGGCACTAAACAACAACAACAAATTAAACCATTGGAAGAGCTAAAATTTGTAACCCAATGGTAAGATCTGTAATATGCATAAAACACATCTAAGAAAATAAGTCACTGCGCCCTTGATATGAGCTGAGGTTGTAATGGTATTCGGCATACAAAGGGACAAAATACGGGGCAGCACAACTTCACAGACGATTATACTGTATCTACATCTAGTTGACAGAGCCTCGACCATGTAGTTCTAGGTCATACATCGTGAAAAGGAGATTAACTTTTAGTTGCCTTCGAAAGTCACCCCTTACACTTTGGTATAAAAAATAAACTCTTAAAAAAACGAGAGCTTAAACACCCCTGTGAAGTTGATTTTTTTTTTTTTTTTACTTTGATGTACTAATTCATATGAATACACACATATTCTGATATTGGTGAAGTTTAGAGGTCTTCAAATCATCAATGCAATTTTAAAGAAATGTACTTTGTATCAAGTTTCTTTCCGGTTTTTGTACCGTCACGGAAAATCCGGGAAATATTTTAAAATGTCTCCTTCCTCGCAAAGACACACACTTCACAAGAAAATTATGGATTAAGGACCATGCCTTAGAATATGCTGTTAGGAAGATAAAAGAAACTAACGAAGGACTAAAATTAAATGGTGTGACTCAGTTGTTAGCATGTGCAGATGATGTAGACTTATTAGGGATGATATAAATACAATTAAGGATAATGCTAAAATATTTTTCAAAACTGCTAGAGAGATAGGTTTGGAAGTTAACAAAGAGAAAAGTAAATATATGGTTACAGGTAGGGTGACCAGACGTCCTCTTTTATCCGGACATGTCCTCCTTTTTAGGTGTCTGTCCGGCGTCCGGGCGGATTTTTTAGAAATCTGTAAATGTCCTCCTTTTTTGATAGCATCCAGTAGCGCAACCACAGGGGGCATTGCTCCCCCAACCTTGGACGGAAATGAGTTCTGGGGGGCAAACATTGACGGCTAAGTGTTCAAACAGAGGGCAATTACCACCCACAACTTCAAATTTTATGCAAATAAAAATACTTTTCGTAAAATTTTCTTGCTCGCTTCGCTCGCAGTACCTCCTTTTCTTAGTCTTCTCAAGTTTAGAACTGTAGTTAGGGGATGGCGGAAGTCGGCTCTGGGCGCCGAACGATCTAAATGAAAATAAGTTGTAAAATTGATTGATCGATTTGTGGCTGTAAGTCCACAGAAAGGCTAATCAGAACTAGAGCCTAGAGCTACAGTTTAAAGTGGGATCCGAATCACTCTGCCATGTGCCTCCACCGGGTATCGAACCCAGGACCCCTTGATCACAAGACTACGATGTTACCACTACACCATCGGGGAGGCACAAAAGTTGTAAAAGAGAGAATGCAAGGGCGTCCCATGAAATTATTTGCGCCCTATTAAATCAAAATTGATTTCAGTCTGCAAGAAAAATTGGATCCAGATTGGGCGCGTTAAGTATTCGAGCAATGCTCACCTAGCATCTGGGAGCTGAACACGATCATTTTCCCAACTGAGTCATTAGTGGGGGTGTGCGGGATCCAGAAAAGCCGGTACCGAGATAGGTAAAAAGAATTTCCTGTTCCGATCTCAACTTCGGGAAATTATTTCCACACTTTTCAGGATCCCGAGCAGTCAGGAACCTTCAAATGGTAATTTTTAAAAGTAGTTAATTCTTGAAGTTTTCTGCATTGTAAGTGTCTTGACACTTCTCGAAAATTGTAAAAATAATAATAATAAAATAAAAGACAGTGACGTAAAATTCGTGATTTCCACAGCGTCGGGAAATTTTTAAACATTTCCAGTTCCGAAAATTTCCCGGGTTGATCCGGAAATCGCGATTCTCTCCCGTCCCGACCAAAAATAGTTCTGTCCCGCCCACTCCTAGTCATTACATTAGTACGTATTATTTTAAGTCGTTGCTTCGCAATCTGAGACTTCTCAAACACGTGTAATCTGAGCAGTTCATTTTCGATTGATTGATATGGTTTATTTTAATTCGCTTTTTTGCCTCCTTTGGCTAATCGCAATGATGAGGATGAGCGATGATATCATGATTTTAATGAAGGGACACTCACAAAGAACACTCATGCTCAAGCTGGGATTCGAACGCGGGACCTCTGGCATTGTGGCGCGGTGTGCTAACCACTCCGCCACAGAGGTCGGCCAGTTCATTTTAGAGTCAAATATACGCGATACAAAAACGCGTAGTGTGAATTTTCTTATTATTAAGTCATATTTACTTTTATGAAATAACGAATGATGATGATCTAAGCAAGAATATATCATGCTTTTAAAGGATGGAAGAAACGAATATGAGGTAAAGTGTACGGTGGCTGTCACTTTCCCCTGCTGTTGAAAGAGTGCAAATATGTTCGTGACATTAAAATCATATTTCCTGACACAATATAAACTACCTAAAATTTAAATTTCGTTTTTGGAAATAAGTTAAAGTGAAGCTTACTTGTAACATTTGCATTCACATATGGGGATATTACATTCTAATATCCAAGAATTGGAAAAAATAGTAAAATTCAATGCTTCAAACTATAGATATTCTTAGTTATGGTTGTCATGTTAAACAATAGATTAGGAGATTGCTTTTGTTGCTTAAAAGTAGGAGGAATTTATTGAAAATATCATCAGAATTATCTGTGAGTAAAGTGTTGGTAGTTTTTTTTTATTTTTATATTGATTAAATTATGAGTAATGGCAAAATGTGTTCCCATTTTTTGCGATGTCCTCTTTTTTATGACTTTGTCCTCCTTTTTCACCATGCTATGTCCTCTTTTTTGAATGCATGTGTCTGGTCACCCTAGTTACAGGTCGAAACCAAATGTTAGGTAATAATCAAAATCTAATTATTGATAACAACTGGTTTGAACCAGTTTCCAAATTCAAATACTTAGGAGTAGTATTAACAAGTGAAAATTATATTAAAGAGGAAATAAAAAGTAGGCTTAATTCAGGAAATGCATGTTACTTCTCTCTTCATAAACTTTTGTCTTCTCGTTTAATATCTAAGAAACTAAAAGTTAAAATATTCAAAACAGTAATTTTGCCTGTAGTATTATATGGGTGTGAAACTTGGTCCCTTACATTGAAAGAGGAACATGAATTGAGAGTATTTGAAAATAAGATCCTTAGGAAAATCTTTGGACCTAAAAGGGATGAGGAGACAGGTGAGTGGAGAAGGTTACATAATTTAGAAGTACATAATATGTATTCATGTCCAGATATTATTAGAATAATTAAATCAAGAAGACTTAGATGGGCAGGCCATGTGGCACGAATAAGAGAGGAAGGAGGAGTTTACAGGATCCTTGTGGGGAAACCTGATGGTAAGAGACCTGTAGGAAGGCCAAGACGATGATGGAGGGACAACGTTGAGATAGACCTAAAGGAAATCGGTAGGGATGGAAAAGAGTATATAGATCTTGCTCAAGATAGGGACAGATGGAAGGCCTGTGTTGCTGCAGCCATGAACCTTCGGGTTTAAGAAGGCTAGAGAGTTAGTTAGTTAGTACTCAGAGTTTAACTCACAAAATGATATAAATAGTGAGTTTCCCTACAAAAGTACTATACGTACTATATATTATCTTTCAAAAACATATTTATTGATTTACTAGCTGATTACCCGGCGTTGCCCGGGTATTTAATGAATTCTAACTATAGCGTAAAATGTAACTAATTTTATTTACAGGTATTTAAAAGTATAAGTAAAATATACAAATTATAAAGTAATATATTTTACAAATTCACTATAATATAAATTTAACAACAATTTATGAACAACATTTTTAGTTCCACCTCCAAGAGCAAGAATGAATAAGTTGATCGGCATTGGGAATGTCACTATTTATCTTAGCAACCCCGAAGATTATGGATTCCACACTAATATCGGTCGTTTTATATTTCACCCCCTTTCCACCACCCTCGGGGGTGCCAGAGGTGTCTTGGAGTTGAACGGCATTGGGAGTGTCACTATTGATCTTAGCGACCCAGAAAACTAATGTTTCCACACTAATATACGTCGTTTTACATTTCACCCCTTCCCAACCCTACCCCTAGGTGTGCCAGGGGTGTCTCGGAGTTGGACGGCATGGGAGTGTCACTATTGATCTTAGCGACCCAGAAAACTAATGTTTCCACACTAATATAGGTCGTTTTACATTTCACCCCTTCCCAACCCTACCCCTAGGGGTGCCAGAGGTGTCTTGGAGTTGAACGGCATTGGGAGTGTCACTATTGATCTTAGCGACCCAGAAAACTAATGTTTCCACACTAATATACGTCGTTTTACATTTCACCCCCTCCCAACCCTACCCCTAGGTGTGCCAGGGGTGTCTCGGAGTTGGACGGCATGGGAGTGTCACCATTCATCTTACCGACCCCGAAAACTATGGATTAAACAGTTTTCGATTATTTTTACATGTCATACCCCATACAACCCCCACCCCAGCGGGTACCAGGGGTGTCTTACCCCCACAGTATTTCTTTCCAGGTTGCAAGTGGTACGCATCCCAAGTTTGGTTGAAATCGCTCCAGGTGTTCGAGAGTTATGCCGGTACACACATACATCCTCTTTTAGATATTACACTCGCGTACTTTCGACGTGGCCTTTGGCCTTTGGCCACGTCTTGTACGCTCGCATGCGTGACCTTCGGCCACGTTGTGGAAGCAATCATGTTATAGATGGGGTTCCTCAATGATCTTAATGACTTTTAAAATGTCTGCATGTTGTATTGGATGAAGGGAAACAAGTGTATAAGTTCGCTAATTTGAAAAGTTTAGAAAATTACTTTATGTGTGTACTCTAATATTGTACAAATATTCAACACATTATTGTATATTTTTATAATAATAAACTTGGTAAACATTGTCCGTTTCAAAATAGTTAGATATTTCATATAAACGAATTGAATAGCGACACTATATTGGAAAATCAGTATTTCCGTCTTCTTTCATTTTCACATTAAACGTCATTTAAAAAATAATTGTTTTCTGTTATTTCGGGCGCTCGTCGACGTGGTTCGCTTATTTGGAAAGTTTTGAACGTA
This sequence comes from Lepisma saccharinum, assembly GCF_977018435.1. Taxonomy (NCBI): domain Eukaryota; kingdom Metazoa; phylum Arthropoda; class Insecta; order Zygentoma; family Lepismatidae; genus Lepisma; species Lepisma saccharinum. Next base: position 27,065,515 of record NC_139256.1, on the reverse strand, counting down.
ACTTTGTGTGTACGGGCTCTAGTATGGTACAAATATACAAAATATTCAAAATTGTCTATTTTCATAATAATAAAGCGAGTAAGCAATAACCTTTTCAAAATAATTAGTTACTTTTTTTGTATAAACGACTTCAATAGCGACACTAAATCGGAAAAGCAATATATTTTACGTCTCTTATCATTTTCGCATTTTAAAACGTGATTTAAAAATAATTGTTTTCTGTCATTCCCCTCGAATTCCTACCTCTCCTCGGTAATACATTCTGACGCTCATATTTTGAAATTCGAAAAGTCTAGCATAATTCACTTACAGTAGTTTTCGGGGTGAAAATAAACTTTCTTTAAGTTCCCTAGCAACGTCCGTTTCCATGGTCAACAAGAAGCACTGCAAGCTCTAAAGAATTGTTTGTCCTTATACCTCTAAACATTTAGTTGAAACAACCACGATGTAGATATTTTCGCATTGAGTATACCAATGTATACGTACGTAATTGTATCTGGACTGAATCTTCTTCTTATGTAGATATCACCCTTGTTTGAGGCACCTTTTCAAAACCAGGAGTTCATTTATCTGTGTGTCTGATCTGTGAGAAATATAATGTAGCTGTAGCTAGACAATTAAGAAACAATATATATGTGCTGCAAAAATGTCCGTGGAAACTGTTGCTAAGGACGTGAAGAAATTGCATTTTCTCCCTTAAAGAAGGGCCAAATGAGCGATTCTTTAATTTTCTCGGCCTTTTGGGACGATTTCATGGGGGGGTCGTAATCGGGCATTTTTTGCCTCCGGGGCTTCCTTCATGGAGAACATTTATGTCAGTGAATGGTGGGATTTGGGCTATATATATACGAGTATATTGGATTATTAAAGTTTGCACTATGTTTCTGAGAAAACTGGAATATCGGGAATAATTCCGCAAACGATGACTGTTGGTCAGTTGTCGGAACACTACCAGAAGTGCAAAATCCCAAAAGTTCAACTTTAGCTGCTCAAATGGGTCAATCAGGACTTACAGGGGGATGCCAAGCACTGTGCAATGTGCCTCCACCGGAGATTAAACCCGTGACTCCTTCATTACAAAGCCACAACGGTAACACCGACACATAGGGCAGGTGCTAATGGCCAGTTGTTATTATATATACACCCCCCCTTCCCCTGCTTCCAAAACCTTTCCGACAACCTTCGGACCACACGCGGACAAGTAAGTGGTCGTTCACAGAACGTGTTAGTAAATAATGAATTGACATGTGAAAAGGAATCCATGAAATGCAAGTTACTGTGAGCAATATGCTAGGAAAATAGTCGCATTAGGAAATATGTGAAAATGGAAACTTTTGAAACCCATGTCTAATGGCGTATCTTTCCCAGAAGGCAAACGATTTATTTTTGCATTGTGTTGTATTGACTCGAGTTGGTGATAAAAGGACAGCTATCGGGACACTCTGAAATCATTTTTGAGCCAACAGTGAGTCCAGCAGGTACATGTGGTCCAGAAGAGGAAGACGTTTATTTGCCACAACAAGACAGAAGAATATCCGAAGGTAAGTCAATTCGTATATATATATATATATAGCATATACACATCAGTCATTAGGATATTTTATGTTGTGTTATCATGATTTCATGAATTTCTTCCGAATCATTAACTAATGTCCATTTTATTGCACACATGTGCCATTGTCATTTCTTCATCTAACGTATTATGTAACCTGTCCGTCTGTCCGTCCGTGTCAAATTTCAGAAACTACCATAAAGCTACAAAAACAAATTTTGTGTTGGTCTAAAATCAAAATCAAATTATAACATGGACTAAAGCATTTTTAAAAATTGTATTTCACATAACATCAAGCAATTGTCACAGTCCATGTTGAGCTTTTCAATATTATAATGAAATACCAAGTTCAGCCCTCCCCTCCAAAACATTCCAAATTCCGGGTACCCCACTATTGTTCTCAAATCCTCATCTCCAGTAAATTTGGGATAAACAGCTTTATACCTAGGTATTAGCTTATGTTGTATGAGAGTCACATGTTGTCAACAGTTGTATCACACGTGTAGGGACGTCATAAGAGCCGACTGTCTCAGGTGCCATTCTTAAGGGGGCGCCAATGGTTAACACCAAAACCATATCTTTCATTACATAAGCGTGGCACTTTGTTGTTTGAGATTAATTGTAAGTCCCCTTTATGTACAGAAAAACTAATCAGGACCCGACCTACAGTTTAAATTGGATCCGTATTCCTATGTGCCTCCACCCGGTGTGTGGCTATTTGTTTTAAAGGGAGATCGATTTATTGTTGATAATAATTAATTGAAGTTACTTTTGAATAACATAATAAATATGTCGCAAAATCATGTAGTAATTTAAGCTAAGAGATTACTGTTATTTTGATGTCATTATGAAGGTATTAAGTAAACACATACCTGCAATAAAAATATTCTTCAACAGCAACACTTAATAATATTATTAAAATAATGCATAAAATGCATATTTTTCGTCATAAAATACCGTAATTATATAACATGGTCATGTTCATTTTATTGGAGGAAGGTAGAAAGTAAGGGGTGGGGGGCTGCCAAAAATCCACCTAACCCTGGTGAAAATTTTATCCTGCTTCAGCTTCAGGGTGGACAGAATGCCTATAATTTATGTTGCCTTAAGCTGCATTTACGAAATCTGTAAGACCACAGAGCTCTGTAGCTGTAGTTGTTTCTGGCAAATCGATAATTTTTACTGGCGGTAAGACAGGCTTTCCTGAAGTTCCCTCATCAGTGCACTGACATTTGTTTTCTGGATGCCGTGATTGATATAAAATCACATTTCAAAATAATCAAAATAGAATATCTAGCCACAACGAATATGATGGGAACCTTCTTTGTTTGGATAACAATGTGAATATCAAAATACATTTCCATTTGAAAGTTTGACACATCCAAATTTTATAAGCCATCCAGTGGCAAAACACATATGTACTAAATACTACTAAATACCACCTGCTTGTCTCTTCCGACTGGATCCAAAGTTAGTGAGGTGCCGAGGTAATTGTATTCAGGTTTCTGGATGCTCTTTTTGTAGTAATGATATTTTGTATTTAGGAGTTTCCACACGGATGTGAACCTGCCCCCCCCCCAATACATTCTTAATTTGTTCCCTTGAAGATATTTGTAGGCTTTAAAGACAGAAATATATTTTGGAGTACTACAATAATTATATGCAAATTCTATTGTGCCTAAAATTGATATTTTGCTTGTTAGTGCCTGTTTCAATTATTAGTGTCTAAAATGTTTTAAAAGAGGTAAAGACAGAACCAGGTTTCAATTTCCCATTAAATATCATACAATCTTCTTCCTCTTTTACAAAATCACGGTTGTGAATTTTAAGGGAATATTACGTTGTGATTTATTTTAAAGTTTCGATTTTTCATTAATAAGAATATTAAAAGGTAAAGTTGCTTATTATACATATTTGCTCATTTTTAGTGCATTCTTGCCTCCTTATTTGGACAGTGTTTAGTGCCTAAAAATCCAGGCTCGACAGATTTACCAGCAATTGCTATGTCATGGGGAAATTAAATTTTTCCCTAAAGGGAGGATCTGTCACTTATTACTGAATTCTTTGAAGATCAGGGCATGCATAAAATACGTATCTTTTAACCTATTTCTGGAGGCACATAAATTTATAAAGTTATAAGATAATTTTAAACAAACTTGTGAATCAAATTATTTTCACAAATATATAGTAACTGATTTTAATTTGAATGCAATAGCCTGTCAAGTGATCGACAGTTTTATCTTAAAGTGTTATAAATTTTCGACACATTGGTTAGATAATTTGAAATGTCAGAAAATGAATTATCCATAAACAGTTTCTTTCAACGGGGAATGAATGTTAAGAAGCCCGCAATTTAATGATTTGATAAAGATAATCTAACTGGGCACACCACTGGAGTACAAATGACATTTTCTCTGACAGGGCTTGAATTGTAAAAGTAGGTATTACATTGCTGCGTTCTGGGAGGAAATGGGATACAGTACAAAATATATCGTAAACATAATTTTTTATCTTAGTTTTAAACCTTTGGTCAATGACAGAAATGGTAATCGGGTGTCGTTTTAAGGGGAGTTTGCATTTATCATTTTGGTTTTTCCAGAATTCTTTTACTGATTTCATTTGAGAAATTTGATTTTATAAAAATTTCAGGAGTTACAGAACCATCAGATTCCTCCCTCTCCAAACCCTGCGAATACTAGTGTGGCACACCAAATATTTGTACTTAACTAAAACTGGTTTGTTCGTATGAGCGATTTAATTATTGTTTTATACACAGAGTGTATACATAGAGACAGTGAAAATAGAATTTGGTGCCTGCTGCAATGAATTATCCTCCTAAGCTTAAAGTATTTCATAGTCAACATTTTCTAGATTGTATCTCAAGTACAAAATTCACTGTCTTATAATGCAGCAGCCGATCGTCGTGCCGGAGGGGTTAGCACAGCCCGCTACGACACCAGGGGTCCCGGGTTGAAATCCCGCACTAGGCATGGGTGTTGTTTGTGAAGTGTCCCTTCATTATTTTCATCATATCATCACTCATTTTCATTTTCGCGATCAGCCAAAAGTGCCGAAAAACGACAGATAATAAGAAAAATCAAATCGCATTGAAGCTATACTATAATATAATATAATATAATCCTTCACAATCATGTTATGAAGACGTCAAAGACGGATAATTGCGAACGAGCAGTCAATACTTTCACAGGCTGTCAAAATCGAAAAGGGTGCATCACTAAGAAGTGAGGGTGGAAAAGTGGTACCATATCAAGTAAATGTTAACACTATCAAAAACTCTTAATTACTTTACCTTCCATATTATCACAAAATGTGTTGTTGTTGTTGTTGTTGTTGAATTGGTGTTTTAAGTCCACTTTATGCACAGTAAGGTTAATCGGGACTGGACCTACAATTTAAAGTGGGATCCGAACCACTTGTGCCTCCACCGGCTTCACAAAATGTAAACCATGAAACTTATCTATATCTACATTATCTGTAATAAATAATACAGGTTTTCAGGAGAGATCACATCCAGCGCCATGTTCCCCCATACTTCGATCCTTGCACACTGCAAGTAACATTGCGAGCGTAGCGATCAACAAACTTTTAGGGTGTTCATTTCGAAATTGGCAATAATACTAACACTAGTCAATGTTGTCACAAAGGACCGCGACCTTTACTCCTTCCATTTTTTTTATCTTTTTGTTGCTTCAGACCCACTTTGTTTCTAGGTTTGTGGCATTCCCTTGTCACCTCCCTCCCCGTACCTACGTCTAAGCATCACTCATCCTCATTATCCTAAAGTGACAGAAAAGCGACGTAAAATAGCAAGAATACTTACCCCTGGACTTCTTGTTTAGTAGTCTGTGCTATGTTTTACTTCACTACTTTTTCACGTATCAAATAGTTATAAGCATTTTACTAATTATCCCCACATATGAGGGATATCTTGTATATCCCCCACAACATGAATTACTGCCTTAGCATATAAAAAAATAATACAGATTTAAATATGCCATGAGTTAACAAATGAAAAAAATATAATTCCTTTAGCACCACAGATAATGCAGATATCCTTTAGCTCCACAGATAATGCAGATATTATTAGCCCTAATCGTTTTAAAGTAGATAATGAAATAATTTTTCTTAAATCATATTAAAAATTAACCCCAACCCCAGTTATAAATATTGTTAGACCAGACAATAATAATAATAATATTTTACCAATTATAGTAAATGTGCGTATTTCTTTAATTCAAATTAATAAATAAATAAACACCAGCAGCAAGAAAAGTAGTAAATTGATGCAAGGCTACCAAACATCCCGATTTAGTTGAGACATGCCATTCCTTTTATTCCCTGTCCCGACTTTTTTCGGACTGCACTCGTAATGCGAAAATATGGCATTGAACGGGCGTAAAAAGTAAAGTAAAGTGCTCCCCTGTGTATTTGTACCATGCATTGAATTTCATTTACGTGTTTATTTTTTTAGTACTTTCGATACGCAAAATGTTGTGGCTACTTTACACTCCTATTGTAAATAATGTTACAATGCTCCTGTTTAAGAAATGGAGAAATGCTTTTTTGAAAAAAGAACACACACATACGGCAAATATGGAAATTAAATTCATGCTTTTAGTGGTGTGATCGCAGGTGAAATCGAAAATTTCACGAGGAAGATATTATCTTGGTCAGAACTCAGCCAAAAGGCATTTCGTCCCGAGAATATATTACATCGGAATTTTAAAATGTATTTGAATGTTTCATGGTGATATTTGATCATTTCATGAATTGTTTACGCTGAGATGATGATATTTTCTGCAACTATCTCTCCTCTCCTCTCTTCTCCTCTTGTTCTTCTGCTTCTTTGCTTTTATCTCATATCACCTCCTGTTCTCCTCTTCTCCTGTTGTCTCCATCCCACTTTTTTCCACTCCTCTTATCTCGTCCCCTGTCTTCGATTTCCTATTCCATTGCAGTCTTCTCCTCACTTCTTCGTCCTTCACTTTTTCTCTCTATTACTCTACTTTTCACTCTCCCCTCCTCGTCTCCTCTTCTCATCTCATATCATCTCGTTTTTCTCATCTCTTTTCTCAATGTTCCATTTTCCTCATCTCTCCTCCCATCTTTTCTCTTTCTCCTCATTACTTCTCCTCTTGTCTTCTATCCTCTCTTTTCTTCCATCCTCTCCTTTAGCTTCCTCTGTTTTTGCTATCCTCTCCTCTCCTCTCTCTTCTTTCGTTTCCTTTGTGTAGACTCATCAGCGATGGAATAGTAGAAAATCGATTTTTTTGTTTCAGAAAGAATTTTGTCATTTGCGATATAATGCTGCTCGTATATTTAATGCTTTCATATACATAACACTTAGTTTTATTCCTCTCGCGTATTTCATACATACGTATATATTGTGCATGTGGCAACCCTGAAACTGAAGATAACTCTACACGCAACCCACCAACGCCTTGTGTAAGTTGGTTTGCTTAGTAAAAGTTGTCGCTGTCCTAGGACTTTGAGAAACGCTGTACAACTGGAGACAAAAACGACAACGTGATAAACCTCCTCACCTACGAGACGAAACGAGAGCCCGAAGTTCTGGGAACTTGGACTGTATATTTTATTTTGAAACATTCAACAACAACGAAAAAAAAAACCTTGAATATTCCAATATTAAAAATATATATATATTGTTCAATTTTATGAATTTCTTTTTCTTCTTCAGTTTCAGTTTCCTCATTCCCTCTTAGTGTCCCATGAAATATTTCTCTCAAATAAACGATCATTAATCTCTCAAGGCCTGTAAAGTAGAGAGAGGTGAAAAAAACAATTCCTGCTCCAACATTTTTTTTTCACACAGAACAATATACATGTCGTATTCTGATTGGATAATATTGCATTAAAAATGCAAGTACGTACCATATAACAAGGAGAGCAAAATGTGTTTGAGAATGATACATAACTGAAGCAAAAACTTTACAGGGATAGGCCAAGATATGAATAACCAGAGTATCATAGTGAGGAATTTCATTTCTCGACATCATTATCATCTATCACCTTCACAGATTCTTGATTCCATATCTTTAATCAATTTTTTATTCTGTATTTTCATGTATGAAACCACACCACGTTCATACTCCCGCGATTTTTCATGTTCATTACTAATTTCGGTGCGAGGAATTCAGAGAAAGTCTCAAAATTTGTGTACCACGTCACATTTTCTAGATATACAGGGTATCCCAAATGTTACGCAACTGAGACTCTGAACGTTCTTAAATTTTGTACAAAAAACGATAGAGACATGAACCTTGTATTAGTTATTAACTTTATCTATGTGGATATTCTATAAACATTAAACACGAAAATAATTATCTGCATGAACGTTCAGTATGGAATAAGAGCTTTTAAGGTGTAAAAAAATATTGTACGAAGGAAAGAAAAACATGGATAAGAGACAGATATGGAGTCGCTTGCAATAATTTTTTATGTGTGTCGATCGTCTCAATGGCTATTTATCGTACTGTACGTAGTTGCCTTGTAATCAAGGGATCCCGGGTTCGATATTCGGTGGAAGCACATAGTGGTTCGGATCCCACTTTAAACTGTAGGTCCAGTCCCAATTAGCCTTACTGTGCATAAAGTGGACTTAAAACACCAAATCAATCAATTAATCGAACTGTAAAAAGAATGATACATTTTTATGCCTTCTATGCATAGAATGTAAAAAAAATTAAAAATGTAAAGTTTCCTGTGCATGTAGTACGGTTAAATGAAAGCATATTAGGAAATGTGGGAGTAATTCTGTGCATTACAGACGATTTGTGGGGTTAATTATGTCATACTGATAAAAAATATATGTTTTTTAAAAGAAGTACGAAATGTACTGGCAACATTGGACGTGTCAGAGTCCAGTACCAGGTGTGCCGACATCTGGCGATGTTATTCAATTAATTTCCAGATGAAATAAAATATTTGACATTTATCGTGCAAAAGAATAATCTACCTATCTTTTTCTATCTAACACTATATTTTATATTTGAAAGAACCTTCCTAGTCACGAGAAATGTTTAATTCCACTTTGGTGGATAGTGATTTAGGAATTGGGAATCTCTCAGTATGTGCTATCGACTTCAATGCAAAGAGCACATCGGCATATGCACATGCTTTCATTCTTCGAGAAATAGTCACGCATTACAGTGCGACAAATATAACAATTTGTCACGTGGTCCCTTGGTTCAGACCATATCATTAGATACATCAAAAGGCATTGAATGAATATCATTCCACCATTGTAGCTATTAGTGCTATAGCACAACTATGACATGCACCATGTGAGGTCCATGGGAGGTCTTCACCTCCCAGCGACAACCAAATGACAGTCGGTACACAATCTTCACACAATCTGTGATTTTTTACATTGCAATTTTCGAATTAATTGGTCAGAAATGTAACAGAATGTGTTAGGATGATATACACAGCTAAGGGTTTTCTTCAGTCGAAATAGTTTTATCACATCACAGTCCACTGTGTCACTACACAAATCAACCCTGTAAACTGTATGTTTATTTTTTATATATATATTAATAGATTTTATCGTAGCAAACAGGGTTACAATATACCTCACATACCAACAAATAAGACACGACTTAAGTATACATGGTGATTTGGCACACAAACAGTTTGCAGTGTTGCCAGATTACAAGAAAAGCGAAATTCAGCTGTGCATACATTACCCATATTATACTAATATGACGTCACGCGTATCTCAAAAATCGTACGTGATGGAGAAAAATGAGTAGCAAATCCGAAATAACCATGTCGAAATTAGTTAAGAACACCTATTCGCTTACTAAATTAATGACCAATCATGAGCCGCTAAAGTTACTACGAAATTGACATGATACTCGGCTGCCCGTTTGGTAGGTGAATTATTCAGTGCTGTGAGGTTTTTCTTTGGTTGGTACAAACGGTGACGAAGAATATAACCTAATTGTGTACAATTATTAGGCTCTATAAATCGTATCACTATTTTCTTTGTATGGGTCTTACAGCTTTGAAAATGAATTTTTGAAAGAGAAGGACATTGAAAATCCAAATAATAGTGGAGTTTATTATTATCTTTTTGTTAGTTCCTCATTCAAGTATCGGCAATGTCATGAGTGTTGGCAATGTTCTCTTCTTCGTTTCATCGCCATATCTATCCTTACCGTTACAAATATAAGAGAGGGAGAAATTGGATGTTAAGGAATCAGAGAGCATTCAAAGTACTTAAATCGGCTGCTGTCTTGCAATCAAGGGGTCCTGGGTTCGATTCCCGGTAGAGGCACATTTCATTACGCGGATCGGATTCCACTATCAGCTGAAGGTCTCGTCAAAATTAACGTCTGTGCACATAGTGGACCTTAATACATATCCAAACAACTAAACACTGCGAAAGTCAGCATGCTTAGGCATTTTTCTACTTGTGGCCCACATGTTAATTATTGTTTGTCGGATTAGAAAATTATAAGGCCGTAGTACATGAACAAATCCGAAAACTTTCCAAATAGTTTGAGCATTACGCAGTTCAAATTCCATCATGTGAAAGTAAGAGAACTATGTGTGAAGAGGATATTAAAGTTAGGATCTATTTTCCAATTCTTGATCACCTATTTTTTTTTAACTAAACGAAAGGTTTACTACTGTTGTGATTTCAGCAGTTAAGGGTGGGATATAGCTGTTGCCAAAAGTGATGGCACAGCAGGAAGCAGAAAGATAAGTCACAATATGAATCCTTCAGCAGCTGCTTTCAATAAATCAAACATTCCAAGTTGCCTTTCAGAAACTTTAAAAACTTTATTATTGCAATACGCATACCCTTATCAACAGTTGGATGTGAGAGAATATTTTCTAGCTCGCGACAAATCAAGTGTTACCTTCGTAATCGAATTGGTTACCATTAGTACAAAAAATAAAAGATTTGACCGGGAAATAATTGCAACACAAAAGTTTTTGTGCCAGATTGTGCGGAATGGTATAGTGAATAATATATTAATAATCCACCATCCAAATGTTTGAGGAAAATCCGTCATTTTGGAAAATAGCGACAATAATTCATCTTAAAAATTTAAAAATATATATAATATCTCGAAATCGGTGCATTGTACACAAGAAGTGAAGATAACCAAAATGAAAAAGCAGAAAGTTGCTAAATTATGGTTTTTGTTTGATTATGCTACCGTAAATATTAATGGAATTAGCAACACTCAAATATTCTCTTTAATTTTTAGAATTAGCGCAAAAGTTAGTTTCTGACCAAAAAACAGCAAATATGTAAGAAACTATGTACTTCACGTCCAAAAGTCACTGAACCAAATTCAAAGCTTATGATTTCCTTCAGAGATTAGTTTTCGTTTCGTGCCTATAGAGTTAGGGGTTGAGGAGATATGTAGGTTTATGCAGAGTAATTTGTTTCCTTAAATTTAAGTGTTACATTTCTTATGATATTGGTGAGAACGTAATATATAGTTTTCTGCAGTGATTCGTTCACTTGCGTTTGTTCCATGCTTCTGTTGTTTACCAATGTATGCACACAGTAGCGGCGATTAGGTGTCTTAACTGAGCGAGGGGGGAGGGGCAAGGACAGTTTACTTTCTACTTACTGCAATTAGAAAGAATCGTATTGAAAATGGAATTCGGCAGATGATTTTGGGTCAAATCCACCACTGATAAACAAGGCTTAGCATTAAGAGACAATACTGCTGGTCAAAAAAGTGTGTATGGTGGGGTAGGGGGGGCCTGTTAACCTTCAGTACATTGAACTAATGTGATATGGTAAAATACGGTTCCAAACCTGTCGCTTTTCCTTAGAGTCCATTGTAAATTTTTTCGTATATACCTGGTACTAACATGTTAAATTTCATAATTTCTTCTGCATACAGAAGTGCACTTGTAGCACAGGTGTTGGCCCTGATGGAGGAAAAGGAGAACATATGCGTAACCGATTTTAGATGTAAACTCCACTTTCCAATGGTTTATTGAAATTCCGAACAATACCGAGCAGTAGCTCGGTGGCTAATGTGATGCAGCCACAGAGCAGCAGTATATCCTGTTATCTTTCAGAGTTGAACCAAATGTAGATATATATATATATATTTTTCAGCACTTCAGAGCTTGAACTTACATTACCGTCTAGTTCTGAATTGAGCAGGCTAACGATTATTGAACTTGTCTCAGAAATATGTTCATTTGCAACGTACTTTGTTTAATCAAGTAGCGTAAAGAGTGCTGCATGAACTATGAAATGACGCCTTGTGCCTCTGGCTATGGCTTTTTCGGATTGATTTGATTTGATATGTCTTAGTTTTCTTATGTCGTTTTTCTTCAAATTTTGTTTAATCGCGAAGATGAGGACTGATGATGATATATGGTGAGATGGATGAAGGAACAATATGAATGACAACACGAGCCCCACATAGGATTCTACTGACTGCGAGTCCGGACGCCAGAGCCTCAGAAACTAACTATTACCCTAATTCTAAAAGTTAAAGAGAATATTTGAGTTTTGCTAATTCCATTAATATTTACGGTAGCGTTATCAAACAAAAACGATAATTTAGCAACTTTTCTGCTCTTTCATTTTGGTTATCTTCACTTCTTGTGTACAATGCACCGTTTTCGATATATTAAATTTTTTAACAATTTTTAAGATGAATGATTGCCGCTATTTTCCAAGATGGCGGATTTTCCCCAAACATTTAAATGGCGGATTTTTAATATATTATTCACTATACCATTTCGCACTATCTGGAAACAAAAAAAAGAATTGTGTTGCAATTATTTCCGGGTTAGGCTATTTTTTCCCGTTCGTTTCCTCTATTACATAGGTTGAGTGCTCTATATATTCTATCCATTGAGAAAAATGTGAAAATCGCTTGGATTTAAACAACATTGTAGATAATTTTGCAGATGCTCATAAAACATGCGCATCTTACTGTGGTTAAATATTCCATTTGAGCCAAACATTATTAACACTCTTTACATAGAAATAGTGTTACGTGCAGTATTTATACGTATACCAGAGAGTTCAGAGTAACTGTAATTTGTATGGTATATTTTGTGTTGTTAATATGAATATATAGTTCGTGATATTATACCACAAAATTATTTCTTAGTAAAAGAAAACTCTATAATTACTATATTTTATTTGGTATAAAGAATTCATGCCTACATGTCCTTTTGTGTATGATGGAACGGAATGCATTATCTTACATAATAATTTACCTTTGGTCTGACTAAAATACGTGATAGCTAAAATTACACCCTAGTAAAGTATGAAGTAAATAACATTTAGCAGGTATTAGTTAGCACCCAAGAATTTGAAACCAAAATCTGTAGCCCCCTCTACTTATTTCATGCTGGCGCCGTCACTGATCAGTAGAAAATGGAGGGGTCACTTTCCATTCAGAAATAAATCGCGGTTCTGCCCGTCATCTTCAAACACAAATACCAAATTCTACATGTATAACAGAGTCAACAGATGTATATAGTGGCTTTTCGAAATTTGCTGCATTTGTGTTTTACGGTTTTCACTAAAAACCTACAACTATAATGATGCGATAAAACTGCCGAAATTTTCGTTTCTTGTTCCATTAAAGTGGGTTGATTTGAAAACCTGCCCCCCTCCCTCCCTTCCACTTCAAAATAAGTTTCGACGTTCCTGATGCACGTTTAATTTTGTAGAGTATTCGCAGATATGAGCAGAATTTGAAGCTTTGGCGAAATGGAGAAAATCTTGCCTTCATTTACTATCTTGGGGACCAAAATATTCCCTAACATTACCGAGCTTAGCACCTGACATACGGAATTAGGTTTTATCTTCCGCCATCTTGAAAGACGTCATCCGACTTCACTCAAATGCAATAGCTTTTTAGCTCTTATTGCAGAAGCAATTTAATCTAAACGCCTAATTTTATGGCAGTTATGCTTGTAAGATAATTTTGAGGAAATCGCTAAGATATCTTAGGGATGGAAGCCATTCCTTTCTCTATACCTCCACAATTCGCCCATGATCCGAAGTGCATATATTAATATATTAACAATTATGTAATAATCATACATGCATACATCCTCATATATAGGCTACGTATGTAGAAATGAGATTGAAAAAATGGTTGATTTGAAAACCTGCACCCCCTCCCCTCCTTCCACTTCAAAATAATTTCCGTCGTTCCTCATGTATACGTTTAATTTTGTAGAGTATTCGCTTGTGTATTAGAAGCAAAACAAAGTAAGATTTGTTTAAAAGCTTTTAATCAACTTGAGGACTTTGTGAAAATAAATTTAAACTTCAGCCAAAATTCAGCTGCCCCCCAATTTCATTGTGACCTAAGCATTTTTTTTACCTTGATTGGCTGGGAGATAAAGAGCAAAATATACTTCTGGGCAGAGTCCATTTAATTCAATAATGATACTAGTGAACTGTCTCGTACCATTCACATGAAAGGGAATCCAAAGTCACATTGTTTGATAGGTCTCTTTTTTCCAACAACTCTGTGAGAAATATTTCTTGGTTAGGACTACGGTCTCGAAAAGAAAAACAATATTACACTTTCAATGTGAGGCACCACAAAGGTCTAAAATACTATCTACAGACTCGCACCATACGTTTTTGTAAGGTAAAGTTGATAGTTTGTGCATTTAACTATCTGTTTTGAAATTACATTAATATGTGATGAATATAGACTGACACTGCATAGGCGAACATGAATCAGTACCGAAAATTTCAAGTCTTCGCACTTCTTGTAAAACACAACACTTCTTGCAACTACACAAAATCAAAAATTCTAGATAAGCCAACAAATACTCTAAAACCAGCATTTGAATTCACTTTGTAACATTAAGCAGCTAATTTCATTGTTAAAAAAAGTCGAATTTTCGAGAATAATGCCGTAAAAGCTGAATTTTCGTCAGTTGTTAGAACACTACTAGGAGTGCAAATGCCCCAAAATCCGCCCCTCCCAGTGGTGCTTCCCCTCCAACCGCGCTCTCAAAAAAAAAAAAAAACACTCACCACAGAAGACTCTTAGTTCTTGAAATATATATCCGTTCGTAACTAATGGACACAAAACAGATATTCTTAGTCTTGATTCTCATAAGATGGAGTACATGAAAGGTACTGTTTGATTTTTGTCTCTGATGTTTGAGGTTTTGTCGTAATTTAAATAATAATCTTACAAATATATTTGTTTCTATAACTTTTTCAACGTTTTTACATTGTAACTTTTGAATGAGCCACCGTAGCTCAGTCGCACTCGGCTTCCATGGCGGAGTTGTCAGAGCGGCGCGCTACGAAACCAGGGGCTCCGGGTTCGAATCCTGGCTAGGACATGTTCGTTCGCAATGAGAAAACCTAGAACATAGTAAACAAATGACATGTGTGAACGTTGAGAAAGTGGTGAATTACGGGGGATACTACTGCATAGGGATAATACTTCAAAAAAGAACAGAAGTCGTTATGGTGTCTGACTACCATGCGAGAGACCCAGGTTCAACCCCTGGCGGTGGAGAACCAGGATATTTTCCATCTGTTCAAGCGGCTCCGGCGCCCACTCAGCGTCGTATAAAGTAGGTACCTGTAGGAAACTCTGGGGGGTAAAAGCAGCCAGAGACTTGTTGCTGATCACATTACCCCCACCTTCGGCCGTGATCCAGAAAGTGTTCGGCCCTAACTCCACACCCCCTACACACCTTAAAGGCGTGGTGCAAAGCACAGGGGGCACTTTTTTTGCTTACCTTACAACTTTTCTATAAATTAAGTGATCGCAAATTGTTTTAAATAAAAGTAGGAGTCTAATTTGTGAGATTTAAAACGATATAAGCTTTAATGCATTTCAATGAAAGATACACCATAAAATGTGTCTTCAAATGTCTCTTGGCGACGATGTTTTCACAGTCACGGAGGCTTTTAGGAATTTGTACTCCTAGTAGTCTTCTAATATCTGACCAAAATTGAATGTTTACGGATTCTTTCCCAACTTGAAACCTATATATTGGGCTAATAGCAAGAACAAACATTTTTGCTGCAAAAATGTAGCTATTATGAGCCACACACACTTACACAAACATATACATGTATGTTTTGCTTTGCCTCCACTGATATATAAATACATTACAAACGCACACACACAGTATATACAGTATATATATATATGTGGATTGATAGATAGATATCGGTGGAGGCATATATTGTTTCAGGCCCCACTTTAAACTGTAGGTCTAGTCCCGATTAGCCTTTGTGTGCGGAAAGTTTACCCGAAACGATGCCCAAATGAGAAAAATTGTTTGTTTTCGTGTCCTCTATAACTTTCCATTGTTCCAGGCGCCATTTTAATGTATGTGTGTGTGTGTGTGTGTGTGTGTGTGTGTATATATATATATATATATGTACACACTTCATATTATTTTAAGGTTTAAACAAAAAATGCAAATACAGTAAAACCTCATTAATCCCGATAAGTTGATCGGTTTAACAAAAGTCCGGATTAACTGAAATAACCTAAAATAACAGTAGAAAGTGCATTACAACTCCGTTAAAGGAACAAAACACGTTTATTATGGTGTATTTAAAGGGCATAGGCGCAAATACATTATACAGTTTATTCTGTTGGGACAGTTTTGAATAACGAATGCGATTGTTGACGTCTAGAAACATTTAAAACCTTGCATTCTGCTTTTATTTATTTATATTTTGCCTTTTGCCTGTCTGGATTAAGCGAAGTATTGCTTATAGGGGGCCGGATTAACGAGGTTTTACTGTATATTGATTTCAAAGAAAATTCAATTTATTTTCAGATTTGAAATTTCTCGTTGCACGTTGTTTTGTTTAGCATGTGGTAGCAATTGTGTAAAGTAGTGGAAAAAAAGAAAACATTAATTCTGTGGGTAAATGAGCAGACGACTCAACATTATGATGATTCCCTGATGGCGCAGTGGTAGCGTAGTCGCCTTGTAATCAAGGGGTCCCGGGTTCGATACCCGGTAGAGGAACATAGTGGTTCGGACCACACTTTAAACTGTAGGTCCAGTCCCGATTAGCCTTACTGTGCATAAAGTGAACTTAAAACACCAAATCAATCAATCAAGACTCAACATTATGTACCTTACCAGTTGGAGCATTATATTTGATTTTGCATTTACTTTTGATTTCAGATGCCTAGGAAACCAGTTGTTCCACATGATGAGCTTCTAACAGCTATTTTATCTCAACCGGGTACTATAGATTCCAATGGTATAATTCCAGGCCCAACAGATGCAGTATGGAAGTCCATAAGTGACGAATTTGAAGGCCTATTATCGCCTAAGTACATATATCAGTTTGTACACGAAAACCGCCACGACTCGTATAATAACCTTCGGAGATATCATGGCATCCCCACTCCACAGACATCTCCGATGCGTACTACATGTGATTATTCTTCTGACAGTTCCTCAAATATTCCACCAACACCACCTAATGAATGCCAACTGCTTCCACAGGAAACTTTTGTAGTCAATTTGTCACCCAAAGAGTGGGAAGCTATAAAGCCAGTGGAAAAAATGTACAACAGGAAAGACAGGGGAACAAAGAGAAGGGTTCTGGTTCTTCCTACCAACATCTGGGAGTCAATAATTACAGAGAAATTGTGGGAACAACATAGGATACCGTGTGCATACAAGTTTATGAGAGCTCGTGTGTCCCTAGATGCTCATAACAGTAGTCAGTATGTAAAAATCGATGCCCAATGCACTTTTTGCAATTCGACAGGAACAGGCAGAATTTTAAGTGAGCCCATTATAGGTGAAAGTGTGCAGATGGAATGGCGTGCAAATGATTCACGGGGTATTCCACACAAAAGGAAACGCCATCTTACTGGAGATATCAGAAATAAAATGTCGTCGCTTTTGAAAAACTCGTCGGTTTCTGCTTACCGCAGACTCTTAGCGAGAAATCTAATGGACCAAGGTGATGTCGAACCTCCACATTTGTTTAGTGAAGAAGTATTAAGGAAAGCAAAACAGCAGAAACGAGACGAGGAGCTTCATATCAGACAAGGTGTGCACCCCATTCTTAACTTGTCTGACATGAAACACACGCAGCCATATGCTGGTAGCATACATGATGTTGCACTAGACAAGG
Organism: Lepisma saccharinum; assembly: GCF_977018435.1. Classification (NCBI taxonomy): domain Eukaryota; kingdom Metazoa; phylum Arthropoda; class Insecta; order Zygentoma; family Lepismatidae; genus Lepisma; species Lepisma saccharinum. Next base: position 27,047,813 of record NC_139256.1, on the reverse strand, counting down.
TGATGGTGCAATACTGGACACCGGCTCAAATTATGGTATACAAGACATTTTGGAAAGATCAGTTCGTCTCTCTCTCTTTGGATGCCACAGGTACATTAGTAAAAAGATTAGATCGAAGGCATGGTCTTTCCGGAAATATATTTCTGTATGAACTTGTGATGAACACAGGTGACTTTCAATTGCCTGTAAGTCAAATGCTATCGGAGAAACACGATGCGAACAGCATCTTATATTGGCTGCAAGAATGGTCACGTAGTGGGGCGCCTTGCCCTAATGAAGTTGTGGTTGATAACTCCAATGCTCTAAAAAGTGCTCTTGTTCGATCATTTGGACGCTCTTCAGATGTAAAAAAATATATTTTGAAGTGCTTTTTATTACTGCAAGATTCGACCAATGAAAAACCTCCTTGTTATATTAGGCTTGATGTGGCACATTTCCTAAATGCTGCCAGTAAATGGGACATTTGGAGGGATAAGGAGAAAAAAAGGTTGAAAGATTTTTACCTTAGGTGTTTGGGTATCCTCATCAAGTCTCAATCATTAAGTGAGTTCGAAGAAACTTTGGAGCACATTCTTGTAACAGCTAGGTCACCAAATGAAGGAAAAGACGATCATGGGGAGAATCTTCCAATGGAGCACAGCCTAGATTTCCTGAGCAAAAAGATCAAAGGAGATATCAATCCAATGAATGAATGTACTGTCACTGAAGAAGAGCAAGTAAACAGTGATATAAGTTTACCAGAGTGTCTTGAAGAAACTGAAAATTTTTCTAGAACATCCATTATTGCTGAATGGCTTGATAGTATCCGTAAACATGTACGGGAAAAAACCTTGGAAATTCATAATGGTAGATTGAACCCGTATTTCATTCCAAGTGTAGCAGTTGAGTTTGAGAGGCTGGCCGTCCAATTTCCCCTTTGGTCAGCTGTGATGGTGAATATATTTCACTCGCCACATTTGACGGCATCATCTGCTTCAGTGGAGGGAGACTTTAGTGACCTCAAATGCAATATATTAAAGGGAACAGCAAGGCCGATGAGAATAGACAAATTCGTTGCCACGCATTTGCAATCCATAGAGGGTTCCTGCAGGATTGCTGGTGCTTCTCAAATAAAATCAGCCACAAAAGAGCCACAAAATACACTGGTTAGTGAGGCCAAATCGCTCTTAAATGAGAGAAATACTGCAAGTGAAGTTTACAATGTGGACACTATTTCTAATGCACAGGAAAATGAAGTCAAATCTTGCAATGTTAGCAAAGATTCTGAGAGCTTACCATTTAACACGCACAACCCTTCTGCCTTATATGAAGACTTAATGGCCTCAGAGGAATTAAATCAAATTGAGAACTGGCGAGGATTAGCAGCAAAAGCCCCGGGAAGGAGAAAGTCCACGTACCTCCATCCTCTTCCGGAACTAGATGCAGCAATAAAGGCAAATAAATTAAAGCAACCATCTAACCGGTTGTTAAGAAATGGCAACGTCACTGGTTTTGCGACGGTGGAACCAGGGACACAAATCCGTGTAACAAACACTTGCGCCTTTGATGCTATTTGCCAAATTTTTGCTGCTGCTTATATCAATTACGAGGAATACAGACTTTATGTAGATAACACAGGGAACAGTCTCCTCAGAACAGCCAAATCCCTAGCCATTGCTGGTGCTGTAAAAACTACAGTACATTTAAGAGCAAAGACTATTGCTGCCATATTGGATCCTCTAGGTACCCTTGTAGCTCCTATTAAAAAAAGTCCACAAGAAAGGACGACCAATATTACATTGGAATATGACTGTTGGGCAAACGTGGGAAATCTTGCAAAGGAGTTATTAAGGGGTGTTCCAAGTACTGAAGTTTTACAAGAGTGTTCAGACAGCATGTGTACAGCTGAGAGAAGCCGAGTGTATGGTGTCATTGAAACCAACGCGAAGGTTCTTCTTTCGGAGGGCTTCGGCAGCTTAGAAAAGGCAACATTGATGTCACTAGGAATTATGGCAGCACATGAAAACGTTGAAGATGTCACCCAGGAGGGAAAGATGATGAACTGCAAGCCACCATGCCAAGGATCACTAAAACTATCATATAATTTTGGTCGCCACTTGGTAATCGATGTGGATTATATGTCTGTTCAAGGAACGCCTCAACTCCTAAACATAAGCCCAAAATATAATCGCACACCGAAGCTGGCAGATTTACCACTTAGCATCAGGTTGTGCGATTTGACATATAATTTGGTTGGAGTTGTTGCTCATGTGCCAGGCCATTGGGTTGCCTACATTCGTAGACTACCAGACTCCTGGGAATTACACGATGACTTGGCCAAGAAGGTAGTTTTGGTTAACGACGAGCAAGACCTTCGTCCCAGTCTACTAGTGTTCGTCGTTAAAAGTAAGTGAACTGTCCTGTCCAGAAACTCGGAGGAAATTACAAATGTGTAAAATTATTATTAGTTTCACAGTTGTGGAGTCATGTGCGTCAACATTTCCAATCATTTCCCCACTATATTATGTTAAACAAGAAAGTAGTGTGCATTTGAGTTCCAGTGAAACACCGATTGTCAGTGATCATGTTTTTCAAGTAATTCCAACTGTAATATGTCTTGCAGCAATGACATTGTTTTAATTTCGTGTTACAGTATCATTTACTAGAAGGGAGAAAATATAGTTTCATAAATAGTTACAGTAAGGTAGGAGTATTGGACGAACATAAACATACTGCAAAGAACAGTTTGTGAGTGGTACTGGAAATAATAGGTTTTCCTGTGGTATATTTACAAAATTTTCTAATTTTATCGTGGATGCTAATATTTAATATTTTGAACGATGCGCTTGTATTTATATTAACTTTTTACTTTGTTCTGTATATATAAAAAATATATGGTACAGTAGCGAATTTATTTTTGTATTTCAGTCTGGATTGTACCTTGTAGTATTTTGAAAATACATACCCAAATTTTTATCAGAATGGATGTTAGATAATCTGAGATTTATTTCCAAGCCGTGTAAATATTTACTAAAAGGAAATATGTTGTGTTACATTGCGCCAAATGGATACGCTGTATTATTTAGAAACCACAATGCTGCAAATTTTGGCGTTCACAAGTGGATAAAAACTTCGTTCGTTTGATATTATACAATTTCATGTCAAGGGCTTTGTACTTTATTCATTATGTGATCATCTTCGTAGCATGCTTGTGATATTTTATTACCACTGATAAACAATCATTGTTATTTTCATATCTAATCATCGAGCCTTGTGCTTACAAAAGACATAAAAGTCAAATTAAACCTCATAGTTTGTAATTAAATATGGATTAAACATTTCTGTAGTCATTTGTGTACTTGAAATTTGAAAGTGCGTTTTTCTAGTTTTTTAGTGATTGGTAGAGTTTGGAATATAAATGCATTTTAGTAGTATCTTAAAAGAGCTTTATAGTGTACTGTAATGTATAATGTGATTTCTTATGTTCATGCAAGTCGTATTATTTTTTGGAAATTGAATGTTTTAATTGCTATCATTGTAAATAGTTTCTGTAGCCTATGCATACATAACACAAGCGCAAAGACGTGCGTGTGAGCTTAAATACTTCTAGCATCATTCATTTTATTTTTTTTAAATTTCGTTTCTACTAAATATATCACTAGAATACAATTTAAACGACCACATTACACGTCTAGTGATCATGTACAAAGATGTTCAACCCCACTGAATTCTACATTATAAACAATATCATTTTCCATTGATTTGCATAAGGAAATATATTGAATTAAACTGTTGGATTGGAAAATCCTGTACTATACAATAAACTGTTCATTGCTATAATCATATATTGTTACCTTTTTTGAATTTGCATATTTTTTCAACAGTATGTATTGAGTTTTGTAGTCAGGTGTAGTAATATGAAGTGGATAAATTTCTATTTCCTCTTTCTAAATGTATGCGAGGTAAATAAGTTGTTGTTAATCTTGCCACTTAACCAAGTATGTGCTTGTACTTTTACATATTGGTTGAATATATCTCGACGGAAATTGCTTTGTATTAACTCAGGTAACTTTATTACAAAATAAAATTTAAACACAGGTTAGAAGTGTTTCTTTTCTGCATAATTCTTACAAAATCTGTGTGATTACATTTAACACTGAGAATATACATTTACAGCCTATACTCACATGTGTATTGCTAAAGTAAAGAATTTGCCAAAATTCCGTGTACAATTTGGGAAACAGCAAATGCCATCCAATACTTATTTGAAGGGCTCGGACGTAAAACATGGTAAGTGACATTTTGATCGTTTTTGAGTTACAAAGTAAAATGTGCCATCCTTCAATTTTCGAGTGAAATTGCCAGGTCATACAATTTGTATTGGACTCAGTGAAGCCTTCTGAATTGATAAACACAACACAAAAATAATTTATCTAAAGCATAGCTTCTAATAACCTTTTTTCTTATTGCACTTAGAAATGACCAAAGTGTCACATACCATGTTTTACACGGGAGCCCTTCATTTCATATACTGTATTTTGAGACTTCAAGAAAAAATTATTAGAACTAACGGAAACTAACGAGAATCAACCTATCTTAATAGTTCTAGGTTTGAGTTGATGGTTTTTGCAAAAAAGTCCGTTTTTAATTGATGTTTTTTTTCTTTATAAAGCCGGCTTATTCGGGAAGAAGTGGGAATTTTTACATTTTACCAATTGCGGCTAACCAATTTCACTTGCAGAGCCAGTTAAGAGTTTATAGCCTCGTAATGTTATATTTGGAACTAGCTAAATAATTTTACATGATGTAGCAACAACGAGAGACATGTCGGCAATTTCTTCTCTGAGTAGAATATCTCTGGAGCAAGGCCGCGCATACCGGTAGAAAGGGAATGGGGGAGATCGAGTGGGCAGAGCGAAGCAGTACACGCTGCTGCGAATGCTAGTAGCTGCAGTCGCTTCCACGTGTTCATTGGATGACCCGTCTCGCGTCACTATTTGCGTAGAGGCTTGATCTCTTGCGCTTGCTCCAGAGATAACTGAGATAGGGTATCCTTTATTTTTGTCCTACGTGCCTACACAGGGGCATATTGGTAACACTGTTGTCTTGTAATCAATGGGTACCAGGTTGGATACTCTTGGAGACATATGGCATAGTAATTCAGATTCCATTTTAAAACTGTTGGCCCAGTCCTGATTAACCTATCTGAGCATTAATAAAATAATTAATTAAATAAATAATAATAATAGACATAAAACACCCTTTCATGTGTTTGTGCCGGTGATGTCATAAAAATGAGGCAAATGTTAATATTAAACTATTAGATGTTTCAAGGCAATTAGAAAATTTACAATTCATAATACGTGTGCAGAACTGCATGTATATATACCTAATGTAATACTTACGATCAGTATGCTACTGCAATGGAAATTTAGAGCCCAACGTATCTTATAACTTTGAGTTCTGTTGTTGAAAAATTGCCGGATTTTTTTAATTTAATCTTATGTATATATCTATAACAAAAGAATGAGCCTCCCTGATGGCATAAAGTAATGGCACAGTGGTCCGGGTTCCATTTTCAGCCGTAGGTCCAATCCCAATTAGCATATCTGGGCATAAACAAACACAATTTTAAAGAGGGAATGCTAGGAGTTGCTATACGTCCCGCATTTTCCAGGACAGTTCCGGAAAGGTATAATTTATCCCAGTGTCCTGAAAAATTCTTTGGGGACGCACAAATATCCCTGAGTGGGGTGGGAAAGCAGAAATAATTAATACTATACTTTCATGAAAATTATTTCTATTTAAATGTGTGAACAATATTTCAAATGGTCATTTCACAAAACAAACTGCACATTGAATCGCTTCCTCTCAATAATACAACAGTTGCTGAGTTGCAATAATGTGCAGCAGAGATCTGTTATTTCCTTCTGTTTGTGGTGTTGAATTTAAGTTAATTCCAGTAGCATCGATTGGGTGCCAAAACTCGGGGCGGGCGGGCGGACGACATTTTTCGTAGGTAGACAAGACTTAGCATTAAGACGACATAGTGCGGGGCAAAGAGTCACAAAAAGATCGGGGGCAAGTTCATTATGACACCCAAAAGGAAGTGTAAGTTTCAAAGTGAATTTCTGTTTATTAGAAAGTTTAGCGATTATGCTAATTGGACTGTGCATAATAATTATGATGTGCATACATTCTACTTTGTCGGATCTAGAACCCCCACTCCCCAAAGCCTTCTTCTCTTGCTACACAACAAACTTCCGGTGAAGAACGTCAGTGATTTTTACTTATTAAATGTAACAGTCTTAGGAAAGCCATTTTTTTCTTCTTTGCTTTAAGTGGATTTTTTTGCCGTTTGTGGCCACTCTATTTCTGTTTCTGATTCAGTTTTAGGGTTACCGAGCACTCAACTGCCGGACTGTGGCCCGGTACCGGGCCAAGAGAAAAACTTATGTTTAGTGGCTGACAATTATTTTAAACCCAAGTTTATATTTCCCCCTAAAGAGAAACCGTTTCCTCCGACCACTTCCAATTCCAAATTTTCACAACCCATTTATCTCATGAATACAATGGATACATTTGTCAAAATTACCTAAGTATTACAAAAAAACAGGGCAATATTGTTTAAAACCTAACATGGACCTCTGTATCGTCAAACGCGACTGCGGAAAATAGGGAAACCACAAATGGCCTTCATATTTCTTGGACTAATGTTAAGAACTAAATAAAAAATATGCTCGGCAAGGATATTGGATAAATTTTGAGAACTAACGGGAACTAACGAAAATCAATCGATCTGGATGGTTTTCGGTTCGAAGTTGAATATGGGTCGACAGGGACGTCGGCAGTATTATTCGACCTGGTGGGCAGAAGCTGTTTATTGATAAATAAGGGTGGGCAGTACAAACGTAAGGCATTAGGTGAGTTTGACTAACACGTATCTACCCCCAGTCTCTCTCTCTCTCTCTCTCTCTCTCTCTCTCTCTCTCTCTCTCTCGATTTCCCTCTTACCTTCCTTGTGTAGAAAGCAATCTGGACATAAGGAATTCATCAAACCTAATCATCGTATCCAGTAATTCGTATCTTTTTTACATATCATTTGGGCTGTAAGTGTGACCTATTCGAACACACTCAAATGTCAACCTCCCTCCTGAATAGTACATCCTGTAAACTGTATTCTTGTAGGCAAATGAGTCTCTAGCGCCTGTAACCGCAGTCAAGATAATCCTCTTGGCAGTGCCGGATCTACAAAGTTTGGCCCCCACCCCGCAAAATATTACCAAAGCCCCCTACTACCTACTTACCTTTACACACACACACACTATATATATATATATATATATTTATAATGAATGCGTGTGTGCGTGTGTAATTCTTGATCTCATGCTGACTAAGTCACATATAATTGACAGAGGGTGATTCAAAAGTCCGTTAACGCCCCCTATAGAAAGGAAAGGAGTTAGGCTGGCTACAATTGGTCGATAGAAACATGTTAGTATTAGGGGGAACTACGTCGGTGTGTTCCAAGCGGACGTGTGCCATATTGCATTCAACTCAAATTTTTTAAACGGGTGATGTGATATATATGACACTGTTTTCTAACACCTGGAAAATGATACATTTGTTACAATCATGCAGTCGTAACATCTTCCTGATTAAAGATTTGTTGAAGAAACCTTCACCATTGCATTTTTCCTGAAATTCTAGCCTCATTTGATTCTAGTCTGACTGCTACGCGGGAAAATCATGGTGGGTGATCTAAGGTCGTAATTTTTCCGGCTTTGTCCCCACATAAAGCGGCTCTATGGGCCACCAAACATAAAATCAAATGGTACCTGGGGGAAGAGGATAAAAGCGGCCGCAGCGTGGTGCTGATCACATCACCTCCAAGATGATCGAAACATATGTAGGGCCCAGATACCTTAATGTACCTTCATGGCACGGTGCTATATACACAGGGAACAAAGTTTCTTTCCACCCCTTCCTTCATCATCTTTGAAATTCATGCAAGTTAATCATAAGAACTGCATAACTGATAGTGAAAATTTATATGTTGGAAGAGAACTTGCAAATAGTGCTAGCCACTAATAATATCAGTTCAGTAATTCTATAGATTTTTTCCAAACCTACAAAACTGTTACATTAAAATTGGGTCACCTCGGTATGGTAGTGTTTGTGATTACTCGTTATTAATTAGAACAAATCAAAAATTGTAATTTTAGAAACATTGCATTATTTGAAGATGACAGTTATGCAAATAAAACTGCCAGAGAATAAAGAAAGTGACACATCAAATTACCAGGGGAGTGATTATCGCAGTGGGTTATGACGCCAGGGGTCCCAGGTTCGAATCCCGGTCTGAGCATGGCTGTTTTTATGAGTGTCCCTTCATAATTTTCATCATCATCATTCATAGTCACCATTGTGATTAAGGGAAGGAAAATGCTTTTATTTGTATATTGTTTATTACTTTGATCATACCCAGGCCGAGATTTATGTGCTGGTCCGGTGTTGACAACATCAAGAACTCACTCCCATCTATGCACAGTTTCAGTTAGTCTATAACCTTTAACCCAAGTCATGCGAGATGGTTAGTTATACTTTTCATACTTCCACATTCCTAATATCTTTTTTTACTTCAATATATGGCTGATTTCAAAGCAATTTTTCCCCATTGAAGGCTGGGAGCTGCAACCCTCCAAATCCTTCTAAATCCTGATTAAGTCTTGATCATATAGCATACCTCATAATTGTGAATATCCAATAAAACTTACTAAGCTTGTTGATTTCTTCCAGTCATAGCAGTGTTAAAAAAAAAAGTTCTCATAATGCTTTTAGCTCTCCAATGACAAAATTAAGGAAGTAGAAAGAAAAAGCTTAAATTAATTTCATTCAAGAAGATATTTTCTCTAATCTTTGTAAACTTGCTTATTAGACAAAGGTTTCGCCAAATGACAGCAAAGCTTGTTATGGGATGAAACTTTTGAACTCTCGAGTATCTCCAAATTCACAAGTAAAATATACATGGAGTGAGTACCAGCCTACACTTACAGAACCATTTACATTTCCCTAATTGTATATATTTATTTAATTTGATTGGGTGGGCAATCGAGTGGGCACAGCAATTTTTTTCTATGCATTTGCGGAACTAAATAAAATTTTATGACAACTATCGAGAACTAACGAAGAACTAACATCCTGACTAGGTTTGAGGTGGGCAATGGAATTTGGCCGTTCAGGCCAACACATTTTGTCTAAGCATTTATTCAGTGAATAAATTGGATAAATTTGATAAAATGACTAAAGTTTGAACAAAATTTACCCATACTCTCTACATTCTAACAATACGGACCATTTTGTGAGAAAATTCCGTGTCAAAATTGGGAAATTTCAAATTGCTTCCATTTTCTAATCGGCGAATAAATTGGATAAATTTTGAGAACTAACGAAAATTTTACGAGAACTATCGATAACTAACGAAGAACTAACGTCCTGACTAGGCTTGAGGTGGGCAACGAAATTTGGCCGTTCAGGACAACACATTTCGTCTAAGCATTTATTCAGTGAATAAATTGGATAAATTTGATAAAATGACTAAAGCTTCAACAAAATTGACCCATACTCTCTAGATTCTATCAATACGGACCATTTTTTGAGAAAAATTCCGTGTCAAAATTGGGAAATTTCAAATTGCTTCCATTTTCTAATCGGCGAATAAATTGGATAAATTTTGAGAACTAACGAAAATTTTACGAGAACTATCGATAACTAACGAAGAACTAACGTCCTGACTAGGCTTGAGGTGGGCAACGAAATTTGGCCGTTCAGGACAACACATTTCGTCTAAGCATTTATTCAGTGAATAAATTGGATAAATTTGATAAATTGACTAAAGTTTGAACAAAATTGACACATACTCTCTACATTCTAACAATACGGACAATTTTGTGAGAGAATTCCGTTTCAAAATTGGGAAATTTCAAATTGCTTCCATTTTCTAATCGGCGAATAAATTGGATAAATTTGATAAAATGACTAAAGTTTCAATATAATTTACTCATACTCTCTACATTCTACCAATACGGACCATTTTTTGATAAAATATCCGTGTGAAAACTGGAAAACTGCAAATTACCTCGATTTTATGTTCGGCGAATAAATTGGATAAATTTTGAGAACTAACGAAAATTTTATGAGAACTAACGGGAACTAACGAAAATCAATCGATCTGGATGGTTTTCGGTTCGAAGTTGAATATGGGTCGAAAAAGTGTGAAGTTGGCCCAACCCATTTATTTCCTTAATAGTTTCCATGTATTTTCGGAACAAACGAAAATTTTATAAAAACTATCGAGAACTGCCGAGGAACTAACGTCCTGACTAGCTTTGAGGTGGGCAACGAAATTTGGCCGTTCAGGACAACACATTTCGTCTAATCATTTATTCAGTGAATAAATTGGATAAATTTGATAAAATGACTAAATTTTCAACAAAATTGACACATACTCTCTAGATTCTTTCAATACGGACCATTTTTTGAGAAAAATTCCGCGTCAAAATTGGGAAATTTCAAATTGCTTCCATTTTCTAATCTGCGAATAAATTGGATAAATTTTGAGAACTAACGAAAATTTTACGAGAACTATCGAGGACTAACGAAGAACTAACGTCCTGACTAGGTTTGAGGTAGGCAACGAAATTTGGCCGTTCAGGACAACTCATTTCTTCTAATCATTTATTCAGTGAATAAATTGGATAAATTTGATAAAATGACTAAAGTTTCAATATAATTGACTCATACTCTCTACATTCTACCAATACGGACCATTTTTTGATAAAATTTCCGTGTGAAAACTGGAAAACTGCAAATTACCTCGATTTTATGTTCGGCGAATAAATTGGATAAATTTTGAGAACTAACGAAAATTTTATGAGAACTAACGGGAACTAACGAAAATCAATCGATCTGGATGGTTTTCGGTTCGAATTTGAATATGGGTCGAAAAAGTGTGAAGTTGGCCCGACCCATTTATTTCCTTAATAGTTTCCATGTATTTTCGGAACTAACGAAAATTTTATGAGAACTATCGAGAACTAACGAAGAACTAACGTCCTGACTAGTTTTGAAGTGGGCAACGCGAATGGGTCGGGCCAACTTCACAGGGGTGGGGAGTGGAATGTATGTATACTAGGCACTATGATTGAATATTGTCCATCTTTTCTTGGTTGATATAAATATCTGTATCATCAAACGTAGTATGGAGTGTGTAGTAAGGGATGATTTCAGTAGCAGCCAATTAACACTTCAAGCGATATTTTAAAAGATAGAAAAATGTAGTATTTGTGTAATATTTCTAAACTTTACGTAACTTAATGATCCCTCTCCCACCCACACATAATTTACCTTCATTTAATACTGTTAAACTTTTGAAAAATGGACTTGATGTACAAAGCCCCCTCCCTGATAACCCGTGAACCCCCCCGGAGATCAATTCTGGCTACGGGCCTGCATAAAAAACAATGTAGAAGTTTGACTTTACATGACTTGAAGTTTCGAAGTATCGAATAAATCTCATGCGAAAGTCTCAACAATGCTCTTGCTTCTCTTTTCCGCAATAATTAGCGACGGACTATAATCGAAGCAACAATTTAGGTCTGTTGTATTTCAGTGTTAAACACGAAGAGAACGAAGATAGAATTTTTGCTTTTTAGGTTCAATTTTTCTTTCATTTTTAGTATTATTAAAAGTTATTAAAAGTATACAAACTGATAATTTACAAAAGGAATATCAACAAGAAAATAAAATACAATAACATGCTAAGGATCTCATATATTTTTAATGCCATTTATAGAATAGCATCATCATTAGTAGGAACCTGGACTGTATGTCCTATAAAACTGTAAAATATAAATATAAATTATGTCATAAAAATTTTAAAAAAATATGTAATGAAAAATTTAAAATATGTCATGAAAAATTAAAAGTATGTCAGAAAAAGGCACAAGTATTCATAGTAAATCCAAAAATATGCACAACAGTACTTTCGAATTTCTCATTATACGATATGTCAGTCAGTATCTTCCAGGGAAGATTGACTAGAGGGGGGGGGGTGCGGTTTTAAATTAAGTCAGAATCCCTTTAACCATGTCTTAATGCTTCAATACTGTAGATCTCTTCGAAAATCCTTCCATACAACTTGCAAAACAATAAAGAAATTAGAACAATTTAAACGTGTTTACTTCTGCCGGGCGATTATCGTGCCAACACAACAATGAGAGAGAACATTTTCCGTCGATAATGTTTGCACGGCTATCAATTGTGGGCGGGATAAGAAAGGGCCGTATTATTGTTCTGTATTAGTTGGTAAGAAAAGATTATTCGTTCGTAATTTCTTTATCCAAAGAGATAATGAACAGAAGTAAGACTACATCGATAATATTGACAATCAGTTGTGCTAAATATACGAAGACTAAATTATAAAATAACCGATTATATGCAATACAATTAGGAAATTTCACAGAAATGTCTTATTGGCCAAATCTGTCAAAATATACCTTATCAAGTTCATCTATTTCGGCTGATTTTCATCAGACAAGCAAAGATCTCACTCCAGTATTCGATCTGATGCCAAATAAAAAAATAAATTATAATCATCAGCATTCTACCATGAATGACATTTTTTGTAGATATTAAATGCTTTAAAACATACATTTGATGAAAATATAATACAAAGTTAATATGCCCATTGACCTTTTCACGAAATTTAGCGCACACCCTGCAAAAATTTTGGAATTACAACACTGCTTTCAACTTTCATGCCGGAATGGTTATCAAAACACACTACGAAGCCAGTCTTAAGTACTGCTCGGAAAGTTACTTTTTACGTTTACTTGCTTCAAAAAGTAACAGTTACAGTTACTCGTTTAAAAAAGTAACTTACAGTTACTGGTATTTGAAAATACTTCTACAGTTACTTTCTACTAGAAACTGGAAACAAATTTCACACAATAAATGATTATTAATTGAAATAAAATAAATATATTAAGACTTACATGTATTTATTTATGCCTCTGCTTCATAAGTCCTCAACAGGGTGATTGGTAATTCGACCTATTCCTGGAAAGGGGTAATACTAGAGCACATTTGCAACAAATTTGACCCTATCCACCGGGGGTCGGAAATCAATGGGTTTCGAGTTATTGCCGTTTGCGCAACATATTCCGACTTGCGACCAAAAAACTACTAATTGTGAAAAAACTTCTACACCCTGGACACTTAATTGACGCGTTGCTAACATTGGAAAATTCTGAATAAAAAGCGGAGAAGGCGCGTTGTAGACCTCTTTGTAAAGTGAAAAGAAGTTGTCGGTTGTGAGAAATAAAGGAACAAAAATGAGTGAAATAATAATGTTATTTACCATTCTCATGATTCCAGGTTGTCAGAATTAACTGTTACAAAAACTTCAGATTTTTCCCCCAACCCGTGTGCCAGTTGACAACATTTGTATCTTTTTGGAGCTCTTATTAAACGAGGAAGTTTTTTCCGTAATTTTTACGCTAAGTGTGTTACCAATTTTTTGAGTAATCCTCTTCGATTTAAACGATAATTTCCAAATTTCTTCATGACGTGTGCACCAATGACTGTTTCTTTCTGTGGGTATGGGAATTTTGGGCATGATTTTTTACCCCAGTAGTCACTCATTCGTCACCTGTTAGCAACGTGTAAATTAAGTGTCCAGGGTGTAGTAGTTTTTTCACAATTAGTAGTTTTTTGGTCTCAAGTCGGAATATGTTGCGAAAATTTACAAACTGCAATAACTCGAAATCCATTAATTTTTGACCCCCGGTGCATAGGGTCAAATTTGTTGCAAATGTGCTCTAGTATTACCCCTTTCCAGGAATAGGTCGAATTACCAATCACCCTGTATATATATTATTACAACAACAAAAAAGATGTGATAAAACACTGAAGTCTTAAAGCGCAATTAGAAATGAGTAATTGCAATAAAGCGTGGGTATTGTAAATTAGCATGCAACGAAACCTAGCTTTCTTCCCATAGGCTATTCCACGACCTTCCACCTTAGTATCCAGGGAAGACGCATTGTGAGAAACAAGGTTGCAAAAGTTAGCTCTGCTATCATGTTACAAAGATTCAACTTAACAGTTTAAGCGGTGTAGAGTAAGTGTAGAAGTAACTGTTGATAACATTACTTCTATTGCAAAAAGTAGTTCTTTTACAGTCACATCTACTTACTTTTAAAATTCCTCAATGTAGGTACGATTAACTATTATAGATACTTTCAAACACTATATGTTCGAGTTAAAAATGAGTGTTTCGTTTTGCTTCTAAATCTAGCCCTGTACATACATCACAATGTTAAATAGATGTTCCATCTAGCTGTTCATATGTAACATTGGCATCCTTTTATTCGAATACACCAGGTGGATATATATATAATATTTATATATATTTATTTACTTATATTTATAAATATACCATTTAAAAAATGAAAGTCTTTTAATAGTGACTACAACGCTCAAATAAATCTTCATATTAAGTACTTACACTTTTTCAAAAATAGATTGGCCACTTTCGTACTTTTAGCCACTTACTAACAAGAAGCTCGTACTCACAATCAAAGTAATGATCTTGTAAGTCGAAAAAGTGAAGAGGAACGAATTGGTATGCTTTGCACACGAAGTGCATATCGATTGAAAAACATGTCAACACTTGGAGTGAGAGGTAAGTACTTTCTACATGTTAATCCGTGTCGTATGTTGTACAAATAACTGCATAGGTGTGTGAGCAGAGAAGAGATGAGGTTTCAAAAGTGATATCTCGTTGCCTTCGCCTGGGGTAGGTTATAATGTCTTAACAGTAAAGCAGTACACGTTATGCACATATTTTATGCTTATTTTAAACATGGACGTCGCCATACATGTTTGTAACTGGAGTTAGGGCATTAATAAAGCTTGATTAGTAGAAATAATAACAATAATTATTATTACTATAGTTATAATTGTTATTTTCGTGTCCTCCCGCTTCGCCTTATTGTGTTTTCACCTCTGCCAATACAATTTCAAATGATTTCCGTGACACAAACTTTCTAAGGCGAAACGGGACATCCCATTTCGCCTTATCCTGTTTCGATTTACACACAAAAAAATTCCCACCAGGGGATATTATCGACTTGAAGGGTAATTCATAATGGGAGCGCAAAGCTTGTCATGTTGCCTACCTTGGCTCTAACGACCCCCAGGAGCACCGACCAGGTTAGGTTAGGTTAGGTTAGGTTAGGTTGATTGTAAGTCGATAATACTCCTTGGTGGGAATATGGGTCTTGACTGCCAAGAGGGGCTTGTCCTCGCATAATGCGGCTCTGTGGCTCACCCAGCCTCAAATCAATGGGTACATGTGAGAAACCCTGGGGGCTAAAGGCAGTCGGGGAGTGGTGGTGATCACATTACTTCCAAAATGGCCACGATCGAGAATGTATGGGGCTCTACCCCAACATCCCCTAAATGTAACAGGTGGTTATAATTAAAGTGACGGTGTTCAGAGTGGTACAGCACGGGCTGTAATGAGAGTAGCAGTCTGAAACTTCGTAGATATGCTAATGAAGCAATGCGCTCGCGAATTATGCAAAAAAAAAGAAGTTCCAATTCTCGCCACCAGGGTAAAAAATGGCGCTGTAAGCAGTCAAAACTTGGTATAGTTACAGGAAAAACACTATAAATCGCAGAAAACAATACTCTTTGTAATAAAATATCGCTACAATTTCACTATTCGAATTACATGAACATTACTAAAGGAAAAAGCAACAAGCGTCACCAACAACAACCAGGGAGTTCACACAATGGTTAGGCAATGTCACCGACTTTGACGTCAGAGTTACGAAAAATTCCACGTTTTGACTGCTTACAGCGCCATTTTTTACCCTGGTGGCGAGAATTGGAACTTCTTTTTTTTTGCATAATTTGCGAGCGCATTGCTTCATTAGCATATCTACGAAGTTTCAGACTGCTACTCTCATTACAGCCCGTGCTGTACCACTCTGAACACCGTCACTTTAATTATAACCACCTGGTACCTTCATGGCACGGTGCTATATGCACGGGGAACTTTACCTTACTATTATATGCTAATAATAATAAAAAAATATTCCAAATTTATTATTATTATTATATTGCTGGAGAGACTTTGCTATTTGATCCACCAGCTGAGTAAATACTAGGGACGTTCAATATATAAGTTTCCCTGTGCTATAAAATATTGTATAAAGCAATGCCATTTAAAAGAAGCACATGGTTGACAAGCGCCATCCTTCGTCTACAAGGAATAACAATCGATTCGTTATCAGACGTGAAGGCGCATGCGCTCAAGGGCGAAAAGTAAATGCTTGTTCGGAAAACACGGGCTCACGTCATAAGGAGTTCAGAAGCATGGATGATGCTAAGGATGTTGTTATGGAATTTTTGGAACGAGGAAGAACAATTAATGCTAACCGTTATTGTCAAACATTGGATAAACTGAAAAACGCAATTCGACATAAGCGACCAAGTCTCCTGTCAGCTGGTGTCATTCTTCTTGACGATAACGCTCGCCCCCACTCAGCAGTGCAAACACAACGCAAAATTGAAGAATTGGGATGGGAACGGCTGCCCCACCCTCCATACGGCCCCGATTTAGCGCCGAGTGATTTCCATCTTTTTCCGGTGTTAAAGTCTGAATTGCAAGGTTACCGTTTCGAAACAGATGATGAAGTGAAGCGGAATGTGAGAATAATGCTCAATAGCCAGAGCCCTGATTTTCTTGCAAAGGGTATGGACAAATTGGTGCAACGGTGGGACAAATGCCTGAATCTCTATGGGGATTATGTGGAGACGTGAGGAAGGATCCTCCTACACATGTATGTATAGTTTTCTAATGTATCTTAAAAATAAAAATTTTTACAGCATACGGAAACTTATATATTGAACGACCCACGTATCTAGCAAAACATTTTCTTACATTCCATACAGTTAGTGCACTGAAATTTATAGTTATTGTATTTTGTTATTAACTGTTACGCATCTGGTTCACGAATAGCTTTAAAACGTTAGGGAGGAATTTCACTCGTAAAGTTTATGTTGTGCAAATTCTCACATGGAGCTCTAATTTTTTGAATTTTGTAAACTGTGGAACCAATTATTTTTTGGGTTAAATGGCAGAATGTGAAATTATAACCTGGTTCATGTATTTGACACTAAATGTTTCGATCTAATGAAGTTTTTACTTTGCTTATTCTGGTCGAATGCTAGCTAAATTAACTTTATGTTATTAACAAGAAAAGTAACAAGCTTTGTGATCTTTGTAACTGAAAATGAACTATGTCTATTTCTAGGGGGGCAACAGACCCATTCGAGCCCTTTCCCAACGCCCATGATCATAAATGGTCGTCTTGAGCGACAAACGTTACAAGGGAGCATAATTGGAATTAGCACAAGTTTGCTAACAATTTAGTATTGAGCACATGAGATCATGGTACAAACTGGTGTCACGAGGATGGTCAACCTGTTGGAAGACACTTGTCAACTTGGTCTGCATTAGCGGTGAGGAGTAAGAGACAGGTCTGGAGTAGTTAAGGGGAGGGGTCCTTCCGATAAATTAATCCTCCAACACTAATCTAGCACTTTGAAATGATTTACCTAAGTCGAGACGAGGGAGGGGGGAAGACCGCTTCAAGTGACATATTACCGTATGAACAAGCCTAGACTTGCGGACGGGGTAAATGCAAGATGTCGAACAACTATAGGGGGGGCGACGCCAGAGAGAGAAATCGAGCGAGGGATGTTACTGAACGGAAATTATGATGTTGGTGCCGTGTAACGAATTGTATTAACCTAAGATGGCGAATGGGGTGATTTCAAGATGGTGTCTTACGACATGATTTAATCTAATGGAGAATTGGTCGATTTCACGAAGGCGGGGAATGTATTCCCAGAGGCGAAAGAGAGAGGACAGACAAACAAAAATATAGAAAGAGAAGAGAAGAAAGAAAGACGAGAAGTAGAAGAAATAAAATAAATAGAGAGAGAGAAAAAAATAGACAGATAGAGAGAGTAAAAGAGAGATAAAAATGAAAAAAGGAAGAGGACAGGGATTTACATGAGAAAGAGAATAGAGAGACAGATAGAAGGAAATAAATAGAGAAGATAAGAAGTAGAAGAGAGGGGAGAGAAAGAGAGGGGGGTAAAAAGAGTAAGAGAAAGAGGGGAAAGGAGAGAAAGAGAGTATAATTAAAAGAGGAAAATAGAGAAATAGAGTAAAAAACAGGGGAAAAGAGAGAAAGAGAGAAAAAGAAAGAGGGGAAAATAGAGAAAGAGAGAGAAAGAAAAAGGGGAAAGAGAGAGACAGAGTAAAAGAAAGAGAGGAAAAGAGAGAAAGAGAGAAAAATATATAGGGAAAAGAGAGAGAGAGTAAACGAAAGAGAGTAAAAGATAGAAAGAGTAAAAGAGAGAGGGGAAAAGATAGAGAGGAAAGAGAGAAAGAGAGTAAGAGAAAGAGGGGGAAAAAAGAAAGAGAGTAACAGAAAGATGGGAAAAGAGAGAAAGAGAGAAAAGGAAAGAGGAAAAGAGAGAAAGAGAAAATGAAAGAGGAGAAAGAGAATAAAAGAAAGAGAAAAAGAGAGTAAAGGAAAAAAGGAAAAGATAGAAGAAGAGAAAAAGAAAGAGGGGAACGAGAGGAGAGAAAATATAAAGTGTGTGTGTGTTTGTGTGTGTGAGAGAGAATATACAAACAGATCTATAGAAAGAGTAAATATAAGAAAGAAAGATTGATTGATTGATTTGGTGTTTTAAGTTCACTTTATGCACAGTGAGGCTAATCGGGACTGGACCTACAGTTTAAAGTGGGATCCGAACCACTATGTGCCTCCACCGGGTATCGAACCCGAGACCCCTTGATTACAGAAGAAGAAAGAAAGAGATATGGGGCAGAGGGAGAGAGAAGAAGAAAATAAATCTATCCAATGCAAGAGAGAAAAGGGGTGGGTGGGTATAATCTTTACGGAAAGACCACAGCTTTACAAAATCACCATAAAGTTTTCCACCCATGCCTCCATAACAAGACTGGGCACCTATTTCGTGTCAATCCCTCCAAGAGTACAAATTCGAGTACAAGGCTGTTCTTCGTGAGAATCCCTTCATCAATTTAATCATATCTTCACCATCTTTGTGATTACCCAAAACTGGCAGGAAATCGAAGTCAACCCAATCAACCATTCAAAATCCTTCAAAAATATCAACAGACTACTGAGGTTAAGAGGTCCGTTCTGCAGGTTGACCAATCTCTGGTCGAATTAGGATGGAAGCCTGCATCTTGTTGTACGTACGCAGGGTCGCGCGTGCGATAGAAAGGCGAGCGGCAGTGCGTGAACAATCTGACGCAATTCTCTTGGTCTGTGCATCAGCCGCTCTCAATCGTTCCAACGGGTGTGGGCCGTCTCTATTGAGGTCAAAGTCTCCAAAACACACTGCCTGCTTTACCTGAAGGAACGAAAACAAAAAATGACGTTGATTTACTGTCCGGAAGCTTAGAGAACCTGCTGTCTGTGTCGGAATGGACTGAAGTGTAGCAGCCAAATCTGGTAATGTTCGTGCAAGGTTCTTGCGAGATATCGAACTACTACAAAGCGAAATTTGCTTCTCCCTTAAAGAAAATGGTTCCCCATGTGTTCATTCATTTAGTAAATTGGCAGTGAAATCTAACTTTGAGTTGTTGTGCTGCATACATAATACTATCGCTATCCTTCTATCGAATATATATTTATATATACACAGGGTGTCGCAAAACTCTTTCAACAACGCTTGAAAGTATCATTAATGTTTTGGATTTTGCTCAGGCAAGAATCCCAAGTTGTTGTTTTCATGTCGTCTCTCTTAACGAGGAACGCTAGTGGCAACCCTGCCACGCGCCCCTGATAGTTATGTCAGATCAAGCGTTTGCTGTGTTGGGTTGCATACGTACAGGATAGATTTTAAGCGCTTATAGCGCAGAAACTAAGCGCTTTCGAGGTAAACTTTATAGGGAAAAGTTACTTGTTTTTATGATATCTACCGCCACCAAAGCGTTGTTGCAAGAGTTTTGCGACACCCTGTATACAAGGTGGCGCAAAAGTCATCACCTGATTTTCTTAGCCTATAGTTTGGGTTTTAAATTAAACAAAGTAGTTTTTTGTGCTAAAGTTTTATTGATACTCGTAAGTTTTATGTCCTCAATTTTTAAAGATAACATCCAATAAATGACCACCATTCGAATTGATGCCAATTTGGACTCTTTTTATTGCGCTTCCCATGGTGTTGGAAATCTGCGGGGAATTGTTTTCAATTCCATGCTGAATATTGTCCTTTAGTTGCTGTAATATCTCTGGCTTATTCACATAGGCTTCAAATATCCCCAAAAGAAAAAAGTATGGAGCGAACAAATCGGGGGACCTGGCAGGCCATGGCAAATCACCAAAACGGGATATTACTCTGCCCGGAAAATTGTCACGCAAAATTGTCACAATTTTTCCACGTTCTTGTGGGATAATATATATATATATATATATATATATATATATATATATATATATATATATATATATATATATATACACACACGCACACATACACACACACACACACATACGCCTTCATGGCACAGGGGAGCACTTTACTTTACTCATATATTTCGCAATCGAACTGGCAGAATTTGTATAAAAATGCATATGGTTAAGTCTTGAAATATTTAAAAAGCGACATAATAGTGGTTGGGATCCCACTTTAAACTGTAGGTTCAGTTCCAATTAGCCTTACTGTGCATAAAGTAGACTTAAAACACCAAATCAATCAATCAGTCATTTAAAAAGCGATAACGGCATTGAACAGCGCTCGTAGTGAATATTTGTACTAGTGTTTGCCAGGAAAAGGTGTTTGAAGTTTTAAGTTCACTTTATGCACGGACTGGTTAATCGGGACTGAATCTACAATTTATAGGATCCGAACAGCACTGTGCCTCCACCGGGAACCCTTTATTACAAGGCGACCACATTAACAATATATATATATATATATTTATTAAAATAAAAATCTCTAGACGGTAGCTTTTCATGTCATTCTCTTTCTCCTCTTTCTTGGATTAGTTTTACTCAATTCTCTACTTTTTTATTGAGGACAAACACCATGTCTTACCTAGGATTCAAACCCAGGATCGCTGGCGTAATGGCGCGATGTGCTAACTACTACGCCATGGAGGAGGGATGTGTATGTGTATGTGTATATGTGGAAAAGCAACCCTCTAGCTACACATTTCATGTAAAAAGCAACCCTCTAGCTACACATTTCATGTAAAATGCTTATTTGTGGTAAATGTTTCTCATTGCAATCTTATTTCCGCTAACCACCAGCGCCTCTTTATTTCACATGTTAACTAGGTGTGGGCCAAAGTGGGTTTCATTTGCTTTTTGCTATTAAGCGTCGCATTTCTTCCACTTTGGCTAATCGCAACGATTCAGATGAATAATGATATGATGAAGAGATACAGAGAACACCCGTGTCAAGGCCGGGATTCAAACCCGGAATCCCTGGCGTCGTAGCGTGCTGTGCTGTAAAAAAATAAATAGAATATCAAAAGTCTAGATAGTGACGTGTACGGACTCTCGAATTCGAGTGATCTGTAGGAAATTTTCTCACTCATCGATGTCGCACGAATAGATGCTATACACTTTCACAAGGCACAAGGCAAATATTTGACTAATCAGCATCCTAAAACTGTTACAACGTGCTGAAATTGTTAATTGCCAACATAATCAAGCTTCAGTTTAAATTTGGGTCATGCCTCAGAAACATCAGACCCAGAGGTGTACAAAAAATGAATTGGGAAGGGCAGATGATAGTATGTAGCTTGAAGACTTCGGGCCAATGATTCTAATTTGGGAATGCCATGGTGCCTTGGCCTAGCACTGCTTAATGAGTTATGAAGCTCGAAGCGCTGAGATCCAGCCAAGCCCTTTATCATGCCGATCCATTATCACCTTAGATCTAGCTTACATGTCAAACGAAATAAAGGGAGAAAAAGCGCTTGGAAAATGCCCTTCCTACTTCAGGCAGAGTGGTAACACCTGAACGCGAAGATGAAGGAACGGAAAAATAAGAAAATGTAGTATAGTGATGGGTTCAAGCCGTTCATTTGTGCGAGTCGACTCATGAGCGCTCGCTCACTGAGAAGAGTCGTTCAAATGAGTCGTTCAAAAGAGTCGCCAAGCTTCTTTTTCTCGAAACACATACCTGAAGAGGGGGAAGGGGGTAGGTGGTGTTGAAGCAGATGATTGTATTTAAGTAAACGAACACAACGTACGTCCTTCAAGATTAATAAATTGTATTGCATTTTTGTGTATGTGTGTGTGCGTGTAGCCGACTAGATGGCCAAGATTCTGAAGTAATCGACATTTGATCTTGCCACAGAAGTTCCCGGGATCTAGTCCCGGTCTGGGCAAGGATATTCTTTACGAGTGTCCCTTCATCTATATCATCACGCATCATCCTCATCGTCGCGATTACTTAAAATTTGAAGAAAAGCGGCATAAAATAAGAAAAATACAAATACGATTCTGTATGTGTGTGGATATACATATATGTGTAAACAGTAAACACACACACACACAAACAAAATTTATTGCACATACTTGTTTTCATTACTCTGTCTCATGAGTGAGATTTTCTATATTTGTATCTTGTTTCAGTTTACATTTCATGCTGCGGATAATGCAAATTATGCAGTACGATAGCATACACAGAAATGCTATATAATTATATCAACCTTTTATTAGTAATAACGTGCATTTACATATTCTTCCTTTTTTGCATTCGATCACTGGTTTTAATATCGCAACAAAATGCACTCCAGATCTGCGCTGCGACACATGCTTGCATTTCCACGAGCATCGCTCGTTCACGACTCTTGAAACAGCACGAAGAGTCACAGCACAGTCCCACGACTCTTTCCCCATCATTCGTTCACGACTCGCGAGTCGGCACGAAGAGTCATTAAGCACCTTAGCGACTCTTCTCCTCCCTCATCGTTCACGACTCGCGAGTCGGCACGAAGAGTCATTAAGCACCTTAACGACTCGCTCGCCTTAGCGACTCTTCTCCTCACTCATCGTTCGCTCGCGAGTCGCGAGCTCTCTTACACAAGGCGCGGCGGCGGCAGTCTCGCCAGAAGACTGGATCTACAGTTTAAAGTAGGATCCACCCGCTCGCTCTCCGCGGATGGCTAACAGCTGTGTTTAAGAAATATATATCGCTCTTGAACATTATCCATGTCCATCCCATATCCATGTTTTTGTTGTTCTACAGTCATTCAATATAAGTTTCTGCCAATATCATAATGTATGATCGAATTTCTATAAAGCGGACCAAATTATACGTATGTATTTTTTTTTAATGTTGCTTTCTACTAGTAAAACACCTTAACACGTAGGCTCACCGCAGATGGCCAACAGCTGTTTATATCACTCGTGAACATGACCCATGTCCATCTTACGTAGTTGTTCCTAATTCTGCAGTCATTCAATAAAAGCTTTTTTGCAGTATCATGTACGATGAGATTTATGATTAAACTTCTATATTTATTCTTTAATGCTGTTTTCATTAGTAAAATATTTACACGTTAATGTTAATGAAATATTTCACGTCATATGAAAACGATTTTGTCAGACAATGTTTAAAGTTCACTTTATGCTCGGGATTGAAGCTACATTTTAAACTGGGGGTCTAAATCACTGGGCAAGGTGCCTCCACAGAGGATCGAATCCGAGACAGGAAGCGATTTCCTTACCAGGATTTAACAAGGAATGAAAGGATGGCTGAATAACATAAATAAAACATACTCCATGGTGCATGTTCTTTGTTTCTTGGTTTCTATGTTGGCCAGCTTGAAATAATCTTGGAGTGACAGATAAGTGGTGTCTCCCTCCTCAAAGTAAGCCTATGGACACCGAAAGTTCCGGGTTCGAACCCCAGCCCAGAGATGAGTGGTAATCTGTATTTAACCTCTTGTCAATTACTCTAATCACCATCCATCCTCCGTCGTTGCCTTGTAACGATACCTGGTGGATCCCACTTTAAACTGTAGATCCAGTCCCGATTAGCTTATCTGTACGTAAAATTCATTCATCCTCGCTGTCAATACTAAGTAATTAGGTATAAAAGATGCATAAAATACAACAAAGCGTGTTAGGCAGTTAAAATATTAAAACTGAATTAATAAATTATAAAATATAATTACTGCATGCTAATTTATAAGAAATTATAGCATTTTAAAATTTGTTTGTTCCTTAATGGGAAAATAACTAGTAGCTTATTTCTTCTGTTCATTCTCATGTTAACAGATTTGTTTTCTTGGATAAATAAAATTGAACGTGTAAATTAAAAGGTTTACATGTGCACGAAGCGGAAGAGCAACTCGATCGAGTATCGTGGTGAGACAAGATGACTTGGCACATCGTTTCAACTCGTGAATGAGAATGCATATCTTGTTCGTGATTTGATTTCAAGTTAAAAACACCTGTCAGGTCTTGTTCGCCTATCGATTTCAAAGCATAAATCGGTATCGTTACTCCAATGAGACGAGATTCTCGGACAGTACATTTTACACAGAGTGTCTCTCATCATCTCACCAACTTTGGAAGGGTTGGCCCTGTTTTCATTGCGATTTTGTAATGTCCTGCTACTTGCGAAACTGATTCACTTCCAACAATTTCAGTCGCCTCCGTGGAGGAGTGGTTAGAACAGTGCGCTAAGAGGAATCTCGGAATTGAGTGTCACTTCATCAATTTCATTATATCATCACTGATTTTCATGTTCGCGATTAGCCAAAGTGGCAGAAGAGCAAAGCCTGGGCAAAAGTGGTATCCCGAGCCGCTATGTGTTTCCACCGAATATCGGCCTCAGGATTCCCTGCCCTCGTGCCGCGATGTGCTAACCACTCCGCCACGGGGGCCGTCCCTCCCCATCACATCTCTGTTTTATACTAAAGGCTATGATTGAATATGAATTTAAAATTTTGTGTGCGTCACTTAGGCTACTTTGCACCCTTCACTTCATACGGGATCCAGCCCCTTACCAGAACTAAAATAACATAACTGTAATGTCCTGTAGTAACTAAAATATTAAAATAATCTGACCGGTTAAAAGCTGAGGCTGTAAAGGCACTCAGCACACATAAGAACAAAACACAGGACAACACGCACACACACATTCCTACGAAAATTATACTGGCCGTAGGTATAGACGCCAGAGCCTCGTTAGTCTGCAAAATGCAGTCCAGGGTGTACTATGTGGAAGTGAGGTTGACAATTGGGTGTACTACGTGGAAGGATCATCCCTTAAACTATATTTCTCGAGACCCTTGATGTGCTAACCACGCCTGCATACATTATAGAATACTTGAGTTAGTTTTGTCAATATTAATTTTATTGATTGCATTTTTGTTTTGCAATGATTTTGCGCACTGAATTTTCATATTTATCTTTGCTTTTCATTTGTGTTTTACTTTTATTTTGTATATAATGCTGTGTTTCTATTGGTGTAAATTTGTGATTCGTCTCTAATAACGTTATCATTTCAATGTGATTTAAATTTTAATCTTCTAATCTCACGTGTATAATATATAAGTATATGTATGTACACTTGCATACAGAGAGAAAGAGAGGGAAATTGCATGATATGATCGTTAGAGGGGAAATCCCCACCGTTCCGCGCATAATTTCAAATTTGTTCCTTGTATTACACAAAATATATTAAATTAATGTTATAACAAATTGAATATCTATTATAGATCGGATTATAAGAAATTATGTATAACTGCGTGTGTGAGCGTGTGTTTGTCTCTCAGGTTCTTTATTAAAAAATCAGAAAAACAGAACATAATGTAGTATTCAAATATAAAAAGACCTTCATTTCACGAGTCCACTTATAATTAATTCATTATCATGTGGTTTGTTCTATTAGGTAATTCTTAACTGAATATAAAAAATTGTAAGTTTTAATTTTTGTTTTAATACATGTTTGTTATTTTCACTAAAGGTTTATCATTTGAACTTGTGCTTGCTGCTTGTATTACGTCATTTTTGGATTTGGAGTAACAGAAAACAAAAGGTGTTTATTGTCTTTGATCTTGCTTTAGAAAATAATGATTGGTTGATTGATTTGGTTTATTTTACTTCGCCTTTCTGTCAATTTTTTTTGGGTAATCGCGAAGATCAGGATGAGTAATGAGGTGTACTAACCACTCCACCATGGAGGCCGGCGCTTTAGAAAATAATTAAAAGTAACAATCGCTTTCCACACTAAGTATTTTGTGTTGCAAATTATAAATTACTGCCCCCCTTTTCTGATTCACCCTAATAGCATAGTGGTTAACGCTGTCATGTATTAAAATGGTCTGCTTGGCAAAAATTGTTATAAGTCCACTTTTATGCTCCAATAGGCTAATCGGGTCTCCCCGATGGCGTAGTTATAACGTCGCCGGTAATCAAGGGGTACCGTGTTCAGTACAAAGTGGAGGTTCGGATCCCACTTTAAACTGTAGGTCCAGTCCCGACTATCCTATCTGCACATAAAGTGGACTTAAACAATAACAACTCAAAATAGGCTAATCGGAATATTGTAATCAAGAGGTCTGTGCCTAACACCTTCCCAAAATCTTTACAAGACTCCCCTAATATGTTTTACTAACATTTAATTTCTTGTAATTTTAGCGCTAATGGTTTGGCCGAACTTGAAACTACAGGACAAATTTGTTGGCTGTTCTTCGCTGCCCGTCATGGGGTGAGGTTGCGCGCTCTCTCTCTCTGCAAACAACACTCGCGAGTCGCGAGCTCGCGAGTCGACTCTTTCCTTCGTTCAAAGAGTCGCTAAAGTGTGCCACGACTCTTTGAACGAAGGAAAGAGTCGACTCGCGAGCATGCTCCTTCCCCTCTCATCGTACACGGCACGTTTCAGCCAGCTTTACTGAACAGAGAGGACCCCCCCCCCTCCCTCTCCTCTCCAGTCCCCATTTGCTGCCCGCAGAATCGACTTGCTTTCTTTAAAAAATTCCGGCCGCCAGGCGAGTATACACTTGCGCATGCGCCTTCCTCGCAAAATTCGTGGAAAGGAGAGGGAATAATGGAATAATAGTTGCTTGGCGGGCGGAGGAGTCGTGGCACACATACGACTCTTTGAACGTGTCGTTCAATTCTGGTGAACGAGTCGTTCACCGCTCACAAGAGAGAGTCGTTAGTTTTGAACGACTCGTTCACGAACGACCCATCACTAATGTAGTAGTTACGTCAGCAGAAAAGATTACAATCCGTGATCTACAAGATGGCGTCGGTGAAAGCCACAAGTCCAAGCGTGCCAAGTTTTATGTGGCTATTGTTTGCCAGATGCCCTTCACTATTGATGAAATCAACACTTGTTATGTGTCTCGTTTGTCACATCAATGATGCAGGAACGAAGGGGAGGGGGATTGTTACCCGCTTAATCATCTTCTTCCGAATAACCCCTTCACATAATTTGTGAAATATGCTATCGTTTAAAGACTCTCGTTTTAATAAAAAAAAAACAGGGGTTTCAACCTCTTTTGTTACATACCCGCACATGTAAACCATATGGCCAATAACTGAAATAAGGAATCATAGATGGCAGCACGCGGAAGAAATATTAGGATCACAGATTATAGTAACAATGCGCACGCGAATTGAATGAAAGTGTTTGGGAGAACTGAGATTAGCTGTGCTTACATAAATTGATGAACTGAGATAAACAATGGAGATGGATAAAGGCGAGATAAAGAAACGATCGACAAGTGCAGCATATGTGATTGTATGTAAAGATTAATGAAGTTAAATAGCAATTATAAATTTTTCACTTCTATCGTCTTAAGCCAAGCGTCGGGTTAACCTTGCAGCAGGTTTTATGTATCAATCCGCGCGAGAACTGAGCTCAGAATCTTCCGTGCCAGTCTTTCCTCAACCGCCGAGCTGCTTACATCGGAGACACTGAGAAAATCTACAGTATTGCCAACCGCACAACACATCAAAACCCGCATGCATGTCAAGTGGATTGTATTTTTGCTTCTCTTTGTCTCCTGAAACATAACATTTTAAAAGTACTTTCTGCGCATATATTATTTAATAAATGTGTCATTAATATAAGAGCGAAACAACTTCTAAACATGAGAGCATGTGTGTATATTTCGAGCACGCAAAAATAAAAATAAACAAAGATAAAAGTAAACAACGATAGGCCCCTCTTGAATTTAATGACAAATTATTGTTTTTGGTTTAGAAAGAAATAGATTTATGAAAAACTTGGTTGCTTCGTTCGCAATACATCCGTTACTGTAAGACACACGCACTTCAAGTTGTACCACCAAAAAAGCATGATTTGTTATTGGTGATATATACAATCAGGTGCATTGTCTGTCGCTATTACTCTGGTTTCAATTTATGAATCACTTCACTAAACCAGGATTCAAATCTTGGTCTGTCTATTTGTTGCTGATAATCACCCTTCCCTTTCTTTGCGCTGAAAAGTAAATATGCGCCTTCAACAAAGCTTTCATTGCCGCCAGTGGGTGAAACAATAAGCCTCCCCCTTCCCCTCATCGTCGGTTTCTTCAGCCCTGGCGGTGGTTTTGCATGGTGGTATCCTTCCATGGTTTATTCCCCCTTCCCCCACTCACCGAGTTGAAGGACGTCTCGTCCAAATAATAAACATGTTTCTTCTCACTGCGATATATTTTAATACCGCGGAGATTCTTTTGTCGTCAAACAACAAACAATCGTTTCCTCTTGCTAAACTCAAACCGCAAATCATTCAACACCCGTGATACAATTCGTGTGCACATTGACGGCAAATCACCTCACGCCCTGTTTTACTTTGATCTTGTTGCCGCAAGGAGGATTATGCATTTAAAACAACTTGCTTGACTTTGAAGAACATTTCCTTTCGGATGAAGCCCAAAATAACATTCGGGTAAAACCGCGCGCTGAACAGGAGATTCAGCCATTCTCGCCGCTCTACAATAAACATAGGGTTAAAATAGTGGGATGTGCAACACTGGTATCAGCGATTTCACGCGCTCTGCAACGCATTCAGTCTCGCTCGACTCGCTCTAAAGTTTCAATGTCTCTTCAACGCAATACAGATTCGAGTTGGCGAATCTGCGGTTCTAAGTTCGTCTGCACAGTGATTGCAACCAATTAAGTCCATACCTGCTAATCAATGTATTATTTTGTCTGTATATTACAAATTAAATAACTGTTTTCTTGCAAGTATGCAGTTGTGTCGGAATAGAACCCGTCTCAGTGGAACTATATTCTTGCGCGCACGTTTGGATCTACATATGCTAAAACCTGCTGCAAGGTTGACCTGACGCTTAGCTTAGTGGCAAGGAGTTTTCCCACTAGACCTTTTTTGGTTATTTTCCCCGGTTCGGCGCTAACGGCGGCTCCCAATCACTTCCGTTGCGGCGCATATATTGCTGACCCGGATCGAAGTCGAGCGCGGGACAGGCGGCGCCCCTCGATTAATCCATTTTCTCTGCTTGTATTAAGCCATCGTGCAGAAAAAAATTTTGAATTGTTGTATCTCTGACAAAGCCCAAAAAGAAGGCAAACATAGCAGGGAAGATACGGGAATCAATCCAATGTTTAATCAATGAAGGAATTTGGATATAGAAGCTTTTGTAAATAAAGGATATACCAGGTGGTTATAATTAAAGTGACGGTGTTCAGAGTGGTACAGCACGGGCTGTAATGAGAGTAGCAGTCTGAAACTTCGTAGATATGATAATGAAGCAATGCGCTCGCGAATTATAAAAAAAAAAGTTCCAATTCTCGCCACCAGGGTAAAAAATGGCGCTGTAAGCAGTCAAAACGTGGAATTTTCCGTAACTCTGACGTCAAAGTCGGTGACATTGCCTAACCATTGTGTGAGCTCCCTGGTTGTTGTTGGTGACGCTTGTTGCTTTTTTTTCCTTTAGTGATGTGAATGTTCGCCGAACATTAAAAGTTTGATTTTTCCCGTGTAAAAAGCAATGGCTATTGCGAAGATAGACCGTGCACTGCTAGTGAAGTTGTTTTACCAGAATGGGAGCAATAGTAACGCTGCACTGCGGAAATATCGCCAACAGAAAGGGCTGAGAAGAGGGCCCATGTCAATTAATGGGCTGAAGAAGATGATGAAGAAATTCGAGGAAACAGGTGAATTGGGTGTTGCACCAGGGAGAGGAAGGCGGCCCATCCCCGTGGAAGTTGTGGACGAAGTTGCTGTAACTGTAGCTGACCGTGCAGCACATGCCTCAACTTCTGCAACCAGTGCTAGAGCTGTGGCACGTGAATTGTCACTCCCCTGGTCAACAGTTCGCAAGGCATTGCGGTGCATTTTACACTGGTATCCCTACAAGATTCAAATTGTGCACCAATTGAAACCCCAAGATATTCCACAACGCCGTGAGTTTGCCCATCGGTTTTTGGCACGCATGGAAGTGGACGACATGTGGGCGGGGAATATTCTGTGAACTGACGAGGCGCATTTTACTCTGGTCGGTACAGTGAATACTCAGAACTGTCGCATATGGGGTTCCACTCGTCCACATGTTGTGCAGGAACAACCATTGCACTCAGTTTACGTGACTGCATGGTGTGGGTTCACTAGCTCCTTCATTCTTGGTCCGTTTTTCTTTGAGGAGATGACACCTCGAGGGCCTGTTAGGTGTACAGTGACATCTGCACGTTATAGGGACCTCCTTGTGCAACACGTGATTCCAGCTTTGCAAGAACGGAACTGTGAACACACCACCATTTTCATGCAAGATGGGGCAACACCACATGTCGCTCGCCACGTGAAAGATTTGCTGCGAGAAACCTTCACTAATGACCGCATCATCTCTAGGCAGTTTCCAGATGATTGGCCTTCCAGATCCCCCGACCTTAATCCATGTGACTTCTGGCTGTGGGGATATTTCAAAGATCGTGTCTATCAGGGACATGTCCGGTCTCTGCCTGATCTGAAGGCTAGCATACAACGACATGTCGCTCAGATTTCACCAGACATGCTGCGAGCAACCGTCGACCATGCCGTGTTACGAATGCAGCATGTTGCTGAATTGGGAGGCCATATTGAACAGTTCTTGTAACCATAGTTCCTAATAAACATGCCAGAGCCATTGTTCTCATGTGTTTGATCTTTCCTGCCTTTTTCCTGTAACTATACCACGTTTTGACTGCTTACAGCGCCATTTTTTACCCTGGTGGCGAGAATTGGAACTTTTTTTTTTGCATAATTCGCGAGCGCATTGCTTCATTAGCATATCTACGAAGTTTCAGACTGCTACTCTCATTACAGCCCGTGCTGTACCACTCTGAACACCGTCACTTTAATTATAACCACCTTGTATTTACTAGAAGAATAAATATATGAAAGGCATATGATTTTATCGATAGAAGAAGAAGTATATTAAATAATAGAATAAGTTTATAGAAGAATAAGCAAAAGAAGAAGTCTACTAACGAATAGAAGAATAAGTATATTGATTAGCAGAAGAAGAAGATTATCGACTAGTAGAAGAAGAAGTCTAGTAATCAAAGCAAGAATAAGTATATTGAAGAAGTATAAGAAGAATTCTATTAATTAATGGAAGAAGAAGCCTATTGACAAATAGAAGAAGAAGTGCATTAAATAATAGAAGAAGAAGTTTAAAGAAGAATAAGTATATTGATTAGTAGAAGAAGAAATCTGTTAACAAATAGAAGAATAAGTATATTGATTAGTAGAAGAAAAAGGCTACTAACTAATTGATAGAAGAAGAAGCCTATTAACCAATTGATAGAAGAAGCCTATTAACCAATTGATAGAAGAATAAGTCTGTTAACCAATTGATAGAAGAAGAAGAAGCCCATTAACCAATCGATAGAAGAAGAAGTCTATTAAATGATTGATAGAAGAAGCCTCCTAATCAATAGATGAATCAGTCGATAGAAGAAGAAGTCCATGGAAGAAGAAGCTTGTTAGCCAAATAGAAGAAGAAGTCCATCACGTATACATAAAACGAAGAAGAAGAAGCCTGCCAGTAGATGAAATATGTTTAATAGAGATATATGTGACCAAGAAATAAAGAGACAGCTTTATATACAATCCTGTACATAAATTTAATGTAATATGAAAATTAAGAATATACGGTGCATTTGTACCTTCCGTAGTAGGTTGAACAAGTGTTTCCTTTGTTTTCTTTTTCTCCTTCTAAAATAAGTTATCAATCAGTTTTAGTTGCCCTGAGAATTTCATGTTTTACCCTGGCCTAAGCCGGACTGGTGTCTTCCTCTCAGGGAAGTGGTACTTTACATATTTACAGGGGTAAAAATACTAAACAAAATTTAGGCGCCAGCATCTCTTGCTGAAAGCCAGCCTTTCTTGGCAAATATGGTATAATAAAGCCATGAATCCAAATATAATAAAGCTACATATTTTGAAATATCATCTTAAAAACATTAAATGTATTAATTAATACAAGATTTGATTAAAAGTAAGTAATTCTTGAGCTTTCCTAAAGAAGGCTCAACTGATAACATGGCCGACTCTACCATATCGCCGCAGATTTTAAATTCTTCTAAAAAAAGTGGAAAAACATTGATAATGTCATGTTTATTATTTTGATTTAATGATACATGTGATACAGAAAACTCACAAACATTAAAAAAACGAAATATACTGTACTCGTTATTAATAAGAAGGTACTAATGAAAATTTCCATAAATTCACAAATATGAAAAAATCTATTATATGTTTTTGTCACTGGATTTGACAGAGAAAAGGAGAAGGGAGACATAGTAGAAAGAGGGATATGAGAGGCAGATAGAAAGATGAATTGAGAGAGAGAGAGAGGGGGGGGGAGAGGAGGAGAAATAGAAAGGCGATGAGTGAGTACGTGTGTGTAAACCGTACATAAATACCTACATCCTCACTAGAGTGCTGAATCGATGCTTTTTTGCTAGATCGTCTAATAGTTCGCACGGATGACGCTAGATGGCTTACGGTTGATTTGGTTGATTTGGTGTTTTAAGTCCACTTTGTGCACAGTAAGGCTAATCGGGACTGGACCTACAGTTTAAAGTGGGATCCGAACCACTATGTGCCTCCACCGGGTATCGTACCCGGGACCCCTTGATTACAAGGCAACGACGCTACCACTGCGCCATCGGGGAGGCTAGATGGCTTACGGAATCGACTGTTTCTTCGCTCGAGCGAATAACGCTCGAACAGGCAAACAATCGGTATACGCTCGAAGACAGGGACGTCAGAACTTACTCCGGAGTGGGGGGCAAGTTCTTAAATCCACCAACATTTATTTTCTAAACCTCTCTTCATATATATACAATATATATATATATATAATTAATATAAATTATGTTATTAATTATATATTTTATTTTTTATATATTCATGTAATTTATATTACATTTCAGATTAAATTAGAGGTGCTGCTCCCATCGTCCTTTCCGCTCTAGGTAATATAATTACACAAACAAGCTGTGATAAATACATTAACCAGCCAATCGATGCTTTGTTGACGCATTCAATTGTATTTATTCTTTCCGTTAGCTAAACTGTGATGGTATGTATACATTTGGGCAATACCAGCTTGATTGAAGTCATAATTGTTCAAGACTTTTTTTTTTAATCATATCATTTAAATATATAAAATTACCAATGTCTAGAAAGTACTTGGAAGAACGTAATGACTGAAATTAGAAACCAACCTTTTGAGAAGCCTTTGCATCGCTGGTTTGCGGGGTCCTTATAAAATATACTGTTCTGATTTCAACACGTTCATCGGAAGTGAGCTCCCTACCAAGACTTAGACCCACATAATTTTTCTTAGAAGCTCTGTACCATTGCTTAAAGCTGAAGATAAGGAGTCACTCAGCACATGTAAAAACAACACATAACCCCACAGAGGATTATACTGGCTGCGGTCCAAGCGCCAGAGCCCTGATGGGAAACGTACAGTAGAACCAAAGGCAACGCAGACCAGCGAGTCCTGTGCATCGTACTCCCGCGTGCAGGGGAGGGGCGGAGTGAAGCATGCTTTGACAACTGTTCAGTAAAACTGAAAAACTTTTCTCAGATAAAGAGTACAATTAAGAAAGTCCTCTTTTCAACTGCGGCTAGATCAATTGCTTGGGATGGTTCACTTCGACAGCTCCACTTAACTGACAAGGTTGAAGAAATTTAACAAAACAAGAAGTGAATCATGTTTTTCTAGAAATCGAATTTCACACATTGACAATATTTTTTTTAATGTCTGGTACATAATGCAATATATTTATTTTTAGTATTTCACCTCTGCATATATTATTAAAAAACACATCAACTTCACTTACTGTTCTAAAACAGTTCTTTAAGAAAAACAGTGGATGGTAATTTCAGAATGCGCAAAAAATTAAGGAATTTTGTGGGGGTCCGGACACTGGACCATAACCTGGATACACCCTTGCGAGGGATTAGGGTTGAGTGTCCCCTCACCCCTGACGTTTCGGGGGATCACATAGGCATACTATGTATAAATATCCAGACGTATCCACTGACTCCCAAACTTTCTATGTGCAGAGCCAGTAACTATTTGAGCGATTGATTGCAGGATATTGCACCATACGTACGCTAAATATATTGCATAATGTACTAATTAATTTCTATTATGAACAGAGACGAACCAGGTGTGGAACGCGGGCAGTAGTTTGGGTGGCCGTGAACTAATTAATTAAAACAAGGTAAGGGACATTGTATCTCGTAAACATTTCATGTGCAACGGGGAACAAAAAATCTGGGGTCGCAGATTCAAACCAGTAACCAGCCATCCTATCACATTTTCTAGTTCTCATTCCTGTAAGGTTAGTGTTCTGAAGAGTGTTTTAGTATGTATCGGAAAGAATTGGCAACGATAAGTTAATGTTGAACTGCGATATGACAATTCTGATTCTGTTTTTATGGATGAGAATCAGAAAATCCCGACAATAAAAAACATGGAAATGGAAATTCTCTGAACAAAAATAACACTTAAAAGAACTACATAGAAACATCCCTAAGATAAAGAAACATTTGTTTAAGAAAAGAACACAAAATCACGAACTATAGCAATCAGCAAAAACAACAAAACTTTAAGAAAATATTGAATCGTACTCTGCAATTTAAAGTTTATTGTTTACGGACAGCAAATGGAAGGTTGATAGCGTATTTTGGTATTGTTGGGTACCTATTTTTTCACATATACTATGCATACTACATGAATCTCAGAAATACAAGTGTACAGTTCAAGAGACGCAAATACTGTCCATATGACATGGAGGTACGTTTTTGACGTGCTGAGCAGTTGGCAACACTGACACCAAACCACTGAACAAATAACTAACATCTTAATAGGGCTAGGGAGTGACTTTGAGTATCTTAATTGTTGCAGACAGCAAAGGAACTTGTAGACCAATCACATGCTTCTTTTTATTCAGAACGAATCGTTAAAAGGGTCAAGGACAATTAGTCTGGTAAAGAATAACAAATGTTATGTTTCAATACGGTTATTGTATAGCTACATTGACAGATTTGCTGGGAATATTAATCATAAGTCTTTATGAGTTCCAATGCATTCAGCACATGTGAAGACGGACAACAACGAATGCATAAGACACGCGTGTCCAGCATGCGGCAGTCTTTGATATATCCGAGGAAGCGGAAGAAATTGTTGGAATGGGGACCAGTGAAAGTGAGCGCAGGTTGCCTGTGCACTGCTAAGCAGAAACGGGTGGGGCGGTCCCTTGGGAGGAGAAGGACGTTATGGGTAGTATATAATGACCCAGAGATCTCTAGAAGGTATCACTTGTGCAACTAGTCTCTTTGAGGTCTTCTGGACTTTTAAGCAAATTCAGCAACCATGAAGTGCTTGGTAAGTGATGCTAGGAGGTTCTCGGTCTATTGATGTCAACAAGGGGTCGTGGCTTCGGAGCTATATTTTAAACTGAACGTTTAGTCCTGTTTATACTTGTTGTGAGTCCCGTTATGCTCAGATGATCTAATTGGTACTGAATTACTGCATTTATACAGGGTGTATCAGAAGTTATAGCGCAAACTGAAACGGTGAAAAGCAAGCGATAGGAGAAGCAAAAATGTCTCAGTAAACATAGGGTCGAGATTTCTTTGTTTAAAACGGAACACTGCCAAACATGTAACATACTGTACAGTACATTAGTCCTTGGTAATGATAGCAACAGTAATGCCTAGCGAGATGTAGCTTTTAAATGATCTTTCTACTTCGACAGAAGTTATTGGAGCATACATAAAACAAGCTAATGTAGCTGGACTCATTTCGGTAACAGCATTTTCACCTTTTAGAATATCACAAATTGTTTTCAATTGTTTCAGGTCCTCATTTGCACTCACTACCCGTTTGCACTTTTCCGCAACAGCTGACCCATTTTCTCCTGGCACTTCCATCATAGATTCCTCGTAGATTTTCATGGATGCTATAATTGTAATTGTCTCTGGCAATGCACCATAATGTGCAAAAATAAACTTGAATAGCACAGGAGTTTTTTCACTTCACGAATTGAAGCCGCTTCATTTTCTGGAAGAGCATCGATCACCTGACTGATTTTTTCAAGGTTGTTAGCATAATATATAGCTGCTGATATCCAGGTTCCCCATCTCGTCAAGACTGGTTGCGGAGGTAAACTAAACTCAATCGCAACTTCCTCAAATTTTCGGGTTCGAGAGGGAGATTTCAGGAATATCTTCTTTGTGTTCGAAATCAACCTCTCCACTTCAGCAGTCAATCATGCACAAGGAAATGTTAACCAAAAGGCAATATCCTAACTCAGCATGAAATACTTTTTTCTCACACTTTTCTCCTTCAGCAATGTTGAAACATGCGTGAGTTCAATATTACTTAAATAAGGTGAAAATTATTCACATAATAAACGGAAGAAAAATAAATGCCAACAACGTTTTTTGGGAGAAAAATAATTTATATACACATTTTTTTTAAAAAAAAATTGTCAAATTTCATTGAAAAAGGCAAAAAAAAAGGCATTATAATTAAAAATAGGCAGTGGGGTCCCAAATAGGAAAAATAGGCAAAATGAAAAGGCTTCCAAAACATTCGAAACAACATAAGAAACGTATATCCGGAAAAAAATATCAATATATGCAGTAGATAAAAAGAGGCATTTTACCAAACTTCCGGGCTCTAATTATAACTATTTAAATTAATACTCCACTCAAGAAAAATGGAAATATCTTTAATTGAAAATAATATTCCTAATAATAATGAAATGAAACTACTAATTAACAATATAATAGAACTTACAGTTGTAATAAAAAATAGAAACCATTTATTTAAGAATTTTTAAATAAATAGTTATTATCGTTAGATTAAGTTATTACAGAAATGTGAATCATGCAAATAGCCACAAATACTGGCGCTCCCAAGAATCTAACTCAGTTAACGTTCAATATGTTATTTGAATCTTCTATTTTATTATTCACATTATACTAGTACCTCATTTCCATTACGTGGCCCTTTCCAGAGCCATTTCTCCTTCCTAGTGGACACCCCTTACTAGAGAGAGAGAGAGAGGTCTGGAGTTGAGACCCACCAAGGTACCTAGCACCGTCTTTCATCAACATCTGACTAATCGGAACAATGATGACGATGAATCACATAATGTGCTTGGCCACCGAGCGGGCGAACTCAAAAACTCAATAAAAGCATTCCATTTACCTTAGACAGCCTAGTATATTCTTAATAATCATTTTAGGTACAGTAGTAACAGAAACGTTTCGTTACTTATATGTGTTTTACTACTACTTTCTCTATCATTGTTGTCCCATTTCACATTTTGTTCTTTTACCATAATTTTTCTATATCTCAAGATTACGCGACACGATAATTGTAAATGGATGAAACAGATATTGAAAATAACATAAATAAACACTCCTCCTGCCTTGCTCATAATTCGAACTCAGGAACCCTGACTCGGTAGAGTATTCGCTAACCACTCCCGCAAGGATGTCGGCCGATTCTATTCCCAATAGCTCTGAAACTTATTGTAAATTTAATAGATTTCAAATCACAAGACATACTTGAACAAAAGAAGCCTAGGTTAATTCCTACCTCCGTAGGGGAGTGGTTAGAACTGCCCCCTAAGGGTCCTAGGTTCGAATCCCAGCCTGAGCGTCCCTTCATCAATTTCATCACATGATCGCTCATCACGAGGGCCTCCCCAATGGCGCAGTGGTAGGGTCGTCGCCTTTTAATCAAGGGGACCCGGGTTCGATACCCTGTTGAGGCGCATAGTGGTTCGGATCCCAATTTAATCTATAAGTCCAGTCCCGATTAGCCTTACTGTGTATAAAGTGGACTTAGAACACCAACTCAATCACTCAATCATCGTCACTATTAGCTAATTCTGGCAAAAAGCGATGCTACATAACAACAATCACCTAAGTTAAATCTTAACTTATGGAATCCCCAGTCAAGTTATGGCCTAAATTTCAAGATGTATCCTGTCCATATCGCAAATATGTTATAGACTTCTACCAACCAATTTTTCATAACTGGTCATCATAAACCTTACAGTTAACTGTTAATTGTAGTTAAATTAGCTGATTGCCCGGAGACAGGAAAATAATGAATTCTAACTATAGTGTAAAATGTTGCTAATTTTATTTACATATATTTAAAAGTATAAGTACAGTATACAAAATTATAAAGTAAAATCTTTTACAAATTCACTATAATATTACTTTAACTCAAAACTTGATTATAAACAACATTTTTAGTTTCACCTCCAGGAGCAAGAATAAATAAATAGAAAGGCGTTGACACCCCCTCTCACCCCCCATGCCAATAGGTGATAAACTTGGAGTTGAACGGCATTCGTAGTGTCACTATTCATCTTAGTGGCCCCGAAAACTATGGACTCCACAGTAATATCGGTCGTTTTCGATTATTTTTACATGTCACCCCCTTCCCACCCCCCCACCCCTAGGGGTTCCAGAGGTGTCTTACCCCCACAGTATTTCTTCCCATATTGTAAGTCATTTGTGTACCAAGTTGAAATTGCTCCACACGTTCGAGAGTTATGCCGGAATAACATACATACATAACACACATACATCCATTTTTATATATAGAGAGATTATAGTACACAACAGGAAATTCAAAATAGGCTATAACTCCTTGATGTCTTGACACACACAGGAGATATACCACGTAGATATTTTCAGCGAAAAATGCAGGATCAACCAGCCTTCGAACCCAGGCCTCTGGCATATCCGTATAGTAATTACACAGTATAACAAAAACCCAGATTTGAGTCCTGGTTGAATCTACATTTATAGTTGTAATTTCTACGAGTCTATAATTCATATATATTTGATATACTTTTATTGCTACATGCAAATAATTAGTCACAGGTGTCACTAGAATCTAATACATGAGCATAATTAATTTGTAACGATTTATGTGAGAAATTATAATTACAATGTCACTGTAATAATGCGAAGTATTAAATTAAAACATATGATTTGCATACTGGTTCAACCAGCTCTGAATTCTTAACTCTCGATTCATGACTATTGCTGTCTTCCAAATCAATGTGAAGGACTTTATCGAATACCAGTACGTGGTTGTTAACGATGTG
Source organism: Lepisma saccharinum (assembly GCF_977018435.1). NCBI lineage: Eukaryota > Metazoa > Arthropoda > Insecta > Zygentoma > Lepismatidae > Lepisma > Lepisma saccharinum. Next base: position 27,008,067 of record NC_139256.1, on the reverse strand, counting down.
TAATTTTGTAAATTTTATCTTTCAACGGTCATACTTTTTTCTCGAAATTATTCATAAGAAGCTAAAATTTGGTGCATAACATCTTTATAACATTAATAATAACATACCAAGAGTTCCCGGCGATTACCCGTACGCTTAGTCCAGTCCACCATATTGAAAAGATGGCAGACGAATGAACGTTTGTTTTGTAACGACAAATCGCAGTTATTAAACAAATACACTCTTAAAAAATGAACTATTATGAAGCCGACCAACCACAGGGTACTGTGCATTGAGTGCAATATATCCTATGTAAATGAACTATCAAGTTTCGTTCTCTAGCAAGTTTCTTGTTATTAACACTCCCAACACTCCCACATGCATTATTCGTCAGTTATGATGTCTCTTTGTTGCTGCTTTTAATATATAATTATATATATATATATGTGTGTGTGTGTGTGTGTGTGTGTGTGTGTGTAGGATGTCTAAAATTACAGTAAGGGGATTTTCGGTGGGTTCGAACACACATTATATACGCCCCTGTTGCGTATCCATCAATACAAAAAAAAACAGTGAAATAGAATGAGGTTTTTCCTTCCCGACTGAACTTTCAAGATCTTTGTCCCCCCCCTCCAATTAGAGTGTCTGCGCACGCCTATGATACAAAGAGAAAGAAAAACGAAATTAAATGTAAGTTTGTTTCTTGTTTCAGATCTTCGCCGCCATTCTGGCTCTCGCCTCTGCTGCTCCCACCGATGTGAGGGACAAGAGAGGTGTTCTTGGATTGGCCGCTCCTCTTGCAGCTCCACTTGCCGCTCCACTGGCAGCACCAGCAATCCACGCACCTCTTGGTCTTGCCTCTCCACTTGGTATTGCTGCTCCACTTGGTCTTGCTGCTCCACTGGCTGCACCAGCAATCCACGCACCTCTTGGTCTTGCTGCTCCACTTGGTCTTGCTGCTCCACTTGCCGCTCCACTGGCCGCTCCACTGGCAGCACCAGCAATCCACGCACCTCTTGGTCTTGCCTCTCCACTCGGCCTTGGTCTTGGATATCCTGGTCTTGGGTACAATGGCCTTCTCGGTTAAACCTTCCACAGCACATTTATTGTTATTCCTTGTCTCCACCACAGTCAACAAAATGGCTGCCACTTGTTGCTAATTCATGTGTTTCATATTGTACAAAGTGCACAATAAACACATCATCAATTATTAAAACATGTATTTTTAAAAATATTTTCACAACCCAAATGTACCTTTTTGCATGCGAAAGCACTCATACAACCGAAATCTGACTATTTTTCTCGTTTATATAATATGTAACACCAGCTGTATCCTAACATCTGTTGTATTGACTGGCCTTCCTAAGTACTAAAAGTCTAAATCGACGCTGTACTGTGGCAACCATGTTCGAAAATGGCAGCCAATTTTATTTTTTGAATCATATTTCATTAACTGTTGCCTGTAAGGAGAAAAAACACAAAAATGTTCAACATGAAGAAATGTAGTTTTCTTGGTATATGTTTTTACATTCCCACCCGTTTTCATATTATTGAGCATGTGACGTTCCGTGTTCTACCCTAAATTATTAGATGTTCAACTCATTGAGTAAAGATGATAACTTGTAATTGTTACTTATATGGCTATATATACAGGGTGATGCAAACACACTCACTGTTCTTTTCTCTGAGGTAAAGTGACACAATGGAATTGACGAAGGCTTAGTTTTAGGTAACTAATATTGACATGTGCATTGCCAACAATAGGGGTCATATTGAATATGTTGTGTAACCACAAAACTGCTTTGTATGCTATGCATGGTGACTTCTGAAGCACCCTGTATAAAGATACTGTTATACAGGGTGCTCGGAAATTCCCCTTACAAACTCCTAGGGCTAATAGAGGGGACTGAGTAGACAATATTTGGAATAGGAAACCATGTCCGGAAACGTACCGTTTCCGTGCTACAACCATGACAATGTGTCGGATTTGCCTGTGTTGGTATGCAACCAGGTAGGCAGTACATGACGTCAGAAGATCACCTGATAACATAAAGTGTAATCAATTATTACAACCATGTCAAATGAGGTGTTACGTAAGGTACAGAATTGAATGACGTGTGACTCAGTACATAATACAAACAAATTTATTTGGTAACAATGTCAAGGGAACAAAAAAGAAACGTACTTATTCATTGATCACAATAACACTTGTGTCGACAGTGGAACGCAAAAATTTATTCCTGTCTTCTGCATTGGATGTGTCGCATACGGCACTGCTCAACTACAACAGTGGCTCGATGTGAAGACCACCAACGTCGTTGCACACATTGTACCGACGTATAATGTTCCGGTGCACTCGCTCCATCACACTTGGTGCCCCGTCAATCTCTTGTGCAACAACCCCTCTGTCTCTACAGGAGTCTTGTACACCATACTCTTCATACGACCCCGCAAGAAATAGTCCAATGGCGTTAAATCCGGCGATCGTGTGGGCCACGCGGTTAGACCACCTCGGCCTATTCACAAACAGGCACGTGAATGGGGGCTCCAGGCAGGATACCGCGGCAGGGTAGACGTCACGTGCCATCAGGTGATCTTCTGACGTCATTTACTGCCTACCCGGTTACATACCAACACAGGCACATCCGACACATTGGACGGTACGTTTCCGACATGGGTACGTATTCCAAATATTGTCTACTCAGTCCCCTCTACTAGCCCTAGGAGTTTGTAAGGGGAATTTCCGAGCACCCTGTAGAGATGAATCAAGACAAAAATGGGACCAAACTCACAAATCCTTGTGCATAGAGTGATCCCATACCATTTCGACCAACATTTGTCGCTTCCTCATTTTAAAGAGAATATATATAATTTAACCACTTATTTCTACGTCTTTCAAGTGTTCAAAAATAGAGAGATTTTTCAGGCTTGCGTTTGGATCTGGCAGTCATTTTCCATCAGCGCCACGCAGTGAATTTATCGTTTTTAGACCTTTATGAAAATTGCCAAATGCGATCAGTAGATAGAACTGAGGACACGTTGTTTTCCCCGCATTTTAAACACTTATTTTTTACCATATAAATGACATAGCGTTTTCAAATGTTCCTATGCATACATTTCCACACATTAGAAGAACTTACATTTAGCCAAAAATAGGTCTTTTACAATACAAAATAAAGAACGTGTCGAACTAGGAAATGAAGAATTTGCAAGACAAAAGATAACTACAATAATAAGTCTACATTTGAAACGTAGACTTATTAAAAATGCATACTAAACATTAAATTATATATTATAAGAAAATACATATAAAATGTGAAATAAAATAACAAGAAATACAGACTCTTTCAATCTACAATAAAATGAGAGGTGTTCCTTTCTCCAACGTAATAGGAAAATAGAGAAATGGTGTGATATGATAGTAAGTATTAACATTTTGAAAGATCGTATTTACTATGGTTTACTGCTGAAAGTGAGGAACTATATTATAATGGCAATTATGTTACTACACGTTGCACGAGAACTGAATATTTTATTGAACTACTGCGAAGAGATTTTAAAAATTTCTCATTTGCTTGTTTATGGCATGTAGCAAAAAAAAAAAGGTTTGTTCCTTCTGATGAAAGTGAAATGAATGTGGTCCAATCAGACTAGTTTCTTCTCTGTTCAGTAAGTGGACAAGTAAGTGACCAAGAGCCTGGGGAAAATGTTGAACACTTATGGCGCTCTGTGAAACCTGTTCTGTCATCTTCAAGGAATTAACTTATTTGTTTTTCGATAGAAAAAGTATACTTAGGCATTCTTTGTATCCTGTATTTTGCTTACTTTGACGTTGTCTCTCTACCGCACTAGATTATCGCGACAATGAGGATGAAATAGGTGAGTGAGAGAACATGGGACCTTTATTTTTGCCCTTGTCTGCTTTTATATGTATATGTATATACTAGCTGATTATCCGGCGTTGCTCGGGTATTTATTTATCCCAATCTTCTATTAGACAGGAAAATAATGAATTCTAACGATAGCGTAAAATGAACTTGGAGTTGAACGGCATTGGGAGTGTCACTATTCAACTTAGCGACCCCGAAAACTATGGCAATTTCGCACCTTCTGTGTTGGCAACCAAATCCGCCGTTCTGTGTAGCGGAAGCATAACTTTCAGGATATGACACACGAAAATGCCAAGCAACAGAATACTATTTTATGTCCCCTTCCCACCCCTACCCCTAGTGGTGCCAGAGGTGTCTTACCCCCACAGTATTTCTTTCCAGATTGTAATCGATACGTGTACAAAGTTTGGTTGAAATCGCTCCAGGTGTTCGAGAGTTATGCCGGAACAAACATACATACATCTATTTTTATATATATAGAAGATGTATGAATGCACGTATACTTACATACATAGACGAATTAATACATTTGATCTTGGATTTCCAAAGCAACCAAACGAAATTGAACAGATTTTAAAATAAATCAACAATGAAGAGATTTTCAAATTAGAATGAATTAAACTGACATTTCAAAAGTGTCAAGAAGGAACTACATTGAAATTTCAGAAAAGTAATGTGAAGAAATTAAACTGAGATTTAAAAGGAGAGTATCATAATATAGAAGGAATTAAACTGAAAGGTACAAATGCAGTAAGAAGTAATTTAACTAAGAAATTGAAAGTAGGAAGTAATTAACTATGGACTTCGATGATTTGGATCCTCATTGATTTTGGTATTTAAATATCTCATATAAGGCAATACATGTATTACAGTAAACTGGTATTAAACTACTATAGTTGTGGGCTGTAAGGGGTGACCGTTTCCAAAGACACCCAAATGTCATCCATCCTTCCAAGTGGTACACCCTGGACTGCATTTTGCAGACTAGCGAGGCTCTGGCGTCAGAACTCACAGCCAGTATTATCCTCTATTGGACTTGTGTCTTGTGCTGTCTATTTGTGTTTGTCATTGTCCCTTCATCTAATTTATCTTATCACCAGGGGCGTATATTCTACGCTAGCTAGGCTATCTGCGAAGTCTGAAGCGTAGAGAATAAAATACAGGAGGAAAATCGATCAGAAATTGTGAATAAAATTATTCATATCAGTGAGATGATGATGGTGATTTTGGAGTTGGTAATCTGAGGTCCTATGAGTTGGTAACCAGACTTGCTATGAGTTGGCAACCTGATTACTTATGAGTTGGTAACAAGATTTCCTATGGGTTGGCAACCTGATTTCTTATGAGTTGGCAACCTAATTTCCTATGAGTTGGCAACCTGATTTCTTAGTAGTTAGTAAACTTATTTCTATTCATAGCCTCGGAGCACGTGACATTGTGAGATAGCCTTGACCTTGGACTGAGTATACGCTACTGCTTATCACCATTCATTCTTATTTTTGCAATTAGCCAAAATACGAAGTAAAGTAAATTAAATCAATCAACTAGTCAAGTTATTTAGTATACCTGCGAAATTAGGATTCCCGCATAGAAAAAGAAACGAGTAAATATTTACACTTTTATTATATAAAACAACAATTTAAAAACTATTCCATTTTAAGCAATAATACTACCAATAGGCGCAGTGCCAATTACTGGACCAGAAATTATAGTTCTGGTAAGTGCTGGAGCGGCAATAGCAGCTGGGGCAGCAATGATGGTTCTGGAAATTGCTGGAGCGGCAATTGGACCAGAAATTATGGTTCTGGAGATTCCTGGAGCTGCAATGGCTGCTGGAGCGGCAATTGGGCCAGAAATTATGGTTCTGGAGATTCCTGGAGCTGCAATGGCTGCTGGAGCGGCAATTGGACCAGAAATTATGGTTCTGGAAATTCCTGGAGCTGCAATAGCTGCTGGGACAGCTATGGCGGGTGGAGCGGCAATGATGGTTCTGGTGAGTGCTGGAGCGGCAATTGGTGCAGAGAGAATGGTTCCAGTGAGTGGAGCTGCTAAAGCAATGCCGCGTTTTGTCCTTTCTTCCTGAGCCAATACGCAGGCGAGAAAGGCCAATGCAACTACCTGTGAACCAAAAGATAGACCAATGAAATGTCTCTTCATATGCAAGTTTCGGAAGTTACTGCCAGTCACCAACAGTCATTAATGATATTCTACCCATGCAAATTAAAATATTACTGAAGTGTAAAACTAAATATTACAAACAAGGAATACATAAAATATATATTTGAATTTTCAATTGAAAAGACAAGGATCAAATGCACCCAAGACTACTGCCATCTTTGAAATAAAACATGCAAAAAAATATATTTTCAGTGCCCAAATTCACAAATAGAGATCTTACATTTTTTGTTCAAATGCATTATAAACCTACATCTTTTATCTTGATGGTGATTCGAACCTCGGATTATTGATTTAATAAAAAGGTAAAGGTAAAGTGTTCCCCTGTGCATAGCACCACGCCATGAAGGCGTATAGGGGGTGTGGGGGTAACGCCCCACACTTTCTTGATCCGGTCGTGAGTGGGGGTGATGTGATCAGCATCACGCCCCTGACCGCCTTTACCCCCCAGGGTTTCCCCCAGGTACCCATGTTATTCGACGCTGGGTAGGCGCCGGGGCCGCTTCCACCGTTAGAAAAGTTCCCGGATTTGAACCGGCCGGGGATCGAACCCGGGACCTTGAGCATGGTAGTCAGACGCGTTACCGACTGAGCCACCGCGGCCACCTTAATACCCTACTCTATTACGAAGGATCTCAGGTTCAAGACAAGCTAGAAGTTCTCTACAAAATTAATATTAGATATAATTGAATAAAAAAGAGATACCATGGATAATAGCTATAGACCATCCATATATCAGCATTCACATAGCTGTTAGTAAAGCAGAGCCTACTAATAGTAATTCCAAGGTATTTTAAACTACAATGCTTGCCCAGTGTTACTGAATGATACGTTTTTCATAAAACATCCAATGCATGAGTCAGAAAGATGACGAAGATTCTATAATTTCAGTGTTATTTAGTATAAGAATAATTTACTTAGAATTATAAAATAATTTCCAAATTATGTTTTAAGTTTCTACGTAAAGATGGAAGTTCGTCGATAGGGGAGTGTTAGAAACTAATAAGAAGAAAATGTGTCATGTTTCTAAGCTGAACGAGAAAAGAAATTAGATCTGATTCATGTTCGTGTAAAAGTATAGAACTATTCTTGATTTAGTTGTGTATGTATAAACATATAGATATTGTTAAACTATTACTCTGAACAAATTTCATAGACATTGTGTTATATTCTATGGAGAGGCACAAACAGTAATATATAGTACATGTAGAATCAGTATTGCGTAACTTGGAAGAAATATTGACGTGCAATCCATATATGCTAAATATAGTATTGCTTGACTTATAGACAATTCATGTTTCTTTGAAGTAAGAAATAGTATATAGGAAAAGGTGGAGCTAAAGATAAAGAAGAAACAATGAAACTGAAATAGGGAGGTAGAAAGAGATATCAAGATAGAAACTAAGTAGAGGAAGATAGTAAAAGATGAAAGATTAAAATACAGAACAAACGGGAGAGATTGACAAATAAAAGCTCAGTAAGTGTAAAAGAGGGAAGTGAAAGAGAATTCAGAGTTAATAAAAGAAAGAGAAAGATTTGGATACATATACAGACACACACCTACACCCACACACCCACCCACACACACAGACAGACAGACAGACACAGAGAGAGAGAGATAGAGAGAGAGAGAGAGAGGGAAGGATAAATAAATGCAGAGTGGTAGAGGAAGAAAGAGAGTTAGGGAAATGGACAAAGGAAGAGAGAAGGAAAGAAGAGAAATAGGGATAAAGAAATAGGAATAGAAATACCGAGATAGAGAGACATAAGGGATGAGAAAAATGAACATGAAGAGAAGGAAAAGAGAGAAAAATAGATTTAGAAAGAGACAAAGGACTACAGAGAGAGAGAAAGGGACAAACAAACATAGAGAGAGAAAGATAGCAAGGGATAAATAAGAACTGGAAAATAAAAATAGATAAGGGAAAAGAGAAATGTACAAAAAAGAAGGAAGAAGAGAGAGAAAGGGATATAGAAAGAAGGAAAGGACTACGGAGATAGAGAAAGAGGGGTAGAAAGAGAAAGAAATGGACAAAGAAAGTATGAAGGACAAAGAGAGAAAGTGATAATGAAAGATGGAAAGGAATTCAGAGGAAGAAGAAGAAGGGAGAAGAAAAGCAAGAAAGAGCGGAAAAGAGTTAAAGAGACAAAGAAACAGAAAGAAAGAAAGAGAAGAAAAGAAAGATATGGAGAGAGCAAGCCGTAAAGATACAGAGAGAGTATGCGTACTCTTTTAGAAAGATTCCATACGCAGTATCATGTAACTTCCTTATAAGCTAGAGTTCTCGACACAAATATTAAAAAAAACACCTAATGAAGCCATTAGAACAGGCCTAGAGGAAAAACCAATTACCAAGATCCTCATGGTTTCTCAGGAAAGGATGACTTCTCAGCTAACTGCAGAGCAAACACTTGAGTATGAATTCCAACAGGACACAGAATATTATATAGTTGGAAACCCCGCCTCCTAACAGGTATACTCCACCCATTACATCTGTATTTGCATCAGCGGAGGATAAAGGTCCTCCTTGAGATAGAGGTCAAAGCCAGGGCTATTTCCCAAATCGCTCCAGACGACGAAAAGACGGGAATTCTTTCATCAGATTCAGTGTCCATGAGGTGGTTATGTCTAACGCTGGTATTTGTATTCGCGTAACTTCTTGTTTCCTTTCCTTCATTCTAAGGTGTACAATAGATTCATTTCTCTTTGTTTTGCCTTTATTTGTCTGTGTCGGATCTTTGGATTCACATTGATTTGGGCAAACTCCAGCCAGAGAAGTTACCGACAAGATACCAAGACAAAGACAGTGTTATAATAATCGAGACGAAAACAAGAACGATATGGAGCTATGCAATATCGATTTGATTTGATTTTTGTTATTCAGCTTTTCTGCAACTTTTGGCTAATCGCGACGAAGAGGATAAATGCTAATATTATGGAATTGAAAAAGGTACATAAGCAATGAACATCCATGCCCAGCCGACATCAGTGTTGCAGTGTGGATCTCCCCGATGGTAGCGTCGCCTTTGTAATCAAGGGGTCCAGTGTTCGATACTCGGAGGAGGCACATAGTGGTTCGGATCCCACTTCGAACTGTAGGTCCAGTCTTGATTAGCCTTACTGTTTATAAAGTGAACTTAAAACAACAAAATAAATAATCAGTGGTGCAGTGGTTAGAACAGCGCCTTACAACGTCCCGGGTTCGAATCCCAGCATGGATGGTCTTTTGTGAGTGTCCCTTCATCAATTTCATATCATCACTCATCCTCATCTTCGCAGTACCTACCTGATAGCGTAGTGATAATGTCACCGCATTGTAATTAAGGGGTATCGGGTTCGACACCCGGTGGAGGCATGTGGTGCTTCGGATCCCACTTTAAACTGTAGGTCCAGTCCCGATTAGCCCATCTGTGCATAAAGTGGACTTAAAGCAACTCAACTCAAGCATCACTCATCCTCATCTTTGCGATTAGCCAAAAATGGCAGAAAAGAGAATCAAAACAAACTAAATCAATCCATCATGTGCAGAGCGGGATTCGAACTCGAGACCACTGGCGTCGTAGTGCGCTGTGTTATTGACTACGCCACGGAGTTCGGCCATGTAAAATCGAGACGAGACCTACACTTAGTGTCCGAGCACCTAACCAAGTATAGTTTTACAGAGGCGCCAAGCGGATATCTATAGATAAATCATCTGTATTTATTAATTTCAGATAATCTATTAGTGGCAGCATGAGCCTGTGCTGCATGGGTGCATACATACAGGATAGAATATCCGTTTTTTCTAAAGTTTGGAAAGTAGAAAGGAGACATCAAAGAGAATATTTAATTTCCGTAAGAATCGTCCCCGCCTTATATTGTGAAAGATTATGCTGTGACAAGGTATATCCTTTATTTCTACTATGTATTTCAAGACAAGATCGAGGATTTTGTTTCGAGGCCGAGATGGATGTTCATAACACGAGAAGAGAAATAGAGATTAATTTACAATTTACACAGACTGATACCCTGCCGTTCTCGATACCATCCCTATACCCTGTCTCAGTTATCTCTGAAGCAGGCGAACGAAAGTAAGTCTCTGCGCAAGTAGTGAAGCGAGACGTCTCCAGCAATGAACACATGAGAAGGAATTGGATTGCGTGGAGGGGGAATGCGATTGCGGTTACCAGCCTTCGCAACAGCGTGTACTGCTTCGCTCTGCCCACTCGATTTCCCCCCTTCTCTGCCGCTATGCGGGACCTTGCTCCAGAGATAGTTGGGACAGGGTATAGGTTAATATTTGAGGCGCATAATCAAGAAGTTCCAATATCGATTCTGTCATGGTGGTTTATTGCAGTGCCGGGTGTATAAACTGCAAAACCCCGCAGTGCAGGAGAGGAGAGGAGCTGATCAAGACTTTGGGGAGCCTTTTCCGTCATTTGCAGACACACACACACACACACACACACTGAACACTGTAGAAACTGAAGAACTGCAAGAGATTTGATATTTCCTTACGCAGGTGTGTGTACATTACATAGAGGGAGCCTCTAGTAACATCTTGCGGAAGGTCCCAAAATTTGTAGATCCGGCACTGGTTTAACATCTTGTATTCATGGTTTGTATGGAATTATTTCCGCATAATGAACGTTTATGTAGAGCATGCTTTTCTTGCTTTACGTTTAAAAAGTATCCACATAGATAATGTTATTACCCAGTGTAAGATCCATGTCTCCATCGCTTTTTACACAAACGTTACGTTTGTTCAAAATTTCGATTGAATCACTTTTTGGACATTATGTGCACTAAATCTTATGTGTAAGAGTTTCACATATTGAAAAGTGCAGGCGAAGATTTATAACATTTTTAATCAGATGTGTCTATATTTTAAAGTTTACAAGTGTTATTAATATACAGTATGCAATTAGTGGAAGTGATTGATTGATTGATTTGCTTTATTTTACTTCGCTTCTTGTGCCACTTTTGGCTAATTTGCGAAGATGGTGATGACATGATGAAATTGATGAATGGACATTCACAAACATCCATGCCCAGGCCGGGATTCGAACCCGGGACCCCTGGCGTCGTAGCGCGATGTGCTAACCACTCCGCCACAATTAGTGTATGTGAAGGACCATGATAACAAGACTGTTAATAATAATAATAATAATAATAATAATAATAATAATAAGGTACTATTATCGTATGGGTGAAACACCTACGAATCATATATTTCGGACTTCTTTACATTGCTAACGTGTTGCGGAACATTTCTTAAGGCCAAATAATGCATTTCTAACTAAGATAATGTTTATTTTCTCTATTTACGAGTACTTACTGTTACTTGTTGTTTCGAATCTGTAACACATTATGGCCGTGATAGCATACTGGTTTAGGGGGCGTTCTGAGAGTGTTTTGTCGATTTATGCAGTGGTGCAACCTCGTTCACCAGAAAATATCTACTTTCGTGCCCCTATTTGAAATTATGCTAATACGTCGCATTTACGTGTAGAACTTGTAAAATAACCTTGCGATTTACCACGTTCATTGTCCATACACAGCAATTCGGAACCATCCTTCTTTCGCAATTCGTTAATGCTCTTCCTTTATGCACAACACTCTTGCAACCTTGAATATTGACGTCAGACGAGGAATGCCTACGTGGTTAGGTTAGGCCTGTTAGGTTAGGTTCCATTAGCATAAATACAAAGAAAAAATAATATTTTCGCTAAGAGACGCGTTACCTTTGTATTGCCTAACATGAAAAAGGTCTCTCCTGTGACGTCAGAACACAATGTTGCTAGAGTGTTGTGCGATAAGTGACTCCCATTCGGGTCGGAACCATCTTTCTTTCGAAATTTGTTAATGCTCTTTCTTTACGCACAACCATCTTGCAACCTTGAATATTGACGTCAGACGAGGAATGCCTACGTGGTTAGGTTAGGCCTGTTGGGTTAGGTTCCATTAGCATAGATACAAAGAAAAATTAGCTTCTATTGCCTAACATGAAAAAGATCTTTCCTGCGTCAGAACACAATGTTGCTACAGTGTTGTGCGATAAGTGACACCCATTCGGGTCTGAACCATCTTTCTTTCGTAATTCGTTCATTCTCTTCCTTTACGCACAACAATCTTGCAACCTTGAATATTGACGTCAGACGAGGAATGTCTACGTGGTTAGGTTAGGCTCCATTAGCATAAATACAAAGAAAAATGGTAAAAACAGCTCTCTCCTGTGACGTCCGAACACAATGTTGCTACAATGTTGTGCGATAAGTGACACCCATTCGGGAAAAATGGCTTGTTCCGAACTCGACAGGTGGTTCTAGTGAAAACACGGCGAGGCTGAAACACTGGCGACGGGGTTGCATCGTCTTAACACACGGAACATTGCACTCTCATGCAAAAAGCAAATGGCGGGAGCAGAAACAGCGTGTCGGACAGAGATTTTCGCAGAAAACAAAACGTATTCTCATTAAAATGGATCAAATCTACATTCAGGAACTTCCAAAACGGTCAAGAAAATGATTTCCGTAAGTACTTTCTCCTGTAAATTTGAAGGAAATTTGAAGGAATCCGTTTTACCCATACGATAATGTTACCAATAATAATAATAATAATAATGTAGGCAGGGCAGAAATCAAAGGCAGGGGTTCCCAAACTTTTTTCGTTTCATGGCTCCTTTAGTGTTTCAACATATTTCCGCGGCGCCCAAGTCAGAATATAGGCTTATTAACTTGCAACGCTGTTAGTATGGTTAGGTTGCTTGCCTTAAGTTAACAAATAAACACATATATTTCAAATTCGGAAACGTTTTGTGTAAAAAGTACTAAACAAGCACATATTTGGAACAAGTGTCATTTCAGTGAAAATATTGGAACATTTCATGGTGCCAGCGCACACTTTAGGAACAACTGGCCTATATCCTTTGCTTTGTGCCCTGCCTATATTATTATTATTATTATTATTATTATTATTATTAACAGTCTTGTTATCATGGTCCTTCACTTCCACTAACTGTATACTCTATATTTATAACACTTGACATTTGAGGGGGCTTTTGCCCCCTAAAACAGTTTTTTTTAAGCTGAAACAAAAAACTCATATTTCTTCCTTTGGGCCCCTCTATACACCTGCCAAGTTCCATGGAAATCGGAGGGGACACTTAGATAACCTCCCTTGTTAGTTTTAACAAGAATCGACTCTGAATTACTGAGGGCAGTTTTATTCATTTTAGAATGAACGACCGCCCTTCACTGGCATTTTAAAATAGGGTTATGATATAAGAAGTTATTTATACACAAAAAACGCTTCCTTCTATTTTCTTTCATCAAGCAAACAAAACGGATTTAACATGTTTAATTTTGCTATTATTACAATATTAAGGAATTGTAATATTCGATGGTCTTTGTCAGTTCTACCCCTTCAATGTATCTCTTTTATGCGACCCCAAGGCTATAGTCTAGGATAGCCTAGTGGCAAATCTACCATTCCCTGAGAAAATGTTAACTGTCATAACACTACAGACGGACTGCGCACACTTTTCCTGTTTTATCAGTGGTATCTGATAAACCGTTGACAAGCTGTCACAATGTACAGGATTGCGCACAAAATAATGAGGCGATGTCGTCAGATGTAAATGTTCTCAAGCCGTTCTCACTTCTGTTGTGTTTTTGTAACCTAACCTAACCTAACCTAACCTAACCTTAAATTTAGGCTTCGACTATTCGATTGCTATGAAGTGATACTCAAGCAGGATATCCTCAATAAACGTTTGTCTGATGTTTTTCAATTCCACTATATGCACACTGACTCCCTGACTAATGTCTTTTCCAGGTCACGTTGAAATCTTGTTGTGCAGTCATTATCACTGATAGCGAGGGCACTGTTATTTTGGAAGAAAGAGGACAGCTTAACCACTCGGGCGACTTTTCAAAGGTGGAAAGGCACGAGCTACGAGAAATGTGCAAGAAAGGAGCAGGGGAATACCCGAATGAAAGGCCAATTAAAATTATTAGAAGTGAGCTCTCTAAGTCAGAAAATGTAGAGGAATTAACACATAAGGATATGAAGAGGTGTTGACAAGCTATGTACTGCATTCGAAGAAAACTCAATAGTGGCTTACTGTATTATGTAAATTGGTATGAAAATTGTATCTTGACTTGGTACATTTACTGGTCAAATTATATTTTTTATTTAATCCTTAAGAGATTTACTATTTTATTTCTAGTTTCTCTCTCTCTTCTTGTCTAAAGAGAAAACAGTTTTGCGCACAGACTTTAAAGCTATCAAAGTGGCAACGTTGGATCAAAATCTGTGCGCAAAACAGGTCAGTGAGATTTGTGCGCAATTCTGGATCTAAGTGTTGAGGCGGTCATAACGTGGTTACACCACAAGCTTTAGAAAAATGTTATTTTGCTCAAGTATAGATGACGCTGGTGGAAATAGATTTCAAATGGCTTGTATATTTAGTACCAGTATCAATAAGAGTAAGAATATTAATTACTTCAGCACAACATCAAAGAAGGAATTTTAAATTCACACGAATGATTCTTTTTGTTATTGCAGTATATTGGAATTTTAAAATGCCTCTATAATCTGGAAGTAGTAATTTGATATTTGATATTTATGTTACTTAAATTATGTTGAACTTTATTGTGTCCCATTTAATTTGATATTTAAAACTCTTGTCTTCTGAGCACTTTATGGGTAATTAGTATTTTCTCGTATGAGGTTGTGACGCAGCTCTTTTCGAGTCTATATACGAGTACATATTCAACAGCAGTTTTTGGTATTTTAATCGGGTCAATCCACGAGTTCCGGGTGTGACAATCGCACGCTTCAAATCTAAATATTTTGTGAACAAAGACATTGAACTCATCCATATCATCATTATAGCATTCAGACATTGTTATTGTCCTGAAGAGTGTGGTCTGTGAACAACGTTGTTTTTGGGCAATTCAAGAAAAACGGGAGTTCCAGGTGTGACTCACACGGCGAAAAAAGCTTCACCTACCACCACAAAACTTGAAAACTCTGTAAATTTTTACAACTTTTTTATCCATCATATTTTGGGGGGGAGTGTAGATTGCAACCTTTCATCTCATGTCTTTTATTCCAGTGAAAACATTTTAATTTTTACTGTTATTAATTTTTAAAAAACATTCCGGATGTGACCACTCAAAGTTCCTGGTGTGATCTATGTGAATACCTCATTAATTAACTCCATTTTATACCATATTACTCTTATTAACTGAACAATATCAAAAGGGAAAAGAACCTCGTCAACTCATAAATTTTAATAATAACTAAATTTATTTGTGAAAATTACAAATTTATTGAGCATTGCTTATACACTCAATTCTTAATGTAAAAGGACAACCTTTATCACATTTTCCAGTTCTCTTTGTTAATATGAATTCTTAAAGCCATTCAAGT
Organism: Lepisma saccharinum; assembly: GCF_977018435.1. Classification (NCBI taxonomy): domain Eukaryota; kingdom Metazoa; phylum Arthropoda; class Insecta; order Zygentoma; family Lepismatidae; genus Lepisma; species Lepisma saccharinum. The sequence continues at coordinate 26,992,605 of NC_139256.1, read as the reverse complement.
TGCATTACATAAAACAACAGAATGTTAGACATTCACTTGACAGACAAAATTGTTAAAAAGTTCAATGTAAATTACGACACTTATGCGTTATAAGTAACGTTATCTTTGTACAGTGGGATTGTACAAGTGTAACAAATCAAATTGTCCATCATCATATTTATTCGCTTTGTATTACCCAAAGAACGTTCAAGAATTGAAACAAAATGCCAAACAAGCTGCTGACAAAAATATGCACCCAACATACATAAAAAATAATTTATCAAAAACATGTAAGATGCAAGAGAAAAATGAATGAAAATAGTCGTGGACAATTTGTCGAGTAATACTTGTGCAATTGTATTTTTTGTACTTTGGTTATTTAATGCGATTTCGTCCGTTTTTCAGTTAACCACAAAGATAGATCCACGAATTGTACATAAGAAATTTAAAAGAGAAAGAACAAATATAAATTTAGTGGCGGCGATTGGGTTCCATAACCGGGGGGCAAGGTGCCAAAACTGGGGGGGGGGGGGCAAATAGAGTATATTTCCCTTTGTAGATAAGATTTAGCATACTGCGGGGGCAAAACTGTTGAAAATTGGGGGGCAACTGCCTCCTCTCCCCCCTAATCGCAGCCACAATTTTGTTCTTAGTCTACTTTATGCTTAGAGTGTACTTCCAGTGTAAAGTGAAACTCGAACAATTGCAATGTGCTTGTCTTGTGATGAAAAGATACAACGTTATCAGGAATGTTCAGACTCAAGTTAGAAAATACTATTTGTGGATATAAATTTGTCGCATTGTAGTTAGTGTCAAGGCTTTTGTGGTTTGGCTTTAAATGAACAGTTATGTTCATTTACAATATTGAATAATGACACATAACTAAACATGGGGAAACGGAAAATCTTTTGATTGTGTTTAAATTTATAATATTTTCAAAGTAAATTTCCAAACTTGGAAAACACTTCGTGTTCAGAATTTCTCGGCTTGTTGCATGTCCTTGTGTCTTGGTAAAATTGTCTGTGGCTCTGAAATTGCTCGTTATCTGAAATTTACGAACCTAACGGTCATTTGGTGGAATGACCTTCCAGCTGAACTGGAGCAGCATCTGATGCAACAGTTTCCAATGTGCCGTCAGTTGTGGCTAGTGAGTGAAAGTATAGAATTGGCCATTCATTGCAAATGATACAGGCTGCTAGATATGCACCTGTGTAAACTAATGCGATACAAATTACGTGTAGGAGTTCATTTTGGGGGGGGGGGCTCAAAAGGGCAGTGCAACAACTAGGCTGAGGCTTGGTGGACTACAGAGAAACCAATAAGTGCGTTTTGGATATTTTCTGCTACATAGGTCAACTGTCTTGTTGTCGAAGGCCCGCATTAGACGAAATCATTTTCCTTAGCATTTTTCTTAACATTTACCCCATTATCAAAATGCTACAGTATAAAGTGAAAAGTCTTATGTCATTTCATATGCCATGGCATATTTCATGGCATTTCTCAAGGATAGCATCGGTCCTAATTCCATGTAAACCAATCAGAAGCGACCTCTAGGTCACGAGTGCACATGTAATGGCGGCCGAGTGAGATGTAAACAATGCATCACTTCACATTTTTAAGAGCCGATAACTATTCAACCGAGAGGAATAACGTTACATATAAAACTGTATTAGGTACAAAACAATGGCGCTGCTTAAATATATACTTGACAACGTTTACTGTACAGTGTCTCTCAAAAGTTTTAGGACAACGACATTTTAAACTAAGCAACCCAATTTACACAAGGCGTTGGTGGGTTGCGTGTAGAGTTAGGCTCAATTTCAGGGTTGCCACATGCACAATAAATATTTATAAAATACGCGAAAGAAATAAAACAAGTATTAGTGTATAAAAAGTATTAAAAATATCAATATTATATCGCAAGTGACAACATTCTTTCTGAAAGAAAAATAATAGGTTTTCTAGCATTTCATCGCTGATGAGTCTACAGAAAGGAGAAGAGGTGAGAGAAAACGAGAGGTAACAAAGGACAGGAGAAAGAGAAAGCGAGAGGAGAAGAGGAAAAGTAGAAAAGTAGAGGAGAGAAGGAAGAGAGGATAGACGAGGAGAGGAGATGTAGCGAGGAGAATGGAAAAAATATTCTAGGAGAGATGAGGAAAATGGAGCAAAGAAGAGAAAAGAGAAGGAAAACGAGATGAGAGAAGAGTGGAGAGTAGAGCAAAGGAGAAGAACGAAAAGAAGAGGAGAAAAGTGCGTGGAGTCTGAAATCTAAGACAGGAAAGGAGATACGAGGAGTGGAGATGAGTGGGATGGAGATAAGATGCGAGAAAAGTAGGGAAGGCGATATGAGATAAAAGCAGAGCAGAAGGAGGGGAGAGAAGAAGGAGAAGGAGAAGGAGAAGAGAAGAACAGAAGGGACTGAAGAGAAGAGGTAGTTGCAGAAAATATCGTCTCAGCGTCAAGAATTGATGCATTGGTCAAATTATCGACATGACACATTCAATAACATTTTGAAATGTATTGGAGAATGTATTAAATCGGTGCGAAATGCCTTTTGGCTTAGTTCAGAGCAAGGTAAAATCTTCCATTTAAGATCTTTGATTTTACCTGCGATTATACCACTAAAAACATGAATGTAATTTTAATATTTATAAGAATTATCCAACTTTTGTCCACTTCTCGGTTCGTTGAAATGGAGATTTTGTAATTTAATATTTCCCGTCACCCCATCGTTAATTCCAAACTGAATCATTCCGTTTCACACGAGGTGAACAATGAACACAATGGGATAGGTCTAAAACTTACGAAAATTTTCTGCAACCGGAAGGGTTTGAACCTACGACCATCAGATTGACAGTCCTGAACGTTAAACACTACACTACAAGCTTTCGCTCCTGAAAGTAAGTAGAAGGAGCTGACCAATGTGAAATGTAGATGCAACTCTCCTCCTACATGTAATGTGGAAACAATACTTGTTTGTAACAAAGAAAACGAAGGTAGTACGACTCGGAGAAAACATTTAATGGAGAATTGCACATGATGAGAACTTTTCATTCGATATTTGCGGAGGTATCCTTGCATTGAACTTGAGTGGGAAAAGGGGTAAAATTAGTATGTCCTGAATTGCCACAAATATAAATAGGTATTTCATTAATATTTGTCAATGTCTTTGAAGCAGTACACAATTATCGTTAAAGTATTATAATTCACGATCTTATACATGAAAATATCCCTTTGAACGTGTGTCAATTCATTTATTTGTTTATTTTTTTTATAAATTCCATTTGCAGAACAATGTAGCTACTATACACTGCTATTACAATTAATGTTACCATGCTCTTGTTTGTAATAAAAGGAGATTTGAAAGAAGAACACCTCCTAAGGAGGATCGAACCTGGGACCACAATCAATGCTTTCAAGAACTCTAACCACTACACCACGCCCTTACTTTCGAGTGAAACAACAATTTTTAAGTATTCTGTCTCTCCAATATTGTAAACGTTATCCTGCAAAAAGAAGTTCAATACTCTGATATAGCTCTGTACTTCTAGAATTACTCTATACACATGCTTTTGAAAATTAACTCTGAATTTATTTCTTCGTTGTTAGTATATCTAAGCTTGTGAATATATTTTATTTGTAATTTTGTAACGGTTACATGAACATCTAGGAAATAGTTCCTTATAATAACCTCAGGTTGACCAAGTTGCCAATACAAACAAATGGAATACACATTGTCTTCGAGCTTACATTGTTAAAAAGGAGCGGGTACGCGTATTACTATCCCAATACTTATTCAATAAGGTTTCTTGGTTGTCAGAAATTATCACTTAAACTATTGCATGTTGAGATAGTGCCCACCTAGCCGCCTCTAATGAAATCTATCATTCTTCAGATTCTCTTTCAAATTCGACTCTGGTCACTTGTAACTTGCTGGGTGCATCGACGGATAATGTTTTGCGATAAGAAGCGGCCTTGAATAGCGTGAGTGAGTCACTTTGAACGCGAGCAAGCTACGCTACCAAGGTTGTCTGCCTTTGAAAACCAAGTCATTTTTTTTTTCACCGTTTCCGAACGCGATTCCTATTGTAGAAGTATATATTCTCACAAAAGAGCAAGAAAGAACATTAGACCAATGTTCTCCCGTCGTTTAAAACCAAATATTATCTATTAAACGAAAAGTTCACGATTGTCAATAAACCTATCTGAGCATAAGGTGGATGTAAGTAATAAATTTAATACAAAGATTCTCCAAAATTTCTCTCCCACTGTCTACGTCACTAACGTCAGGCCAGTATCCAGGGGGGCATGGGGGCCATGCCCCCCTCGAACCCTGAAATATTTAAATGTGAACTTATCAATAACTACGAAAATAACATCGTCGATTTTAGAAATGTGTAAACATTTCAATTTTGTTCTTACATAAATGAATCTGTTTCTTGCGCAAAAGTCTTCAGGCTGCATATTGGATGGTTTTAGTTTTATAATGCAAACTAGCAGACGTCCGATTCACCGATTTCGTCAGGACAGTGCGCTACTTTCAATCCCTGCCCCGACTTTTTCGAACTGCAATTGTGATGCGAGAATGTCTCTTTGTTATTGTTGTTTTCTTAACTCACAATTAGACATGTTCTTTATTGTAATAATAATTCCTAGTACGCAACATTTAATTTATAAATATATTATTTTCTAAACATAGAATTATCATGACTTTTCAATGGCGCTCGCACTATTTGAACTATTTTGTAATATCTGTCTCTCTCTCTCTCTCATACACACACACACACACACACACACACACACACACACACACACACACACACACACACACACACACACAGACACAGAAATCCTGCGTACTGGCCTGGTCTACGTCAATGACAGAAATGCAAGCAATACTTTTATTTATATTTAACCCAATGAAAGGAATGTGGAAGAATTTAAAAGAAATAAGAAAGAGCGGAACTACTGTTGCTCTACTTTAAAAATTGTTGTCCTTCGAGGAAGAAAAATAACAAGGATTTACTCCAGCACCTTATCACAGCGTCCCACGAGTCTCTCTTGACTAATACTGTCAAGTGTAAAGAATAAAATTTTCCGCCTATTTACGTCTAACGTTGCGCAGATTTGGTAGTTCGCAAACGGTGTAATTACCTTACGCAACAGCAAATACATTTCATAAAACTGTTCTGAACACCAGACTTGCGTCAGTAAACAAGCATTTCGTCTGTTACAGTACCACAGGAAAAGAACATCGTCCTGCAATGTTCAAGCCTCTAGATATTTTTCATTAATAATGTCTAATCACAATAATAAGTTAGAAGAAATAACTCGCATTTTCACAACTACCAATATTCTCGTTTTTCTTCATCACTTCGAAAATTATTTCTCGAAGATATCTGCTATACTACAAGAAAGCAATCCACAATTAAAGTAAAATTTCAACCACATGTATACTCAACTTCATTTACAATATTGGAGAGACAGAATACTTAAAAATTGTTGTTTCACTCGAAAGTAAGGGCGTGGTGTAGTGGTTAGAGTTCTTGAAAGCATTGATTGTGGTCCCAGGTTCGATCCTCCTTAGGAGGTGTTCTTCTTTTAATTCTCCTTTTATTACAAACAAGAGCATGGTAACATTAATTGTAATAGCAGTGTATAGTAGCTACATTGTTCTGCAAATGGAATTTATAAAAAAATAAACAAATAAATGAATTGACACACGTTCAAAGGGATATTTTCATGTATAAGATCGTGAATTATAATACTTTAACGATAATTGTGTACTGCTTCAAAGACATTGACAAATATTAATGAAATACCTATTTATATTTGTGGCAATTCAGGACATACTAATTTTACCCCTTTTCCCACTCAAGTTCAATGCAAGGATACCTCCGCAAATATCGAATGAAAAGTTCTCATCATGTGCAATTCTCCATTAAATGTTTTCTCCGAGTCGTACTACCTTCGTTTTCTTTGTTACAAACAAGTATTGTTTCCACATTACATGTAGGAGGAGAGTTGCATCTACATTTCACATTGGTCAGCTCCTTCTACTTACTTTCAGGAGCGAAAGCTTGTAGTGTAGTGTTTAACGTTCAGGACTGTCAATCTGATGGTCGTAGGTTCAAACCCTTCCGGTTGCAGAAAATTTTCGTAAGTTTTAGACCTATCCCATTGTGTTCATTGTTCACCTCGTGTGAAACGGAATGATTCAGTTTGGAATTAACGATGGGGTGACGGGAAATATTAAATTACAAAATCTCCATTTCAACGAACCGAGAAGTGGACAAAAGTTGGATAATTCTTATAAATATTAAAATTACATTCATGTTTTTAGTGGTATAATCGCAGGTAAAATCAAAGATCTTAAATGGAAGATTTTACCTTGCTCTGAACTAAGCCAAAAGGCATTTCGCACCGATTTAATACATTCTCCAATACATTTCAAAATGTTATTGAATGTGTCATGTCGATAATTTGACCAATGCATCAATTCTTGACGCTGAGACGATATTTTCTGCAACTACCTCTTCTCTTCAGTCCCTTCTGTTCTTCTCTTCTCCTTCTCCTTCTCCTTCTTCTCTCCCCTCCTTCTGCTCTGCTTTTATCTCATATCGCCTTCCCTACTTTTCTCGCATCTTATCTCCATCCCACTCATCTCCACTCCTCGTATCTCCTTTCCTGTCTTAGATTTCAGACTCCACGCACTTTTCTCCTCTTCTTTTCGTTCTTCTCCTTTGCTCTACTCTCCACTCTTCTCTCATCTCGTTTTCCTTCTCTTTTCTCTTCTTTGCTCCATTTTCCTCATCTCTCCTAGAATATTTTTTCCATTCTCCTCGCTACATCTCCTCTCCTCGTCTATCCTCTCTTCCTTCTCTCCTCTACTTTTCTACTTTTCCTCTTCTCCTCTCGCTTTCTCTTTCTCCTGTCCTTTGTTACCTCTCGTTTTCTCTCACCTCTTCTCCTTTCTGTAGACTCATCAGCGATGAAATGCTAGAAAACCTATTATTTTTCTTTCAGAAAGAATGTTGTCACTTGCGATATAATATTGATATTTTTAATACTTTTTATACACTAATACTTGTTTTATTTCTTTCGCGTATTTTATAAATATTTATTGTGCATGTGGCAACCCTGAAATTGAGCCTAACTCTACACGCAACCCACCAACGCCTTGTGTAAATTGGGTTGCCTAGTTTAAAATGTCGTTGTCCTAAAACTTTTGAGAGACACTGTACACGAATGGAAGAATATTTTAGTTGTTTAAATCGTAAACACCGTGCACTCAGCAACGATGGTGTAACTCGACGTGCCTTTCGTGCTGTATATGGTATACATTGTAATCGCAAAAGCTAACCAAAAAGTTACATGAAATGCTTTCGTGTAAAGTACTCTCTGCTATGAGATTTTTGGGAACATTTACATAGCATTTATGCTAGCAAAAATGTCAAAGAAATTGCTTCCGTCTAAAGACGACTTAAGGCGTCAGTATTTGGGTGGCCAACCAATCATACCAGAGACACGTCTTGTTTGAATATTGATTGATTGATTTGGTTTATTTTACATCCCTTTTCTGCCACTTTTGGCTAATCGCTAAGATCAGGATAGGTGATGACATGATGAAATTGATTAAAGGACACTCACAAAGAACACCCATGCTCGGTCAGAGATTCGAACCCAGAACCCTCAGCGTAATGGCGTGATGTGATAACCACTCCACCTCGGAGGTCGGTTGCACATTGTAGCAGTATCAACGCAGGATACTAGAGTATATATAGATAGGATAAGCAATCAATCACTTTGTTTTCTCTGAAGCAATATATCATGTGTAATATTCGCAAGTGGGAACGAAGCAAAAACACATCGTGTCTATAATGCATTTACAATATTTTCTTATACTTAAGAACCTAAAAATGAATTGAATACTTCTACATTTATGGGCTTGTCGTCGCCATATTAACAATTCAAAACAAATTAAGCATACAGTAAATATATACAGTAAAATGATTTAACAAATGAACAGGTATCAAATATTATTCCCGAAATAAAGTGCTTTATACTTGTAATTACGATTTTTCTTCACTTCTACAACACCATCTGAACTGAAGATTGATGCAGTAAAATATCAGATGAACCAATGTTTAATATTAAGTATTACTAATGCAAAATGCTGCTGAGGTGTGAAACGATGATTTGATCTGCTGTTAATATTTCCAAAGTGATTAGAAGAACTTAAATGGAATTTTCTGAAAAACGATGCGATTGATTGATTAATTTGGTGTTTTAAGTTCACTTTATGCACAGTAAGGCTAATCGGGACTGGACCTACAGTTTAAGGTGGGATCCGAACCACTATGTGCCTCCACCGGGTATCGACCCCGGGACCCCTTGATTACAAGGCGATGACGCTACCACTGCGCCATTGGAGAGGCCCAGAAAAAGAAACTAAGTGAATAAATTAATCATATATGTCCATAGGAATTAGAAATTCTGTTGATTAGACAACTAGTTCCATAAAATAAAATGCGGTGGATTGATATCATGCATGTAGGTTCGGAGGATTTTTTCCCTGGAAGGCGGGGCTTGGGGGGGGGGGGCAAACTAGGTATATTTCCCCTTCATAACAGTGGTGCACCCCAAAAAAACAGTCCATTTTGAAGTTGTAATGTTTCTGCAAAGCCCTTGTAATAATTTACTGTGACGGAAATAGAATTACTTGTGTGTAATGTATACCTTTAAGTGGTAGATATTCATTTTCCAGGGGGGGGACCTACTTTGCACCCTACCGAACGTCCATGAAATCAGGTGAACCTATTGCCAACGAAATTGAACCCATTGTATCGGATGGAACGATGTAGAAACGTGTTGTTGAGGAACTCAAGAACATTTCCAATGCAACAAAGCTCGGCAAAAAACAACCTAAACCATTCCCTAATTTTTTTCCCCCATGAGACGGATCTTCCCAACACAATGCATGCTCCTGGAATTCCTATGCACCAAAATATCCTTCCACAATGCATATTAATATACGCCTTCATGGCGTGGTGCTAAGCACAGGGGAGAACTTTACATTTTCTTTTTTTACAATGCATATTAATTGTGGGTTCGTTATTTTCTTTGTCGTCCATTTCCAATTGAAACGAATAACAAAGTTCGTATATTCATCACATGGCAACTGAAATTGAGTGTTTCTCTTCTAGTGTGAATTACGATGAACCGATTCATTCAGTTTGATTGAAAGGATCACTGGGTATGTATATGTTTAAAGTAATAGACTTATCCAACAACCTGGGCCTCCCTGCTGGCGCAGTGGTAGCGTCGTCGCCTTGTAATCAAGGGGTCCCGGGTTCGATACCCGGTGGAGGCACAGTGGTTCGGATCCCACTATAAACCGTAGGTCCAGTCCCGATTAGCCTTACTGCGCATAAAGTGGACTTATAAAACCCCCAACTTACCCAACAAGCTACCATACGACCCCATTTCCTATTTAAAATTTTCAGGACTTCACTAACGTCCTAAAGAGGCACCAGGAATTTCTAAATACAATGTAAAATTCTGTGGAATCATCCTATAAGATTTCATTCAATGACGTAACGGGGTTGTCAGACTAACGCCTTTAGTAACCAGAGTTCCAAGGTTCGAACCTTGGCCATGCATGTTTGGGTTTGTCCTTTCATCAGTATTCCTGCAGAATCTGTTTGAAATTCTAAGGCGCATGAAGTGCACCTTTTACTATTGACAATTTTCGAGGGCACCCATCGGGTACGTCCCCTGTGGTGCACCGTATACATTAAAAATCTATACATTCGAAATGCACGGCCTCGCAATGGCATAGTAGTAGTGTCGTCGCCTGGTAATCAAGGGGTCCTGCGTTCCCAATGCTGATACCGGGTAGAGGTTCAATCCCGATTAGCTTATCTGTGCACGAAATGAATTCAAAACGAAGTTCAAAATTGCACATTTCTTGATAAGTGATGTTAATAATTTGTGAAATTTATTATCCGTTTCAAAATTATTAGCTACTTAAGAGGTTCCTGCTTTTCAATATAGAGGTTTTCGTCAATATTTTATCTAATACGTTTAAGCAGATACATTTATTGACATAAGACTTGTGGCAATGATATCAAATGCTTAGAGTATTCAAAATTTTACCAAGCTATAATTTGAAATTAACTAACGTTATTAAGATCAACTGGCAAATACAGTGTGTCCGGCTTAAAAGTTCAATAAAAGAAAAATTTATAAGTTTTAAGTTTATTAAGATATTTCCGTACAGTTTTTTTCTACCTATAGAGTAACTCATAAAGTTTTTTTTTCCATACCTAGTACACCTCAATATGACCACAATTAGTTGCTCTACAGATGTCCAACCTGTATTCAAGCTCCGCCCATGTGTTGCTCAACATTACTAGAGTCACATTTCGGATTGCAGCACAAATGCAAAGTCGTAGCTCAGGAAGGTCACGAACTCGTGTCTGGTACACTTGTGAATTTACAAAACCCCAAAGAAAAACAATAAAAGGAGTAATGTCCGGGACGTCCACATGGCTACTGACGCTACGGCTGATGATATGGCTATGGAATACTCACAAAGAATACCCATGCACAGTCTGGGATTCGAACCCGAGACCTCTCCCGATGATGCAGTGGTAGCTTCGTCGCCTTGTAATTAAGGGGTCCCGGGTTCGATACCCGGTGGAGGCACATAGTGGTTCGGATCCCACTTTAAACTGTAGGTTCAGTCCCAATTAGCTTTTCTGTGCATAAAGCGGACTTAAAACACCAACTCAATCAATCAATGAAACAAGAGACCCCTGGCGTCGAAGCACGATGCGCTACCCACTCCGCCACGGAGATGTGTGTAAAGAAAACTATTAATTTGTAACAGTGTGATAGTCACAGAATCCTATGATCCTTTGTAGGGAATGAAACATGCATTGGTCATTTTCAGGAATTTTTAATTTAAACACTTTATTAGCACGTTCATGGAATGCACGCTTAAAATTAAAACATTTGTGTTAAAAGAAAGTTGTTCTGTCATAATTATATCCTATCGTGTTAAAAGAAGTATCATCATTAACGAGTATCATCATTAACGATCATTTAACTAGAGAACGAACTTTGTTAGCCCTACATTGTGCAAGTAGAATTAGTAAAAAACAAATAGTTTCTATTTGTACATGTTTTCCTCCTGTTTTGTCAATCATGCAGTTCTTTGTGTGATAGTTATTTGACCTTCAAATTGTCTCAAGCGAACTGACCTTCAAAGATTGTTGTATCGGCCCTCGGCTAATGACTGCAAAATCTGATAACAGGAAGGATTGAGGCGTGGTTGGAAAAAGTTACATTTCCACATTCGATTTATCTTCCTTCCGGATGATGAAACATAGTAGGATCACCGATCATCCATAACACTTGTCTGCATATTAACAATGACTTCAAATTGTTTTGGGCTTGATGTACTAATTTAGTCATGATGCTTGTCGAAGTAATAAAAGTTGAAGGGGGGACAAGGGGGCCACGCCTTTCCCCCTGGAAAATGAAAGCCGACCAAAAATTTACACATTTCACACATAATTCCGTTCAGTACAGTAATATATGTTGATTATTGCAAGGGCGTTGCAGGAACATGATAACTTCAAACTGAAGAAAGTTTTTTTTTGATGGGACATTACTATTATGGCAGAAAATGTGCCCCCACCCCCGTGCTTGTCCCTCCAGGAAAAATCCTGCGGACGTCCATGGACACGCGTGTTCTATTTAATCTTTGTTATTACGCTTTCCTCTTCTGCCACTGAATGATGAGTGATTAGATGTTGAAAATGATGAAGGGACATTCACAAATAACACAGACTGGGATTCGAAACGTTGGTAATTCGCTCTACTGTCTACAGCGCCTTGAATAACGTAGTGTGGAAAACGACCCAAGAAACTGGTTCCCCAGACGGATGAGAAACATAGATGGCAGTGCTATCAATCTCGGTGCTAATTTTCTTATGAAAGTAATGCGGCTTTGTTAGTTTTTGGAATATATTATGTAGATTTGTTTGTCTTGAAAGGCGGTACGTGAATTGATGGAAACAGTTATATTTGTGGAGTGATTTGCAGTCACGAAATGACATTAATTTGGAAAGAAAAATAAAATAAAATTAATAAATAAATAGAATGCGTAACACAAGAAGAAACATCGCAAAGTGATTCCGGACGTCAGGTGTTGGATTGTGTACTAGAGTTTTATTTTTCTATGTTATTAGAATATAAATAGTATCCTGAGAGATATTTCATACCGAGGCGACAAACTACAAGTGTCGCTTGGAAGCGAGCAGTCCGTAATCAATGCAGCCTTTCGAACCGTAGGGACACAAGCTCTGAATGCACCGTTTCCTCAAGAAGATTTTACACCAAAGCGACACGCGACAAACGATACGAGGATTTCACACCAAAGCGACAAGGGTCCTTCGGTCCAAGGCAACTTTCACACCGAAGCGACATATGTTGCTTGGAAACGAGCCAATCAAGAGCAACATTTCGCATGACGGGAAGCACAGACCAGCGTTCGGTTGGTGAAATCCTCAAGCGATAAGTGTCGCGTGCCCCTTGTTGCTTTGTTGCGCAATCTCCCTAAAGCAAGACACTCATTGCATCGCGCATGCACGAACAATAAACCACGGCAACATGTTGCAAGCTATTGAGGAAATGGCCCAGTTTGAGCGACGCACAAGCGACAAAGCGACACGTGTGACTTATCGTGTCGCCTAGATCTGTTGTTGTAATGTGCGTTTTTTCGTGTCGCCTATCTGTTGTTCGCACAATTAGCAGCGAACGCTTGCCAATAGACTGAAGCCACCATGTCGCTTGTCACTTAGTTGGGAACTCCGCCTATTGCGCGTCTGAGCACCCTTCCTTTAAGGAGCTTTCCGACCGAAGTAACAAGTAGCACGCGAATACGCCATATGAACGTGTCGTTTGCTGTTTGTACCCTCATGTGCAATGAATGCTATTTTACAGTCTGGAAGTGTGTGTCACTAGTGTGACAGAGTGAACATCCCGTGTCGCTTGTCCCATTGGTTTGAAAGTTTCCTTACACTCATGTCGATGGCACTAAGAAAGTTCTGTGGGGTTCCCCTTGTCGTTTCATGGAATCATCATTATCATCATCGCCGCGATTAGTTTAAAGCGGATGAAAAGATACAGTAAATATCCAAATTACAAATGCTTCAGTGTGTATATCTTTCAAATAAATGATGATGATGATAATAATAATGAACCTAATTCATACACAAAAATTTAGTTGCCAAGAGCATTCAACGCGTATTTTTTCTCCCCTATTATTAACGAAAGTATGACAATAACAGGACGTGGTCGACTGTCTAGAAGGTTCGTTAATATCTTCGCGACCACTGTACCAAATATCATAGCAATTATCACATTCATAGAAATGCTTCATGTAAAAGAATCAGACGTTGCAGCGAAAACTCCATTTACTTCCATTATAAGCAGTCGAACACCAAGCACCGGGGTCAACACCAGCGCCTCTAGCGGATCATTTTCGAGTGGAACCAGCCAGAGAGCGCAGAACCATGCCGTTTTCCACACTACGTTATTTTAGGCGCTGTACTACTGTCTAAGGCACTGTAACTGTTAACTGCTGCACAAACTTGGGATCTCAGTAAGTTCAAAAAGTTGTCGATAGGTGCCACCACGAGAGTTATTGTCAGGTTTAGCGCCTCTAGTGTAAAATACTGGAACTAACAACAACTTGGTTCTTTTTCACTTGTAGTGAAACCAAGAGAAAGGTGGGATTCAGGGGTACCCGTAAACTTCATTCATTCATTCATTGTTTTCTGCCTAATTGGCAGGTTTTTCACTGCGATCTCCAGCTTTCCCTATTCTCTGCCTTACGCTTCGTAATAGCATACGACCCAGTTAATTTAATATCATCCATAAGCTGATATCTCTTTCTTCCACGGACTTCTCCTCCTTCAACCATTCCCTCCAAGGCATCCCTTATTAGGCAGTTATTTCTTAGACAGTGTCCTAACCAGTTTATTTTCCTCTTCTTGATGGTCTCCAGTGTAGATTTTTTTCACCAACTCTTTTCAGTACGGCTTCGTTTCTTACCTTGTCCGTCCATTTTACACGCTCCATTTTTCGCCATGTCCACATTTGAAAAGCTTCAAGTCGTTTCTCTTCATTTCTTTTCAACGTCCAGGTTTCTGCACCATATAGTGCTACACTCCACACAAAGCATTTCACTAATCTCTTCCTTAGACCTATGTCCATGGGTCCACAAAAAACATTTTTTCTTCTATTGAAAGCTTCTTTTGCTATTGCGATTCTCATTTTCACTTCTTGTTTGCAGCTCATGTCACTGCTTATAGTACATCCGAGGTACTTGAAGCTAACCACTTGCTGGATTCATTCACTGTTTGCTCTCACATTAATATTCCTTGGTTTCCGTCCTATAACCATTGCCTTTGTCTTCTTTGCATTTATCTTCATCCCATACTGCTCACAGCTGCTGTTTAACTCTTCTAACATACTATTTATGGTTATTTCATCCTCAGCGAATAATGCCATGTCATCAGCAAATCTTATGCAGTTTATTCTTCTTCCTCCCAATTTCACACCTCCTGTGCCCTGGAAACAATTTTTCACTATATCTTCTAAATAGATATTAAACAATGTAGGCGATAGGCAGCATCCTTGTCGTACTCCTCTTCCAATTTCACAGCCATCTGTCATTTAGTCTCCTGTTCTCACTTTAACTCGTTGATTCATGTATAAGTTGCTTAGAAGTCTTCTCTCTTTCCAATCTACACCAATTTTCTTCAGAATTTCTGAAAGTTTAACCCAATTCACTCTATCAAAGGCTTTCTCCAGGTCTACAAATACTACAAACACCTCCTTTCCTTTCTCTAAATATCTATCCCCAATGGTCCTCAGTAAACCAATTGCATCCCTTGTACCTCTTCCTTTCCTGAAACCAAACTGTTCTTCCTCTAACTCGCCACTGACCTTTGAGTATAGGCGTCTGTTCAGAATTCTTAGAATAATTTTTGCCGAGTGAGATATCAAGCTGATTGTCCTGTACTCAGAACATTTTCTGGCATTGCTTTTCTTCTGCAGAGGTACCAAAACAGTCTCCGTGAAATCTTGTGGCCAATCCCCTTTCACATAGATTTCATTGCACAAGTGCAGTATTTATCTTTTTCCATCTCCCAGGCATTTGATAAGTTCAACAGGAATTTCATCAGTGCCCGTTGCTTTCAAATTCCTCATTTCTTTGAGTGCTTGCTCAAATTCTTCATTCAGGATATAGTATCCTTTCTCATCATCAGGCACGTCGTCTTCATTTTCTACATTCAGACTGTCTGGGCGATTCTCTTTCTGGTAGAGCTCTTCAACGTACTTTACCCACACATTCGATATTCCTTTTTGTCTGTGATTTCACATTCATCCTCATCTTCTATCATCCACATTGTTTTCCATTTCTTCTTTTGGAAGCCCAAGCAGTTTACTTCACGATACATCAAGTCATACCTTCCTCTTTTTTCCAGTTCTTCAATTTCTTCACATTTTTGTTTCATCTATTGTTAGTAGTGTAAAAGTATATAGGATAAACCCGATAAATGAAGAGGTGTTTTGACTGAATAGAAATGCTTAAAACTAAGGCAAAATATCTATAAAATTTCATTGTTACTGTGTAAAACCTACGATTTTTGTAAAAAAAAGCTTCCGAGAAAAGAAGACCCCCACCAAATTGATGTGACAAAACCTAAATTTGCTAAAATTGCTGCTTATAAATTCGTTAAAAATATGGCTTTTCTCGATATTGTTTTAACTACACTAAAAACTAATCCAAGATGCTCTTAAGAGCTACACCTACTTACACACACCCACACACACCTACACTTATACTCACCTACACACACCCACCCACACCCACCCACATATACTTACCCAGACATATTTACTTCCGGTCCACTTCCGATCCACTTCCGGTCTACTTTTGGTCCACTTCCGGTCCACTTCCGGTCCACTTCCGGTTTAAGTTCAGAGAATTAATATGTTGACTTCTAACATTCTAAATATTTTAATTTAAGACCAGGTACAACTTGTTTATCTAATACTAAGACAATGTAATATGCAAAACTCTTCTAGAATTGCTCTGTGACTCTCTCATTTCTTACATCATAAACATATGATTTTTCACCTATAAGAATAACACTACATATGGTGTCATCAGGGAGTGTATCGTGGAATTCACAAATAATTTTAATGTTTGTCCTGTCATTAACCACAACCTGTTTCCTTTTTGAGGTGTTGATGACAAACATGGGTCTCTGTGTTTTGAATTCATCTGGTGAGTAATACATGTCAGTATTCCCAATTGTAACCCTTTTGAATGCTGTAAATGCCTCATATAACTTAAGAAAATCATCCTTGGACATGTTTAAATTATAACGTTCTCTAGGGAACACCTCATTTCTGCCATTTTTAAGATATATGTTCTTGATGTTGCAATTATCAAATTTACTTGAATTTTTTTCTTGGTTATTGTGTCTTCCGGTCTGAAACAGTACCACCACAAAATCTGGCATGTCATATTGTATACTGGAGAATGAGTTTGTAGCATCAAATTCATAATAGCTACCAGTGGCAGGCTTCCGCACACATTGATATGTATAAAATTGTAAAGGTACCTGTGGATTTTTTAGGATACCTGCTTTGTATTTAAGAGCATAACTAGCTTCGTATTCAACAACTGGAATTCTTAGCTCCATAGTCTGAATAAGGCATTTGCCTTCATCAGGTAGGGTATTAGGCAGAGCTACCCCAGTAGAGTTTAATGTACTGTACCTCATCAAAGCATTATTATCATTGGCAGCTCTTCTAAATGTAATTCTTAAACCACCCTTCCACATAATTTCTTTGTAATCTGAGAAGAAACCTGGCAACAGGCGCATTGGGAACAGCACTGTGTGGTTCTTAGATATTATCTTATCACCAGCCTCAAATCCACCTATTTTGTAGTATGAGGCCTCGGTTTTGGATAATTTTAGTGTGGCCAAAGCTGTAGAGGTAATACCAGGGTAATCTACTCTGTTTATAACAACACCATGTTTTCTAATCTCAATTTCAGAGAACAGATGTGGCACAAAATTGTCTACCAGTCTTATATTTGAGTTGCCGGATAATCTGTACCATCGAGTTTTACAACATCAAATTTGATATATAGGTCTGCTCTGTGAGGGTGTATAAAGCCATCCCCTACATCAAGGTCAATCTCAATCTCTGTGTTGGCTTGATTTAAATTTGCAAAAGTCCTCCGGTTTGGGGGGAATGGTTGTAGCTCATAACTCTCAATATTTTCCATTTTATTTATTTATTTATTTTTTGTATGTATTTTTATTTAAATATTAATCTCTATGATAGCAGTTGTTGTAGCTCCAGCAAAATCAACTAATTCTTCTTTTTCATTAGTGACCATCAACTCAATGTAGTCGATTCTATTATGGCACACAGGAAAATATAATGTTGGCGATGGAGTATAGATGATCGGTTTCATGAATTCAGAGTTAGGTTTGAATGTTGCGATGATGCCAGTTTGTTTGTGAGTGCCTATGCCTTTTGATTTGGTGATCATACCCTCGGCCACATTACAGTGAATATTTAGAGTTTCTATGGCTAAGAATTTAGGTATATTAATAGCAGTGTGTTTGATGGCTGGTTCAAGTTTTGTGTTGTTTTCAAATCGTAATAGCTCTCCTATAGTACCCAGATCTACTGTTTCTGTAGCAGACACAATTTCTACTCTGTGAGTAACAGAATTTTGAGTTAACAATATACCTCTAGGTAACTGAGCATTTAAAGTAGACAAATTATACTGCCCTGGAATAATGACAATTTTTTGGTAACCAACTGCAATTGTGTTGTTGTGGTGTGTAATATTAGGGATCAAATACATGCCATAGAATGCTCTGAGAGCTATTGTTTTGGGATATACTATATCATCATGTAGTCTGAGCTTCAATACTGAATTTTGGCTGGTGAGATGGAATACTCCCATGATGTTTTAGATACCACAAGGCTTTTTGAAAATTTTCAATTGATGGTTTATTTATTTGAGATAGATATCTAAGAACAGATAAACATAGATGTCCACAATTAATATCTTTGAAATTTTGAACACGGGTATTATTATAATAAAGATTAGTTGATTTTAGATATTTTACTAAATTCTCAGGTGGAACACCCCCAAATGAATCAAATACAAATGCCTCATTGTTTAAATATTTAAGATAACAGATCCAGTGAGTGCCCTGATTTTTGTACTTATCCAAATTAACTATGCAACACTCTTTTTTGAGTGGTTGTTCTGGTAAAGAATCGGACATGTATACTCCTCTAAAATGTTTGATGCCCAGTGGTTTGATTAAAGCTTCAATATCTTGGTTGGTAAGCGGCTCTTGTTTTTTTAAACTTATTCATAACTTTCTTAACACCTTTGCCTTGTTTTTCTATGGCCAAATTATGTCGCTTTTGTTCATCTAATTCTGTCTTATTCTTCTTGGCATCTATTACTGTTTTTGCTATGGCAGCTGATCCCCCAGCCAAGCTCCCCACGGCCCCCAATGCTGCTAAAATAGCTGGGATACTAAATATGAATCCACCTATATGTGATTTTTTTCTAGATTGCTCTAATTTTTTTAATTGGAGGGTACTAAGTAATAATTTCATACCATGGCCCTTAGCAAGACAAGAACTTTTTTTCTTGCGCTGTTTTTTGGTTAGAAGACTATCAATAGTTTTAAGAGATTTAAGACCTGCATAAGGTATTTGATACATAACACCTTTGGCTTTCATTGTTGGTTTATTATATACATATTCTGGGTTTACATAGCTTAATTAAGTGGCTTAAATTTATTTAATTTATCACAACCCCCACCCCAATTTTTGTTTGGTGTTCATAGCTATGGTGGTCCCCAATGCTGCTATTCTCTCACTTAAAGAAGCATCTTTGCTTACAAATCTACCAAATGCAGCTTCTTCTAATTTTTTGTCTGCCACATGTCGCTTGTCAAGGTCGGTATGTGTGTTGTATGCTATGTCATGGTCTCTGCAAGCAGCATCTAGAGGATTAACACCAGGGTCACCTCTGTTTAATCTATGGTCTAGTTTGGTACCGGGACCACAATACTGATAGCCTGGTATATGTAGCTCAAATGGCAACTTGTTTATGATGTCATTAACTAGCCCCCGACCCTCGGAGATATTCCAAAATTTAGGTGGTAGAGTATTAATAATTTTTATAAGATATCCAATGCCCTTAGTGTCATTCACTATAAAATTAGACAATTTAGTGCTTATCATGTCCATAATTCCAACCTTTTCATTGTAAAAATTGTGGTTGCCGGCATTTTCTTCCCCAGCTATCACGAGCAATCTATCTACAAGTTTCCTGACATCGTCAACCCAGACAAATTATTTAGGCAGAGTGTTGTACTGTTTGATCCCATATTGGCTTGATTAAGTTGTTGTATTTTGCTCCACTGCTAGACTTGACTCTTTTTTGTGTGGGATCATTGTTCTGGTATAGAGCATCTGATTTTATTAATATTTCTTTGTAATGCTCATAGTCTTGATCTGTATAGCTACCAGGTCTCTTACGTACCATCAGTTCCCTCAATCCAGGTGTGCCAGGATACTTAACAAAACCACCTCTTTCTCCAAGATGAGATTCTGAATATACTATCAAATCATCTCCCATAAATGTTACTCTAAAATTGCCAATTCTATGTATGATGCTACCATCAAGTTCTGTGTCGGCATATAAACCAAAAACCTCATCTTTGTTGTCTTTAGGTGTGCTTAAATATTTCTGAGCAAGATGAACCAATTCAATAGGATCCTGAGTAGCTTCAATTCTTCGAGGAGCAACAGGACTAGGTGTATGAATACTAGAAAGTGGGGTGATTGGATAATCTAATATGTTCCTAGCAGCTACAGGTACAAGCTCTGTGATCAAATTTTGATTTTGCTCTGTAACAGTTTTGATATTTTTACCTAGTTCACTAATAGCATCAATAATCGGCTGTTCTGTGCGCTTGTGTTGTTCATAGATACCTCGGTTCTCTACTTTCCATCCCTTAAATCTTTTTACAAGATAGTCTCTTAATTTAAGATCATCAATAATTGGTATTTTCATGTTTATTTTTATATATTTCAATATCTAGAAAATTGTTAATTTTATTTCTATATTTACCATTATTAGGTTTTCTTGTCATATCAATTGTAACAAACCCATAACTATCCTGGTTCCAGCACCTACTGCAAAACTTAGAAAAATTATTGTAGCTCAAGTCACCACCTACATATTCATCATGTATGTGTTTGAGGTTGGTATGGTCTCGGTGAAACACACATATAAAATTGCTGTTGTCTCTTATCAATTGTTTTGGTATTTTAGAAAAAGTCTGCGCCAAGTAGAAGCAATCCATATTTTTGTGTCGGCCCTGTGTAAAGAAATTTCTAACCTTGTTTTGGTTTTCTAATATAATATCATCAAATGCAACAACAGAGTTATCGAGACATTCATGAAGTGGTTTAACATCTGATTCAAAAGTGGCTATATCCAGTCCATCATATAGATTCATCAACTGCTGATATTTTAATTGTTCTAAACTCTTAGAGAAGACATACAAATGCCTATTTTTCCAATCTAGCCAATTGTGTGCCAATAAAAAATTATCAATCATTAGTGTAGTTTTACCACAGGCCGATGGCCCAACAATAAGACATCTAATATTATCAGGCAGCAGTTTGCCATTTCTCTTAATCTGCTGTTCAGGATCTGGTAGTCTCTTTATAACATCCCAGGTGTTCATAGTATCACTTTGTCTGCCTCGATCCAGCTGTGTTCTGGGAGTCCTAGCCATTTGACCAGTATTTTGTTGCCTTTTTTGCGAATAACTTTTTCTATAAGATATGTGTCTCTCTGCTTAGTTTTGTTAAGTTCTTCTTCATAAAACCTGCCTTTGAGAATTTCACCTCGGTGATCTTTTATTATATATGTATTACGAGCCCCAGGTTTAACTTGAACCACTGTAAATAATTCAGTACTCCAGTTTCTTGTAAAACCGCTTTTGAATAAGTGCTTATATTTGCTAATTCTTACTTGATCACCAACTTTGTATTTAGCTTTTTTTGTTGTTGGTTGGTATTTAGGATAGTAAACAGTGCTAATTAATTTTTGCTCATCAGATGAAGTTACCTCAGAGGGTTTCATGTTA
The DNA here is from genome assembly GCF_977018435.1 of Lepisma saccharinum. Lineage (NCBI taxonomy): Eukaryota > Metazoa > Arthropoda > Insecta > Zygentoma > Lepismatidae > Lepisma > Lepisma saccharinum. The sequence goes on along the minus strand of NC_139256.1, from coordinate 26,971,324 downwards.
ATTGTGGTGTGAACTGAATTATTATATCTATCTAAAAGTTCTGGTAGGATAGTAAGCCATTTATAATTACCTTGAAGGGTAAATTGTTTATACATATGATTTTTTAGAGTTCTGTTGAATCTTTCTACAATAGAGGCCTTGAGATCACTGTAACTCGAGTAATGTTTTATTGAATGGTTTTTAATAAATTGTTGGAACACCAAATTATAGAATTATTTGCCATTATCTGTTTGTAGATAGCGTGGTGATCTTCCACTCTGATTAATAATTGTCCTAAAAGCTTCTGTAACACATTTTCCAGTCTTAGATTTGAGCGGCAATGCCCAGGCAAATTTTGAAAATGTATCTATGACAGTAAGTATATACTTGTATCCTTTGTTGACCTTGTGTAAGTTTTTCAACTGTCCCGCCTTTAGGCGAGGGGCCATTTCCACCAAGTCAGATTGCCATAAATCATCTATGCCTTTTGTGACTACTGGAAGTCGCTTATAGTTATGTCTGGCTGGTTTGTGTAATTCATCAACAATAATTTGTCTAGACATAGTATATAAACAAGAATATTGCAACTATAGGGTGTTCAGCAGCCGATACTACAGGATTTTCTAAATATAATTTGTCTCCTATTTGTATTTTAAATTCCAGAGATCCATCATCTTCAGCATAAGATGTTTCTAATGTATTGGGATCTGTAAAATCTTCTAACTCTATATTGGTGACTTTTGGTTTGTTGTCAGCATTTGTTATTGATAAGGTAGGGTAGTGGTGTGCTTGTGGTTGTAGCCAATATTTAATCTTGATTGGTCTAAGTGTACCTCCAACAAAAAACTGGTAATAAAATTGTGCAGGGGACTGCTTATACAGTTTCCCACCTGGTGTAAATGGTGAATTATATTCATTGTTAGGGATACTGTTTAATCCAAGAATTACTGTATGCTTAGGATTCTCGATTAGGCCAGTTATTTCTTTCTCTGCTGTAAGCAATCTATTTATTACAGATTCAAGATGCTCGTTGATAGTCCTAACAATCTCATCGTGACCTGGTTTTATTCTTATTTCCACAGTAAGTTTTTTGTATTGTTGGACAATCTCTTGAAGCTGGGTGGCAAAAACAGACAGAGCATTTGCTTGGTTGGATTCCATGGTCCCTAGTTGTTGCTTGATGTTGGCTACAATTTGCTGTAAATTTTCAACAACTGCCAATTTAGAATTTTTGGGCAGTAAGATCATGGACTTGTCTTCTGATATCCTCAAATAAAGCATGCAGTTCATTAAAATGTTGATTGGTTAGTAGAGTGGCCACTGTCTGAGTAAGCTGTTTGATCTCTGTCTGGATATTCTTAATATCTTCTGATTTCAATATGCGATTCACTGCTCTTTTAATATTTTAAGTTCCTGTGATGTAGGCAGATTTGCTACAGTATTCTGCAAAGATTCAAGTGCTAATTTTACACTATTTAATTCACTAGCGTCAGCCACACTACGCATAGCATCTTGAAGCAGGGTTATGTCTGCCTGAGTAGGTGTCGATTGTTGTAAAATTTCAAGTTTTGTTTGGATATCATCGATCAAGTGATGAAAATGAGATAGCTCAGATTCGGTGTTGAGGTTTTCAAGTTTTGTGATTTGTTGCTGAACACTGACAAGGGTGTCTACAATACCAGGCAAGCTAGATTCTAGAGTTTCTTGTACATTTGTCAGATCACTTTGTACTGCTGCTATGGTACCCTCAAGGTGGGTTATGGTACTCTGAATTTTTCCAAAATCTTCATATGTTTCAAGTTGCAGTTTGATGTTAGCTACACTGCGAGTTATAGCACTCAAAGCATTAGAAGATGGTAGGTTGTTCATAAAATTTTCATGTGTCTCAATTTTTTCTTTAACCTCGGCTATGGCATTGTTTAAGGGGTCCAGATTAGGTATCTGTGGTGATTGAATTTGTTCTTTTAGAGTGGAAATTACGAGATCAAAATCTTCTTGTGATTTTATGCTTTTGACAATTGTTTGGAGCTGTGCCTGGACACTACTAATCTGCTCTTCTAGTTGCTGTTGTAATTGTTCAGAGTTAGTATTCTGGGTTTTTAATTTGGCTTGAAGAGTTGCTACAGCTTCCTCTAAATTTTGAAAATTATCCAATGTTGCCAATCAGTATATTTTTGAAGCAATAATTTAAGTTCTGAATCAATTTTAAGAAGAGGGTCCATGCATTGTGATTGTAAATTTGTAATTTCTAGTTGAAGACTGGCATTGAGTGTGCTTTGTAAAACTTGTAAATCACTTCTTAATTTTTTCACTCTGACATCAAGCATCAGAATCTCATCACTGTGATCTTCATGTCTTGTATGGCCAAATATATCATTAGGCATTTTTATTTTTATTTTGTTTTAGGGGTTATTTATTATTGAATATCTAATTCTTAATTCTATAAAAAAGGTATAAGTTTGTCATAATATCCCGGGACCTCAATATATAAACAATCACCGGCAGAGACGGTATATACAGTACCAGAAATCATGTTTGAGTGCTTAATTCTATAAATATTTCTCCCTACTGAAATTTTGACATCACCCTCGGGAGTTGTAATAAATTGTAATTGACCACCTATATGTAATTGGTAGTGGTTTAAATTATTGTTAAATATGTATAATGTTTTACCTGTTTTATCATCAACATCTGTAAGTATGCTATTGAGATGAATAATTAGCAAACCAGTTAGTTTAGATATTATATCAGGAGAGGGTGCTGGTGTCGGCAGGTCTATAATAGCTTTTTTTTAAATCCAAATAAATTCATTGGCATGTTTTATTTATTTCAAATCATGCTCTGTAATTGGGCATTGATTGCCACTTATCAAGTTATAATGACCCCACGGTAGAGTATGTACACCACATGATAAAATACATCTCTTATCGTCATGTGGGTCTAGAGCTACTTTTCTTACAATAATACTAGTTAACAAGTGATCCACACTCTGAATTCTATTTTCTGATGTTTTGATTAACCTCTGTGACATGAGACAATTTTTATAATCTTCAAATTCAAGCTCTTTATCTACAGTATCTGTACTAATACCCTTAGCTTTTTTGGCAACAGCACCACTACATGTTTTAAAACTATACATTTTAGCTCTTAACCCAGCAAATCCTACAATAACATTGCCAAGTGTCTCATCTTTTAACTTGCCAGGCACTTTTTTGTTGTGAGGTTGAATATTCAGATGGCCTTGCAATTCACTGGTATCAAAATATTTAAATAATTCAGGATGTGATATATCTTTATAAACATCTTCTGTTTGAATATCAAAAATAAAACTATCTGTGTCCATGTACATTAATTTTATACTATTACCATAAAAAGGTTTCAACACATCATAATATAGTTTTAACATATGTAATTTCGCCAATTCTAATATCACCGCCCCTACATAAATAGGTTTATCAAACTTAATTTTTGTTTTTTTCATATTAAAAAGCGCCATATTCTCATCATAAATTCTTCTATAATTAAAATTCGGCTTTGCCACTAATTTTTTGCTCCGGCTGGGGTCGGTAACTAATTTAACATCACTATGCTTTCTAACATTTTCTATAGTTTTGCCATATACTGAATTAACCATTAATTTAAACAATGATTTATCAAATTGGCTTACTGCAGCTGTTCGAAGCTCGGTATTGGTATCAATATATGATTTCAACCATCTTGAGTGCCTGAATCTCAAAACTTTGCCAACCTTAGTTACTTTAACACCGTGACGCATCAAAAACTGAAGGTTTTTGTAATATATTACATAATCCTGTTTTGATTCCAAAGTCATCATTAGCTTTTTTTGTTTAGAATTAGGTGAACACTTAAATTCAGAAATTGGGGGCAGATCAGAAAACTTATTGTGTAAATCTTCAGGAATTATCAGATCAACCTCTAAGAATAGACCATAGTGACTGTCATCAAAATCCTGAAGATCTTCAATATTGAAATTTTCAACCCACTCAAGTCCTGCATATGGCAATTTACCCATCATAGCGTGACCATACAAATTATTGGCATCCACATAAAATATATAATTTGATGGCAATTCTGGATCATAATTAGAAATATATTTGTTATTAGCTCTGGCATATCTCTGAGAACATTGCACCATCCCTCCTCTTATACACTGTTCCATAAATAGATACATATCTTGATCTTGAATTAAATTTAATTCCATTTTAGTATTCAAAAACATTGCAGACCATGCTAGGCCTGGGGCACTATAAAAATAAATTGGATCTAGCTTATAATTTTCTATTGAAGATTTTCTAAATGCCTGAATATATCGGCTAAAAGAGTTGAGTTACATCAAGTTTTAAATATGCCTTATGATAATCACCAAATGTCTGGCATTTTAAATTAGTCCACATCAACTGGGCATGGTGATAATCTTCATCAGTGATTTCGGATGCCCTGAGTTTACTGTAGAATGCTTTTTGTGGTGGCAGAGAACACTCATCAAATTTAGAAAAATTAGTAACATAGTCATATGGGTATACACCTTTTCGCCTAATTAATTTCAAGTCCTGATTTGGAAACATGGCACAAGTAATTTTAAATTGATCATCAGATAATTGACTGGCCAGAGTAGCCAAGCTAGCCGACAAAATTCTGTATGAATCAAGAAATCTTAAGTGAATAGGAACACCATTAACTTTAATTATCTTGCTAATAGCTATATATTTCTCATCATTTTCTGCTAAAATATTTAAATTCTGCTTGTCAAACCCCTCGTACCTGATCAGATGATGAAAATCATAATTAGATGCACCATGGCAAAATATCGGGACAAATTTTGGTCTCTGGATCTTAATATTACAGTTATTACACAGAGCCATTAAGAATTTACCATTTGTATGGGAATGGTGTTTCACCTTGATATTTGTATCTGAAAATTCACAATCACATACCAGACATTTTTCTGTATTTTTGAAATCTTCAATCTGATCCTCTGTTAAAGGCAACATAGGTTTTGATTTTAATAAGATATTAGATGCTATGTCATGGCACTCATTTTCAATTCTACGTGCAAATTCTTTAATAGCATTTGGTCCCATGTATAAGTGTGGTTCACTAGCTACACCATCCCGTATAATTATATAACAAAAACTAGAAGGTTAATGTAGCTGGTATGATGTACTTGAAGATTCCTCAGGATCTGGGCTACAGAATGCAAGAGGTTTCAGGTTTGACTCAAAATCACAAACTATATATGCTGGGTGTTCCAACAAAGCTTCAATTTTTTTGAATTTGGCATTTTCACTTGGCATAGGCATAATCATATGAACAGGTTTATGATTCCCACAATATTTTAAATGTTCAATTAATTTGTTTTTAGCAATTTCTGCATTCACTTCACTAATCCCATTTACTATTTTTTTTTACCATCAAATACAGTTAAACATCTTCGGCACAACTTGAATATTGTATTAGATTTATTTATTTGTTTTCTTACTAAAGCTTCAAGATTGTGTATCAAAGTGTAATGGTATGTGCCATCCCCCTCAATTAAAAGCAAATCAATCGGAACAGCAAAATCGTAATCAAGTGCACTAATTCTCAGAGGTTCTATCAAGCAATTCCCAGCACCAGTAGAACAAATAAATGCATTAATAGATAATGGTTTACCATTAATATCTCTGGCCTTTTTTTCAAATTTATCAATATTCTGAACATACATTGGATATTCTAAGCCCTCCATTGCATCATCAAAATCGTGTTCATATTTTTTATAATATATTATTCTTTCTGGATGATTTAAAACTGGATACAAAGCAGCTAAAATACACCACAGAAAACATTTGTCATCATTATTTTCTAGGTTAATCACGGCTCTTTTGTTTTTAATATTAGCAGGTAATGGCACATATGTCGAACCTTGTAGTGGGTTAAATTTAGAAATATTAATATATAACTTGTGTGGAAATCCACATAAACTCCATCCGGATTCTTTTGCGGCAAATTCAGAGTGTTTAATAATTAATTGATCTATCAAACTACTTATTATTTCGTCTAAATTTGTATTTGAATATATAACTAGTTTCTGTTATGTGGGGGTGTGTAAATTTCGTTCCATTTGGCTTCCTATATTGTACAAATAATTTGAAAGACAGTTTATAAGAGCCATTTTGTACATTTAGAATAGCTTGCATATCAGGATTTATATTGTTTAAAAAATTCTCAATATCACATTTTGGAGCTGATATAAAACAGTAATCACTTAGTTGGCTATTAAAACTACTATGAATAGGTGTATAGCAAAGCTGCTTTGGTGGTTTATAATTAATAGGGGTCTCAAGTTTTCTTTTTAGACCAGATGAAGATGTAGATGGCTGTGATAAAGTAGAAAACTGTGCAGAACAATTATTTTTATGTTTATATAAGAAATATTCCAGACTATATTTTTTATGACATTTAGGGCAAATTTTTGTGGGAGTTCTGCATTTGTCGGGATTACAATATTTTTGGTGCCTAGCCCAATTAGAGCTAAATATATTCGTATTGCATTGATCACAATATTTTTGATTTGGCATTTTTGTTATTAGTTATAAAATTTCTTGGGCTTCAAATTAAATCTCTATATTTAATATAAAATATGAATTGGGTTCAGCAGTGTACTTTATATAATTATTGTATATATTTAATATGTTAATATTATTAATTTTTATCCTAGGTTTATTAGATCAGATTTCTCGGGATTGAAATCAAAATTTTATACTTAATAAAACTATCGCAAATTATAATGCCAATGGCTTACGTGCACGAAGGTGGAATAAGTATTGATCCACAGGAAAACAGCGACCTACCTCAATTGCGTGTTAGTACAGGCACGTCGGTGGCAGTGACCCAATAGCGTGTGCTATGTATTGATCTTGTAAAACACACAGAAACAGATTCCAACAGCTGCAGGCCAAAACTCTAAATATAAACTAATTACAACTAGATGTAACAAATATCAGACTTTTTTATACTAAATATAAGATTCTTGTTCAATATACTAGAAATATGTTTCATATATATAATAAGAAATTCAGTATATCAAACCAAACAGCTAAAATATGAAGAGCACTGGAACAACACCTCTATACACTTCAACAATTCTCACAATATTAACTGATATGTAGTGCAAGAACTCTTTAAATAGCATAAGCGCGGACCGCATCTGAAACAGTGAACCACCCATGATGTCATAACCAACCAATCAGAAAACAACACACGTCTAATAATTTGTTGCATAATATTGAATAATAATTTGTTGCACTACATGATGCAATAGAAGTAACCAGAAGTAGACGTGTGTGTGTATGTGTGGGTGGGTGTGTGTAGGTGAGTATAAGTGTAGGTGTGTGTGGGTGTGTGTAAGTAGGTGTAGCTCTCAAGAGCATCTTGGATTAGTTTTTAGTGTAGTTAAAACAATATCGAGAAAAGCCATATTTTTAACAAATTTAGAAACAGCAATTTTGCAAATTTAGGTTTTGTCACATCAATTTGGGGGGGGTCTTCTTTTCTCGGAAGCTTTTTTTACAAAAATCGTAGGTTTTACACAGTAACAATGAAATTTTATAGATATTTTGCTTTAGTTTTAAGTATTTCTATTCAGTCAAAACACCTCTTCATTTATCGGGTTTATCCTATATTCTTTTACACTACTATTGTTCTTTTGCCCTGCCAGTTTCTCTTCTTAGCTGGCTATTCAGTATCCTGTAATTATGTCTTCCCTCTTCTGTATTTACATTCTTCCATTTTCTCCGTTCCTCCATTTTTTCCAGCATACTTTCAGTAATCCATGGTTTCTTTGCACTTTTCCTTTCCCTGTAGCCTATTGTTTCATCCCCTGCCTTCTGTAAGCAGCTTTTTATTCCATCCCACATCTCATCCTTATTGTTACAACTAGCTTTAAACTTAGTATAATTTCCTTGGAAATGTTCTGCAAATTTTTGTCTTTCTTCTTCTTCCCTTAGCTTCTCTAAGTGGGGGGTTTCTTGCTCACCTGGTTTTGTGTTATCTTCTTCAATGTAAGATTGATTTCTCCTATTAGCAAGATATGGTCTGAATTAATGTCAGCTCCTGGCAATGTCTTCGCATTTTTCAAACAATTTCGAAATCTTTCCTGTACCAGTTTGTAATCTATCTGGTATCTTTTGCAATCTCTTGGACATATCCAGGTGTATCTCTTTCTCTTATGTTGCTGGAACAGTGTGTTTCCAACAATTAGGGAGTTTCTTTTACAGAAATTTACCAGGATTTCCCCTCTCTCATTTCTCTCACCTAATCCATATCTTCCTACTGTACATCCATCCTGCCTTTCTCCTACTACAGCATTCCAATCACCCATTACGATAATGCACGATTCCTTTTTCTCTTTTTCCATGAAATCTTCTATCTTCTCATAGTTTTCCTCCACTTCTTCTTCTGACAACCCACTATGTGGCATATACACTTGAATTAACACTACGTCTTTCTTCTTTCTTTGAAGTTTTACCATTATAATCCTGTCATCCACATAAAGCACTGCTTTAACTTTATTTCTCACACGTGGTCCTAGCACTATTCCCACACCACGGTTTCCTTGTTGATCACCTCCAGAATGAAACATCTTGAACTCATCACTCACTATTTCACCATTTTGTTCCCACCTCACTTCTGATATTCCCATAACATCTATTTTGTTTCTTCTCATTTCTGCTTTTAAGTTTTCTAGCTTTCTCGACTGTAACAGGGTTCTGACATTCCACGTTCCAATCCTTAATCTTACCTTTTGTTTGCTTCTCTTAACTCTCTCTAATTTTTGAATGGGATACAGATACAGTACCCTCCAAAATCCATGACTCCATACGCTTAATAAATTTGTCTTCTCATTGTAAAACGTTACATTGGATAAACTTTAGTAGTGAGCTACAGTACTAAGGCCATTTTACTCCAAAGCAAAACACAATAGCCCCCATTCCAGCGATTTTTAAATTACATTTGCAGAAATTTATGCTCATTCACTTTCAAATTCCATGGCACATATATAAAATAGTAGCTAGTAGGTTTGAATGTTATAAAACTTGGAGAGCCAAGAGTTAGTTTCTGAGCTTACGGGAAAGTATAGAAATTTCAAATCATTTTCAAAAGGATATTTTAAAAGTGTTAATGTTTTACGGAGTCAGAGGTTCATTTCATCAAATAATGTTTCATCCTCATTGTCGTGATTAAAGATCACATAAAGAACGACAGACATATTACGGTGCAGCGATAATAAAATAATTTAGATTGCATTTCAATGCACATTATTAAAGTACACAATTTTTATTTCTAATAAATTGTTTGTGTTATTCACGAAGCATGAGCAAGGTTTAGCAGTTCCTTTTATGGAATAAAATTAATGTTATTAGCAGACCAGCTTTAATGGATAAGACATTATTATCTTCACTTATTCAATACTTGAGACTATAACAAATAGCATAAGTTATTAATAGCTGATTTATAGTACATACAACATAATGAATGCACATGTAATTTCGAGCAATAAAATTTTTCTTTGGGACGTTTTCTCGTAAACAATTTCACAAACTTATTACCTAACCTAATAATGTGAAGCCGAAAAATGCAATCAAATCTTGATGTTTCTTGGAACTTTAATCATTACCGCATCACTAAAAAAATGCGAATTGAATGAAGACAATATTTCGATAATGTCAAGAGCATGTGGTTAGATATATTGAAAATTACAGTCAAGATACAAATTTTAATATTCAGTGTACAAAAAGGAAATGTACACAACGTATATAAGTTGTTTGTATGATTACGAACATTGGTATGTGGTACCTGAGTTAAACATTATTTTCCTTTATAGAATTTATCAGATCATCAGTCATTAGAACGAACATTTATATAAACTGCACGATAATATTCCCGAACGTTTTTGAAATAACAATGAAAGTTGTAATTCCACTGTACATTTTGTTGCAATAAAGTATCGTCGTATAATTAATATCTTATCCAAAGACTGAAGTATAAATTTTAGCTTCAGATTTAATGCATGTACAAAATATTCCTTGTACGTAAACGAGATATTACGATACATCAAGTTTCGACAAAATGTACAAATAATTTTGGCTATATATTAGCTAATTATTTTACTTCGTTATTTTACAAACACAAGTTCATTCCGAAAAAGCACGTTGGAATACTTATCATATAATTCATTATTTACCTAGTTGAGGAATTCGGTATTCATTCTATATGACTAATAAAACTTCTCTTTCGATTCAATTAGAACATTATTTGTGTTTGTGGCATTCGTTAATGTGCAAAGATTTCATAACTGAATGAACTTTAGCACAATTAAAATCACGTGCGTGTTTGGTCGGTAAAAAGGAGTGAAATATGCTCGTTACTGTCTTCATTTATTATGAATAAATTATTTGTACTCGCTTATGGGGAAATGACTCAATTTTCAAAATAGCTGTTACAAACCGCCACATTAGTATCACCCGGCTTGGAAGTTTTTGGCTTCAAGTTGACCCATGTTAAAAGGGTCACATTTCCGGTCTAGTAACTGGATCTCTGTTGCTCGAACCAGGATAGCCATCAGAAAGAAAGCAAAGACACGCTATGTATCCTTCCGCTACAAATTTTCTCTTAATTGTCACTATAGTATGTTATCAATGGAAACATTATAACACTAGATTTTACTTTTATGTACACAAGTTATTGTAATTTATTCATGACTAGTCTTGGAACAGTCTTACAATCAGGATATTTGCGGATTATATTCTTAGGCGCTTACATTATAGTTTAATGCCACTAAGTTACGACCACAGATCCAAGGTTATTAGAAGTATAGGTTGGGCCAATCCGTTGTTTACTCGTGATGACGAAACGACGGTAAGAGGTGAATTTATCCATGAAATGAATTCCAAATTTATGCGCTAGTGTTGCACTGTGCAGATAGGAAACCATGCCAGAAACTGATCACACTAAATCGAGTACACAAATGAGCATTTCCAGCCATTTACATTTTGAGGCTTCAGACAAATTGAAAATAAATATAGATAGGTACTTATTGTTATGCGGGACAGAATATTTTTGATCGGAACGGGAATTTTTTTTTAAATCCTGACATTCGGGACGGGAAATATTCGCAATTTCTCGACTAGTCGGGAAATCTCAAATTCTCATTTTCACCTTAAGTGATTTTCTTTGCATTTCTGGAATGAAAACTAACAATTTCCGATAAGTTCCAGACACTTGCAATGTAGAAAACGTCAAGAATTAATACCGTTTTAAAATGACCATTCGGTATTTCCCGACTGCTCGGGATCCAGAAATTTAGGTAAGTCATTTGCTGAAGTCGTGATAGGGACGGAATTTTTCTTTCCTATGCCGGTCCCGACTTTCCGAGATACCGCACACCACTTGTTATTATTATTTATTTTAGTTCAGCACAAGATACATCTTCCAAGTACGTTGAACATAAAATATACGTTATATACGTTTTTCAAAAGGATTCTTCGGTCACCGAGCTTTGGATTCGTGTGGGAACGCTAACGTGAATCATGCTAATGCTAGAATCTGCAGTGCGCATTTCTGCCCAGAAGAATATGTACGTAATCTAAAAAGTCAACTTTTAAGTTTACATCGAAGAAAGATCCTTAAGCAAGATACCTTCGACTCCTTATTATGAGCAGGAATGTAGGGAGTATAATCCTGGTAAATACTTCGCCTACCATTTCTTTGCCATTGGTGTACAATTCACTCTCGCTTTTTCCCTACATATTCACATAAAGCAATAAAAATACAAACTGCTAACTTTTCATTCCATTTTGGTTATTTATTAAACGGTACGTGTTTGTATTTATATTTGATAAATTTACTTTGCTCTTCCGGCCATTTAAGTCAATTGAGATTATGAAGAAGTGATAAAATAGATAAATGGCCAATCACAGTTCCCCTTACTTACAAGAGCGACCACAAGAAAAAGAACCTTCCTCCTCTTCCGTTCAACTTGGACTATAAGAGAGCATGCTCCACTCTCCCCCTCCCCTCCACACTGGAGTACGGTGCACAGGAGTCGCGAGTCTGCGCAGGTTTCTTTGCTTGTGGTTCCACTATAATAGTAATATAAAATTGTACACTCACCTCACTTAGTTCTCCGGCAGTTTGTTTCTTTATACATCATATTTGGAGAAGATACAATTCAATTTATAGGTGTACACTGTATATAACACACCTTATTACTGACTTCCTTGACCCTGGATGTACAGGGCAAGGAAAACAAAGAAATGAGCATAATTTTCTCTTCGGTGAAGATGTTGTACCTAAATAAAAGAAAAACAACTCAAATAATGAATTCGACAATGTAAATTGATGACATTTAGTAAATCATTTGATGAAGTGAACTAATTCTGAGTGGACTAATCGCAAAGGACATAATCAGCTTAGATCATATTACTTCTTCATGGTATGTGACGTAAAGTTCCCGCCCAACCGTTTGACGGCGTTAGTGGTTATCGCATCTCCTTTTCCATAGCCTGTAGTACACATCCTCATCTAGACATTGTTCTTGTTCTGGTGTTTAATATCTGTATCTGCATACTGCAACACTGTCGTTTTGTCATTTCACGTGACTTCACATTGAAGTGATGCATTCAATTGGCCGGTAACACGTCATCTAACGCAAAAACTTCAACCGTTACCATGGTTTTGGGCCAGGGCTGCACAGATCTGTGGTATTAATTTTGTCTGTGTTACGACCTCCAGTTCAAATAATTTCTCTGCAGAATGTTGAAGCCGAAACATAACCTATAATTTATATTTGTAAAGTGTTTTGGGATATGAAAGTTTACACTGAACGTTAAATTCCAGTTTCTGTCTACGTGAGAAGCGTAAGTAAAGAAATACTTCTTGTGTCTGTAAGTTCATACTCCAAACAAACCAGATTTATGATATTAAGAAAATAACATTCGTCTACCAATTAATTGTGCCGGAATATAATAAATGACTATAAAACACCTGAAACTTGTGCTTGGACTTAGACCTGTGAAGAAACATTTATTGTAGCATTTCCAACGAACAATTTAATTCAGATAAGCATATTTGTGAAACCTAGTCCGAGAACTATTTTCCACCGATGTTTGTTCGTGTCATATTTCTCCATAGTACATTATTTATTAGTTACTGTGATTAATGTAAAAATATGTGTACGTTATTTGTACACAGTTGTGAAAGGAAAGCTACTGAGTCATTCCATATGAAATCAACACAGCCGACAACCTGACCAACCCCGATTTTCATGAAATTTGGGGAATTGAAACTATGTATGGAACTTAGTACTATGAAAATTTTGAGTCTCATACGTCTAGCCTGATTTCATATATCACATCACCCCCTTTCCTTTGAAATGTTTGCGTTGAATTCAATATGGCGGTCAACAATAGGCCGGACCTGCGCTTGATACACACAGCTAGGGATCTCCCTGTGCCTAACCTATTTCTTTCATGACCAGGATAACTCCTTTACATTTTGTAGGGTGTGTTAAGGGACTTTTGACTCGTCATAGTTCATGTAATGAGGCTTTTATCAGTCACATAGTTACACATATTATTTTGTACCTTCTGATCCCATTGCAGTCCCAGAATAATTTTTTGATATGTTTTAGAGTATGGCATGAGGGACCAAATATATTCTTTTCACGATTTTTGGTGATGACATGTTTTGAGATATTCAAGGTCAAAGGTTAAGGTCACGTGACAAAATTATATTTTTATCCAAAGGTGGGCTTGTTATATATCACTGTAAAGATTGATCAATTCCCTGTACAATAAGCTTTATATGAGCTTCCTAGACAAAATAGGGGCGGAGTTACAGAACATTTAGTACAGCTAAGCGGGCTCAAAAAGGGCAATTTATGCGAACTTTGACCTTGAATAACTCACAATTACAAGACGCACGAGACTCAAAATTATCAGAGTTACTAAGTTCCAATCATAGTTCAACTCCACAAATGTCATGAAAATCGGAGATGGTCAGGTTGGATATTGCACATATCTGTGTTGATTTGCCATGGAATGACTCTACTGTAGTAATACAGAAAAGTGTGTAACATGATAATGACTATAAGTCTCCGAACAGTTTTTACTAGTTGAAAGACAAAAGTGACAAAGACTGCAATGCTATCGACATATACTGCTCCCACATAACGCAACGTTAATAATCTCAAGGTAGTCACTCCAAAAACATCATCATCATATCTCATTTCAAGATAACTGCTTCAGTAAAGAGCTCAGTGTTCTTGATGTAATCATATAGGTTCATTGTTGTGAATTTATACACTACCTCCTTCATGAGCATAATAATTAGGCAAAAAATATTGGCAGGAGAAAGTAATTAAGTAATAACCATAACATGGATTCTCTTAGTTGTTCTTGTTACTGTTATTTTGAAAGACCCTTCCACAACATATTAGGAAGAACAAGAGTTAAGAGTTACTTTTTCTTTCAGTTAATCAAATTTCAAGCGATACACACCGTACACCATATTATTTACCTTTTGACTACATGTTTAATCTGCATCTATCGAACAAAAATATTTCATTTACAAAGCCAATTATGTTGGGAATTAGGATATTTCTTCTAAATTTTCCTGTAAATTGAATACTCGATGTGAAAATTGTTAGGTATGGGACCATTCCTTGAATCTTCTGACCAGCGGTATTGGGAGGGGGGGGGGGATGCGTGCTACTATGTTTTAACATTGAGCTGCAGGAATGCGTTAAGTACATGGGATACCATCCTCCCCAACTGCGTTCTCCTCGGCTTCCATGAAACTGCTATTTCTTTGTCGCCATAAATAATAACCTTTGTTCTGTTTTATAAATAAAAGGCACAATATCAAATTTCACTGGGGGGCGGTTAATTGACTCCTTCGATCTCACTTCGCTAAGCCCTAAATCAACACTGTTACTAGGCCCCACCCTTCAAATTTCAATGTTCCAATTTTCCCGACATTGTGAAATCTCAATTTCTACAGATTATTTCCCCCTCAGGTGATTGTTCTGGAATAAAAACTACCAATTTCCAGAAATTTCAATTACTTGTAGTGAAGACAACGTGAAGAATTTGCCATTTAAATAAACGATTGGAATTTACCGAATATTCGAGATCCCAAAAAATCGACTTTTCGAGATTCCGCACACCTATATACTCTTAGCTTCTGAGATAGAAGCGTATTTAAGTGATGATCAAAATAAAGAAGCTTAGGCACTAAAGGAGCAAAACATATTCTATGACCCCCTTAGCACATCTCAGCGTTAGCTTTATATTATTTTATGTTCAATTTTATTGTTCTAGACGAGAAATAGTACGAAGATGAATGGTGACAACTGTGAAAACATGGAACTAGCAGACGTTGCGGGCACTTTTCGGCAAGCACATCCTTCAATTCTGGAGGCGAGACCAATGAGGGTTGCAAAGAGACGGATTATTGATCAAGAAAACACTGTAAGTTCCTCATACTTCAACAGGTGGTATTGCTATTTTTTGTATTTCTTACCTATAGCATTACACAAAATAGCAGAAGTGCATCGCTGCCGTCTATGGAAAAGGCAAAGGAAGACAAGGCCAAGAATCAGTGTTGTTAAAGGTCAATAAACCCATTAATTCTAATGGGTTCTAGAACAGGACCGGAAACTTTTTTCTCGCACAATTTAAAATCGGTTCAAGTAGCGTTTGTTTAATTTCAATACGGAACTTGGACCACATTAAAAATGATCCGAAAAGAAAGGTTCTTGGACCGTATTTAAATTCTTTAAACATAAAAAGGTTCTTTACTGTCTAGGTCCCATTTACACTTGCTGATTTTCTCTCCTGGACCGGAATTGAATTTATTTAAAATTCCTGGACCTCTAACAACCCTGACGAGAATCGCTGGTTCACGATGTGGCAAAGTTCTCAGTGCAGCGTTGTCTAGTGCAAGCGTCAAAGCTTCCTCAAATAGGAGAATAAACAGTGCGTTTACTAAGCTTTAGGAGTGGCTTTATAGAAAGCATTTATTTGCGTGAGCGAAATGGCACTTCTGTTGTACCTTCGACATAAATCCAGTTTAACCACACTGATTCCACAACTTCTGTATGCCTCTGTAGAAGCAGCTCTTTGAAATTTAGTGTTTAATGCACTCGCCATGGCTTTTTGGATGTCCGAAATGGAGAGAAAGAGACGTACCTACAAAGCCTGGGTATAATATCGGCTTTGGATTGATTTGGTTTATTTTACTTCGCTTTTCTGCTACTTTTGACTAATCGCAGAGATGGGGATGAGTGATGATATGATGAAATTGATGGAGGAACACTCACAAATAACACCCATGCCCAGGGCGGGATTCGAACCCGGAACCCTTAGCGCCGTAGTGCGGTGTGCTAACCACTTCGCCACGGGGGCCAGCTATAGGCTTTGGGGTTCTCCTAGCCTATAATAAATGGGTGTCTGGGGACAACGCTGTTGGGGAAAGGTAATAGGAGCGTGATGTTCATCACATCACTCATACTGAGGTTGTGAATGCCCCTCTATATGTCTTCCATGTTTTTTTTTTCAATTTGCATGGGGTAGCTAATACAAACAGTTGATAGGAAAAGTTCGAATATAAAATTTAGGATAATCACAGTAATTCAACATTGTAATATAAAACATTGAATGGTATATACATACACTCCATTAATCGTTGTATGTAACCACTTTTGTATTGGATTCTGTGCCAGAAAAAATATGCATTAAAAATATAAATAAAGAACGGAAAACAAAAAAAATATTTTATATTAATAGCAACATATGTAAAAATGGCTGACGTATAAATTAATTTTCAGGAAAATGGTATAAACATTCGATCAGTAAATTTATCGAAAGTTTTGTCGATCATCTTGTACGATAAAAATCTATCAACGCCTACCAGATCCAAGATATAGCTAATCACTTCCATATTGGACCAAGGGTGGTACTTTGTGCTCATGTATTTCCCACTTAGTTATTTATTTTGGACTAGCAGGAGTTAATAGTTTATTGAAATTTATTGAAAGACAATTAACGTATGTTTTGCAGGTATATAATCACAATGTTATTACAACAAGAAATAGTTTTATCACATTGGATCAAGAGTGGCACTTTGAGCCAACCAAAAATATATGATCTCAAATAATTAAGTAAAAGTGATTATTTGAGTGATCCATAGATTATGCGTTGTACATATATGAAATAACAATGACTATTGTTTGCATTTTCCTTACTCAAGGGATTCTCGAGTACCAGGAAAATAACTTCACATGTGGCAATTTATGCTACTCCTGGTCCAGCTATGGTTAATATGCGTAACTAGACTTACTTTCATTGTTACTTTCCTACAGGTGACAAGCCAGACGTCTTTCAGTGTCATGCTGGGAAACAGCCAAGCAACCACTCACGGCCCTTTCAACAGCGTAAACCAGAACAACGCCGGAAATATTGTAGTAAAAACGGGGAGCTCAAATCAGAATTTTAGTTTGACAAGCAACAGAGTAAAGTCAGAAGTAAGATCTGTCAGGTTTACCGCTAGCCTCACAATACGAGCACAAACCACTGGAAACAGCAGTCCCATATCATATTCGAATTCGACAGTCAAGCAAAAATATTTTGGTCTTAATTACAAAAGCACACTTACAAAGCCCGCAGTAACACCAGCAAAGACCTACGTTAATCCATTTCAATCGGCCTTAAAGCCAACTAACGCAAGTCCTTTTGCACCTGCAGCAATCTTCAATCCCTTTAACCAGAACAACGATGATGCGATGGACGTCGATGCGGGCACAAGTGAATGTAGTTACACAAGCAGTACTGCGAAGTCCACAACACTATCTTTGAGTTCTACGAATAATGCAATGTTTTCATCTAGGAGAACTAGCAGTGAGAGTCGCTTTGAGTCCAAGACTTCGACAGGTTTCGGTTTTCAGAGTAAATCAATTTCAAGCTTGAAAAAAAGCGTAGAGAATTTCACAAGTAGTTCTCTGAGGTCCGGGGTATCATCTATCGGTTTTGGAAGTAGTGCAGAGTCAACAGCGAACAAATTTAGCACTGGGAGCTTCAACTTCTTAAATCATAACGAAGCGATGGATATTGACGCTGGGACCAATGATTTTAATTCAAATTTCACAAACAGTGCTACAACTCTACCAGTAACACCCTTCGGGTCAACGAATACTCCCATGCTACCAGCAAACACAGCAAGTACTCCGAGTGCCTTTCCAGTAACACCCTTTGGGTCAACGAATGCTCTCATGCCACCAGCAAACACAGCAAGTACTCCGACTGCCTTTCCAGTAACACCCTTTGGGTCAACGAATGCTCTCATGCCACCAGCAAACACAGCAAGTACTCCGACTGCCTTTCCAGTAACACCCTTTGGGTCAACGAATACTCTCATGCTACCAGCAAACAGAGCAAGTACACCGAGTGCTATTCCAGTAACACCCTTCGGGTCAGCGAATACTCTCATGCTACCAGCAAATACAGCAAGTACTCCGAGTGCCATTCCAGTAACACCCTTCGGATCAACGAGTACTGCTATGCTATCAACTAACATAGCTGGAACAACAGGGGCTCCAAGCTTATTTTTTCCAAAAGAGAAGAGCGGCGAAGAGAAGGAAATGGCTGGTAGTTCAAAAGGGCCGAATTTGATTTCCACAACCAATGGTATAAATTCAACACTAGTACCTTTAGGTTCTACTGTCAGTAATGAAAGCGAAGCTAACAAGAACAACCTAATTCAATCCTCGAGTATGAAAGGCTTTAGTCTTCCAAATAATATGAATTCAACTAATGCAGCACAAACTATGGGCACACAAAGCTTCAGCGTAACAAATCAGAACCAGAAGGAAATGGCTGGGAAATCAATTGATCCAATTTCAACTTTTCCAAACAATGCTTTAAACGCCACTCAAGTACCTTTCAGTTCTAATAAGAGTGCCACGAATTCAACTAGCAGTGTGGGTCCAATTCAGTCTTCAACAATCTTTTCGAATAACTTGATATCAGCTAACGCAGGTCAAACCACAGGCACACAAAGCTTCAGTCATCCAAATCAGAACAAAGGCGAAGAAAAGGAAATAGCTGGGAAATCAATTGCTTGGACTTTTAATTCTCCGAGCAGTGCTTTAAAGCCCCCACAAGTAACTTTCAGTTCTAATAGCAGTGCCACAAATTCTACTAGTAGTGTGAATCGAATTCAGTCTTCAACAATCTTTCCTTATAGCATGATGTCATCTAACGCAGGTCAAAATAAAGGCACACAAAGCTTCAGTCTTCCAAATCAGAACAAAGGCAAAGAAAAGGAAATAGCTGGGGAATCAATTGCTTGGACTTATAATTCTCCGAGCAGTGCTTTAAAGCCCACTCAAGTACCATTCGCTTCTAATAAAAGTGCCACAAATCCAACTAGCAGTGTGGTTCTAATTCCGTCCTCAACAAAGAATGTTTTAGGATTTCCGATTAACACGATGCCAGAAAATGAAGGTGAAACTACCGACACACAAAGTTTCAAATTCATGAGTTGGAACTTCGGCGATAACGAGAAGAAAGCTGGGAGTTCAAAAGATACATGCAACACTGCCAAGCCTACAGTATTGCGTTTTGGTTCGATTGGATATGCAATAATACCAGCAAGCGGCAACGATTCTATTGATTACACGTCGTCGATAGGTTTCGGTTTGGCGAATAATGAGAAACCAAGGAGCGATGTTGAATCTTTGGACACGCACTCTTATACCGCTGATCCCAAGCCGACTGCAGCCACAGGTGACGGAACAAATGCTGACACCAATGACGAAGACGCAGAATATCTCGCCAACATTAAGAAATTGAACGAAAGCGTCTCGTCCTGGATTAAGAAACATGTGGACAGTGACCCTTACTGCTTACTCACTTGTGTTTTTAAAGACTATGAAAATCACTTAACCGGGATTCAATCCAAGAAGAGGAGTCCCATATAATGTAGCAGTGACGTCACTGATGGAACTGCTCATAAAATGCCATAAATTATTTCCAGTTCAATTTTCAATGTTATGGAAGAAGAATTCAAAAATTCTGTAAATTGAAACAATTACTCATGAGAATCCATACACAATTTTCGATTCAATAATTTGGATGGACTGTAAGCATTTCTTCAAACAACAGTAAGCTCGGAACTCAAAATAGTATTCACAGTGTTACAAACAAGTAAAGAAATGTTTTCCATGTTACTTTTAAGATCAAAACGTGATAATTTAATTTGGAAGAAATATTTACAAGATTAAAAAAATGTTTATGCTTTTAACAGGAATTTTCTAATTAATTTATTGTTAGCCATGCAAAAGGGCTTTTTTACATATTAAACCATGTCATTTTTACTTTACTCTTTTGATATGCTATTGTTATTGAAAATAACATGTGTCGATATATTGTCATAATAAACTTATGATAACCAAAAACACAGGAATTGTAATATTATTCTTACTTACACCAATTACAAGCATTAAGCTACTTATATGATTGGATCCAGGCATATAAATATTTGTTGCAAGTCTGTTTTATGCACGGATAGGCTAATCGGGATTGGGTCTACAGTTTAGAGTGGGATTCGGACTCCTGTATAACGAGTTGATGACGTTGTCACTTCCCCATCGGAAAGACACTGACTGCATTTAGGTGCTGTTTCTCTTTAGGTTCTTTTAACGTAACAGCTGATTAGTAAAACTACAATCTGTGTAGTATGAATATTTTAGTACGTATATATTTGAAAGGAAAAGAAATTGCTGCACTCATTGATGAATGTAAGAGTTAAAAATAAATTCCATTTGCATACGAAAAATTGCATAATTGAAAGATTATAGTGCAACTGTTCAGTAACTGAAAGTCAGTGAAAATTATGTGTCAGCCCGAGGCTCAACCTTACACGCCAGAAGTCTATTGGTGGTCACTGTCCACCATATTAGGTTACATGACCATCTTCGTCTGTCACAGTTTCATGATGCTTCATATCTCATCAAGGAAACCTGTGTGCAAATTGTGCAAAGAGTCGTATGACAGGCGTATTGGAGTTTCTTTTTTATTCATTCCGCTTATTCTACTTCGTATTTCTTCCACTTTTGGCTAATCGTGAAGATGAGGATGTGTGATGAAATGATGGAATTGATGAAGGACGCCGGGATCCCTGGCGTCGTAGCGCACTGTGCTAATCATTCAGCCACGAAGTCGATGCTGGAGTTTCGTTTTCAGATATGCCAGTAGGCTAACAAGGTTCCCATAGTCCAAATTTCATTCCCAATGATGGCACAGCAGACAGATTTTGATTTCACTTTAATCTGTAGGTCCATTTTCAATTATCTTATGTGGAAATTTGGTTTTCACCACTGTTTACAACAATTAGTTGTAATCTCGTGTTTATTTGTTTATGTGTGTGTATTTGAGTTTTGAGCGTTTCCTTCAAGTCCACGTTATGCACAGACAGGCTAATCGGGATTGGACCTACAGTTTAAACCACTATGTGCCTCCACCGGGTCTCGAAGCCGGAACCCCTTTATTACAAGGCGTATTCGTTACGACTACGCCATCGGGGAGGATATTGTTTACGTGTGGATGTAATGTATAAACTATAATGAAGATCAAAGGATGAAAGGGATAGTCGCATTTGAAATTATACTGGACAGTGGAGTGCCCAGGAATATCGCAAGGGGATATGACCACAGGACATAAGAGGGCATGTCATTATATATTATTTCAATCTTTTGTTTTACTTGAAAACGTTGAGCCAATATCGGACACAGCGTTTGACACATAAGATATGATTTTTCCCAAACGTTGAATCGACATTTTAAATATAAATATGGATAGATAGATAGATAGACACTGAGAATATACTTCTACACTTTATAGCCTTTGAAGCACTACATGAAGAAAAAATGGAATTGTTTATGACTGGTTGCTCTTTTCTATCTTTGAAGAAATGTTGATTAGGAGTTGTCAATGTACAGTATTTTAAACTGTTCTTGCGATAAAACTACTGTAAGCTAATTGTTTCCCATGTTTGGAAATATATTAGAGTGGTCTGTCTTCATAGATGAGTTGTTTTTATCAAATGTGTATGAAGTCCTTATCACTCAATGCCTGGTTTTAACAAATTCTCACCGCGAAGATAGTCTCGGAGTGATAAAATGGATCACTGGTGTACCCTGCAAAACTATCTCAAAATACAGAGAAAATTGAAATATTACTAATTTTCCAGTATCAATTTAAGTCAGCGAGTGATAATTATAGCAGCGAGTGCTGAAATAATGCTATGTGTTGCTTTAGTGAAAATGCGTCACATTTCATTATCTCAAGAAACAGTGTTGAATCTTCTCTGCACATACTCATCAATAGTATTAATGAAATGTTAAGTGTCCTAAAAGTGGATTGTGGCTTATTTTTTATGTTTAGGTCGATGTGGTGTTAGTACGCCATAATGGTCCTTTGGCACTACGTGGTTACTATTAGTATAATATTATTCTTTAGAAATTATTGGTTTTATGCGATTGTGTTCTCTTAAAATTAAGTAACTAGGAGGGCTTAATATTTTTCTCACAGAAAGGACTAAATATCTTGGTGACATGGTATACTTTATTTGCAAACAACACAGAAATTTGGTGCTGTTCATTCCTGTGAACCCATCCTCTAAGAAGAACTCTATTAATGTGTTAACCGATTAGAACAGCTCCACCCAAAGGTGAACCCAGAAGGTAAGTACCAGCATGTTTCGCACCAATCACTGGAGAACCAGTCAGAGTGCTTCCATACACAGTTCCAATGGTAGTAGCAACTGGCGGAGTGACTGCAATTGGAGTAGACAGAACAGTGGCTGGGTTGGAACTAAGAATTCGTTTCACAATGGATGTCGCCACTGCATTGCCTCCTGGGAAAGGCCCAGACGCCAGAAACCTTGTAATCGACCGTCCAAGAGGAGCCAAAGCATCTGTGGCGCCCTGTGTAGTTCTGGTAAGAGATACTCCACCTGATGGATGAATCTCATATGTGCCTGTGGAGACCGGAACTGTCGGAATACCTCGCTTGTCCCTTTTGTCTGAAGCCACGGAGACAACCAGAATCATCAGAACTAAGTAAACCTGAAAATCCAGAATAACAATTAATTATGTGTACATATATATACATATATTTACTATGGATCCACCGGCGCTGTATTATAGACCATATACCTAATAGAGCTATCACATTATGTCTGCAGTCCCATGCGCAGCAGTGTCCGATGAATCGTGTGCTGTGAAAGATTGTCCTGGTCACTACTGTTGTACCTGTGGTCGATTTCTTGCACTGTGGCCCTGCGGTCGCTCCAAACAATGCGTGACAGCCTCCGCTGGCCTCTGGTATCCATGAGCCGCTGTCGACACACGGCTGGACGACGTGTCGTGGTTTGCCCATCGTTGCACCACTTTCCAAACGTGCTCACAACAGCGGCACGAGAGAAGCCAACAAGCCTCGCCGTTTCAGAGATGCTGGTACCAAGGGGCCGTGCGGTTTCAGAGATGCTGGTACCAAGGTGCCGTGCCATCACAATTTGACCTCTATCAAACCGGGAGATATCGGCCGCTTTTCCCATTCTGCTCCGGAGACACTACTAACAGCGAACCTGTAGATCTGCCCAATATATACCATGCTGTCACGTGTTACTCTCCGCGCTCCACGCGCGCTAAATGTTCCCGGGTCAGGGTGATCATAATGTAATGGCTCATCGGTGTATATGTTTGTACACCAGACGATTGAAAGCGTCGAAATCATTAATTATAAACTAAATCTTCAAGCCGTCTTGCCAAGATAGAATGAATGTGTAGCACATAATTATGAAGCGTTAGTTTAGTACAATATGAGTTCGTGTCAGAAATTAGCGTTCACAATAATAATAAGCGTGTTCGTTCATATAGGTACTCGCAAAACGCAACCGTATTGAGATATGTAATACACACATATGAGATTATGCAATTATTGCTTGAAAAGTAACGAGAAATGTTGGAAGTGAGGATGAGGCGTCTGAAACCCATTGCATAAATGCTATTGTTGTATGAATCGATATTTGGGCAAGCGTGTAGGGAACATTAACATATTGAAAGTGTTTGGTGAAAAATAGAAAAAGTTAAATGATCGTTAGGGTGTGAAATCAACAATTAGTTGAAACCATTACAGAGATATATTAGAATTCATAGCTTGAATGTCAGTATAGAAGGAATAGATTCATAGTTTTGGATGATTTAATGGATAGAAAGAGATACGGAATCACAGGCGTATACCGCGAGGCGCAACTGGAGCACTTGTCCCCTTTAAAAACGAGTAGTCAAAATTTTCATTCCATTCACTGTACTATTTTTTAACAAGTAAAATAAATGTTATTCCCTTTTCAATGCTACGCATTATTACTATTAATATTGTCTTTTGTATTTGTAGTTACACAATTGTGTATTCATTTAATATTGCTGTGTATTTTTATAAGTGTATAAGTATATATTATTTTACATGTAGCTTACTGTGCCTCCCCGATAGCGCAGTGGTAACGTTGTTGCCTTGTAATCAAGGGGTCTCAGGTTCGATAACCATGGAGGCACATAGTGGTTCGGATCCCACTTTAAACTGTAGGTCCAGTCCCGATTAGCCTTTCAGTGCAAAAAGTGGACTTAAAACAATAACTCAATAACAATAACATGTAGCTTACTGATTCATACGTAGTTTATCACATGTGTAACATTATATTCAAAAGGGTTGAGTTGCAAAGCAGCCCTAAATTGAACTTCATCAATTTAATAAAGACAATTTATTATTGTTGTTAAAATAAAGTATTATCATCCCTTCGAAAGTGTTTTCTATCTCCCAACCCACTGGAAAATGTGTTGCTTATCCCTCAGGTTTGTTTACCCCCTCAAAGAAGAACATCTGGGTTCATCCATGTACGAAATGCTGAAGGAGGAAGCTATGAATAGAAATGGCTGGAGACTAGAGGAATATGCTAATGAGCAGAATAGTAGATGATGATAAATGAACATTTATACATTCAGAGATGTAGTACTACATTATACAAGAGAATGATTTTAAAATATGGTAAGAGAAAGATAGTTTGGCAAATTTTGTTTAAGTCTGTGTTATATTCAGATAGGAGTTTGAAACCTCTATTATACTGCATACTTACGGATTTCATGGCGACTATCTTACTTCTAGTCTTTAGTTAAAATGGAGCTCTGGAAGTGGAATGAGAAGTATGACCGTACTCTTCTCTTTTATACTTGTAAGTTCAATAAAGTTTTATGGGGTCTTTACACTCTCCGGAATATTTATCACAGGAAACTGATCACTCGTTAAAATCACTGCTCAATTGCCCTATATATTCCTATGAATATTTCTTTTGAATTATTAATTGAGTTTGATTGAGTATAATTCTTACACTTACATTATTTCCGGAACATCTCTGGTTGACTGCGGAAATCCAGCTAGTGAGCCTACCGACAGTGTACAACGTGAGCGGGAGAGTTAGCAATAGGTGATGGATTGAGAAGACGTCAGAGGCTTGCTTGTTGATTTGAGGATTCGGTAGGTATAACTCGTTCCCAAGTTGCAAATGTGTAACAACCAGAAATATTATGAAAATAATTTCTCTCTTCCTTAGATGATGTGTAAAGATCAAATACTATCTTGCAAATCACTTTCTCTCGCAGAAAATTAATTAAAGCAGACATTAAATCAAATCTTTACTTTTGAGGGGTCATGTTTGTACACAGGCTCATAAAAACAGAACTGTCAACTATTTCTCCAAAGGCACAGACCAGGAATTCATTGCAGGTAAATGATACATCTCAAAACAGGGCTGCACATTTCGTACACGTGTAGCGCTCTTTCAGCTTCTTTTGCTCAAGTGCAGTCTTCGAGCACACGTGGAAATCCTTGCCGCCTTTTTCTTCTCAGTTGGAGGGACAAGTGGAGGAAAATACCCTCTAGGAGACCCAGAGTTTGGTCTCACGATGATGAACATCCAATCGTTCTTCCTATTGTATCACTACCACTCGCAATGGAACATCAGCATAATTCATCAATATCACCACCCCATTCATTTGTACTTAACAATTCTTTTATTTCTGCTTCCTTAAGATAGCATGGATAACAACACTTGGACGACCAGTTTGATGTCCATTGGATTCATATAGACACGTGGTTAGTGTGGTGCAATAGCAATAATAACGCGCACCACTTCAGATTTTTCTCTTGGCGTCATTCAAGGCTCGGATCCAGTCTAAAATTAATTATATTCGTTTCCTAAGAGATGCCTCTTCATGTCCCCAAAGATTGAATGTTCTCACAATAGTTTCAATCAGAAAAATAGTGATTATACGCTATGAAATCCGTAAATCTACGAGTTTGGCATGGGCAAGCATTTCACATTACGTATTCGTATGGTTTCAGGAATGAAGGGGTTACACAAGCTACTAAAAGCTCTCCTTGATCTTTTGTACAGGTTCACTGCGATCCAAAACCAACAATCCATTAGGAAATTTTTCATTTTTTTTTTGTCTCCCCTATTCTTGAATACTGCTCTTCTATTTGGACCATGGTTTTCCAAGAATCATTATTCTGAACTTTTTCTCAACATATCGAATACATTTTACGAGATACCTCATTAAAACAGAATTATGTCTGTTTTGAATATCCAGCCACTGCACCTCGTCTCGAACTAGCAGACATGATATTTTTGCATAAAATCTTCAATGGTAAAATTAAAACCAATTTTCTAATCAAGCAATGCACGGACACCAATACAACCAAACAGCAACATAAATCTCATTCCTATTTCCACTAGAAAGCTCCCCCTTCTATAACGGTCTCCTTTCTAAAGGGTGGCTCAATAAGTCACTTAACACCCCCAGTACAAGGCCACTGCAGCACGCAACATGGAAATGGTGATGACCAATCGTTATCAGGCCAAGGGGGAACCACATTGACGCCACCCACACGGTCGGCGGCCATCTTGATGTCCGCCATCTTGAATTCAACTTCAGAATTTTAAATGGGAAGGGGGTCGTGTGACATATCAAAATGGGCTAGAATTTCACGAGAAATGCAATGGTGAAGGTTTTTTCGACGTATCTTTCACCAGTAAAAAGTTATGACTGAATTCTTGTACCAATTAGCTCCTTTTCGAGGTGTTAGAAAAATGCCTTAAAATTTGTTTAGCGCATCGGTAATGCATCGAGATCAAAGGGACGTCTAGGGAGAGAAGTTCGCATGCCATTGCACACGATTTTAATCGGATACATCCAAGAAGAGCTGCGCATTATGAATGGTTGTCGCGAACAATTTACAGTGTGACGCTTCCATTGAATTAAAAGTCCTTGACAGTGACAAGGCTAATGTTTATGTTCAGAAGGAAGTTTATAAACAGAATATTTGATGTTTTTTATCTGATAACCCATTTTCGACAGATCAAAGCTGAATGGTTAGTGTTGGTAAGTTAATGGTGTGGCGTGCTGTGTGGAACACGATTGGTTAGTCAATTTTCCATCAACGGAACCTTAAATGCTTAGGGCTAATTGGATTTGTTAAATAAACAGTTTTTTTCATCCTTGCTTATGGAAGAAGGTACTTTTTACAGAGTTTTTTTCAATAGGGAAGAACACCAGAACACTTATGGGAACGTTATGAACCAGTTTTTGTCCAAAGTTAGTTATCAGATGACAAGGGTCACATATTCTGTTTATGAACTTCCTTCTGAACATAAACATTAGCCTTGTCACTGTGAAGGATTTTTAATTCAATGGATGTCACACTGTAAATTGTTCGCGACAACCATTCATAATGAGCAGCTCTTCATGGATGTA
This sequence comes from Lepisma saccharinum, assembly GCF_977018435.1. Classification (NCBI taxonomy): domain Eukaryota; kingdom Metazoa; phylum Arthropoda; class Insecta; order Zygentoma; family Lepismatidae; genus Lepisma; species Lepisma saccharinum. The sequence continues at coordinate 26,943,417 of NC_139256.1, read as the reverse complement.
TCCGATTAAAATCGTGTGCAATGGCATACGAACTTCTCTCCCTAGACGTCCCTTTGATCTCGATGCATTACCGATGCGCTAAACAAATTTTAAGGCATTTTTCTAACACCTCGAAAAGGAGCTAATTGGTACAAGAATTCAGTCATAACTTTTTACTGGTGAAAGATACGTCGAAAAAACCTTCACCATTGCATTTCTCGTGAAATTCTAGCCCATTTTGATATGTCACACGACCCCCTTCCCATTTAAAATTCTGAAGTTGAATTCAAGATGGCGGACATCAAGATGGCCGCCGACCGTGTGGGTGGCGTCAATGTGGTTCCCCCTTGGCCAGGCAATGATTGGTCATCGCCATTTTCACATTCCATGCTGCAGTGGCCTTGTACTGAGGGTGTTAAGTGACTTATTGAGCCACCCTGTATAGGCTTCCCCGCTTATATACATAGCAGAGTCAAAAAGTAACATTAATATTTTTTTTAAAAAATTAACAAAGTATGTATAATAGGATTGAAAACACTTCATCACTTTTCAATATAGTCTCCACCACGTACAGCGGGTGTGCAGTAGAAAGAATAAAAGTTGTAGTACAATAACTTAAGATTGAAATAATCTCTTAAATAATATCCTACTTAATTTCCTGAATGTTTTTGAAAAATTGCGTTGTCTGCTGAAAAAAAAAACTTGAGGCAAATTTTCGATAAAAAAAAGTCTAGCAATTTTTCTGCTGTGAAGTGGATTTCTAATCCTAAGTCATTCTCCTATCAGAATCGACATCAGTTGTAGAATAACCTTGAAACATTTTGATACTTCTGCTCAGTGGTAGCGAAAAGGGGTCTATAGACGTTGAGGTACGGGTGGAGATGTAAATGTCTTCCATCCGAGGCGCCAATTTAAGATATTTTTTTTTTGGGGGGGTGCAAGGTTGGCATAAACAATATTTTATATGTATGAATATGCATAAAATAGATCTCTCTACGTGAATTTGTTGGGGGGGGCAGAAAGTGCCTTGCCCCCCCCCCAAAGCCGGCGCCTAAGCCCCGCATTATATGTTTTGGTATCTTACTGCAGTCATTAAGAAATGTTTAAGGGGTAAACGGAAATATATATTTATAAAAATCAATGTCCAACATTATTGACACTAATCAAAGAAACCCTTCATAGTCAAGAGGTTCCTATTTGTTTGTCTAGAATCCTAAAAAATTCCAAACAATTTTAACAATGTACACAATTGTTTACAGAATGTCTATTGATGCAAGAGTCTCTCCTTATAGCAAGTAATGTCCGAGGTAGACCCACGTTTAGGAAAGAAATGAAAAAAAAAATAATAATATCTGCATTCAAATTTCATTCCACTCTATTAGTACTTCACAATTTTTTTCGAAACTTTTTTTGCGAAGAGAAAATTTCTTGGAGCAGAACATGTTTCCTTCTTTTGTAAAGTTGAAGGAAAACTGGAAGGAATGGTGCAAAGGTGAATTTGATAAATGCAGGCAGCTTTTATCAAAGAATAGCTAATTTCAATAGAATCAGTTCAATGTACAAGGGATGTTATAGTATTACTAAATCGTATTAGGTCAGGACATACAACTACTAAAAGTCATTTACAAAAGATCCGGATTGTACAAAACCCAAACTGTACATGTGGCAACAAGGAAGATATACACCATATCATATTTCAGTGTAATAGATACACACAAGAAACAGAGACATTCTATAACACTCTTATAAACTGTGAAATTCCTTTTCCTCAGTGTCTGGAATCTTTGATTTGTGAACCTAACCCTACAGTTGGATATAAATTGTTATCTTTTTTTTGAAAATGTGACTTAACTAGTAGAAAAAAATCTCTTGATAGTGTCTTTTAATAATAATGTACTAAAAAATGTAAGTTTGTGTACAGTACATATATACGTAGATATGAGAAAAACTGCTTAGCTGTAATCCCAAGTAAAATGTAAATAAATAAATTCCTTGTTTCGTAGATTGTTTAACAAGAAAGACTGTTGTAGTTTCACAAATACATTTCTTCGCATCAAAGTTTTCATGAAAAGTTTTACGAAGTACTACGTTACATTTATCACCATCATCATTATTATATTTGATTTTTCTATTTTCTGGTGCTGGAACACTTCATTTGTTCGTTTTCATAATGCCAAGTTATCGCTTTAGGCAGGGCACCTGTCCCCCAGCTAAATCCGCCATTGCTAAATTCTATGCTTCCACGTGTCTAACAAGAAAGAAAATGAATTCAGTTACTTTAAAGTTCAATATCTTTTCCTCAATTTGATACGACCTTGAGCTAATTAGCTATGTCAATTTATATTCATAAAGGGAGTATGTTGCAGAATAATTACAAAATAACAGTCACTTAATTCAAGCGATGACCTTCAGTTAGTGACAATTAAAATGGAGAATGCACTTTACACATTGCATGTATTTCCTGCCATGTGGTAAAAGGGAAGGGAATAATATAAAATGCGGATTCTGCAAATAAACATATTCATAATACGAAAAGAAAGTATTTAAAACATGTGGATTTACATATAATTTATTTTTACTGAAGAAGTCCCATGGCAGCTGATTTTGTCTCGTCAATTTTTACTGCCTTGGTATTCAAGTGAAATACGGTATCGTCTCTTCTCCCAAGTCCTACTGTTACAGACAAATGTTTTACTGACTTGGTATTCAAGTGAAATACGGTTTCGTCTCTTCTCCCAAGTCCTACTTTTACAGACAAATGTTTTACTGCCTTGGTATTCAAGTGAAATACGGTTTCGTCTCTTCTCCCAAGTCCTACTGTTAGACAAACGTTTTTACTGACTTGGTATTCAAGTGGAATATGGTTTCGTCTGTTCTCCCAAGTACTACTGTTACAGACAAACGTTTTTACTGACTTGGTATTGAAGTGGAATATGGTTTCGTCTGTTCTCCAAGTACTACTGTTACAGACAAACGTTTTTACTGACTTGGTATTCAAGTGGAATATGGTTTCGTCTCTTCTCCCAAGTCCTACTGTTAGACACACGTTTTTACTGACTTGGTATTCGAGTGAAATATGGTTTCGTCTGTTCTCCAAGTACTACTGTTACAGACAAACGTTTTTACTGACTTGGTATTCAAGTGGAATATGGTTTCGTCTGTTCTCCCAAGTACTACTGTTACAGACACACGGTTTTACTGACTTGGTATTCAAGTGGAATATGGTTTCGTCTGTTCTCCAAGTACTACTGTTACAGACAAACGTTTTTACTGACTTGCTATTCAAGTGGAATATGGTTTCGTCTCTTCTCCCAAGTCCTACTGTTAGACACACGTTTTTACTGACTTGGTATTCGAGTGAAATATGGTTTCGTCTGTTCTCCAAGTACTACTGTTACAGACAAACGTTTTTACTGACTTGGTATTCAAGTGGAATATGGTTTCGTCTGTTCTCCCAAGTACTACTGTTGCAGACACACGGTTTTACTGACTTGGTATTCAAGTGGAATATGGTTTCGTCTGTTCTCCAAGTACTACTGTTACAGACAAACGTTTTTACTGACTTGGTATTCAAGTGGAATATTGTTTCGTCTGTTCTCCCAAGTACTACTGTTACAGACACACGCTTTTACTGACTTGGTATTCAAGTGGAATATGGTTTCGTCTGTTCTCCCAAGTACTTCTGTTACAGACAAACGTTTTTACTGCCTTGGTATTCAAGTGAAATATGGTTTCGTCTCTTCTCCCAAGTATTACTGTTACAGACAAATGTTTTACTGACTTGGTATTCAAACGAAATACGGTTTCGTCTCTTCTCCCAAGTCCTACTGTTAGACAAACGTTTTTACTGACTTGGTATTCAAGTGGAATATGGTTTCGTCTGTTCTCCCAAGTACTACTGTTACAGACACACGTTTTTACTGACTTGGTATTCAAGTGAAATATGGTTTCGTCTGTTCTGCCAAGTACTACTGTTACAGAGAAAGGTTGAAGGTTATGTCCAATTAATTGTGATTACTTTGTACAGATTCTATAAAACCAGTGGGAAACACTGTGTCTCACAGAGGGGTAGCTTAAACTAAATTGTACCTACACACCCCTAAAATTTCTATATACAGGGTGGACCATTTTAAGTTGATAACTCCAAATATCTTTACAAACGAATAGCTTTCGAGAAAAATGTTTGAAATGAAAGTTCATTTTATGCATAATGAGCATAAGGATTTTGTAAATATCAGAATCACTATTCATCTCGTAATCATTTAATGGTGTTTATTGGGCTCTAAGAAAAGTAAAGAAGGAAATACATGTACTGATGGGGTGAAGCTCATACAAAAGTAAATATAATATGTTTACTTAAAGCACACTTAAATTTCTCTTAATTTAAAATTCAATAATTTTTATAGGAAAAAGTAACAAATATTTGGTGTAGAATAATAAACAAAATATTAATCATGTTAAATCGTAAATAGTGTCATTATCATTAAACTATAAATAAACATGGCAGCTGATATTTTGCAAACTATCATTAAAACAATGATCAAAATTCAGCTACAAAAATGTAAGAAATATTTTAATTATATAGTAAATCCAGAATGTTTTATTTTTAGTGGAAGAAAAGTTACTGAAAATATTATGGTTTCATTAATACACCCAACAATCATTTCCATAGTACGTTCACTTTATATATACAGTATCAGAAATAGAAAAATATATATATTTACATATCATTTTTAATTTACTTTAATCAAACTATTCAAATATTTTGAAGGACCGTTTACCAGAAAAAAACTTTCTATAATAAACATGTATCTATATATATGGGGCCAAAATCAATACAAGTAATTTTAAGCATGTCTTTTAAAAAATTAATAAAATATTTTTTATCCACCCTAATGATGATTAAAGATAAATTTCGTGGATATCAAGTTCCTTGGCCTCTTTTAACGGAAAATATATTAAAAATCAGTAACAGACCAGGATAACAATTTAATTACGTGTAAACAATGTCACAGAAACACAACCTTTCATATATTTATTGGGCTAAACAACAATACACGTAGACCTATATTTCATTCTTGATTATAACCAAATTATAACTACACTAACTGTACAGTGGGATCCATGAGTATTACCATGCAAATTGTCCATCACCATGTTCGTGCACTTTATTTGACCCAATAAGAGCTTCAAGAATGAAAAGAAAACTCAAAACAAGATGTTGACAACTTCTGCACCAGCATACATAAAAATCCATCCCCTCAAAACACATAGGATGTAAGAGAAACATTAATGAAAATAAGCATGGATAATTTGCATGGTAATACTCATGGATCCCACTGTACAAAATATAAGAGAAAATAATGGACAACAATAGTGTTAGATATACACTGATATGGTGGTTGAGGAGCAAAGTTTCTCCATTTATGTAATAACAATAAATTTGGATTGAAATTGATCTATTTTTAATAACTTATAATAGTTATTTTATAAAATAACATCATTATTTGCAATAATCAAGTTTTATCTATGCCCTGACCCCTCTACAAATATTCCTTGCGACGTCCGTGCTGATAACGGATGAGCCCCCCCAGAAATAAAATTATTTCTATGGGCCTGGTCAAAACATAATCTTCAATAGAGTTTATTGTCTTTTAGCAAATTACTAGAAAATGCAATACATATCTAGTGGATGAAATTACAGTTGCCTTCGGATTTTAAGGCCAGCCGAACACCGGATCCGAATCGACAAGTCACAAAACCACACGACAAATAATTCCCTTTGTTAGATAAAATCTGATAGCAGATTTCGTCCACGTACGTAAAAGGGTCTAGGTATGTACTATAAGTGTAACAGTTTACAGCAGAATCAGTGTATCAATGTATATGTAGAATTAATGCATCACTTTATATGCTGTGAATGTAATATGATTGTAGTAAATAATTAGTTAGAAAATGAATACACAATTATTTACGTAGATGTGAGGAAGCAATCAAGAGAGAAGAACGTATATAAATAAATACTACTTGTAAAATGTTAGTAATTAAAGAAACAAATTTATGCAATGCTATAATTTATTTGGTTTCTGGTTACTCCGAATACAGCTTTTCTTGTATCTACAATATGTACAGTTCATCTTGTAATGTGATCTTGCATACATTATTTACCCTTTGTAAGCAAGTCCACTAAGTGGGGCATATGATCCAGCAAGGATAGCTCCTCCCAAGGTTGATCCGTAGACAGCACCACCCAAATTAGACACAGCCAGGGGAGAACCCAAGATGGCACCAGACGGAGCTACGACTCCAGCACCAAGCAAGGATGATCCCAGAAGGTAACCACCATATCTAGCACCGATCACGGGTGCACCGGAGACGGTGGTTGCGTACGAAGCTCCAACGGCAGGGGAAAGGATTCGAGTGGCACCGGCGATCAGAGGAGCACCAGCGATGGTTCCGTATGGGTAACCAGAGGCGTAACGGATGGCTCCGGCTGAGGATAGAGATACGACCGGAGAGGCGAGTCCTGGGGCTACGACGGTTGCAACTCCTGGAAGGGATGGCCCCAGCACGGTGCTGCTGGAAGAAGCTCCTCCGGATGGATGGGTTTGCACGGTGCTGGAGGATGCTGGAACAGCTAATCCACCGCGCTTGTCCCTCTTTTCGGAAGCTGCTGAAGCCACCAATATCACCAAAACGAAGCAAAGCTGAAAAGATGGTAGAATTCAATATCGAGAGTCTTGAAAAGACAATAGCTTACGTATGGAGTTTTGGTACAGGCAAGGGTATGGCGTGAATTTTAACCACTGTAAGCAATGCCTATAAATAAAAAATAATAATTAATGCTTTCTTTCTGTTTCGTGGTTAATTTCAACACATCATATTCTGTTTGATAAGTATGGTTTCTTAATGTTAAGGGCGTTTCATCATATCCCATATTTTATGGTGTACCATATCGAAAGCCTTTGTCAAGTCATAAAAATATTCCAAGAACTAATTTTTTATCCTTTATATCTTGAAGACCGGAAGTGCATATGTTTTCATTTATTATGTTTTCTGGAATATTTTCGTGTATTGTGCCTACACATAATCCCACAGCGCACGTGACTAGCTCGTTATGGGTGTAGTTTTCAATAACATCAGAGAAGCGTGGTCATAAGACATGTACAGTATGTATGCAACACACTTTACCCTCCACCCCAGGCCAAATACGAAAGGTGGCAATATATTTTGAAATAACTATGTCTACCAATGTTATAGTGTTCCTAAACGAGTTGTTCCATTTATCCTAGCTACTATTTGGAAATTAGAATTACGTATATTTAAATAAGGGAACGTATCTCTAATACAGGAAAATATAGCGGATTATATACTCACAGTCTTCATAGTTTACGTTTCCCTTTTGCTCTTCTCTGAGTGCTGAAGTTGGAATGCTTACTCGATTCCCGCTCGCTCCTTTTATACACAACTCACATCCGGTCCATTGTTCACGATTCCTTTTGTGTAGGTTGAAAATATATTCATGAGCCGATATCACTTACAGAAAGTAATATTCACTTCCGTATTAATTTCCATGACAATAGTTCAATAATTGTTTCGAAACATTCTTTAATCTAAGGTCACATGCACAGTTTTTAATTTTAAACCATCGAAGAAATTATTTTGTTACCTGTGCAGTGCCAGATCTACAATCTGCAAAATCCCGCAGTGATGGGGGGCCTGGAGAAAAGTAAGGCTCTGTGTGTGTGTGTGGGGGGGGGGGGGGATGCTCAGCCATCGTATATGCGTATGTGAAAAATAAACGTACTCACTCAGGGGTTCAGAAACGAATACAATGCATATAAACAGGTAAAGGTTTATGCGAGGACAAAGCCGGAAAAATTCCGACTTTAGATCATCCATCCCGGGTATCACACCTGTCAGTCAGACTAGACTATCAAGCTACTCTACTTTTATAGGGGGTGTTAAGGGACTTTTGAATCACCCTCTATGCCCTTATATGTGACTCTGTCAACATGAGCTGAAGAATTACACACACACAAACCTTATATATGAGTATGTGTACATATATATATATATATGTAGGTAGAGGTTTTTTGGGGAATTTTTTTTACCTTCAAATAATATAAAATTCAATATTTATATATTTTTCTAAAATATATGTATAAAGTTTACACCTTAAATCCACCATATTGAATCCATTAGACGAAGGAAGTATGTATAATGGTAGCGGAGCCCACAGATCTGTTTCTGGACGCTTATTGTGTCCACTCAACTTGGGAGCTTTAAGGGGGTTATTTTAATAATTGAAATTTCAATGGTAATTCAAACTTGTGTCCAATCCTACATTGTTCAAGCCAATTAACCATTGCTGCTATACCTAGGCATAGATATCAATTTGTAGACTTGCAAGGGAATTATAACGGGTAATATGTGTTATTGTTGGGGGGCAATATCCAAATCTTACATATTAGGCCCTAAATTGATACTTGGATTCTGCGGAGTGGATTGAGAATTAAATGTTTGGGGGGGGGGGGCAATACATCCAATTCTTCAATATCAGTGTAATAGGCGACTAAAGACTGCCACTAATGAGGAGACGGCAACGATGGTTCTAGCATTGTTTGTGAAGAGTCCCAAACGCAGTACTCGTCGTCTCTCACTCGAAAGTGGTATCAGCCAGTCCTCCATTGTCCGGGTATTGCATACAATCGCTGGCATCCTTATAAGCTGCACGTGCAACATAGACTAAACGAGGATGACCCAGATCGACGGGTAGAGTTCTGCACGTGGAGTACGAACAAACACGAACAGGATCCCTCGTTTACACGTGGCATACTGTTCCGCGACGAGGCATATTTCTGATTGAATGGGAGGTCAATCGGCATAATTATCGGTACTGGTGTGAAATTAATCCAAATTGGGTGCAACCGGGTAAGGAACATAGTCCTGCAAAGGTGATGGTGTTGTGTGGGGTATGGAACACCCGCATCATTGGTTAATTTTTCATCGACACTAGCTTAACGGCGCAAGAGTACCTGCCGCTCCTTCAGGAACATGTGTCTCCTTCCATTCTGAACCCCGACGGCAACTTTCCCTCCTATTTTCAACTCGATGGGGCCCCTCCCCACTATGGCGATGGTGTGCGTCAATGGCTCGATGCACAATTCCCAGGGAAGTGGATTGGTCGCTGTGATCCCGTGGAATGGAAGCCCAGATCACCGAACGTCACACCCCCTAGATTTCTACCTGTGGTGCCATCTCAAGCAGATTGTGTATGCTGAAAAACCCCTACAGGAACGCATTCAGCACGCGTGTGACCACATTTCACCGGATATTCTCTTGCGTGTGAGGCCGGAATGGATACGGTGTTTACGAACATGTGCTGTAGCGTGCCGTTGGTAGGTGATTTTTAAACTTTTGATTGTTCATAACTTGCAAATGACACAAGATATCAAAGAAACAATTACACTTTTGAATTCGTGAGCTCACGATAGTGTAATTTGATATGCGACATGCCCCCCCTTCCCATTTGAAATTTCGAACCTGCGTTCAAGATGGCGTATTTCAAGATAGCGGCCATGGTCACAATGTACCCTACAAGTTGGCCCCCTAACTATCATATCCCATTACTAGATTTCTCATTTTCCATTCAGGTTTAAAAATAAATGGGTGTCCAAAGACTTTTGACTCTCCCTGCATTGTCATCACTTTTTGTACTAATCAAGTTTTATCTATGGCCTGATGCCCTCTACAAAATATTTCTTGAGACGCCTGTGTTGATGAGCTCACCCCGAAATAAAATTCTGGCTACGGGCCTGGTCAAAACATAATCTTCAAACGGGTATATTGTCTTTTGGGAAATTACTAGAAAATGCAATTCTTATCTAGCGGATGAAATTACAGTTGTCTTTGGATTCTAAGACCAGCCACACACACCGAATCCAAATCGACAAGTCACAAAGCCACACGACAAGTCATTTCTTTGTTAGAAAAATCTGATAGCAGATTTCGTCTACGTACGCAATAGGTGTAGGTCTGAATTTTATAATTTGGATGCACTTTAAGTATAACAGTTTACAGCATAATCAGTGTATCAATGTGTATGTAGAATTGATGTATCAGTTCATATGTTGTGAGTGCAATATATTTCTAGTAAATAATTGGTAACAAAATACGAACACAAAGCAATCAAGAAAGAGGAACGTTTAAATAAAATGTTAATAATTAAAGAAACAAGTGTATGCAATGCTATAATTTATTTGGTTTCTGGTTACTCCGAATAGAGCTTTTCTTGTAGCTACAGTGTGTACAGTTCATCTTGTAATGTGATCTTGCATACATTATTTACCCTTTGTAAGCAAGTCCACTAAGTGGGGCATATGATCCAGCAAGGATAGCTCCTCCCAAGGTTGATCCGTAGACAGCACCACCCAAATTAGACACAGTAAGGGGAGAACCCAAGATGGCACCAGACGGAGCTACGACTCCAGCACCAAGCAAGGATGATCCCAGAAGGTAACCACCATATCTAGCACCGATCACGGGTGCACCGGCGACGGTGGTTGCGTACGAAGCTCCAACGGCAGGGGAAAGGATTCGAGTGGCACCGGCGATCAGAGGAGCACCAGCGATGGTTCCGTATGGGTAACCAGAGGCGTAACGGATGGATCCGGCCGAGGATAGAGAGACGACCGGAGAGGCGAGTGCTGCACCGGCCAGTCCAGGGGCTACGACGGTTGCAACTCCTGGAAGAGATGGCCCCAGCACGGTGCTGCTGGAAGAAGCTCCTCCGGATGGATGGGTCTGCACGGTGCTGGAGGATGCTGGAACAGCTAGTCCACCGCGCTTGTCCCTCTTTTCGGAGGCTGCCGAAGCCACCAATATCACCAAAACGAAGCAAAGCTGAAAAGATGGTAGAATTCAATATCGAGAGTCTTGAAAAGGCAATAGCTTACGTATGAGGAGTTTTGGTACAGCCAGGGTATGGCGTGAATTTAACCACTGTAAGAAAAGCCTAGAAATAATAAAAATAGCTAATACTTTCTTTCTGTTTCGTGGTTAATTTCAACACATTATATTCTGTTTGATAAGTATGGTTTCTTAATGTTAAGGGCGTTTCATCATATCCCATATTTTATGGTGTACGATATCGAAAACCTTTGTCAAGTCATAAAAATATTCCAAGAACTAATTGTTTATCGTTTATATCTTGAAGAATAGCTATGACCGGAAGTGCATATGTTTTCATTTATTATGTTTTCTGGAATATTTTCGTGTATTGTGCCTACACATAATCCAACAGCGCACGTGACTAGCTCGTTGTGGGTCTAGTGTTCAATAACATCAGAGAAGCGTGGTCGTAAGACAAGTACAGTATGTATGCAACACACTTTACCCTCCACCCCAGGCCAAATACGAAAGGTGGCAATATATTTTGAAATGACTATGTCTACCAATGTTGTAATGTTCCTAAACGAGTTGTTTCATTTATCCTAGCTACTATTTAAAAAGTAAAAAAAAAGTAAAGTGCTCCCCTGTGCATAGCACCACGCCATGAAGGCGTATAGGGGGTGTGGGGGTAACGCCCCACACTTTCTTGATCCGGTCGTGAGAGGGGGTGATGTGATCAGCATCACGCCCCTGAAACCTTTACCCCCCAGGGTTTCCCCCAGGTACCCATGTTATTGGACGCTGGGTAGGCGCCGGGGCCGCATACATATATTTAAATAAGGGAACGCATTTCATATACAGGAAAATATAACGGATTATATACTCACAGTCTTCATGGTTTACTTTTCCGTTTTGCTCTTCTCTGAGTGCTGAAGTTGGAATGCTTACTCGATTCCCGCTCGCTGCTTTTATACACAACTCACATCCGGTCCATTGTTCACGATTCCTTTTGTGTAGGTTGAAAATATATTCATGAGCCGATATCACTTACAGAAAGTAATATTCACTTCCGTATTAATTTCCATGACAATAGTTCAATAATTGTTTCGAAACATTCTTTAATCTAAGGTCACATGCACAGTTTTTAATTTTAAACCGTCGAAGAAATTATTTTGTTACCTGTGCAGTGCCAGAGCTACAAGCCGCTAAATCTCGCAGTGATGGGGGCCTGGAGAAAAATAAGGCTCATGGGGACGGGGGGGGGGGGGCCTCAGCCATCGTATATGCGTATGTAAAAACTAAACGTACTCACTCAGGGGTACAGAAACGAATACAATACGTATAAACAGGTAAAGGTTTATGCGAGGACAAAGCCGGAAAAATTCCGACTTTAGATCATGCATACCGGGTATGACACCTGTCAGTCAGACTAGACTATCAAGCTACTCTACTTTTATAGGGGGTGTTAAGGGACTTTTGAATCACCCTCTATGCCTTTATATGTGACTTTGTCAACATGAGCTGAAGAATTACACACACACAAACCTTATATATGAGTATGTGTACATATACTATATGTGTGTGTGTGTGTGTGTGTAAATGTAGGTAGGTAGAAGGAGGGTCTTTTGATAATATTTTGCGTGGGCGGGGGCAAGATTTGTAGATCCTGCACTGTACCTGTTCTATTTTGAGTTCAGAAGTTTGTTAAATCTTGGTGAAATGAAGGTATTTTGTAGTTGCTGCATCAAAACGTAAAAAACAGTCGTTAGTACTGTTGAATACAATGATAGCTATATTTTGAAAAAGTACTACAAGGCTATAGGAAACATTTTGCGTATGTTAGATATGGTCATAAATTTATGTATTCTGTTACTTACTTGATAATGTCCTCCAGGGGTGCCCCGGGGGGGGGGGGGGGGGTTATATGGCGCAGACTGCGTCATCGAGATTTTTTGGGGAATTTGTTTTTACCTTCAAATAATATAAAATTCAATATTTATATATTTTTCTAAAATACAGGGTGTTTCTAAAGGTAGTTTACAACGCTTGGGAGGTGATTCCTCACACGAAAACAAGCAAAAAGTGTGAGTTCCATTTTTACTACTGAGGCTTCGTTTCTTAGATAGGAGCCTCGCAAAAGGTGACAAAGTGAACGTCACACCTAACTGGGACCAATACTATCACAGATAGAGAGGCGGTTCCAAGGGAATCATCAAGGAATCGTATGTGCTCAGTCCGGAAGTCACCATGAAAAGTTCACTGCACGCATGCGCAATGGAGTTCTCAAAGGAATTGGGGATTTCCAGCAAGAACAATGCATGGAAAGGGTATGTAACGCAGCAAGAAGGACCGTGACAATGAGAAATGCGTTAAAGACAACACATCCCGACGTCAAACATCAAAACATGAGCCCGGAACACAAAATCCGAAAAGTTGAGCAAGGTTGCATACCTCATTTACACGCGAGGAATGAGCGAATCACGTGTCATGTGGCATACGAGAGACACATTACTCCACCAGGAGGAGGGAAAGAAAAACACAATATCAGATGATTGCGACAACGTGTATTTTTACACGCGACAACTACGTAATATCCCCCCCCCACACACACACACAAAACAAACAACAAATGCTACAATGTCTTAAGCACAGACAGTGCGTGTTACTGTACACCGACTGAAGATGTCACTATCACCACACAAAGGGGGTGGGGAGCAATACCAAGAGTGTTCGCACGCGATCACTGTGACGTAAAAGAGACAAGTTTTGGAAGCGCTGCGCAGGCAAGTCTGGTTCTCGTAGTCTACATTTGACCTTCATGACTGCTGTAACCGCGAGAGGAGCTCGAAGGGTTGGTTCTCTCCGGCAGTCGTCCCAGTCGTGTTCCAGGTGCTGCGATATGATCAGCAGTTCGCTCTAGGTTGTCATACGCATTGAAGAGTACTATAGCTCTTTTCAGTTCTTACGGCGGCCGGTCCAAGTTCTGCCAAGGGAAGTGGGGAGCGGGGATTACGCAACAGACCAACCAGACAACAGCAGTGGCGCCGAGAGACACGACGCGGCCGGTAAAAGTACTACGTGAAACTCGTTCTACTGGCCGCTACGTTTCTTATCGCTCTGGATTGGTCGCTTCCCGCTCCCCACTTCCCCTGGCAGCTTCTAGAGCGGCCGCCGTAAGAACTGAAAAGAGCTATCGTATGTTGTATTGAAAGAAGTTGACGTGGTGGAGTAGGCAAGTCAAGTATCGCAACAATTGGTCTGTGGTGTTCGTACGGTGATACGGCCAATTTGTGCAGTGTGCCAGTGTTAAACAAAAACGATACTTTTCAGTTCCAGCTCCCTATTACACAGATGGCTGCGTATACGACCCAGCAGCTAGCAAACATGCAACTCATGTATGGGGAGGCACGTGCTAATAGCCGTGAGGCAAGGCGTATTTATGGAGAACACTTTCCACATACACGTTTACCGTCTCACGCCTTCTTTCAGGTAGTGGACAGTCGACTGCGTGAAACAGGCTCAGTGTTACCACCGCGGCAAGAAGTTGGAAGACCCTGAAGTGTACGCACACATCAGTTTGCAGAAGATGTGTTAACAGCGGTCGCAGAACATCCTGGCACCAGTACGCGAGTGCTCGCTCGGGCACGAAACACGTCTCATGTGAATGTTTGGAGAGTGTTGCCAGAGGAAGGAATGCACCCTTTTAAACTGCAGAAAGTACAAGAACTGTTACCTCGTGACTTTCGTTCTCGTATGGAGTTTTGCCAATGGTTGTTGCATCAGCGGGACACAAACCCTCACTTCGGGGCAAAGGTATTGTGGACAGATGGATGTCTTCAATAGTAGAAACAGTCATGTCTGGGACTTTGACAACCCACATGCACTTCTTGTGGCCCATTACCAGCACATGTTTTCAGTGAATGTGTGGTGCGAGATAGTACATGATCATTCAATTGGACCATACATTCTCCCTGTTCGCCTGAATGGTCGCACGTATCATGCATTTCTTAGTGAGATTCTGCCTGAACTGTTACAGACCGTACCTTTGGCACTGCGGCAAGAAATGTGGTACCAACACGATGGGGCACCAGCTCCTTTTGATTGTAATGTACGACATTTCCAGCATGACGTGTTTCGCAATAGGTTCATTCGTAGGGATGAGCCTGTGCCTTGGCCACCGAGGTCGCCAGATCTCAACCCTCTCAATTGTTTCTTCTGGGGAGAAATGAAAACCCTCGTATACGACACACCTGTCACATCAGCTGAGGACCTCGTTACTCGCATCATCGTCGCCGCCGCGACGGTAGCAGATACACCTGGCTTGTTTGCTCGTACTAGACAATCCTTGATTCGCCGCTGTCATCTCTGCGTAGAAGTGAACGGCAGACATTTTGAAAATCGTCTGTGATTATCGCCCTCGGCAAATCTCAGTGAGAACACTCTTGGTATTGCTCCCCACCCCCTTTGTGTGGTGAAAGTGACATCTTCGGTTGGTGTACAGTGACACGGACTGTCTGTGCGTAAGATATTGTAGCATTTGTTGTTTGTTGTGTGTGTGTGGGGGGGGGGGATATTACGTAGTTGTCGCGTGTAAAAACACACGTTGTCGCAATCATCTGATATTGTGTTTTTCTTTCCCTCCTCCTGGTGGAGTAATGTGTCTCTCGAATGCCACATGACATGTGATTCGATCATTCCTCGCGTGTAAATGGGGTATGCAACCTTGCTCAACTTTTCGGATTTTGTGTTTCGGGCTCAGGTTTTGATGTTTGACGTCGGGATGTGTTGTCTTTAACGCATTTCTCATTGTCACGGTCCTTCTTGCTGCGTTACATACCTTTCCATGCATTGTTCTTGCTGGAAATCCCCAATTCCTTTGAGAACTCCATTGCGCATGCGTGCAGTGAACTTTTCATGGTGACTTCCGGACTGAGCACATACGATTCCTTGATGATTCCCTTGGAACCGCCTCTCTATCTGTGATAGTATTGGTCCCAGTTAGGTGTGACGTTCACTTTGTCACCTTTTGCGAGGCTCCTATCTAAGAAACGAAGGCTTAGTCGTAAAAATGGAACTCACACTTTTTGCTTGTTTTCGTGTGAGGAATCACCTCCCAAGCGTTGTAAACTACCTTTAGAAACACCCTGTATATGTAAAAAGTTTACATCTTAAATCCACCATATTGAATCCACTAAATGAAGGAAGTATGTATAATGGTAGCGGAGCCCACAGATCTGTTTCTGGACGCTTATTGTGTCCACTCAACTTGGGAGCTTTAAGGGGGTTATTTTAATAATTGAAATTTCAATGGTAATTCAAACTTGTGTCCAATCCTACATTGTTCAAGCCAATTAACCATTGCTGCTATACCTAGGCATAGATATCAATTTGTAGACTTGCAAGGGAATTATAACGGGTAATATGTGTTATTGTTGGGGGGCAATATCCAAATCTTACATATTAGGCCCTAAATTGATACTTGGATTCTGCGGAGTGGATTGAGAATTAAATGTTTGGGGGGGGGGGGGCAATACATCCAATTCTTCAATATCAGTGTAATAGGCGACTAAAGACTGCCACTAATGAGGAGACGGCAACGATGGTTCTAGCATTGTTTGTGAAGAGTCCCAAACGCAGTACTCGTCGTCTCTCACTCGAAAGTGGTATCAGCCAGTCCTCCATTGTCCGGGTATTGCATACAATCGCTGGCATCCTTATAAGCTGCACGTGCAACATAGACTAAACGAGGATGACCCAGATCGAAGGGTAGAGTTCTGCACGTGGAGTACGAACAAACACGAACAGAATCCCTCGTTTACAAGTGGCATACTGTTCCGCGACGAGGCTTATTTCTGATTGAATGGGAGGTCAATCGGCATAATTATCGGTACTGGTGTGAAATTAATCCAAATTGGGTGCAACCGGGTAAGGAACATAGTCCTGCAAAGGTGATGGTGTTGTGTGGGGTATGGGACACCCGCATCATTGGTTAATTTTTCATCGACACTACCTTAACGGCGCAAGAGTACCTGACGCTCCATCAGGAACATGTGTCTCCTTCCATTCTGAACCCCGACGGCAACTTTCCCTCCTATTTTCAACTCGATGGGGCTCCTCCCCACTATGGCGATGGTGTGCGTCAATGGCTCGATGAACAATTCCCATGGAAGTGGATTGGTGGCTGTTATACCATGGAATGGCCGCCCAGATCACCTGACCTCACACCCCTCGATTTCTATCTGTGGGACCATCTCAAGCAGATTGTGTATGCTGAGAAACCCCACGATATAAGGCACCTACAGGAACGCATTCAGCACGCGTGTGACCACATTTCACCCGACATTCTCCTGCGTGTGAGGCCGAAGTGGATACGACGTTTACGAACATGTGTTCTAGCGTGCCGTTCGTAAGTGATCTTTAAACTTTTGATTGTTCATAACTTGAAAACGACACAAGACATCAAAGAAACAATTACACTTTTGAATTTGAAATTTCGAATCTTCGTTCAATATGGCGGATTTCAAGATGGCGACCATGTTCACTTTACAAGTTGCCCCTTCCCCTCTAACTACCATATCACATTACTAGATTTCACATTTTCGATTCAGGTTTCAAAATAAACGGGTGTCCACAAACTTTTGACTCTCCCTGCATTGTCATCATTTTTTGTACTAATCAAGTTTTATATATGGCCTGATACCCACAAAAAAATATATCTTGCGACCCCTGTGCTGATAAGGGATGAGCCACCCCAGAATTAAATTCTGGCTACGGACCTGGTCAAAACATAATCTTCAATCGGTTTATTGGCTTTTAGCAAATTACTAGAAATGCAATACATATATAGCGGATGAAATTACAGTTGTCTTTGGATTCTAAGGCCAGATACACACACCGGATCCAATCGACAAGTCACAAAGCCACAAGACAAGTAATTTCTTTGTTAGAAAAATCTTATAGCAGATTTCGTCCACGTACACAATAGGTGTAGGTCTGTAGTTTATATTTTGGATGCACTATAAGTATAACAGTTTACAGCATAATCAGTGTATCAATGTGTATGTAGAATTGATGTATCAGTTCATATGTTGTGAGTGCAATATATTTCTAGTAAATAATTGGTAACAAAATACGAACACAAAGCAACCAAGAAAGAGGAACGTTTAAATAAAATGTTAATAATTAAAGAAACAAGTGTATGCAATGCTATAATTTATTTGGTTTCTGGTTACTCCGAATAGAGCTTTTCTTGTAGCTACAGTGTGTACAGTTCATCTTGTAATGTGATCTTGCATACATTATTTACCCTTTGTAAGCAAGTCCACTAAGTGGGGCATATGATCCAGCAAGGATAGCTCCTCCCAAGGTTGATCCGTAGACAGCACCACCCAAATTAGACACAGTAAGGGGAGAACCCAAGATGGCACCAGACGGAGCTACGACTCCAGCACCAAGCAAGGATGATCCCAGAAGGTAACCACCATATCTAGCACCGATCACGGGTGCACCGGCGACGGTGGTTGCGTACGAAGCTCCAACGGCAGGGGAAAGGATTCGAGTGGCACCGGCGATCAGAGGAGCACCAGCGATGGTTCCGTATGGGTAACCAGAGGCGTAACGGATGGATCCGGCTGAGGATAGAGATACGACCGGAGAGGCGAGTCCTGGGGCTACGACGGTTGCAACTCCTGGAAGGGATGGCCCCAGCACGGTGCTGCTGGAAGAAGCTCCTCCGGATGGATGGGTTTGCACTGTGCTGGAGGATGCTGGAACAGCTAATCCACCGCGCTTGTCCCTCTTTTCGGAAGCTGCTGAGGCCACCAAGATCACCAAAACGAAGCAAAGCTGAAAAGATGGTAGAATTCAATATCGAGAGTCTTGAAAAGACAATAGCTTACGTATGAGGAGTTTTGGTACAGGCAAGGGTATGCCGTGAATTTAACCACTGTAAGCAATGCCTACAAATAAAAAAAATAATTAATGCTTTGTTTTTGATTCGTAGCTAATTTCAACACATTATATTCTCTTTGATAAGTATGGTTTCTTAATGTTAAACGCGTTTCATCTTATCCCATATTTTATGGTGTACCATATCGAAAGACTTTGTCAAGCTTTAAAAATGTTCCAAGAACTAATTTTGTATCGTTTATACCTGGAGAAATAGCCAACCTATATGTTGGACCGGAAGTGCATATGTTTTCGTTTATTATGTTTTCTGGAATATGTTCGTGTATTGTGCCTACACATAATCCAACAGCGCACGTGACTAGCTCGTTGTGGGTGTAGTGTTCAATAACATCAGAGAAGCGTGGTCGTAAGACATGTACAGTATGTATGCAACACTCTTTGCCCTCCACCCAAGGCCAAATACGAAAGGTGGCAATATATTTTGAAATAACTATGTCTACCAATGTTGTAATGTTCGTAAACGAGTTGTTCCATTTATCCTAGCTACTATTCGGAAATTGGAAATACATATATTTAAATAAGGGAACGTATCTCTAATACAGGAAAATATAACGGATTATATACTCACAGTCTTCATGGTTTACTTTTCCGTTTTGCTCTTCTCTGAGTGCTGAAGTTGGAATGCTTACTCGATTCCCGCTCGCTCCTTTTATACACAACTCACATCCGGTCCTTTGTTCACGATTCCTTTTGTGTAGGTTGAAAATATATTCATGAGCCGATATCACTTACAGAAAGTATATTCACTTCCGTATTAATTTCCATGACAATAGTTCAATAATTGTTTCGAAACATTCTTTAATCTAAGGTCACATGTACCGTTTTTAATTTTGAACCATCGTACTATTTATTTTGTTACCTGTTCTATTTTGAGTTCAGAAATTCCTGAAATCTTGGTGGAATTAAGGTATTTAGTTGTATCGTTAGTACTGTTGAATACAATTACATGCTTTAAAGAAGTACTACAAGGCTATAAGAAACATTATGCGTATATTAATTATGAGTGATAAATTTATGTATTCTGTTAACTACTTGATAATATCCCCTAACCACAGATGTTCATTCAAGTGTTTCATTGTCTTATCTTGGATTGTATGATGGTGATGAAGTTAGTAGTTCTGAACAGAAATACGTATTAAGAAGTTTTGCATTCTTAGTCCCAGATCCAGTTTATATCTATATAGAAAACTGTAGGTCCAGAGAGTTTCATTGCGTATTCTTGCTTCAGACCTGTAGAAGAGAAGTAAGAGAATGTCTTGGGTAGACATTGATTTTGTTGCGACATGATTCTAAAGCATTAGAAAGGCCTAAATTATCGATTCTAGAGTCAAATATATATTTTTGGGAGGTTGAGAATTATTAAATATAATCCAAGGTATTACTTTACTATACCGGAGACACCTATCAATGATTTATTTCGCAATTTTTTACATTGATAACGTACTATTCTGCGTTGCAGAACATTTCTTTAGGTGAAATAATGGATTTCTAACGAAAATAATGTCTATTTCTTACATACGATAGCCCCACGAACCATCACGGGGACGAGGTATGCCTACTAGGTTAGGTTAGGCCTGTTAGGTTAGGTTCCATTAGCACTCCTTTCGTTCAATTTAGCATATACGGACAATACGAGAGCGTGTTGTGCTCTCTTGCAGAAAGCAAATGGCGGCAGCAGCAATAGCGCGTCGGAAATAGATTTTCGTAGAAAACCACATGCATTCGCATTAAAATGGATCAAAACTACATTCCCGAACATCAACAACGCTACAGAAAATGATTTGCGTAAGTACTTTCTCCTGTAAATTTGAAGAAATCCGTCTCCGGTATAGTAAAGTGTTACCTAATCCAATTTTCAATCGAACTACTGGATATACCAATTTGTAAAATGGTCGCTGGATAGAATAATTATAATCCTTAATTAAACAGGCGACGTTCATCATTTTAACTTATGTTTTTGCTGGAGCCTTTTCTAAAAAACTCGAATTCATATTCAAAATCAGTCCATTTTGGAATCAGCATTGTATGTCCCCCACTGTCAAAAATAAACATTTCATTTAGTGCATATAGCCCATGCACAGGGTTAATCAGAATTATGGTTACACGTTTGAAGCAAATATCGTGTGTTACTGTACAATTTAGAGGGGAATGGTGAATAGTATATTTTGCTTGGAACTTCATTAATTCCATTTCAGATAATAGTCACTCATCCGAGCTTACGTGATTAGTCAAGATGGCGCTAAACATGAATCAGCAAGTTACAGTTGCAGCGTTGGCAATTGCATACCAGGATGATCGTGAGTGTGTACAGCAATTGACTTAAACAACAATTTGATGTAAGCAGTCATTTTCTCCGCTTTCCCACAGGCAACAATGTCACGTTACATCGCTCTATAACTTCCGATTACCTCAATTACTTGCAAATTCAGAAGTTCATCAAAGAACAATTAACATTAATGAGAAAAGAAACATGTTCTTCCGGAGTCAAAGCTTAATGTGCATGTTCCCCGGAGTGACCTCAGTCATTCAGCGAACCACTTTCATGCCGGAAAAGTTTCTATTTTCTTTTGCGTGCACGGAAGGAGCGTCCTCACAACAATAACAATACTCAAGAAATTAAATTACTGTTGCCCATTCGTAGTTTCAAGAAAGCCTTCTTGTAACATGTTATTATCAAGAACAGAAAACCTTGTTGACAATTATAAAAGCGGCGTGTGCATTGTTTGGTGTTTAACTTCAATTGTTGCAGTTGAGCAGAAGCATTCACCATGAACGCAGTGAGTATACTAAACGCACGGCCATGAAAATAAGCGGCTGGGCAGAATTGCGCTGGTTGGCTACACAGGGGCAAAGCAAAGCGAGAGAGGGACAAAGACGCTGGTTCCCGCGCACTGTGTGGAAACGTCAACCGAGCTGCGTTGCCAAGTTCCAGCGTCAGACCGACATCTTTCCGGGACACATTTGCGTTTTCCCTGACCTTTCGAGCAAATAACGTCAGTTTGTATCACATGGATTACAAAGACCAACTCAGCAAGATATTTCATTCTCTTAAGCTCAGAACGCACGGGATTGTGCTCCGACGTGGCAACAGCGCGAACTTCTCCCACCCGCCTAATTTCATGCCCGTGCGTATAGGCGTAAATTACTTTTCGTCCTATTTAGTTCTCATCTAAAATCGACAGTTATAATTCACAGCAATTATAAATTAGTGTATAGTGCTCTGTATTTATTAAATTTATGCTTGTGAATTGCCTATAACGAAAATTTATTAATAGGAAAGACTCGAAGATGATCCGAATGTAGCAAATGATCAATATATGTATTAATTGTTCAAATGTAGCAGAGTTATTAAGTTCGAATAGGGAATAAATTATAATTTTATGTGAGGACAAACTATGGCCAGCCTTAGTGAAGAACTGATCAGCTTCAGTTGCTACAGAATTACAAGTTCCAGGTTTCAACTCATGTTGGTTCCTTCATCCGTTTCACTGTTCATCGTTTTTGTCACGATTAGACTAAAAAGTAGAATTACGACGTACAGTTACTAATAAAGAAATACACCAAATACGGAAACACTTTCAGAAATATTGAGCACTACTAACCCTTTCATGTGACGTTTTAATACCCTGGGTTCGATATTCGATAGATGCATATAGTAGTTCAGATTCTAGTCTAAACTGTAGATCCAGTCTCGATTAGTCTATCTGTACATAAAGTGGACTTAAAACAAAAACTCAAACAGTTTAATACAATTCAACGTACTGGCTGATATCATTGAGGAATACACTTCAACAGATTATGATAATTAATAACAGGAGTCTTCCAAAAAGTGTGGTGCATGATAACTGGTATTTTGTAGATATCAATCACAGTATGATACGTATGACTATACAATTGGTCCGGGTTCGATACGTGGTGAAAGCACATGGCACATTGGTTCCAATCCCACTTTAAAGTGTAGTTACAGTGCTGATTAGCCGATCTGTGCATAATTGTGTTCAGAGAGTTGCCGCACAAAAGGATCTGGGCGTCTTATTTGACGAGAAACTCTCCTTTTCTGACCACATCTCTGCAGTCACTAAGGGTTCCATGCGTATGCTGGGTCTCCTGTATCGTTTTACTGAAATAAACAACCTGACTGCTCTCAGCACTTTTTTCAAGTCTTTTGTTTCACCAAAACTTGAATACTGCTCTCCGATATGGTCTATGGCATACCCCTCAAATTTAGATAGACTAAATTCCGGCCTAAATTTCTTCCTGGCCATTGTTCGTCACCGAATTCCATCGACAAAACACTTGCAAAAGCCCGATCTTCTGAAGATGTTAAATATCCAAACTCCTCACGAGAGACATAGACTGGCGGGCCATATATTCCTGCATAACATAGTGAATGGCAACATCAGAAGCGACCTCCTTCCTCAGGAAATTCCCTTTCTAGTGCCGCCCCGCTCAACGAGAAACACTCAACTTTTCACTTCTCAGAAACCAAGATTGTGCCTCATCCAGCGCTCTCTGTTCCATAGACTGCCCAGCCAATATAATAATCTGACAAGCCAAATAGACATTTTTGATAATCTGGCACATTTTAGAAGAGCATTGGCTATAAGTATGTGAATCTTTTAACCACATGTAAGTTTAGTTCATGTTAGGGATGTGAGGAAGCTGAAAATTTACCGATGCCGATGTACTCACCGATATTTTATGGAACCGATACCGATGCCGATATTTAACCGATTCCGAAACATAAGATTATTAAACAGAAATGAGATGTTATTCAGCATGACAAAAATAAATTTGCTTTGTACATTTCTATTGCTTATCATATGTATAAGCTATACACATGTATTCTCAAGAGATGCGAATGTACTTTTGCATCTACAAATGGTGGTTATGTGAACCTTTAAGAACATGGATTCTCAAGAGATTTAACATTAGTACACAAGCAGTTGTTTGAAATGCAAAATGAATTCCTGTTCTTAATGTTAGCAATTTACTGCTGTCAGATTCAACTTCAGAAACACGAGTTCTGCAAATCTGTTCAGCAACACTGAACACTCATTCACTGAATACTGATGCAGCAGGTATGCCCAAGTATTTTCTCAGCACTTGCTTCAGGTTTGAATACTCACTTCTGAATTTCCAATACAACAGCAGATCCTGGATCAGAAATGTACTGATTTATTTCCGATTTTGAGTTAGGTTGATCCTCTGAATGAGAGTTTGCAATAATTTTATTACAAAAACACTACAATAATGATGAATCATAACCAAATTTTCAATAAATCTTACAAAACTAGAATATAAAACTTATTAGAAGGTAAAACTCTAGTATAATCTGTAGGCTACCGGTTTAAATATCGGAATTTTGCCGATGCCGATACCGATGCCGATATGTCTATTTCTGCCGATTTTCATACATCTGTAATCGGCTTCGGCACATCCCTAGTTCATGTTATTATTTTTGTTATTATTTTCTGTTGTTAATACGTTCCAATGTAAAATGGCTAACGCTGTATTTGGAATCTTCTATTAAATAAATAAAATAAATAAAAAAAACTGGACAGAAATTCAAACAAACAAAGAATATATACAACTGGACGGAATTTTTGAATGAATGTAATTTGTTTTCAATTTTTATGAATATTACAAAACGCCATGACTACAGTTCCCATCTAAATTGACAGAAACAAAAAAAATATATTTAGGTACATTCATTATGTTAATAACAGCCCTTATAACTAGTTAGTAATTCAGATTTACATATTTTGAAAAACACAAGAAAAGGAACAGCATTTTGTGTGAAACTAAACAGTATCAAAGTCACAATATGTATCTCATATTTTCAGTTTTTCTTTGTTCTGGCTATCCTTGTCTCATCGGCTGCTTCGGCCGTTGCTGGTGGATTGGCATCTCCAGTCTCTACAAGCACAATCGAGCTTCACCCATCAGGAGCATCATCTTCGAGCAGAGTCACTCTTGGGTCCACAACTGCCTTAACACCTCTTGGACGATCTGTGAATGCGTTTATCGGATCGGGACCTTTCCCAGGAGGCCTTCAAGCATCAAGAGCTGTGGCAACCAGCATCCTCAGCGCTAATCCAAGCACGGTCCTTGATTCTCCACTCGCCACCGCCCCGTTAGCAGCTGGAGCGTTGTATGCTTCACCAATGATCGGGGCTAGATATCCAGGTAGTTACCTTCTGGGATCTCACTTGGGTGGAGCTGTTCTTTTAGGCTGAGTATTTCAAAATTATCCTCTCTAGAAAGAATCTGAAACATATTTCGGAACCACCAAATTACTTATTTGATTCACATCAGTGTAGGTTCAATGAAAATGGTTTCTATGACAATTGTTAACTGAATACATCATGTGAGCAAATCTTGCATTGTTTTATTTACATGTATTGTTTAATCGAAGTATGTACGAGTTGAAGATTATGGGTGGCTTGACACATATGAACACTTTGCACTCTTCATACTCTAGTACGAGGAAAATCCTTTTATCTAAAACCTTTACCTCAATATATAAAAGAAGTAAACTTGAAACTTCTCATATTGCCTTTTGTACTATGGATCCGAAACTTAGTCCCTTGCATTGAAAGAGGAACATAAATTAAATGTATTTGAAAATAAAATCCTTAGAAAAATATTAGGACCTAAACGGGATGAGGAGACAGATAAGTGGAGAAGGCTACATAATTTAGAACTTCATAATTTGTATTCATGTCCAGATATTACTAGAATGATTAAATTAAGAAGTGGGCAGACCATGCGGTACGAATAGGAGAGGAAAGAGGAGTTTACAGGATTCTTGTTGGGAAACCTGATGGTAAGAGACCAGTAGGAAGTACAAGACAAAGATGAAGAGATAACGTTGATATGGCCCTAAAGGAAATCGGTAAGGATGGAAAAGAGTGGATAGATCTTGCTCAAGATAGGTACAGATGGAAGGCCTGTGTTGTTGCAGCCATAAACCTTCGGGTTTAAAAAGGCTAGAGAGTTAGTTAGTAAAGAGACACTTCAGAAAGGTTAAAAGGTCAAGGTTGTAAAATGACCTGCACAGGACACACACAACATATTAAAAAGGTACGGAGAGACTAAATAGGTCCTCAGGAACAGTGTAACAGTACTGCTCTTCTCCAAAAGCTAACAATTTAAGTTAAAACATGTCATCATCTCCCAACATGAATCATAAACAGCTGGGAAGATAAAAAGTTTGCCTGAGGAAAGTGAAGTAGTTCCTGATAGATGACGCCCTTAATTTCTGGAAACATATCTTGTTTTTAAAACAACATACGGAAAATAAGCTGATACTGCTTTTCACTCCATTTGTAGAATATTTTATTTCAAACAATGCATATGTACCCTGGATATCTCTTCCAATGCGTGGGAGAAATAGCATTGAAGTACACTGAAAGTCTTTATGGCCAGTCTTAAAAATAAAAGTTAATATAGAAGAGAAGAAATTGTAAACCAGTATTATGTCTCAGAATACTCTGCATACATTATAAATTGTGTAAAAACTTTACAGAATTTAAATAATAGAGGAAAGAATTAGTTTAACCTGGGTTAAAGCAAATTATCAAAATTTAGGAAATGAAATGGCAGATTTGTATGCAAAACAAGCTAGGGAAATTCAACCTGTCCTGGAGCTGAAAACATGGTACATAGACCTTTTACCGAAGGTGAAGAAAACGTTGTAGGGCAACTGGAAGGAATGGTGCAAAGGAGAATTTCAAAATGCAGGCCCCTTTTATCAGAGGATAGCTAATTTCAAAAGAATCATGCCCTGGTTTACAAAAGTTCAAGGTGCAAGGAATGTGATAGTATTGCTAAATCGTATTAGGTCAGGACATACAACTACTAAAAGTTATTTACAAAAGATTCGGCTTGTACAAAACCCAAACTGTACATGTGGAAATAAGGAAGATATACACCATATCATATTTGAGCGTAATAGATACACCCAAGGAAGAGAGAAATTCTACAAAACACTTATAAACTGTGCAATTCTTCTTCCAAATCTTACAGTTAGGTATATTGTTATCATTTTTTTAGAAAATGTGCCATAACAATTTAGTAGGAAAAATTTATATTAATAGTGTTTTTTTAATAATAATGTACTCAAATTAAAAAATTAATTTGCAAGTTTATGAAAAGTACATAGATATGGGAAAAACTGCTAAAAGCGGTAATCCCAAGTAAAAGTAAAATAATAAATAAAAATGTCTCAGCAAACAGAATTTTTAGTCCATGCTTCTTAAGATAATGGTTAAAATGTCCAATGATCATAGATTCTCATCAAGCATGGCGTTGAGTGTGATGTCATTTTCATGCAGAGAACTCTATATAAGTCTAAGAGGCTTTGCTTTCGTCAGTTCGTGGAGGGGTTTCTGATAAATGTTTAGAAATAGTAATGTATTAAAAAGTGTGGCGTCATAGATGTTTGAGCGTTAGGACCCTTGAAAAACGCGTGTTAGAATATAATGTTGTTAATGTCTCGTGACGTCGTACTGAACTGTTCACTTCAAGCGTGCTTATTGACTAACTGGTGGTTAACAGGGGCACAAGAGATTTGTATGTTTACAAATGAGTGAATGTAGTTATATAAAAAAAGTTATTTAATAATGTATTTGAACTTTATGTATAGAAATTTACATAGAAAGTGCTTCTTTATGCAT
Source organism: Lepisma saccharinum (assembly GCF_977018435.1). Taxonomy (NCBI): domain Eukaryota; kingdom Metazoa; phylum Arthropoda; class Insecta; order Zygentoma; family Lepismatidae; genus Lepisma; species Lepisma saccharinum. Next base: position 26,915,896 of record NC_139256.1, on the reverse strand, counting down.
TCAAAATGTATGCTTTACGTATAAAACAGCCAAATATAAAGCTGTAAGTCCTATAATATTTGTTGATGATGTTGACAAGAATAACGTCTTACGGAGTTATCTCTTCGTGTACAACATTTATTTATACTTCTACCCTTCGCCGTATATACGCACATCTTTCCATAACAATTCCATTATCAACTGCTCCTGGTTACCTTTTGCCTCATGACACAGAGAATTGCACTTATAAAGACTTCACTCTACGAGCACACTATTTAGCATAGCACTAACCCGCCCCCGCAGTATATCACGCAGAGGTCCCTACGCTGTCCTCGCATTAAGTGCAGTACGTGGGTCGTTCAATATATAAGTTTCCCTATGCTGTAAAAAAAAATATTTTTAAGATACATTACAAAACTATACATACATGTGTAGGAGGATCCTTCCTCACTTCTCCACATAATCCCCATTTGTCCCACCGTTGCACCAATTTGTCCATACCCTTTGCAAGAAAATCAGGGCTCTGGCTATTGAGCACTGTTCTCACATTCCGCTTCACTTCATCTGTTTCGAAACGGTAACCTTACAATTCAGACTTTAACACCGGAAAAAGATGGATTTACTCGGCGCTAAATCGGTGCTGTATGGAGAGTGGAGCAACCGTTCCCACCCCAATTCTTCAATTTTGTGTTGTGTTTGCACTGCTGAGTTGGGGGCGAGCGTTATCGCCAAGAAGAATGACACCAGCTGACAGGAGACCTGGTCGCTTATGTCGAATTGCGTTTTTCAGTTTACGTATCCAATGTTTGACAGCATTAATTGTTCTTCCTCGTTCCAAAAAGTCCATAAGCAGAACGCCCTTAGCATCCATGCTTCTGAACTCCTTACGAAGCGAGCCCGCGTTTTCCGAACAAGCATTTACTTTTCGTCCTTGAGCGCATGCGCCTTCACGTCTGATAACGAATCGATTGTTGTTCCTTGTAGACGAAGGATGGCGCTTGTCAACAATGTGCTTCTTTTTAATGGCATTGCTTTATACGATATTTTATAGCACAGGGAAACTTATATATTGAACGTCCCTAGTATATCTTATTAGAGCTACGAGCGCACTATTTACCACAGCGCTAACTCGCCCCCGCAGAGTTTATCACGCAGAGGTCCTTATGCATACGGCGCTCACTCTCTGTGTGTATCGATGCATCCAAAAAAAAAAACCTGTCTTAATCCATTGAGAGCCTGAAAGTCTGAGAGCATAAGAGAGACCGCAACCTGCAACCTGCAACCTGGATCTTGGCGGATTTGTAGTAGTTCTTGAAGTTAAAGTTTGTTGACTCTGCCTTTGTATTTGTCACTGTTTTTCGTAAGTCATTGTCATGGAGGTATAGTCAAGAGTCGGGCGGATTGTTACTTACGACTGTCGAAAGTGAAGGGTATGTATAGAAGGAAAAACGTTTGCATAAGGTCAAGGAATGAGTTGACGAGATGAGATGAGATGAGTTTAGATGAGAGATGCTCCTGGAAGGAAGGGGAGTGGTGTCTGCTTAATTGCGAGGTGGTAAGAGGAACAGGGGCTACTGTTCCTTTGAATAGAGAAGGAGAAATGAATAAGAAACCTTTTCTTCGAGCAAGGCCTCATCTCCAGGAAGGTATCAACACGCGGCAAGCCACGGCACCTAGCGACCTGTTGAGTCAGATGAGTCAAGGCAAGATGGATAATAAACCTGCTCCCTCAAAAATAGGCAATAATTAGGCTGGAGAGTTCAAATGAACTAACCGATCTCTAACTACGCACTGGTAATGATCTGGCTGGAAAGTTCATACGAACTAACCGATCACTTAAGCCTCGGCTGGATGTTGAAAGAAATCCAAATTTCCAGGGTGTCGTTAGTTCCGTTCTAACAACAGTACCAACGGAACACGAGGGAGGCGCTGACGTCGCTTTCAAGAAATTCTCCTTTTTTCCAGTCACAAACTCCCATATTTTTACCAAACGTTACCCAGTTTCAGCAACCCGACCTCGCTACTTTTACGATCTGGCAGGGAGAGGGGGAGAATGAATGGTCGTTCCCACTGGCCATTGACCATTGACAGATGTGCCGAAACCCTGAAGAATAACTGTTTTCCTTTCCTTAGTTGAAAAAAACCTTACACATCGTCCTTTGAGATCACCAGCCTATGCACTGTGAAGCTGCATGTTTCTTTTTGTTTCCGTCGGTACATTCATTTCGTTACAGTAAAATGGCCAACTAACATAGATTATGTAGTAAAATACCTAAAATATAAATTCTCAGCTTTGGAATCAGGATTCTGTTGTTACTGTTCTTCTTTCCGATGGCGTAGTGGTGACGTCGTCGCCTTGTAATCAAGGGACCCCGGATTCAATACTCGGTGGAGGCGTAGTGGTTCCAGTGGCGTAGCAGCCACCCCTGCAATCCCCGCAATGCGGGGGGGGGGGGGCGAGGTGTAGGAGCCCCACAATGCGCTCTTCAATTTTTTATATAAATTCCACATATAGTGTCGCTTATAAAAAAATCGATTTACGAAACAGAAATCTGGTTCCCAGTAACATCATATTCGACGTCTGCGATAACAAGCAGTGACGTATTATCTCAGCCAGAGGGGCCCCACTAACTTGTCATATGGGTCCCCCTCCGAAATGCAGAATTAACTTACTTGCTCGCAGATGTCCATCGATAGGAAAATATCCCTCATCTCATATCTTTGTATCTACGCAGTTTGTCGTAAACGTACTGTAGCGTGTCAATTGTCTATAGTTATGAATCCAGTAGAAATTTTCAGTTGCTCAACCAGTCTATCCTTATTTTACAATAAACATCAAAATTGTTAATTCGTAACCTTTTAGTTTTACACGTGATATTTAAAATGTAACTTCCCACCTAATATTTTCAAGGGGGGTCCCAATTCTTTTCATATTGAAATAAGAGCTGAAATGAATTTTCCATATTGTCTACACTTGTTACGTTTTACTTCAAAGGGGACAAAAACCTCAGTTAAAGGTGGGACCCATAGTAAATTATCCCTTTGCTGTAAAGACCATTATCCCATCCTCTGCCACGCAGGGTATACAACGTATGAGTTAAATGTGACCATTATTTTGTGTAATTTTGTAAGTTCATTTTTCTTACAATTTGGCATTTTGTGGACATTACTGTCGAACTAGTTCTTATTTTCCAATGTGTTACGATTTTTTGATCTGCAGTGTTCGAAGGGAAAATTCCTCGCTGCAAATTTCCTTGTTCGCGTTGTGGATAGAAGAAAGGAAAATTCGAGCACTGATGGTCTATTAATAAAAATGTTCTTGTTTCATGAAAAAGTATTTAAGAAAGTATGATCACTGGTCTATCGAAAAAAGAATGGTAGCATTAAAATTATGAATAATGATGTTGAGGTCTACTAACCTGTGGCAACCTTCTTTTATTTTGTTGGGGGGGGGGGAGGCTTCAGTCCTTCCAAGCTGCATTTCATGGAGTGACAAATTTTCAGTGAATAGAGTTTCTTCACAGCTTTATTATCTATCATTCAGGACTAGAGTCCGCAGTTATTTCTTCGTAGCAGATTGAAATTTACCTTGTGATAGGTTACTACCGACAATCTAGATATCCGGTTCAACCCCCTTTACTGAATGATAAGTTTGTTGCTTGAGTATTAGAAGGCTAATATGAGCTACTCTTACGTTGAATCTTGGCCTGGAGGAACCAGGGGATGGCTTAGGGGCTGAAGGCACATTCACCTCAAAGTCCAAAAGAGGAGTGTTTACTATCTTTTTACAATTCCACCAAAACAGTATTTTTTAATATCTGTGTAATATATGTAACTTCATTAAAAAAAATATTTCAAGCAAAAATACAAAGCATCAGGAACAAAATATTTGGCAGCGGGAAGCTTCCCCCTCCTCCAAAAGTGATTCCTGGCTGTGTCCCTGCCTTGAAGTAGAGAAAAAATTTCCAGATTCTTCTTCCAGTTAATTTTCAGAGATTCAGACCATCCTGATTTAGTTTCAAGAAGGTACTACAGTGATATAAGTCGATAACAAAAAAATGGGAAGGCATAATATTTGAGGTAAAAGTTAATTTCTTGTACAACGAAGGGGGAGGGCAGATAACTATCTAACTATTGTACTTCCGTCCCACTCTGGCATCGTATTTTTTTTTTTTTACACTAAGGGGGCCCCTCAATATTTTACTTGCAAGATGGGGCCAAAGATCTGCGCTACCACACTGAGTGGCTCGGATCCCACTTTAAACTATACGTCCAGTCCCGATTTGCCTTTCTGTGCATAAATTGGTCTTAAAACAAGTTTAACAAACAAACTTTTTGCTATCAGTTCACAATCATAATTGGCTGTGCTCAAATAGTTGGAGATATTGATAAGTGTCCAAAATGGATAGATGCACGTAAAGAGTGAGGTATTTGCAAAATTTTTCGCAACTACTCCTGAAGCATCGATATATTATAAATTGTACATATATAGTCTCCCCACAATAACCAAATATTAGCAAGCAGATGGAGGACTTCCCCTTCCCTTTCAAATACCATTCTGTACATAACCGCCGAACTCGGGACCTCTATTACTCAAGATTATTCTGTCCGATACCCGGTGGAGGCAAATGGCACAGTGGTTCGGATCCCACTTTCAACTGTAGGTCCAGTCCCGATTAGACTTCCTGTGCATAAAGTGGACTTCAAACAACAAATCAATCAATCAATCAATCAAGATTAGTCAAAAGCAGGCACGTATCAAGAAATATATTTCGGGGGGGAGAGTCCGAACCAAGTCTCAGAAATAATAATAATATAAATGATGAAATTAAAGTATTCACATTAGATTAATGACATTAATTAAATATGTAAATTAATTAATAATGTATTATTATTATTACTTGAATAGGCAAAAAGACGGTGTAAGAACAGGGATATAACAACACATATTCTTTATCTAGCTTAGGTGTAGTTAATATCGCAAAAAAATGAAATGAGAAATGAATGTCAAATAGATCAAGGATCGAATATGGTCCTATTAAATGCACACACATGGCATTTAGACGATTAAGAACGTGTGTTTTATGGAATCATGTCAGCCAAGACACATTTTCACCTCACTCAAGGTCAAGGATTATGTGAATTCAATTGAAATTGTACCAATATCTACAACTGAATGTGAATGCGGGTTCCGTGTCATGAATCTAACCTTTACTGAACAGAGGCAGATTAAATATTTGGTTGAATCATAGAATACATTGCCGTAAATCAATTTCAGTGTTGGTGTTTTATTTTCATTTGGTATGAGCTCAAATTACCATTTTAAACCTTCGTTTTAAAAGTAATTCAAACACAAAAATCGTTATTGGGGGTCATTTTGAGTTTTTTCTACTTTATTACTACCTTCATTTGAATTTTTTATTTTCTAAAAATTTCGGGGGGGGCTGTAGCTCCTTTAGCACCCCCTCTGCGTAAGGCAGTGCCCTCTGGATCTCCCTCCCCTAAATAGTCCTCGGCTCAAAAGTGACAGAAAAGCCAAGGTGAATTCCTTTTTATAATCTCTAATTCTCCGAAACTATTCTTTTTGGTATGAAAAAATAGAGATTAAAGTTGATTTCCAAAAAAAAAAAAAGAAGAAGAAGAAGTATTGAAGGACAATAACAGGGAAGTTTTCCCTTTGTAAAGTCGGCTGGCGTCTCACTGGCCTGCTGGAAACTAAGATTAGGTTCCTGGGCGTGTTTTGTGAGGTCGGATTTTTGCGGCCTTCTCTCTTCATAAAGCGGCTCTGGGGTTCACCCATTCTCAAATAAATAGGTACCATTGAATGACGACACCCCAAGGGGCGGTTGAGGCTAAAGGAGGCTGGAGAGTGATGCTTAAAAACCAAAGGATAGAGAATGAAAGTGAAAATAAAGATTGATTGATTGATTTGTGGTTTTAAGTCCACTTTATGCACAGAAAGGCTAATCGGGAGTGGACCTACAGTTTAAAGTGGGATCCGAACCACTGTGCCATGTGCCTCCAGTGAAAATAAAGAGGCAACACAGACTGAATGAGAGGAAAAGGAAGAGGAAAACCAACCAAAACAGACTATAATAACAGAGTAGGGGTAGATTGAGAGAAATGAAGATAAACATTTCTCACGATGGAGTGAGAAAAGGAACAAAGAAAAGAAACAGTACACAACGATAAAGAGATAAAGGAAGGAAGAGAAACAAAAAGATAGGCATACAGAAAAACTATAGAAAGAGAGAATGAGAAACAGAAGCAAAAGGTAGAAAGCGAAATAGAGAACGAGCAAGTGGAGGGAGAGAGAGAAAGAGAAGGGCAAGAAATGAAGGAAGCTCTATATCTGAAGAGCCAGGGAGAGGGAGCAAAGAACGCAGGAGGGAAAATGGAACAAGACCTACTTTGGATCCCACTTGAAACTAAATATTAAGATTTCACCAGATTTCTGACTGTGATGCACCGCAAGGTCATAAGTCCTATAGGCTCGAATGTCAGTTAATGAATGAATGCTTCCTTAGTTAATGTTACCAATGTCAAGTCACTGTTCAAATTAAAGGAGATTCCAGGTAAGTGTATCCTGTCTCATTTTCCCCAGCCTCTACATCTTCCAACCAGTAACACAAATTTTCCCCTTCGTAAATTTTCTGTTATTTTTGCGTAATTTGTCTTTTAATTTTTAGGTTCATTTAACGCCGACACGTCAGTCAAAATTGTCAATTTTTACATAATCTTACATTATTTTTTGTATTAAGTCCTATGTTATGCACAGATAGGCTAATTGGGATTGGACCTACAGTTTAAAGTGGGACCCTAACCCGGGAACCCTTGATTACAAGGTGATAACGTTACCACTATGCGATCGGGGAGATCATTAATTTCAGATGAAATTCATGGTTTGGAAATAAATTTATTAAAATTTTGTTACTCCACACCAATCTCACACAGAGCATTGACGTCCTATTAAATTTTGCGCTTTACGTTTTATAATAATAATAATAATAATAATATGATGAACGTTAATTTAAATGTTTATTTTATTATTTACTTTGAGCCTTAATAAATTAAAATAAGTCAGCTCTTGGGTCTCAGCGCGGCGCAAAAGATTTAGTAAAAGTATAATTATTGTATTAGGTAAAAACAAAAGTCAAAATGCGAAAATGGGAATCTCTGAACCACCCTCTTCCATCCTACATTATATTCAATTCCCATTATGATGCATACAACCTAGATATGAAAAAAAATCGGAGAGCATCACAGAGTAAGTCAACGAAGTAACTGGCTTTCTTGTTTCGGATGAGACTTGTACGAACTAAGTGATGGCGATTCACTTCCTCGACTTCCAAGACTGTCTGTCTTGTATTTTGAAAGTAGCCACCCACTGAAGGAATGAATGCACTTCCCTGAGTTTCCAAGGTCTTTGCGCGGACAAAACATAAACCAGATGTCAAAGCAAGATAAGTTTACAAATTGCCCGCCCCCTCCCCCTACTCCGCTCCGAGCGGCACATGACCGGTGCCGCAGATGGGAGCATACACATTCAGAGGGTTGCTTGCCCAGAAGCGACAGCAGCGCCATAAGCGGAAAATCCTCGAACTTGCAGAAGGCGTGGGAACTAAATACTTGTCATTTTTTTAATATAATTATGTAATTTCTGTTGAAGATATTGTGCAAACGCTTGGAATTATCAATATAAATTCACGACACTAAGATGCACAATATTGAACTTAAATGCTAAGATGGTTTAAAACTCTTCAAACGCCCCATTTAAAGCTGCTTTCAGATCCAATTAATGCTGAATTTCCAATTTTTTGTACGCCAAACTAGAATCCCAAATTGATTTTTTATTCATTACATCACTCCGTGTATCCTTCTAGAAAAGCCTTGCAGAGTATCATCGAAATTGGAAGCATATGTTAGGAGATTTTGTCAATAGAAGGAGAAGCAGTTTTCAGCTGTTGAGAGAAACATCCAGCCGAGGCTTAAGAAGGAGAAATGCCAAGTCCGAACCGGTATTTATACCTCCTACAAACGACCCCCCCCCCCCCCCCAACCACCGGGGCAAGGTCCTCTTGTTACCTTTCAAACGGGGAAGCTGTTGAGGGAACCCAACCGTTGGCTTCCCCGACTACCGAGCAAAAAGCAACCTAGGCCAGAGCATTTACAAAGAAATACACTTTTTGTACATACATACTTTCCAATTTCCAGCTGTGTGCGTAAAACCCACACAGCAATGATGATCACTATATGTGGAATGATACACGTTAGACTTGTCGGCTATGCAGGTTTTTGATCTAACGTGCATATCCTCCGTACCAATTTTCACCGCAGTCCGTTGTCAGAGCTCCGGGGATCGATTCTTGCCCTGGACTTTTGTGTTATTTGTGAGTTTCCCTTCATCAATTTCATCACATCATTTCTCATCCTCATTGTCATGATTAGTCAAAACTGGCAGTAAACAACAAAAATCAAATCAGATCAAAAGTAGTTTTTACTATGAGCTACAGATATGATTCTAGGCAAGCCGATAATGTACCTTAACCTAGTTAATCAAGAAGAAACTGAAAATATTTGCATTTAAACCAGAAAAGCAAGAATCATACTAATACATAAAATTAAATAATTAACATTTATATTTTAAATATGTATTTAAAGAACTTTCAAAAAACAAATAAAATATAAAAGTTTCATTCTTATAGACACATGGGGCCACATGTTCTATCCGCTTGTTCATAAAAAAATTCTTCGGACTTAGTTTATTCTTCTAAATTCGAGACGTAGCCTATAGGACGGGATACGGATGGGAAGGAAATTTTGAAATGTCACACTTTAGATGGGACTGCAACCAAATGTCTGTAATTTCCTAATCTCTTCGGAATTTGTGCGATAAGAAACTGCATTGGGACTGTCAAATCAGTTATATATTTTTTCCTTCTAGTTTTCTCAAAGGAATTTGGTTTTAAAAAAAACAGTACAAGAAAACCAGGGAAACACCGTAACATTCTCAAGTTGTTTGACACAATATAAACAGAAAGCATCAATACTAAGTAGCGTGGCTTGTTATTCACTAATTATACGAAACTACGGACCTTACAAGAAATATTTCAGCAAGCTCTTCAGTTTCTTCACTGTGTAACCTGTGGGGAGTTTGAAACATCTTCACTTGTTCTAAACAAATTGTTTTCATGGAGTGAAAGATTATGTTAGGCACCTCGAAAGGGGTACTGTGAACATGTCAGTATTCTAAACGAGACATGAAAAAAACAATTGCCCTCCTAATCATGGATGTCGGCAGATTTTTTCCACGGAGGGACAAGCAAGGTATATTTCCATGGGGCATATTACCCGATAATAGTGTTGAAACCTCAGAAAACACCACTTGAATTTGAAATTATTGCATTCCCGCATCTCATTAATTAATGTAAATTTCTGTAACTGAAATCAAATTATACGTGTGAAATATATACTTTTAGATTGGCATTCGTTTTCTAAGGGGGAAGTGTGGACATGCTTGTCCTTCTTCCAGATGTCCATTCCGCTATACGAGTATTATACATTCACCTATAAATTTAGTGTAGAGGAATCTTATTGCCGTTGTTAAAGGGACAACTACGTGAAAGGGGGTGTAGTGGACGGAAATCAATTCTGGGGGGAGGGGGCAAACATTTACGTAAAAGAAAGCAAGGCTAACCGAATGTAAGAGTAGCAGGACAAACGGACCCTCAAGATGGTATTAGTTTTTACATTTTTCTTGCATTACTTCTTCCAGATAGGCAAGATAACCTGCAGTGGAGGACAGAGTGGTAATTGACCACTCAATTAAAAATATTACCGAGAGTTGGCCCACGCCGACAAACAATTTAAATAAAAAATGTAAAGAGAATGCCATGGCACCCCATGGATTTTTTGTGCCCATAATTAAATCAATATTGTTTTCAGTTTGCAAAAATTTGGATCAGGATTTTTTCTTGCCGGCCCCCGTGGCGGAGTGGTTAGCACATCGTAATACGACGCCAGGGATACCGGGTTCGAATCCTTGCCTGGGCATGGATGTTTGTGAGTGTCCAATCATCAATTTCATCATATTGTAGAGATATGGTGATTAAACATACGAGAAAACCTCGCCAAGAGAATATTTTATGCTTGTTTATTCACTGGAATTGTCCGACCAGCAAGCAATCTCAAGAATGCGCAAACTTTGTAACTTCCGTGAAGCATTGACTGAGAGGCAAATACGTGGATCTAACATGATCCAGCGTGTTCGAAAGGTGTAATAACCTTTCGAAGCCAAAGATTATAAAAGCAAGCTCGCTCCCAGGGCTCGCTCTCATTACTCTCATATTACTAGTACATTTTACAACGAACTAAACTACGACGACGGTGTACGAAGTTTACGGCTGCATAAGGATGCAGCCATTCGCGCTGGATTGCTCGGAACAGTGAGTCAAGGGTCACAGTATCGAACCTTGACATCAGTCACAATTCGGTCTGCAAGAAGCATCTGGACAAGAAACATCACTCGCCTACCAGGTATGAACAAGCGTAAATAACCTTTAAATTCAACCTTCCATATCTCATTCCTCTTAGTCGGAGCAGGTTCAACTCACAAGTATATTTAAGCTCTACCTAAATGTGTTATTGAAGCATCCCTGTTACCTCAGATCCCTGGTAAGACGGGATTACAACAATATTATCACTCATTCCCATCTTCTCAAATTAACCAAAAGTGGCACAAAAAAGCGATGTAAAATTACACAAATCAATCAATCAATTGTTCGGAGGTAAAGGTGCGCGCACATGTCAGAGACAATTTATATAATTTTTGCTGTTGATTTGTTATGGGGAGGATGCACTGATTTTGGAATGTATTTAAATAATACGTATAATGTGTATATGTATTCAGGGTGTCCCAGAAATAGGTGGCATAACTTCAGGAGAGTGTTCCTTACATGTAAACAATGAAAAAAGTTTATATGAAAATAGGTCCGGAAATGTTTGGTTTCCGAGTTATAGGCTGTCATAACATGTGCTCACTGGGATTTGTCTATCTTCCACAGGTGGTTTCCTGTAACACAACCAGCTGTTTGATGAGTAGTACATGCTGAGTGGGCCTTGTTGAGACTATGTACACCAATCAGGAACCAGCATATATGCACTTCATGTATGCTTTGTCAGATGGCAATACTGTAGAGGCTTGTCGTTCGTACCACGAAAGGTTCCCACACCGAAGATCCCCGGGAAAGTTAGGAGTTGTAGCACATTGTTGCAAAAACCATTGGCAGAACACGACACGCGCAGGGTAATCTGATGGTGATAATGCCTGTACACGTTGCAGATGGTAGGAATACAACTGTTGTTCTCGTAATACTCTCCAGATAGTGGAATGAGGAATATCCACTTGCATTGCTAACCTTCGTATGCTGATGTTAGGAGTCGCAGTAACAATATCCAGAATCTCCTCTTCTTGCACAGGAGTCGTACGTCGAGGTTGTCCTCTTTCAACAACACGAGGTGCAAAATTGCCAAATTCGCCCAGGCATCGATGGATACTCACAAATATTTTTCTATCTGGGCACCTTCGGTGTGGGTACCTTTCGTGGTACAAACGACGGGCCTCTACAGTATTGCCATCTGACAAACCATACATGAAGTGCATATCTGCTAGTTCCTGGTTGGTGTACATGGTCTCAACAAGGCCCACTCAGCATGTACCAATCATCAAATAGCTGGTTGTGTTACAGGAAACCACTTGTGGAAGACAGACAAATTCCAGTGAGCACATTTTATGACAGCCTATAACTCGGAAACCAAACATTTCCGGACCTATGTTCATATAACTTTGTTCATTCTTTGTTTACATGTAAGGAACACTCTCCTGAAGTTATGCCACCTATTTATGGGACACCCTGTATATATATATATATATATTGCATGATATATAATATTATATATACACACACACACACACACACACACACACACCCTCGAGGCAATAAAACTAGAAGAGAGAGATAAAATGAGATGAGATTTTTCTTTTTCTTTCCAGACTGAACTTTCATCAAGGCTTTTGTCCCCCCCGTAATCAGAGGGTCTGCGCACGCCTATGTCAATGATATACTTCGAAATAGATTTCTGTTTCTTTTTAATAAGTTTAAAGAATATGATAATGGATACGTAGATATATACACCCAACTTTGTCGGGTCCAGCACCTTCTCCCCAACAAGCTTCTGGTCAGTTGTGTCCCAGATTTTCATTTATGAAATATAGCAAACCTAATCATACCAAAAGTCGAACCGCCCCTTACGTGAACTATATATACGACCATGCCCCCACATCATCTTAATTATAAAAATAGAACAGGAACAACCTGAACCATTCATAGAGAACTGCCAATTCCAACTCAATCAGAAAAATAAAATGTATATTTTAACATTTAAAATTTAAAATTAAAATAACAATTATCATATGTTCGAACAACAAAAACACATAAAATAATGTAATATGCATAATGTGTATCTATACGTATAAAACTATAGTGTGTATCTACATCTACTCGTACTCCGTTGCTACTTAAACTATGTAAACTGAACAATTTAGTTCATGCAATAAAAAAAAAGAAAAGGTAAAGCACGACAATGAGTTTAGTATTAACTGTGTCGCTTAGGTAAATGGAATTATCGCGAGTTTCAAATTATTGATGAGTTGTAAATAGTAGGACATAGCTATGAATTACCAATTTGCAATTAATAGCTATACCCCACTCTGTCTTGATAATCTGAGAAGCAAAACTGAGAATAAACATAGAGAAGAGGAGAAAGCGACTGGTCGGAGCAAATTAGTGCGCGCTGCTACAAACGGCTGGTAGCTGCAGCCACGTTTTCCCCTCCATACACTTACTTTCCCTCTCAAGACCTCTAAAGTCACCATGCACGATATTGAGAAAACGGACCAGTCCGAGCGACACGCTCAGCTTGTCGTGTCGGTTCGGTTCTGAAGTTTGGATTTATTTCTGATGGTTGGTTTCCAAGCTACACGTGCCTCTTGTCGCCTGTCGTTTCGGTCTGAAATCTTCCTAAGTAGCAACAAAGATACCAAATTCGTGTGGTTGAAAAAAAACAACTCAATTGTTGTCATTGACTTCTCTACATTTTATTATACAACCGTTGATTCTTGAAAGAGAGTGCGAGAAGTTTCGTATTGTGAATAAGCATATTACAGTAGGCGATGATATTGAAAATGAGTCGTGTGGGTGTCTGCATGCTGTGTGACCGACTCACGGTCTCGGCAGGAAGATTCCAAGGTTGAGTCGTAGTCTGAGAATTTGTGAATGTCCACCCACCAATCTCCTCCAATCATTTTCATTTTCATTAGTATTGTAGTCCAAAATTTTCACAGGGTATAAGTGGAGATCATGGTTCCATTAACTTTCCATTATGATTCCACTAAATATGTGGATGATATCATTTAACTTCTGCCAAAAATGCCATTGATGTTACACGATGATGATGTACCATAATTGGCATACAAGAAACATAGAGCAGGCATTTTTTAAAAAAACTTAAACGAGTATTTTATGGCATTAAAATATATATACAGTAGTGTTTTATAGGCTACTCAACAGTATGGTATGGTGTTTTATTTTCTTCTTGATATTGTGCGAGTTATCCGTACGTGTACTCTTAACAACATTAATAATACTGTTAATTACAGTAAATATGAAACCTTGGAAAAATCGTTAAATAAAAACTCCACAAATGAAAAGAAAAGTAGTTGTATTGATACTATTATAAGGACAAAAATTGTACAAATGAAGAGATCATATGATTAAACAGCCCGATTTGCCTACACTTAAAACAATGTCAAGAGGGGCATATGCCCCAATTCTTCAATATGCTCTTAATCCCAAGAATTTTGAATCCTAGTGTAGAAATGAAGAACCCTAACAGACAGATTTGCCTACACTCAAAACCATGTCAAGAGGGGGCATATGCCCCAATCGGCCATGTGGGTACATATTTAAATCTAAAGAATTCTGAATTCTAGTGTAGAAATGAAGAACTCCTCTTAGACAGATTTGCCCATGTGTGTAAAAGCTACATCTCTCAGTTTGTTGTCCATAAACTTGTCAAAAATAAGCCCCTCTTGATATTGTTTTGGCTACACTTAAAACTAGTGCAAAAATGCTTATATTCTCATCCTCTACAACTTACAGATCAATACAATAGGAGAAGGGGGCAGGCAAGCAAATTGGTTTCATGTTCTTTCTGATCTTTGATCAGTTTCATGTCCTGGCCAGCAATAAATTATGCACGCCTGGGAGATTTTATATGCTTGCATGCATGAGATAAAATCTATACTGTGCTCTTTCAGGGAAAATTCTCTATACATGCCATCATGTTATTGACTCCAATTCACTGGAAGAGCATAAAACTTCTATTTGCATGCCTGAGTCCAGTTCAGGTTTTGCCTTGCCCTGATAATATATACAGAAGTGAGATATTGAGAATATTTATTGCACATTTCAAAGTCCAACTTTGAATTGTATTTAGCTGATATAGAGCTCAATAACTCCTGGGTTCTGATGCTCAATAGAATGTGGACATAGTCCCATGGCTTATTGCCTTGTAAACAAGAGCTCTGGGTTCTGAGACCCAGTAGAGTGTGGTGCATTGCCCCATGGCTTTTATTGCCTTGTAATCAAGAGGCTTCTGGGTTTAAGCCCTAATAAAATGTGAGGCCTCCCCTGATTGCAAAGTGTTAATATTGTTGCCTTGTAAACAAGAGCTCTGGGTTTGAATCCTGATAAAATGTGAGGCCTCCCCTGATTGCAAAATGTTAATATTGCTACCTTGTAAACAAGAGCTGTGGATTTGAATCCTGGTAAAATGTGAAAGATTGAAATACATGTGGCAAAATAATATCTCCACACGTGAGATTTTGAGAATAATCACTGCTTGTTGATATACAACTGATAGCTCCCAGATCTGAAAACCTGGTAAAGTGTGTTATACAACAGCATAATAGAGCAAAATTATTTTATATTGGGGATCACCAGAGCCTAGTTATTGCTGTTGTTTGGGTATAAAAGCACCAGCTCAGCCACTAACTGCTGTTATAATTGTTTTGGCATATTGTCCATAGTTCTGTTTTTTTGGACCAGGAAATTTTATATAAATAAACAATAAAAAATGCCAAATCAAAAATATTGCAATCAATGCAATAAAAATATATCTAGTTCTAATTGGTCTAGGCACCGGTTTAATTGTGACCGTAAGAAATGCAGAAAGGCTACTAAATTGTGCCCAAGATGCCATAAAATATTAAGCAAGGCATATTACAAAAGGCATAAATGTACTTGTTATGTACAGTCATCAACATTGCCCCCACAACCATCTACATCTGGTCTGAAAAGGAAGCATGAAGCACCTGTTAATGCTAGAGCAGCAAAGCAGCCACGCTATGCACCACCTATCCATAGCAGTTTTAATGGCCAATTATGGGATCACCGTTTTGTATCAGAGCCAAGATGTGATATTAAGAATTTTTTGAACAGTATAAATCCTGATGTGCAAGCAATTCTAAATGCACAAAATGGCTCTTATAAGGTGTCCCTCAAATTGTTTACACAATATAAGAAATCAAATGGCACCAAATTTACACAGCCCCACATAACAGAAACTGTACCTGTATATTCAAATACAAATTCAGACAAAATAATAAGCAGTTTGATAGATCAATTGAATATTAAACACTCTGAATTTGCCGGAAAAGAGTCAGGATGGAGCCTATGCGGTTCTTCACACAAGCTCTATGTTAATATTTCTGAATTCAGCCCATTACAAGGATCTACATATCTGCCATTACCTGCCAATATTAAAAACAAAAGAGCCGTGGTTAATATAGAAAATAATGATGAGAAATGCTTTTTGTGGTGTATTTTAGCTGCTTTGTTTCCAGTTTTAAGGCATCCTGAGAGAATAAGTTATTATAAACAGCATGAACACAAATTTGATGAAGCAATGAAGGGCTTAGAATATCCAATGTCTGTTCAGAATATTGATAAATTTGAAAAAAAAAGGCCAGGGATATCAATGGTAAACAATTATCTATTAATGTATTTATTTGTTCCACTGGCCGTGGCAATTGCTTAATAGCACCTCTCAGAATCAGTACACTTGATGATGATTCTGCTGTTCCGATTGATCTGCTCTTAATTGAAGGGGATAATACATACCATTACACTCTGATACACAGTCTTGAAGCTTTAGTCAGAAAACAACAAGGCAAATCCAATACAATATTCAAGTTGTGCAGAAGATGTTTGACTGTATTTGATGGTCAAAAAATGATAAAAGGGGTTCGTGAAAAAATGCAGAAATTGCTAAAAACAAGTTACTTGAGCATCTGAAATACTGTGGCAACCATAAACCTGTTCATATGGTGATGCCAATGCCAAGTGAAAATGCCAAATTCAAAAAGTTTGAAGCCTTGTTGGAACACCCAGCATATATAGTCTGTGATTTTGAATCAAATCTCAAACCTCTTGCATTCTGTAGCCCAGACCCTGAGGAATCTTCAATTACATCATATCAATTACATGAACCTTCTAGTTTTTATTATGTTGTTGTACAGGATGGGGTTGTTAGTAAAAAATATTTATACATGGGACCAGATGCCATCAAAAAATTTCCACATAGAATAGAAAATGAGTGCCATGACATAGCATCTAATGTCTTATTAAAATCAAAACCTATGATGCCTTTAACAGAGAAACAGATTGAAGATTTCAACAATGCAGAAAAATGCCCGGTATGTGATTCTGAATTTTCAGATATAAATATCAAGGTGAAACACCATTCTCATACAGATGGTAAATTCTTAATGGCCCTGTGTAATAGCTGTAATATTAAGATCCAGAGACCAAAATTTGTCCCCATATTTTGCCATGGTGCATCCAATTATGATTTTCATCATTTGATCAGGTACGAGGGGTTTGACAAGCAGAATTTAAATATTTTAGCTGAAAATGATGAGAAATATATAGCTATTAGCAAAATAATTAAAGTTAATGGTGTTCCTATTCACTTAAGATTTCTTGATTCCTACAGAATTCTGTCCGCTAGCCTGGCTACACTGGCCACTCAATTATCTGATGATCAATTCAAAATCACATGTGCTTTGTTTCCAAATCAGGACCTGAAATTAATTAGGCGGAAGGGTGTATATCCATATGACTATGTTACAGATTTTTCTAAATTTGATGAGTGTTCTCTGCCACCACAACAAGAGTTTTACAGCAAAATCAGAGGATCTGGAATCACTGATGATGATTATCACCATGCCCAGTTGATGTGGAACAATTTAAAATGCCAGACATTTGGTGATTATCACAAGGCATATTTAAAACTTGATGTGACCCTCTTAGCTGATATACTTCAGGCATTCAGAAAATCTTCCATGCAAAATTATAAACTGGATCCAATGTATTTTTACAGTGCACCTGGCCTAGCATGGTTTGCAATGTTTTTGAACACTAAAATGCAATTGGATCTGATCCAAGATCAAGATATGTAACTGTTTATGGAGCAATGTATAAGAGGAAGCATGGTACAATGTTCTCAGAGATATGCCAGAGCAAATAACAAATATATTCCTGATTATGATCCAGCACTGCCATCAAATTATATACTGTATGTAGATGCCAACAGCCTCTATGGTTATGCTATGATGAAAAAACTGCCATATACAGGGCTTGAGTGGGTTGAAGATTTCAATATTGAAGATCTTAAGGATTTTGATGACAGTGACTATGGCCTCTTCTTAGAGGTTGATCTGACAATTCCAGATAATTTACACAACATATTTTCTGATCTGCCCCCAATTCCTGAGGTTGAGTGCTCACCTGGCTCTAAACAGAAGAAGCTCATGATGACTCTGGAGCCAAAACAGGGTTATGTCATATATTACAAAAACCTCCAGTTCCTCATGAATCATGGTGTTCAAGTGACCAAAGTTGGAAAAGTTTTGAGGTTCAGGCACTCAAGATGGTTGAAACCATATATTGATACAAACACAGAGCTTCGAACATCTGCAAAAAGCCAATTTGATAAAACTTTGTTTAAATTGATGGTCAATTCTGTGTATGGCAAAACAATAGAAAATGTCAGAAAACATACCGTTGTTAAAATAATTACTGACCCCAGCCGGAGCAAAAAATTGATTGCAAAGCCTAATTTCAACTACAGAAGAATTTATGATGAAAATATGGCACTTTTTAATATGAAAAAAACAAAGATTAAGTTTGATAAGCCTATTTATGTAGGGGCTGTAATACTGGAATTGGCCAAATTACACATGCTGGAGCTCTATTATAATGTGTTGAAATCTTTTTATGGTGACTGTGTAAAATTGATGTACATGGACACAGATAGTTTTGTTCTTGATATTCAAACAGAAGATGTTTATAAAGATATAACACAGCCTGCATTGCTTGAATATTTTGATACCAGTGAACATTCAAGGATTCAACCCCACAACAAAAAGGTCCCTGATAAGTTAAAAGATGAGACACTTGGTGATGTTATTGTGGCATTTGCTGGGTTAAGGGCCAAGATGTACAGCTTTGAAACATGTAGTGGTGCTGTTGCAAAAAAAGCCAAGGGCATTGGCAGAGTGACTGTAGACAAAGAGCTTGAATTTGAAGATTATAAAAATTGCCTCAAATCATGTAGCACAATCAGAACATCAGAAAATAGAATTCAGAGTGTGGACCACTTATTGACTACAAATGTTGTAAGAAAAGTGGCTCTGGACCCACATGATGATAAGAGATGTATTTTGTCATGTGGCATACATACTCTACCATGGGGTCATTGTGATTTGAAAAATGGCAATCAATGCCCAATTACAGAGCATGATTTGAAATAAATAAACATGCCTATGAACTTATTTGGGTTCAAAAAACAGGCTATTATGGACCTGCCAACACCACAAGCCTCTTCTGATATAATATCTAAACTAAGTGCCTTGTTAATTATTCATCTGAACAGCATACTTACAGATGTTGATGATAAAACAGGTAAAACATTGTATATATTTAACAATAATTTAAATCATTACCAATTACCTGTAGGTGGTCAATTACAATTTATTACAACCCCTGAGGGTGATGTTAAAATTTCAGTAAGGAGAAATATTTACAGAATTAAGCACTCACACATGATTTCTGGCACTGTTTATACTGTTTCTGCTGGTGACTGCTTATATATTGAAGTCCCGGGATCCTATGACAAGCTTATACCTTTTTTTATAGAATTAAGAATCAGATACTCTAAAATAAATAACCACTAAAACAAAATGCCTAATGATATTTTTGGCCATACAAGGCATGAAGATCACAGTGATGAGATTTTGATGCTTGATGTCAGAGTCAAGAAATTAAGAAGTGATTTACAAGCTTTACAAACCACACTCAATGCCAGTCTTCAACTAGAAATTACAAATGTACAATCACAATGCATGGACCCTCTTCTTAAAATTGACTCAGAACTTAAATTATTGCTTCAGAAATATACTGATTTGGCCACATTGGATAATTTTCAAAGTTTAGAAGAAGCTGTAGCAGCTCTTCAAGCCAAATTTAAGACCCAGGCCACCAACTCTGAGCAATTGAAACAACAATTGGAAGAACAGATTAATAATGTCCAGACACAGCTCCAAACAATTGTCAAAAGCATAAAATCACAAGAAGATTTTGATCTAGTGATTTCCACTCTAAAGGAACAGATTCAGTCACTCCAGATACCTAATCTGGACCCTCTGAACAATGCCATAGCCGAGGTTAAAGAAAAAATTGAGACAGTTGAAAATTTTATGAACAACTTGTAATCTTCTGATGCTTTGAGTGCAATAACTAGGAGTGTTGCCAACATTAAGCTGCAACTTGAAACATATGAAGATTTTGGAAAAATTCAAAGTACCATAACCCATGTTGAGGGTACAATAGCAGCAGTGCAAAGTGATTTGACAAATGTACAAGAATCTCTAGAATCCCGATTGCCTGGGATTGTAGATACCCTTGTCAGTGTCCAGCAACAGATCACAAAACTTGATAACCTCAACACTGAATCTGAGCTATCTCATTTTCATCACTTGATCGATGATATCCAAACAAAGCTTGAAATTTTACAACAATCAACACCCACTCAGGCAGATATAGCCCTGCTCCAAAATGCTATGCAAAATGTGGCTGATGCTTCTGAATTAAACAATGTGAAATTGGCACTTGAATTTTTGCAAAATACTGTATCAAATCTGCCTACATCACAGGAACTTAAAAATATAAAAAGGGCTGTGAATCGCATATTGAAATCAGAAGATATCAAGAATATCCAGACAGAGATCAAACAACTTACTCAGACAGTAGCTACTCTTCCAACCAATCAACATATTAATGAACTGCATGCCCTGTTTGAGGATATCAGAAGGCAAGTCCATGATCTTACTGCTCAAAATTCAAAATTGGCAGTTGTTGAAAATTTACAGCAAATTGTAGCCAATATCAAGCAACAGCTAGGGACCATGGAATCCAATCAAGCAAATGCTTTGTCTGTTTTTGCCACCCAGATACAAGAAATTGTGCAAAAATACAAGAAATTTGTTGTAGACATAAAAATCAAGCAAGGCCATGATGATGTTGTTAGGACTATCAATGAGCACCTTGAATCTGTAACTAGTAGATTCCTCACAGCAGAAAAAGAAATAACAGGCATAATCGAGAATCCTAAACATACAGTAATTCTTGAATTGTACAGTATCCCCAACAAAGAATATGATTCACCATTTACACCAGGTGGCAAAATATATATGCTGTCCCCTGCACAATTTTATTACCAATTTTTTGTTGGGGGCACACTTAGACCAATCAAGATCAAATATTGGCTTCAACCACAGGCACACCACTACCCTACCTTATCAATAACAAATGCTGAGAACAAAGCAAAAATCACCAGTGTAGAGTTAGAGGATTTTACAGATCCCAATACATTAGAAACATCTTATGTTGAAGATGATGGCTCTCTGGAATTTTATATACAAATAGGAGACAAACTGTATTTAGAAAATCCTGTATTATCAGCTGCTGAACACCCCATAGTTGCAATATTCTTGTTTACATATTATGTCTAGACAAATTATTGTTGATGAATTACACAGACAAGCCAGACATAATTATAAGAGACTGCCAGTAGTCACAAAAGGCATAGATGATTTATGGCAGAGCGACTTGATTGAGATGGCAAGTGGACAGCTGAAAAACTTAGACAAAATCAACAAGGGCTACAAGTATCTACTCACTGTAATAGACACATTTTCAAAATTTGCCTGGGCTGTGCCACTCAAATCCAAGACTGGAAAATGTGTTACAGAATCTTTTAGGACAATCATCAATCAGAGTGGAAGATCACCGCGCTATTTGCAAACAGATAATGGCAAAGAATTTTATAATTCTGTGTTCCAACAATTTATTAAAAGCCAGTCAATACAACATTACTCGAGTTACAGTGATCTCAAGGCCTCAATTGTAGAGAGATTCAACAAAACCCTAAAAAATCTTATGTATAAACAATTTACACTTCAAGGTAATTATAAATGGATTAATATTCTTCCAGAACTTCTACATAAATATAACAACTCGGTCCATTCCACAATCAACATGAAACCCTCTGAAGTAACTTCATCTGATGAGCAAAAATTGATCAGCACTGTTTATTATCCTAGATACCAGCCAACAACAAGAAAAGCCAAATACAAGGTGGGTGATCAAGTAAGAATCAGCAAATATAAGCACTTATTCAAAAGAGGCTTTACAAGAAACTGGAGCACTGAATTATTTACAGTGGTTCAAGTTAAACCTGGGACCCTTAACACATATATAATAAAAGACCACCGAGGAGAAATTCTCAAAGGCCGGTTCTATGAAGAAGAACTCAACAAAACTAAACAGCCTGACACATATCTCATAGAAAAAATCATCTGCAGAAAAGGCAACAAGTTATTTGTCAAATGGCTAGGACTCCCAGAACACAGCTGGATCGATGCAAACAAAATGATAATATGAACACCTGGGATGTTATAAAGAGGCTGCCAGAACCTGAACAGCAGATTAAGAGAAATAGCAAGTTGCTGCCTGATAATATTAGATGTCTTATTGTTGGGCCATCGGCTTGTGGTAAAACTACACTAATAATTGATAATTTTTTATTGGCACCCAACTGGTTAGACTGGAAAAACAGGCACTTGTATGTCTTCTCTAAGAGCTTGGAACAATTAAAATATCAGCAGCTGATGAAGCTATATGATGGACTGGATATAGCCACTTTTGAACCAGATGTTAAGCCACTCCATGAATGTTTCGATAATTCTGTTGTTGTGTTTGATGACATTATACTGGATAATCAAAACAAGGTTAGAAATTTCTTTACACAGGGCCTACACAAAAACATTGATTGTTTCTACCTGGCACAGACTTTTTCTAAAATACCGAAGCAGCTGATCCGAGACAACAGCAATTTTATATGTGTGTTTCATCAAGACCATACCAACCTCAAACACATACATGATGAATATGTAGGTGGTGACTTGAGCTACAATGATTTTTCTAAGTTTTGCAGTAGGTGCTGGAACCAGGACAGTTATGGGTTTGTCACAATTGATATGACAAGAAAACCCAATAGTGGCAAATACAGAAATAAAATTAACAATTTTCTAGACATTGAAACATATATAAATAAACATGAAAAGGCCAATCATTGATGATCTTAAATTAAGAGATTATCTTGTAAAAAGATTTAAGGGATGGAAATCAGAGAACCGAGGAATTTATGAACAACACAAACAAACAGAACAGCCTATTATTGATGCTATTAGTGAATTAGGTAAAAATATCAAAACTGTTACAGAGCAAAATCAAAATTTGATCACAGAGCTTGTACCTGTAGCTGCTAGGAACATATTAAATTATCCAATCACCCCACTTTCTAGTATTCATACACCTAGTCCTGTTGCTCCTCGAAGAATTGAAGCTACTCAGGATCCTATTGAATTGGGTCTTCTTGCTCAAAAATATTTAAGCACACCTAAAGACAACAAAGATGAGGTCTTTGGCTTATATGCTGACACAGAGCGTGATGGTAGCATCATACATAGAATTGGCAATTTCAGAGTAACATTTATGGGAGGTGATCTAATTGTATATTCAGAATCTCATCTTGGAGAAAGAGGTGGTTTTGTTAAATATCCCGGCACACCTGGGTTGTGGGAACTGATGACTAGGAAAAGGCCTGGCAGCTATACAGATCAAGATTATGAGCATTACAAAGAAATATTAATAAAATCAGATGCTCTATACCAGAACAATGATCCCACACAAAAAAGAGTCAAGTCTAGCAGTGGAGCAAAATATAACAACTTAATCAAGCCCATATGGTCACAGATCAAGACAGGTAGTGGAATCAAACATTACAACACCCTGCCTAAAGAATTTGTGTGGGTTGATGATGTCAGGAAACTTGTAGATAGGTTGCTGGTGATAGCTGGGGAGGAAAATGCTGGCAACCACAATTTTTACAATGAAAAGTTTGGAATTATGGACATGATAAGCACAAAATTGTCTAATTTTACAGTGAATGACACTAAGGGGATTGGATATCTTATAAAAATTATTAATACTCTACCACATAAATTTTGGAATATTTCTGAGGGTCGGGGTCTGGTTAATGACATTATAAACAAGCTGCCATTTGAACTACATGTTCCAGGCTATCAGTATTGTGGTCCAGTCACAAAATTGGACCATAGATTAAACAGAGGTGATCCTGGTGTTAATCCCCTAGATGCTGCTTGTAGAGACTATGACATAGCATACAACACACATTCTGATCTTGACAAGAGACATGTTGCAGACAAGAAATTAGAAGAGGCTGCATTTGGTAGATTTGTAAGCAAAGATGCTTCTTTAAGTGAAAGAATAGCAGCATTGGGAACCACCATAGCTATGAACACCAAACAAAAACTGGGGTGGGGGTTGTGAATATATATATAATAAAACTAGGATGAAGGCCAAGGGTGTTATGTATCAGGTACCTTATGCAGGTCTTAAATCTCTTAAAACTATTGATAGCCTTTTAACCAAAAAGCAGCGCAAGAAAAAAATTCTTGTCTTGCAAAGGGCCATGGTATGAAATTGTTGCTTAGTACCCCCCAATTAAAAAAATTACAACAATCTAGAAAAAAATCACATGTGGGTGGCTTCATATTTACCATCCCGGCCATCTTAGCAGAACTTGGGGCTGTTGGGAGCTTGGCTGGGGGATCAGCTGCCATAGCAAAAACAGTAATAGATGCCAAGAAAAATAAGGCAGAATTAGATGAAATAAAGCGCCATAACCTGGCCATGGAGAAACAAGGCAAAGGTGTTAAGAGAGCCATGAATAAGTTTAAAAAAAACAAGAGCCGCTTACAAACCAAGATATTGAAGCTTTAATCAAGCCACTGGGCATCAAAAATTTTAGAGGTGTGTACATGTCTGATTCTTTGCCAGAGCAACCACTCAACAAAGAGTGTGACATAGTTAATTTGGATAAGTACAAAAATCAGGGCACTCACTGGATTTGTTATCTTAAATATTTAAAAGATGAGGCATTTGTGTTTGATTCATTTGGAGGTATTCTACCTGAAAATTTAGTAAAATATCTAAAATCAACTAATCTTTATTACAATAATGCCCGTGTTCAAAACTTCAAAGATGTTAATTGTGGACATTTGTGTTTATCTGTTCTTAGATATATGTCTCAAATAAATAAACCATCAATTGAAAATTTTCAAAAAGCCTTGTGGTATTTAAAACATCATGGGGGTATTCCATCTCACCACCCAAAATTCAATATTGAAACTTAGATTACATGATGATATAGTGTATCCCAAAACAATAGCTCTCAGAGCATTTTATGGCATGTACTTGATCCCTAATATTACACACCACAACAACACAATTGCAGTAGGGGATCAAAAAATAGTCATCACTCCAGGGCAGTATAATCTGTCCACTCTAAATTCTCAGTTACCCAGAGGTATAGTATTAACTCAAAATTCTGGCACTCACAGAGTAGAGATTGTATCTGCTACAGAAACAGTGGATCTGGGTACTATAGAAGAGCTGTTAGGCTTTGAGAACAACACAAAACTTGAACCAGCCATCAAACACACTGCTATTAATATACCTAAATTCTTAGCCATAGAGACTCTGAATATTCACTGTAATGTGGCCGAGGGTATGATCACCAAATCAAATGGCATAGGCACTCACAAACAAACTGGGATCATTGCAACATTCAAACCTAACTCTGAATTTATGGAGCCCATCATCTACACTCCATCCCCAACATTATATTTTCCTGTGTGCCATAATAGAATACATTATATTGAGTTGATGGTCACTAATGAAAAAGAAGAATTAGTTGATTTTGCTGGAGCCACAACAACTGCTATCATAGAGATTAATATTTAAATAAAAATACATACAAGAAAAAAATGGAAAATATTGAGAGTTATGAGCTACAATCATTTACCCCAAACAGGAGGACATTTGCAAATTTAAATCAACCCAACACAGAGATTGAGGTTGATCTTGATGTAGGGGATGGCTTTATACACCCCCACAGAGCAGATCTATACATCAAATTTGATGTTGTAAAGCTCGATGGTACAGATTATCCGGCAAATTCAAATATAAGATTGGTAGACAATTTTGTGCCACATCTGTTCTCTGAAATTGAGATCAGAAAACATGGTGTTGTTATAAACAGAGTGGATTATCCGGGTATTACCTCCACAGCTTTGGCCACACTAAAATTATCCAAAACCGAGGCTTCTTACTACAAAATAGGTGGATTTGATGCTGGATTTTGATTTGATTTGATTTGATTTAGTTTATTTTACTTCGCGTTTTGTGCCTCTTGGCTAATTTGCGAAGATGGGGATGAGTGATGAAATGATGAAATTGATGAATGGACATTCACAAACAACCAAGCCCGACCGGGATTCGAACCCGGGACCCTTGGCGTCGCAGCGCGATGTGCTAACCACTCGGCCACAGGGTCGGGCGATTTGAGGCTGGAGATAAAATATTATCCAAAAGCCACACTGTGCTGTTCCCCATGCGCCTGTTGCCAGGATTCTTCTCAGATTACAAAGATATTATGTGGAAGGGTGGTTTAAGAATCACATTTAGAAGAGCTGCCAATGATAATAATGCTTTGATGAGGTACAGTACATTAAATTCCACTGGGGAAGCTCTGCCTAATACCCTACCTGATGAGGGCAAATGCATTATTCAGACTATGGAGCTAAGAATTCCAGTTGTTGAATATGAAGCCAGTTATGCTCTTAAATACAAAGCTGATATAATAAAAAATCCACAATTTTTTTTACAATTTTATACATATCAATGTGTGCAGAAACCCGCCACTGGTACCTATTATGAGTTTGATGCTACAAGTTCATTCTCCAGTATACAATATGACATGCCAGATTTTGTGGTGGTACTGTTTCAGACTGGAAGACACAATAATCAGGAAAAAAATTCAAGTAAATTTGATAACTGCAACATCAAGAACATATATCTTAAAAATGGCAGAAATGAGGTATTTCCTAGAGAAAATTATAATTTAGACATGTCAAAGGATGATTTCCTCAAATTATATGAAGCATTTACAGCATACAAAAAGGTCACCACTGGCAATACTGACATGTATTACACACCAGATGAATTCAAAGCACAGAGACCCATGTTTGTCATCAACACTTCAAAAAGGAAACAAGTTGTGGTTAATGACAGGACAAACATTAAAATTATCTGTGAATTCCACGATACACTCCCTGATGACACTATATGTAGTGTTATTCTCATAGGTGAAAAATCATATGTTTATGATGTAAGAAATGAGAGAGTCACAGAGCAATTCTAGAAAGTCTCTGCATATTACATTGTTTTAGTACTAGATATATAAGTTGAGGCTGGTGTCCAATTAAAATATTGAGCATATTCCAGGTAATAAGTATTTAAGCATATATTACATTATATTATTGTATAAGCAAAAGCTCTTATAAGCATTTTTGCACTAGTTTTAAGTGTAGCCAAAACAATATCAAGAGGGGCTTATTTTTGACAAGTTTATGGACAACAAACTGAGAGATGTAGCTTTTACACACATGGGCAAATCTGCCTAAGAGGAGTTCTTCATTTCTACACTAGAATTCAGAATTCTTTAGATTTAAATATGTACACACATGGCCGATTGGGGCATATGCCCCCTCTTGACATGGTTTTGAGTGTAGGCAAATCTGTCTGTTAGGGTTCTTCATTTCTACACTAGGATTCAAAATTCTTGGGATTAAGAGCATATCACACTTGAAGAATTGGGGCATATGCCCCTCTTGACATTGTTTTAAGTGTAGGCAAATCGGGCTGTTTAATCATATGATCTCTTCATTTGTACAATTTTTGTCCTTATAATAGTATCAATACAACTACTAAGAAAAAGCCAAAACTTATCTTTCCCCCCTCTCTTTCTGAAGTAAACAAAGCAGAAGTATTTGACCAAAATAAGGTAACTGAAGTAATAGTCAAATTACATGAATAAATATAAGTAAACCAAAGCAGAAGTTACTACCTACCCTAATGAGTGATTTAAGCAGAGGGTATGCGACGTATACCGCAGAATTTATTTACTTTTATTTGGGATTACCGCTTTGAGCAGTTTTTTCAATATCTATGTACTGTACATAAACTTACATATTTGTTGTTTACTTTGTGTACATTTTTATTTAAAAAAAAACAATATTAATATACACCCAACTACAGGACTGATTTTCATTCTCGCGACTACAGTTCACATTATCTACACAGATTATGAAAATGATAACCATGCGCACTGTGCGTGGATTACGTGTAAAGAACATGTATAATAGTAGGCGTATAAACATCGCTGTCCACACAAAGTACATCCATATTGCTTTGGGGTGTAAGAGGTAAAAGTTTCAGAAGACAACTAAATGCCAGCCTCTCTTCCACATAATGCTCCATGGACTGCATTTTGCTGACTAGTAAGGTGTCTGTCTGTACTCACAGCCATTATAATTCCCTACTGGTTCGTATTCTGTGTCTTGATCATACGTTCTTGTCAATCAGTCTCTCTTCTACTATCTCATCTCTTCATATTGATCCACATCGTCGCGACTTTCAAAAACATGAAGAAAAATAAAGATAACTGAAACAAATACATTGTTCAAGAAATCAATGAACAGTTTGAAACTGTTTCGACCAAACTTCAATAAACTTTGTGTACAAAGGGACGAATTACATATACATTCTCTTTTGTATCTTTATTTTAACAGACTTTTCTTCCTCTTCAGGCTAGTTGAAATTATAAGGATGAATTTTGTTTAGGAAATTTGTGACCTGACACTCACAAAGGAACTTCCAATTCGAATCCGGAACTTTTGGTAGGGAGGAGGAGAGAGGCCATAAAACGTCAGGAATTTAACCTTCTTTTGGTTATTAACATGTGTCCTCACAATAGATTCACGCAGGAAGTTTGTTACTTTGTCCTTTCGTATTTTAATGCAAGAGAAATGATTGAAAGCGCAAATATTAAAATCCAAGGACATTGCACAAATATAAAAGAGACGCCAGGAACATTTGTTGTTATACCTTCATCCGTCGCAACTGGACAATACACGTAAACAATATGAACACTGTAAGTATATTTGGAACATGGATGTTTCAATCACTAGTATAGGAACTTTAAAAAGAACTAAAGCTGACCAAACATAGGTTGCATTATGTAGGAAATATCTTAAAGCTTCGTTGAACTTGAATGTTTTCTAATAACGTTTAGAATAAACACTGTTTCATTTAATGTTCATAACAGAGCAGTGCATTGCAAGCAGCTGCAATTACATTTTCATATATTTGCGCACTTGTTCCTCACACAAATACACAAATAAATTACAGGAACAATTTTGAAGAATCTCAAAGTTTATACATCTGCTGATAGACAATTGTATCAGCCACGGAAATGTCATTCCTATTATTTTAATGACTTGCACTACTTCATGTTACACTACATGGTCGGATAATGCTTATGAGCTAATTCATTTAAATGCGTTCTGGATGCCTCTTCCACCGAATTAGTAATAGTACATTAAAATTTATGATGTTACTATCAACTGACAACAATTCACTTATATATTAACAAAATATATGAAACGTTGTTGCCGTTTCTGTCTACAAACATATCGCACTGAAATTGTAAGTTCCAATTGCTGTTTCTGATTTTGTTTCGCAACTTTAGTTAACATTCATTGGAGAAACACAGAAACACATATGATCAACCCAACACTACTCTAGAGAAAAAGATGTGCAAAGCGAGACTAACTACTGAATATCTATTTAAAGTCAAAAGATACTGCAGTTTCCTTAATCAAAAAGTACAATGTAGTTCAGAATACATGAAAAGCATTCATTACACTAAGATTTCAAAGTCTCTGTTAATTGTGTTATTTTGAAATTTTGAAATTTATTATTTTATTTAGTGATTACAGTTAGAATAGCACTGAGATTATATCAATATCTTCTTTCAGCTTATCTTCGTTCTGGCCGTCGTGGTTGCATCCGCAGCTTCGGCCCTCGGCGGTGGATTGGCAGCTTCGGCCCTCGGCGGTAGATTGGCAGCTCCGGTCTCCTCAGCAGTCATTGGGACCCACCCATCAGGGGGAGTCTCCCTCAGCAGGAACACTCAGGGATCCACAGTAGCCCTCACTCCTCTGGGACGATCTCTCACTACGTTACTCGCCTCATCACCCTTCCCAGGAGGCAATGCGGTTGCAACCTCTGTCGTGAATAGCATCACTGGTGCCACTTCAGCAAACCTTGCTGCACCTCTGCGCGTAGCTCCAGCTGTGTACGCAACCACCGTGGCTGGTGCACCAGTGATCGGTGCCAGTTACGCAGGTGGCTACCTCCTGGGATCACCCTTGTATGGCGGAGCTGTTGTTTCTGGATCACCCCTTCTCACTGGACTCTCCCTTAAAGGCTAAGTCTTAAACCTGAATTTCTTCTGCTGTACAGTTATCTATTTACACACTCTCAACGGTGCGTCTGAAAGCCAACTTATTAAATAAAGTCACTGCTTAGCAAAATTGTCTTTGTTTTATTGACGTATATGTTTCAGTAATGGCAAATCGATGTATATAATCCGCATAATATTAGAATTAATGTGTACGTCCTAAGAAACGTAAGACTCGTGCATTAAGTTTTCTTCTAATAACAGACATTATTCACATTTCGTAGTATTCTGAATATAATTTTCACTATCAGACGGATTAAAATTTAATATGTCTTCCATTAGCGATTGAAATTATACTGGACATTTCTAGGGATGAAGTTAAGCAAATATAATTTTGCATAGAATTATAATCGACCAGTACAACGCGAGGAAAATTGTAGGTAAGGCAAATATATAATATTTTGTCGTTTGACTCTTGTACAATCTCCATGTGTACCAATAAAATGGAATTTGGGAATTTCGATTTGACGGGATATTATATATAACGCTTTTATTGCTTCAATTATTTCGGTGTAACTACCTTTATGTAATTCACTTATGGAAGCCCATTTAAAAACATTCTCATTGTACAAACAACTGTTAAGCACGAAATGAATGGTAATTTGATTTCAATAGTTTGTGAAGTTTACTTCTGAATATCTACATACTTTTATTTTTTTTAATTTTGAAATATGATGTAGTATGGGAAAAATTAAAAGGGGTAAGAGATTAAAATCGGTGTAGCCTCTGGAAACAACTTATTGATAAGACACTGACAGTATCAATTCTGACGTGTTAAGTATTTAGAGGGGCTTGCAACAACTCGGTTTCCAGACTGACCAAACATGCTTAGTTTGTAACGTGCCCGCAGTTGCAAGATCTTTTTCATTAAACGCACTGTTTTGGTTTTGTCAGCGAAGATTTGATAAGTCCTTTTTTTCTGATTGTTGAAATGCTGCATAATCGTTCATTTTCGTGTTATCTTATCTGCTCTGCGCTCTGCCGAGGCTCATTGTTGTCTAAAAACCTTAGTAAATGCTTTATATCAGCTGTGTTCTTTGACATGTATATTTTCTGGCGTTTAGGGTTTTTAACAGTAAGGATTTAGGTAATCTAGTTTATCACAGTTTGCAATATGTAAATATATGAGGTTTGCTACGTGTAAATTTGTGAACAAGTTAGGTACATCAGCGCCACCTGCTTTACCTATATAAGTAGCTCACACGGCCCGAAAAATTCAGTCTCTTTATGGCTCCCTGATGTCAACTGGCAGACATCCAGGAAACGGCCTACTTGCCAGAGAAGCCCAGTAGCAGCAATGGAGGACTTAGTTCCCAGGTTCAAAACCCGGGAAGCCCCCGGCCAGGTCCCTCCTCAAAAGATGAAGCCCTTAATGAACCGGTTCCCAGGAGCAATCCTCGGGAAGCCCCCGGCTGGGTCCCCTCAAGGTTTCTGGTTCCCAGGTTCAAACCCCGGCTGGTCCCCGACCAGAGACCTGTAATAGATGTGGCCCAGTAAAGTTCCGGTTCCCAGGTTCAACACCAGGGTAGTCCCCGGCCGGTTCTTTTCTTTCCTCCCCTCTTTTTGCTTTGTATTTTGTGATGGAACCGACTCCCAGGTTCAATCCCCGGGAAGTCCCCTGATCGGTTTCCTTTCCCCTCCGTTTTTCCTTTCCTTAAATAACCATATGTTCGGAAGGTAGGAGAGGGGGGAAAAGGTTTATTTTTAATTTAACCTAGTTTTATTTAGTTCAGGAACTGACTCCCAGGTTCAAACCCCGGGAAGTCCCCGGGTTTCTTTCCTTTCCCTTTTTAGCTTTTAAGCATATGAACATGAAGTTTTGACATTCTATTAACCGGCAAACGTTTCAAGTAAGTCTGGAAACCTAACTGAAATAAACATGTTTAAATTTAATATGAGATTGGCTCATCTAGGTGGCTAACTGAGATAAAAAGGTTTATTTAGGATCTAACCTATTAAAAATTGTTATAGAAAGATGTATATTGTTGTCACCGGGTTAGTGAAGAGCCCGGATATCACTGGAAGGAAGAAAAGCTGTTTTGTATTTATTTTGTTAAATTTCGAGAATTTGTGTTAAATAAGTAATAAATATCTCTTATCTCTTGTAATTTCCTTTTCTCTCTTTGTAACGGGTCACCCGCATCCTGGTCACCTGGTTGGTCCTATACACACACCCCGCAAGCCCTGAGGTATTTTAGAATCTTGTGTTCTCCGACTGTTGTTCTTGGCTAGTAATCATGGGTAAACTTTGCAACGCCGCCCACTTTGTGAAAGTGTTAGAGTGATGTAAACGGCTCTGCGCAGCTGGTGAATATCCATAACGTGTGCTAACATAACTGTTTGTTGGTTACCAGTTTTTATATGGCGGTTCCATATCGGTGGGTTGGGTTTTGTTGTTGTAGACTGACTAGACATGACTGTTGCAAGTTATTCTTACAGTCGGTAGAGCTTCCGATGTAAGTCATACGACTCGGGGGAAAAGACGGGGCCAAGGAGCCTTCAACGCGACTCACGTCAGTGTTTCCAGACCTATTGATTTCTCGGGAGAATTCCTTAATAAACTATTGCTATGGAACCTCCAACGGCCCGCTCAAAAACACGTTTCCTGCTCATCTTACTTGAACATGGAGTAGAGAGGTAGAGGGGAACTCCACTCAGCCATGAAAAGTGCTGTTTGAACTGTGAAATTATGCCAAACGATACTCAATTGTGCTAGGACATTATTATTACTACGTTACTATTTGTAGATGGTTGTATTTCATCCCACCCGAAAATCTATTTCTATTTTAGTTATTTTACGTCAATTTTGTGCCTCTACGGGTAAGTACGACAATATGGACGAATGAAAAACTGATGAAATGAATGAAGTGACACAAACACAGTGAAACGTCTTTGCCTTACTAGGTAGGAACACTGACTTCGTAGCGTGGGCAAATTATTTTATACATGTATGTATATACTTAGTTCATTCAAATGAAAAGGTCCATTTTATTTTTTCTGTAAAAGCATTATATACGAGACAGTAATTTCATGTGTTTTGTATACCCACAGGTATATGTGACGTTTTAGTAATGAGGCATCTGCGCATGCGCAAGTGTGTCCAGGTAGTACGTGTCCGTTATCTAATCACCTTCACTTTCTTCCCCCAGGTGGAACGCTGTGCTGAACAATGTAGCTGCCATTAAGGGACGTGTCCAAGAAAGAAGTATTTGAAAATAGGATCCTTAGGAAAATCTTTGGACCTAAAAGGGATGAGGAGACAGGCGAGTGGAGAAGGTTACATAATTTAGAACTACATAATTTGTATTCATGTCCAGATATTATTAGAATAATTAAATCAAGAAGACTTAGGTGGGCAGGCCATGTGGCACGAATGGGAGAGGAAAGAGGAGTTTACAGGATTCTTGTTGGGAAACCTGATGGTAAGAGACCAGTAGGAAGGCCAAGACGAAGATGGAGGGACAACATCGAGATGGACCTAAGGGAAATCGGTAGGGATGGAAAAGAGTATATAGATCTTGCTCAAGATAGGGACAGATGGAAGGCGTGTGTTGCTGCAGCCATGAACCTTCGGGTTTAAGAAGGCTAGAGAGTTAGTTAGTTAGTTAGGTAGTCCAAGGAAGAACAGCGGGGTGTCATTCGGTTTCTTCATGCCGAAGGAGTACATCCAGCGGACATTCATAGGAGAATGAAAGCTGTGTATGAAAAATGTGTATCGGACAAAACAGTGAGAAAATGGCGTAGGCGTTTTCGTGGTGGACGAAACACACTGAAGGGCGATGCTCGGCCGGGACAGTTGAAAAATTGCATCCTGATTGGACAGTGGCTGCTATTGACAACCTTATTCAAGAAGACAGACGAATATCCCTGGCAGCCATTAGTGAACAAGTGAACGTGTCATTGGGTAGTGTGCATGACATTGTGAGGCACAGACTGGGTTACAGGAAAGAGTGCGCACAATGGGTGCCAAAGTGTTTGTCAGAGGAACAAAAAATGTGCAGAATGGGAATGTCATTGGCTCATTTGATGCGATACAGGAATGAAGGTGAGGACTTTATCAGCAAAATCATTGCTGGAGATGAATCCATCTGCCCGTATTACCAGCCAGAATCAAAGAGGGACAGTATGGAATGGAAGCATACAGGTTCACCAAAACCAAAGAAAAGCAAGTCACTACCTAAAGTCGGCAAACTTATGATGACAGTATTTTTCGATGACCAAGGGCCACTGCTAGTGGAGTTCCTTCCGGAGGGACACACAATTAACGCAAGCACGTACTGTGAAACACTGCATCGTCTACGGGCATCAATCAAGAATAAGCGTCGAGGAAAACTCAGCAAAGGCATCATTTTACTCCAGGACAATGCTCGTCCCCATATGGCCAGACAGACAGAGGATATGTTTTAATCATTCTATTGGGAAGTGCTAGACCACCCTGCCTAGAGTCCTGACTTGAGTCCATGTGATTATCACATTTTCGGACCTATGAAGGACCTCAGAGGACGACGCTTTGCCTCGAGTCCTGAGCAGCATGAAGCTGTCAGGGAATGGTTTCATTCCCAGAACAAGGACTTCTTCTACCAAGGAATTCATAACCTTGTTTCAAAGTGGGACCAGTGTCTTACCTCATACGGTGAATATGTGTAGCCAACTACTGTAATAAAGTTTCTGCAAGGAAATGGACCTTTTCATTTGAATGCACCTAATACATATGTGTGTGGGTGTGGGTGTTGTGTGTGTGTGTTTCTAGCAGATGGGGAAGATAGATGGCACCCTAGCATAAGCGTTGCTATCTTGAATTATTGAGGAAGATATGCTGTCTAATACACCAAATATATTTCACATACGTAATGCATTTTCTCATTATGGTGCAGGACGCGTGCCCACCCCTAACGATAGCTGTACACAGAACACCAGCAGAATGCAAATTAATTTGTTATTGTTAGCATTCGACTTGAAAGATTGTGGAAAATGAATGTTGACATAAAAGTTCCTATTATTTCAGACGTATGAGTTGATTTCAGTCACAGTAATTTACATCCATTATTATAATAGGGATGTAGGAACGTCATAATTTCAAACTCAAGTGCTGTTTTCTAAGAGGGCAACAATATTACCGGGTAATATGCCTCGTTTACCTGCCTGATAAAAATACATTGTTTCCCCCTCGCTGGAAAAAATCTGTGGACGTCCCCTTGCCCCCCCAGTGCGCACGCCTATGCCGACCCCGAGAACGTTGTCCATCCGCTACTATTAGATCATCGGATTTTGTAGCAGATCTTCTGGTTTCCCAAGGAACACTCTTTTTTTTCAAGTCTGACCTGGCAACACTGCCCCGAGCACCGATAACGGCAGGGAAGATGCGCGAACGCTTTTGGCGGAAGGTTTTCTTTCCTTGTGGTCGAGCTATACCAGGCCGATCAAACTAGCCTAGGTATTCCTCTCTTTGAATAGGTTTCGCATAGCATGAGTTGGCATCAGTGGCGGAGTGCTTATCACAGCGCACTTCGATTCCAGGGGTCCTGGATTAGAATCTTCGGTGTTCTTTGTGAGTGTCCCTTCGTCAACTTCATGACATCATGATCCATCCTCATCTTCGCGGTTAAACAAAGTGGCAGACAAGCGGAGTAAAATAAACCAAATCGATCAATCGCATAGATAGTAGGTATCCTAAAGATTCAGTTGTTGCGAAATCACGTTTATAGCTACGTTGTTGTAACACAGTAACGTAACCTGCTATTGTTAATTAGACTTTTACTGTGGTCGAGTCTCATTCCACTTCATAATAAGATGGTCTCTGTTTAGGCCATAGAGTTATCTTACGCCTGGCTGCAGAAGTATCGAGACTTCAACTGTTTACAACAGCTGGAACGTAATATGTTGCCCTGTCAACTACTTCACCCCTTCCCAACATTCCCGAGTTCAATCTAAAAAAAATGTAGAAAATCACCATAAAATAACAAAAATAGAAATAGACAAATAATGATACAAAAAATGGTACAACACTTTTAGAGGCAGAGTGATTATATTGTCTTAAAAAACATGCTTAACTTCTTAACGTTACAATACCACATTCCTTGACAGGTCTTCTAACTACACTTCTAGAACACTTCGGTGAGTATTAGTATGACTAGCAGATGAAACGAAAAGGAGGCACACACAACTGAAAATCCATACCTGGGGTATGGAATCCAGAACCTTCAGAGATAAATTCATGAGTCGAGAAAACAACATGCTCGTCCACCGATTCCGATGGTATCAAACACAAATTTCAGTCAGTTTCTATGTAGTTTAATTTGTAGTTCCACTTGAAAGCTGAAAATAGTACATGGTTTCATGGACATAGTTTCCCTTGTAAATTGATATCCCTCGGCATATATATAAAAAATGTGAATAATGTGTTCGAATATGAAACGAAGGTGTTAAATTTTTATGAGGAATATTGGAAATGTTCTGTCATATGTTTTTTTGAGATCACAACAGATTTCGTATGATTCAAAAATCGCT
Source organism: Lepisma saccharinum (assembly GCF_977018435.1). NCBI lineage: Eukaryota > Metazoa > Arthropoda > Insecta > Zygentoma > Lepismatidae > Lepisma > Lepisma saccharinum. The sequence goes on along the minus strand of NC_139256.1, from coordinate 26,879,218 downwards.
GTAAGATTGTAATCGTTCAAGATTCTACTATGACCCCTTTTGTTTCAAAACGAGTTTTACACGAATAGAGAAAGTATGCCAGCCACTCTGAATTATCACATAAATATATCTTCAACTTATTTAATACTCCTCGTAGTATAGAGAAGTTTTAACTGATGACCCTGCAATAGTTGTGAATATGTTAGTCTTCTCAGTAAAAGTAAAACATTGACTTAGCCCCCTCGGTGGCCGAAGGAATGCAGTATTTGATGCATGATTTCGTAGCAGTGTGTTTAATGTGTTGCATTAAATGTACATTCAATCTTATCGTCGCTGTTAACAAAAAAGATAGAAATATGATGTAATATAACCAAAATACAAAACGTGGCAAATTTAGTTATTGTTTACATATTTAATTTGACTTACATCAACGTATGTATTGTACTGATGTGTCACATAGAAGAAAATAGAATACAGGAATTGGAATGAATAAAAATTAATAGCGTGTATGTAACTTCTAATTTTCGAATCCATAAATAGAGACATGTATCTTCTATAAAATAGCAAATTATGCCAACATTATAATTTCATGAACAGTGTTGATTAGTTCGAGGGGCATTCAGATAATACCGAGGTTGTTCCCAAAGAATGAAAACAAATAGAGATAGTGTGATGGATGTTTATGTGGTCGTAGAGCAACGTGTCTGTAATCGTTTAGACGTAGTATTAAAATAGTCTACTAATTCAGTTTTCCATTAGAGATCGTCAGTTGGACGTATGGTACCCAACGTGGACAGCCATCAATGTTTGATTTAAACTCAATAGACCTCCATGAAGACGCACGAATGTTACAAGATGCTTATGGGGACAATGCTCTATCGCGTGCACTAATTTTTGATTGGAGCAGGAAATTTCTTGATAGTATGGAATAGAGGCCACGACCAGGATGCTCACCCATTACCTCAACAGAGAAAGACTGACCAATAACCGTACAACAAATTGCGGATGCAATACAGCTTTCAGTAGGTCCGGATGATGACATTGTCAGTAACCAGTTGGGGCACAGGATAGCTGTAGTCAAGTGAATTGGATACCTTATGTGCTCAGTGAAAACACAAAAGACCATGACCAATCGAATCATGATGCATTTTCAATGAAAGACCCGCATTCAAGTGAACCACATTTCCTAAATAGACCTTCCCTGAAACTTTTAAGCCTGCTTAAAAGTTTAAGCCAAAAAAATGCCTGCTTTCTTAGGTAAAATAAAAGGTGCGACTTTGATCTCTTCCCTAAGATAAAAAAGGTGCTTCGTGGACGCACATTTACTTCTGATGATGAAAAGAACGAAGCTAGGAAGGGTATTTTGAACAAACTCTCAATGTAAGAGTTCAATATTTCAAAAATGGACAGGCAAATGGGATGGTGCAAGGATATTCAGATGCAATAGTGTTATTAACTTTGATAGATTACTATGTTTAGCTGAATTAACCGTGTCTCGTTATTTTTTTAATGCCTTGGTATTCAAATTAAACAATTAGTGTGATCAAAACAGAGCAAATTTAATTACATTACTGACTTTATTGTAACATTTCTGTGTGTGTACATTACAACTATAGTGTAAAAGAAATTCAGGTTTAAGGCTTAGCCTTTAAGGGCCAGTCCAGTAAGGAGGGGCGATCCAACAACAACAGCTCCACCATACAAGGGTGATCCAGCAACAACAGCTCCATCATACAAGGGTGATCCAGCAACAACAGCTCCATCATACAAGGGTGATCCCAGAAGGTAACCACCTGCACCGATCACTGGTGCACCAGCCACGGTGGTTGCGTACACAGCTGGAGCTACTTGCAGAGGTGCTGCAAGATTTGCTGGAGTTGCACCAGTGATGCTATTCACGACGGACCTTGCGACCGCATTGCCTCCTGGGAAGGGTGATGAGGCGACGAACGAAGTGAGAGATCGTCCCAGAGGAGTTAGGGCTACTGTGGATCCCTGAGTGTTTCTGCTGAGGGAGACTCCCCCTGATGGGTGGGTCCCAATGACTGCTGAGGAGACTGGAGCTGTCAATCCACCGCCGAGGGCCGAAGCTGCGGATGCAACCACGATGGCCAGGACAAAGTAGAGCTGAAACAATATGAACATATTTCTATATTTTTAAGGCTCATTAAATTATCGATATGGAATAATGTTACGCACACGAAACCAGAATTGTTAATTAAAATAGTGAAATATCAACTTTTGTTCTCTAGTAGTATAAGATGTGCGCTGATAGGGGTTTTGGTTCATTTCCGAGAAGGTGCAGAAATTGTTAACTTTCTTTGACATTTTTATCGTAATTATCTTTTACATCATCGTGATAACGTGATAGAAACCTGCGCAAAGAAACAAAGGATAGGACAAACTGACGAACTATATCTGACGTTTTACTTGTAATAAGTTCTAGTTCAGACTTTGATTTCTCAAAATTCATTTGAATACAACTGAATCTGACGAAAAATATGATTTTAAGTGCATATACAGGTAGTGGATACTATTCGTAAGCTGCCTTAAAATTTTGAAATCATTATAAAATAAAATTAAGTGTTAATGTGTATAAAAGGCACTAAGGTTAAATTCATTTGCATATTCGAGACCGGCCATAGAAATCTTTGCACCTGCAGCAGAACCAAACTAATCATAATGTACTCAGGTAGCGAGTGGGTTTACTGAGGTTATGGTTATTATAATCGATCCATAGTAATATGTTCAATTCAGTATACAATTATTCTTTCTTTATCATGCAATATTGAAAATCGATTAGTCATACTTAGCAAACAATAATGAAAGGCCATTATACCAAAATTCAACATTGAACACCAAATATTAGAAATCATAAGATCAAAGTAATCTCGTAGTTATGTGGGAAAGTTATTATATTCTGAATATACTAATCTACAGTGAAAAATATCCAAAAGAAAGTTCCATGCATTTACAGGTAAAGGAAGATATAAACATCACATGTAAAAATAAAGTGCATGGAAAGAACTTAAACTGATTGTACATTTCTAGGAGAGTAATACACAGAAGAAAATTATAATAGATTTGAATTGCGTAGTTTGGAAGCAATGTCAAATCAACTATTTGCTGTAACTACCACATAAGAACATAGATTTTCTTTTTTGTTATATAAAAGTTTGTAGTCTCTACGAATTAAGCATATTACTTACAGAATTCATTGTGTGTTGTTTCTTTTTGGCTGTCTTGTCCAATTGTAACCTGTGAAGCCAGATTCACACTTTTATACACATGGATTTGCAATTGTGACCTTCATAGATAAAATAATTTTCCATTCACTCAATCCTTTCTACTTCGTGACAAACGGGTAATGTTTATAACAGGAAACATTTTATATAAAGTCAATGCTCTTTTAAAGAATGTTATATATGCAACATCCTCCGGTTGTACGAGGGGGAATCCAAAAGTTTTAATTATCACCATGAAATAAAAAACATACAATAGTCAAAGTTAGTTCTTCTCCACGTAGTCTCCCTGCAGAGTCACACATTTTTGCCAGCGTTTCTTCACCTGTTTCATGCCCTCTTTCTAGAAGTCCTCCGCTTTGCTCAAAAACCACTGTTCCACTTCGAAAATGACATCCTCTCTGTCGTCAAATCGCCTACCACGAAGTGGTTTCTTCATCTTGGGAAAGAGGAAGAAGTCGCTTGGCGCAAGATCAGGCGAATAAGGTGGATGCTGCAAAAGTTCATAGCCTAACCGGTGGGCGGCGACAACGGATGCTTGGGCCGTATGGACGAGTGCAGTGTCGGCCATGAGACGGACGCCTTTGCTGATCATGCCACGACGTTTTTGTTTCAATGCATCATGCAGTTTCTCCAGAAGGTTGCAGTAGTAATAGCTGTTGAGGGTCTCGCCCTTCGGAAGGTAATCAGTTATCCCAAAAAACGGACAGCATCACCTTCCCGGCAGATTTCTGGCCCACCTTCGCCTTCTTGGGAGGTGGGGGGGGGGAGAGGATGCATGTTTCCACTCCTTGCTCATTTCTTTGGTCTTCGGATCGTAGAGGTATACCCAGCACTCGTCCTTAGTGACGAGACGAGCAAAAAAATCGTCTTCATTCCGCTCCAACAGAGTCAAATTCTGCTGGCAAAAGTCGTGGCGCGTTTGGTTTTGAAGAGGTGTCAACAAGCGAGGTACGCAGCGTGCAGACACCTTATTCATGTGCAGTTCCTCATGAAAAATCCTCCACGCACTTCCGTAACTCAGTCCAGTCTTCGCCATCGCTCTTTCCATGGTCGATCTTCTGTCGTTGAGGATAACGGCCTCCACTTTCTTCACCATGGCAAGATCATCCTTGATTGAGGGTCTACCCGCTCGTGGCTCATCTGTCAGGGACATGTGACCACTTTGAAAGTTCCTCTTCCACCTCACAACCGTGTCATATGATGGGCTATCATCCCCATAGACAGCTTTCATTTCGTCGTGGATTTGGCGTGCGTTGTTGCCCTTCAAATGGAGGAACTTTATGACACTTCGGGCCTCAATTATGTTCATCATGCAGGTTGATGTCTTTTACAGCCTGTGAAAAGAAAACTACTTTAGACAAAGATTTGATATTTGCACAAGTATGCATGGCAATGACACTGATTATGCACAAAAAGTTTAATGTAAATATCTCTATAACTTCTTTATTACAATTAAAACTTTGGATACCCCCTCGTACATCAGTCGTCAGAAAGTTAGTCCGCTACTCCTTTAGTCGGGAACATGACAATCTTTGCAAATCATCAGGGCTTGCTGGGTAGAAAAGAAACACAACATTGTTTTCAAAGTTAAACGCAGTTTTATAATCACTTATATTTCATAATCACTTACCAATAAAATACTAGAACATTCGATACTAACATTGGGCAATTCACTCACATATAGCGATAGTCAAATTACATAATTAATTGCTTACTTTCAACTTATCGACAAGAAGAAAACTCGAAAAACGAAAATCTATTCTTGAATTCTCCCCGTTTCCAAGTTCTTATTGATTCTTCACCATCATCTGTTTTCCAAACTCATTCCGTCGTCAGGTGAGAAACATTCAGGTGGGTTCACTTCCTCTGCTGACATGAGAAAGTGACGTCAACACGAACAGATTATGACGTATTTATAAACATATATATGCAAGTTCCAACCACAACTGTATCAATCTAACTATAGTTGTCTTTGACAGCTTGCACATGATTTGAAGTCAAGGTAACTTAATATACTATAAGGTAGCGCCATCCGAAAATTGCCGATCATGCACGAACGCGTGACGTCATGTGGGAGGATCGGTTATGCTCGGTGCCCCTTCGGTTATGTTCGTTCGGGGCTTGGCAGAAGCAAACGGCCGCTATCATTTCTATGCGAGTTTCAGAGAGGGAAAGTGTTTCATTACTTTGAGGGGTAAATATTAATTATCATACTTCGGGATGGTATTGAGGTATTCCTTTAATGATTAGTAACATAATTAAAACATGCTACTTTTAAAAGAGGGGAAAATTGCACATGCAAAAGTATTGTAAAAATTCATTTTTCTGAAACATCATCGATATATTACAAAGAAGGTTGTCCGTGTTCTAATTAGAATTTCAGATTTCATCATTTCATAAATCGTATTATGATTTTAATAAGAAACGTTGCATGCTAAAGAAGAATTGCATAGTGAAAGAGTTACAAAGAAAGAATTGATTGACAGATTTGGTTTATTTTTGCTTTTCTGTCTTTTTTAAATATGAAAGGAAAACCCATAAGAGATAGTCCCCCCTTTCTATCTCTTTCTTTGTTTCCACAAACCGACCTCCTTGGCGTAGTGGTTAGCACATCGCACTTCAACGCCAGAGGTTTGGGTTCGAATCCTGGCTTGGGCATGGATGTTTGTGAGTGTTCATTCATCATTTCATCACTCATCCCTATCTTCGCAAATTAGCCAAAAGTGGCACAAGAAGCGAAGTAAAATGAAGCAAATTAATCAATCAATATTTGTTTTCACATATACTATCACATTTACTAAATTCTCAATTTTCCCATTAAGGACAAATCAATATCTTGCCCGATTGGATTCGAATCCGGGACCCCTGGCGTCGAAGCGCGATGTGCTAAGCACTACGCCAAGGAGATCGACAGAGGCCTCCGAGGTACTACGGGCTCACAGAAAGTCACAGGAGTACTATCGGATTATAAATTATGGATATTAGAGTTTGGATAATAAATAAATAAATTATATAATATATAATCTATAAATAAAAAACACCCGTTCTTTATTTATAGAATCTCAAAGAGAGCGATAGTTTGCCAAACTAAAAAATAATCCTATCTTGTTCTCACGATAATAAAAATAGAAGGCATAATCAAAAATAAATTGATAACTATAGATTGACACAGAATTGAATAAGCTGAATTTTGATGTAACTCGTTTTTATGTGGTTCTACTGATTAACTTTTAATTGGAGTCCAAACTTGAATAACCGTAATTTCTAATGCGTTAGTAGTCCGGTATAATCTATTTACAACATTTAACGCAACGCAGTACAAAAGCCTAATATTTAGTTTTCTGACTGAATAGTTCCTTCTTATTCATTCAGAACGTTGGAATCATTTCCAAGAACATTTCAAATTTTACATAACATCAGAAAGTATTAAAATTAAACTGATATACTTAAAATCCAATCTTTACCATTCACCATAATGTAACTTTATTTTTGAAGTTATCAAGTGAAAGAAGCAACATACAATCTAGATAAATTTTTACTCTGCATTTGATACTTACTCTAAATTCGAAAGAATTCCCAACCTTCTTCATATATTTATTTACTGTACAATAATTTACGTACGGATCAAAGTTCCACATGCAAAAATTTTTTGAAAAGTTTTATGTGGAGGAAGAATGATGAAATAGTTTGTAAGATAGTAGTTTCAGACTTTGAAAACGCAATTCCAGTTTGTAATTTGCAGACATTTTTAATTTCTCTGGTTCAAATTTGGCTGCAAGTTATCGTTGTCATAGTTCTAAAAAGTATTTTTTCATATTTACAACTTTACATACAAACGCGTGCTGAAGACGAGTCAAAGTGTACAAGTACTAATTTAACTAAGTTAACCTACTCGAAATACTTGATGAGTACCTACTAGGAACATCAAACTTAAATGTCTTTACCTACTAATTCAAGCCTATAGAAATAGATTTTTGATCACACGGTAAATTAAACGCTTTGAGAATATCGATGAAAATATCTTAGTTTAATTAAACAATAAAGGAGAAAAGTTACATGAACTCACAATGATTGACCGTGCAAGTGTACGAATTATTATTCGTTAAAGAACTTTGTCCGCAGATTTTCCATTTCCATTCCCATGTGTGTCTGAGTTGTATAACCCGAAAATATACTCCAAGGCTGATATGCGACACACATTTGTACATTAACGATGTAACTTGCATTACACTAATCTTAGATCTTGCTCTTTTTGACAGAAATGTACTACAAAGAAATAATGTAACATCCATTGGTTTATATTGAGTACAAGGGTACAAAATTATTCACAATATATTTGTGAAATACCAAAATTGAACAAAGTTGAAACATTTTAATGATGGGTGTAATATTCACTCATGCAATATTTACCATCGTGCATACAACTCTATGTAACTCGAATTGAAGATGTACTAAGTGAATTTAATTTCCAATAGCTTGGAAGTTAGTACGCGATCTTCGAAATGCATATTTCCGACAACGTTCTTCACGATAATGTGAACATACGAATCACAATCAACATCGGTCTGTGTTAAATGAATTTGTTAATAATTATAAAACCGACTTACATAAAATGTACATAACAAATCAGTTAGGCTCACTACGTACTTCGAACTAGTTGAACACATTTTCAAGATATTGATGACTTTTCTTGTGGTACTGTCGGTTAGGTTACGTTGTAGATTTTGAACTTCTTTATTCAGTTAAAGCAGGTTGATAGAGGTTGTTTGTAATCTTTAATTTATTTGCTTCGTTATGCAGACGTGTGTTTCTCCTTTGTAAACCATCGAATATGTTTTCCAACAACGAAACATTGCTTGCAGTTTGTGCATATACCTTCGTCTATATATTTTTCTCTTTTCTGGCAGCATAGTCTTTAGCTTGTTTAGGGCACGTCTCCTTATTGCATATCTTTCGTAGCGTACAGCTCTGCAAACCTTATCAGCACGTCCTACAAGCGAAGCATATTTTGAAGATAAGTGTTTAGGAGAACTACACCATTTCCTCGATTATTTGGTACTAAAGTAATTGGATGTAATTTTAGCGATGGCACTGCAGTTGGCTTCAGCACGTTCTTTGGTGGAAAATACAGAAATTCTGCTTTTAGATCTCGCACATAGTCTTCTTCACAATAATTGGCACTGCACACTTGCATTTTTTACATTTCGTCTACAAGCATGAATCCACTGTTTACTTACGCAATTATCGACTGGAAATTATGATATTTTATGTCAGTTCCTTTAGTTTTCTGGTTATAGTTTTCATAGCTTGCTACAGCACAATTAGACATGATTGCAGTCTAGAAGTACAAAAATACAATAAAAATAAATGGAACGCTACAAAATCAACAACCTGCTTGTTCCGATTTTTGCGACGTGTTAGTAGCTAAATGCAAGGTTATTAGGCTAAATGTACCCCGCACCAAACTTACTGCACATAGCAATGAGCACCGTCAAACCCGATCCTCCCAGATGACGTAATGCATACGTACTTCACATAGCAACGAGCACCCCCTGATTTGAAGTAACAAACATTTTAAAATTTTAATATCTTACAAATATAAAACCTTAAACGCTCAGGTTCGTTACAATTGCCCCTCGTCCAGGGAAAATTGTTGAAGAAATTGTAATTTGCAAGTTTTGAAAAAAATTTGAGTACATAAAGAATATTTAAATATAGAGTTTATCTTGACAATTGAATGACTCAATCTTGGCTTTTCTTCATTTGACAACAGCTCAGAAGGAACGTAGTTTGTAGTATCCAAAACAGAATACAATCCAGGATAGATAATCAGCCAATAAACAGTGAATTCAGGCAATGATTGATTCCATGATGGTTTAATGGAACATTAGGCTTCCATATATCTAGTTTCTTCTCCAGAAAAACTTTGGAGAAGACGGTATAGGGTTCGATAAGTGGTGAACTGAATGAGTTCTTTCCTATAGCACTTCAAACTCAATACTCTTCTTGCTTCTGTGCTTCTTGAATAATGCCTTTAAATTCCACACCAGCAATATAATAATTCCTGCTTATAGGAATAAATCCAAATATTTACTATGTCGACCTTCTCTGCGAGGTCCGCGGATTTATACATCCATTCCCTATCCTCATTCTGGACCTTTCGGATGTACCGCACTAAATATATATCTGGAGAATCCTCCTTCATTTGATCAGGAGTGGTAACAAACAACACATCAACTGCATTTTTCTAAATACTTATTTCTTCCTGGTGCAGTTTTTAGAAAAAGCATATGCCAGAGGAAGTCAGAACCAAAACCTTCTTAATTGAAAAGTTTGGTGCTAAAATTCAGACCACCGATTTGCAGTTCAACTTATCTACCATCTAACACTCTTCTTGAGTCTTCCGGAAAATATACCAGTTTTAAATTCGGGTTTTTTTTTTGCACTTGACTGCCTGAAGATACATTTTCGGTCAGCAAAGAATTTACATATTATTCTTGTATTTTACGTCCCCTCGAGCTCACTTGCCTAAACGAAGAGGAGACACTTAGAAAATGTCGCGGTTTGTTTGACATGATTGGGATCGCTGCTTGTGCAGAAACTCTCTAGTAGTCTCCACTGCTTCTTCCTGCTCTGAGGCAACGTCATGTCTTGGTGAGAAAGAACAACAATTGTCGCCTCTAAGTCGCGGAGAGTATCGTCTGGGCGAAGTAGGATTACGTCGTTCTTGGTAACGCCATCTGTCTGGAGAACTTTGCCTTTGTTCTGGACGAGGCCTGTAGGAGTTTCTCTGTCTTTCGATCTGATCTCGGTTGAAGCATCTTCTGCCTAATCCTCTATTGAACCTCCGAGGACGTGAGAAATTTCCTTCTCGACTCTCTGAATCCGTCTGGATATTCTGGATCTTAAAACTTCTATTTCCTGCAGCATCTTTATTCTTGGAGTCTTCTTATTCTTCCAGGCATAAGGGTCATCATAAAGGACATTTCCACTCAATTTTTTTAAAAGTAATTTTAAAAACTACACCAATGAGAAAATGACCCCTGCAATTTTTCAAGTTTCTCTGCGTTTAGTTTAAGGGGAAAACCAGACTTCCAAAGTTGCTAGGCTAGCGTTGAGCTGAAAAACACACCCCGCCATGTTAATACGTCACTACTCAGAGAGAGCTCGTTTGTCGTCTGCTTCGAGCGTCCAGTTTACTGGGGGTAGCCCACGGAGAACCAACGTTTACAACAGTTTTGCAAATCTGTGTAGTGTTAAATAATGGAAGAAGGAACGATAATGGAAGGGAAAGCTATGCTTTATAATAGTCATTCTTCTATTAAATATCCCTGCTGCTCATGTGAAACATAAATGAAAGAGTTCTGCTGCGTCGGTGTTTTCATCAAGTCACGAGAAAACTATTGCTTGTAAAATTGGTTAATGTCCAAGTTTTCAAAAATATATTTTAAACTTATATTTATCGAAATTTACCATAAACCATGTAGTGCAAAATAAGAATTTTCACATTCTTCACTTTAATTAAAAGGCCTATTTTAACTATCTTTTCCATAAAGCAATTTCACTTTTTTGTTACATAAATTATGATAAAATATTTTTGTGCAGGTAAGAGAAAATACACTGAGAAGATTACATCAGTTACACAGTACATTTCAAAGCTAAGTTTAATTATTACAAGGAAATAATGTATATAACATTATATCACATACTGAAATATATTTTGAATTTTGTACTGCGAAAAAAGCTGCCTCATTTTTTCCCCCGAAAATTAATTAATAGATTCACAACCTCATCACTTGGGATCCTATCGAGACGAGACATGGCAGTCTTGGTTTCGTTCTCGTTGACAGTTGTAAGTGTCTGTCTCGTGTTTTGTGAATGCTTCGTTGACAGCAGGGAGTCGTAACGTACCCAATTTGCGTTACACGGTACGTTCCATTTTGTAGGAGGAAGAGTATGGTTCAGCTGCTGGTACCCATGTAACGTAACGAAATGCAATATGTTATAGACTGACGTTACACAGAACGTAACAAAATGTATTATGGTAGATATTAACGTTATAAAGGAACGGAACGAAATGAGCACATTGGAACATAACGTAATATGCAATATGGTATATACTACCGTTACAAGGAGCGTAGTAACGAAATGCAATATGGTATATACTAGCGTTACAAAAACGTAACGAAATGCAACATGGTAGTAAATAACGGTACATAGGGACGTAATGAATGCAATTCTCCGTAACGGAATGAAGTGAAAGGCAATATGGTTAATTAACGTTACATAGGAATGTAACAAAATGTAAACCACTGTAGCGGAACGGAACAAAATGCAGTTGGGTACATACCATCTGCATAAGGAACGTAAATAAATTCAGTATGGTAGATGTTAACGTTACAAGGAAAGAACAATTCACAAATGTTAGCTAGTAACGTTATAGGCGCGTGACAAATATAATCTATTAAACATCAAGGATGAAAAAGGAATAGCCCAAATCTCTTACCTTTCTTTTGAACATTGCGAAAAATAACTCGGTATATCGTATGGGGTTAATGTGAAATAGCCGTTAAAAATATGGTTGTTTGTAAAAAAATGAATTTCAACCAGGGTTGTTAAAGGGTCAGGAATTTTAAATCAATTCAATTCCGGTTCAGCAGGGAATATTAGCAAGCATAAATGGATCTGGACCGTAAAGAACCTTTTTATGTTTAAAATATTTCAATTCGTTCCAGGAACCTTTTCTCCGGATCAATTGAAATACGGCACAGGGACCTTCTTTCCGGATCAATTTAAAGACTGTCTAAGTTCCATATTGAAATGAAAGAATACGCAACTTGGACCGAATTAAAACTGTGCGATAAAGAAGATTCCGGTCTTGTTGCGGAACCCAATAGAACCCATTAGAATTTATGGGTTCGTGGACGTTTAACAATCCTGATTTGAAAATTACATTTTTGGCTCGAAATTAAATACAGCTTCCAACTAGTGTAGAAAGGAGTAGTCATAGACGTGCGCACGGGGTGCAAAGGGTGCCGATATTTTTGACGCAGGGACAAGCAAGGTATTTTTCCATGGGGCATATTAACCAGATAATAGTGTTGCCCCCTCAAGAAACACCACTTGAATTCGAAATTATCGCATTCCTGCATTACCATTATAATAATTAATGTACATTACTCTGACTGGGATCAAATTATACGCGTGAAATATATACTTTTAGCTGACATTCGTTTTCTAAAGGGGAGATGTGGCCATCCTCGACCCCTTTCAGATTTCCATGCTCCTATATTTAATCCAGAAATTTAGGGTTGAGGAATCTTATCGCCGCCGATTATTAAACGATATTATGCTCTTGAAGAAAATTAAGTATTTTCAAGCCGATGAAAGTTCACAAAGCAACAACGGCGGAAGAAGGTGCAGTGGCGCAACCACAGGGTGCAGGGGAGATTAGCTCTCAAACTTGTACGGAAATCAATTCTAGGGGGTTAGGGGGCAAACATTGAACTATAGAAAGAAAGGTTGCAGAATCTAAGAGTAGCAAGACAAAAGGATACTGAAGATGGATTTAGTTTTCACGTCTGTCGTGCACTATTTCTTCCAGACGGTCAAGAGCACCTGCAAGGAGGCACAGAATGGCAATTGCCCCCTCTTGATTTCTATATTTACACAAATATAAATAAAGTTATATAAACTTGGACAGTTGCTGCTGCTTACGGTGTACGTTTTGCCCGTGTAAGGTAATATATAGATGTATTATTAATTTTTGAAACCTCACCGTTCATTTATAAACACACTGTATATGAGTCATTGTGAATTCGAGTCAATTAAAACATTTTGCGTTGTTGGGAGATTATCTATTAGGATAAAATTTGGACATAATGAATCTAAGTAGAGAAAATGCAACTTGTATATCAAAATTGCCATGTCCAACTGATCTCCGAAAGTAGTGTTTAGCACGTCACATTTCAAGTATATTGTAATAATCTTCAATGAGGCCAAACGTTAACGAACAAAACAACATTTATTTAACTTATAACTTCATGTTATATAAACTACATGAAATACATTTAACAAAGACAAAAGACAATCTCTCTCCAACTCGACTTGTTCACAGTATCTCGTCTAAAATTTTTATCTTTTTCTTAACTTCTATCATATATGATTGATTGATTTGAGTCCACTTTATGCACAGTTAGGCTAATCGGGACTGGACCTACAGTTTAAAGTGAAATCCCAATCACTTGTGCCTCCACCGGGTATCGAACCAGGGACCCCTTCATTACAAGGTGACGACGCTACCACTGCGCCATCGGGGAGGCCATTTCAAGTATAGTCCATGATTGTATCTAGTAGTATATGAACGAGATGTGTCCCTCCATTCAAACAATACGTGGCTTGTCCCTACCGAACGAAGTGTGTCACTTATAAATTAAGTTTCCGAAAGCAGCTATTATGCATGAACAGTACAAAAAATACTCGTGAGAAATTACAAAAATTATAAGTAAGTTCGTGGCGGGAGTTATTGACGGTTTTCCCCACAACCTATCCGCTTTACGTTCCGGGTTCGAGTCCTGGTCTGTAAATATATTTTTTAGGTGTCTCTTCATTAATTTAATCTAATTATCATCTATATTCATAGTTTCGATTAATTATAAAAGTGACATAACTACATTTGAAAAATAAAATGCGAACAGAAGATTCATTTTCAAACAGGTATTTGGGTAGAATTGTGTAGACAGACAGCATGCTCCCGAAAGTTGCCAATCCACGTGTAGCATGACCTTCGATACTGGGGTTGCGCTTTTTCAGGAAAGTTTGCTCGACGCTCCTCAAGCGTCTTATCAAGAATGCCTCGGTGTTTGCAGCATTACCAACTCATTTTTCGTCGGGAAAATCTTTTTTTCTCCTATTTAATCTGCGGTTGACTCTACAATACAGCATATTAATCAAGATACAACAACTGAATTACGGCAAAGTAGGTTAGAAACCCTGCGTGCTCAAGAGCAGCTTCGATAAGGCACCTGAATTGTTTCGAGCTGAACCAGGAAATGGGCGATGTTTATTCCCCAAGGCCATTCCGTAAAACTAATGCCACAAGAAGTTTTCTGTGTGGATTTGTGAGCATGAAATTGTAGGTTAATGATAGTACTACAAGACGTCAAGTGGATTTATTTTTCTGTTTCGTTATTTTATATAGCTTTCCTACCTATATAGTTTGAATAACTAATTAATCATTTGATGAGCAGACAAACACGAAGAAGCCGATCCCGTGGCAAATTGGTTAGTGTAATAAACTGCGAAGTCTAATGTCGGATTAGAGCCTGGACTAGAAAATATGGATGGGTTGGGTCATTGTCTTTATACCACTTCCATCACCTATCACATCCTTTATCATCGCGATTAACCGAAAGTGGTAGACGCGAAATAAAAATAGAACCTTTGCAAGGAAGTCCGAAAGAGAGGCAAAGGGGGGGGGGGTCCACGACCCACCTGGAAAATGAAAGTCAACCAAAAATTATATATATATCACACAATTCCATTTCAGCTGCAATAATATATGTTAATTATTGCATGAACATAACTAGCTAACTAACTAAGTCTCTAGCCTTCTTAAACCCGAAGGTTCATGGCTGCAGCAACACACGCCTTCCATCTGTCCCTATCCTGAGCAAGATCTATATACTCTTTTCCATCCCTACCGATTTCATTTAGGTCTATCTCAACGTTGTCCCTCCATATTCGTCTTAACCTTCCTAAAGGTCTCTTACCATCAGGTTTCCCAACAAGAATCCTGTAAACTCCTCTTTCCTCTCCCATTCGTGCCACATGGCCTGCCCACCTAAGTCTTCTTGATTTAATTATTCTAATTGTCTCCTCATCCCTTTTAGGTCCAAATATTTTCCTAAGGATCTTATTTTCAAATAAGATGAATATGATAACTTCAAATTAAAGCAATGTTTTTTGAGGAGACAACACTGTTATGCACCTTGTTTGCCCCCCCGGAAAAAACTACCTTGCTTGCCCCTCTTTGGAAAAAATCCGGCAGACGTCCATGAACCTTTAGTATCGACTTCGGAGTATAAAGCATTGTTTCGTCAATGTATAGCGCGGCAATAGACCACGACAGCCTCTTACAGAGTATTTGCCAGTAAATATCAACACGAGAACAGGGATAGGAATTCCTCTTATTTTAGATTTTCTCAAACTGATTTCAAGTATCTGGTGAAAATGCTTTCTATTTAGTATGCACATAAAGGTTTTAAATTTGAATGGGCGTATTAATTTTCTAGGTTTTTCCTAGAGACGATATGAAGCATTGCGGATACGAAGGGCGAACTCAACAAAGTGCATTGTGAGGGAAATGCGTTTCAAGTTGTCAGGCACAGTTCGAGCTCCACAAAAACTTGGTAACAGTAGATATGAATGTTTCATGCGTGATTTTCAAAGATTTTATGGAGTTTGCACTGTGCCTGGCAACTTGGAACGCATTTCCATCACAATGCACTTTGTTGAGTTCGCCCTTCGTATCCGCAATGCCTCATATTTTCAATTACTTTGAAGCATTTTGGACCATTTTATTATTTTTATAAGCATGATCTTAAACATGAAACTAATTGTTTCTTCCAATGATTAACTGTTTTCTTTGCCTTTCATTACGCTAGGTCACTCAGCCGCTATCTTTGTAGTGAGCCTAGATTAAGTGTGATTGGAGCGTATCCTATATGCTTTCTTCATACAGCATGGCTGTCGGCTACATGTTTGACATCTTAACACAACTTCTTTCAAACATCGCTCATGAAATGTATTTCACCTATCGTCCTACGGGAATCAGAGGAACGTAACTACAAAAATGCTGATTTCAGTTTCGTTAAAAAAAATCCTCTGAAGAGTATTTGGAGTAAATCGACATTTTCCGCTTCTAATGCTTATCTGTAAGGCGGAGTCACGTTTAAGAGTCATATTCCTAAGAATACATTATTTCCTCTCCTATTAATTTGATAAATTAGAGTTAAGTCGCTCTGGTTCTCACACACGCTATCAGCTCCTATTTTCCAAAATTTGGCACGTTAGGTATTACGCCAGATGTGTCATTTGGGTATGATACAGTCTTATTATATGCCTGTGGAGATTCGAACAGTGTTCTCGGCTTGCGAGCCAGGTTATATCGGCGTTAGCGTCCAACGTTTGGAGCGCATGCATTGCTCTAAGCAGGATGCTCTCTACCTTATGATGGGAGCAATCTATGCGCTCGAAACATTGGACGCTAACGCCGATTTAAGCTGGCTCGCAAGTCGAGAACACTTCGTCAGGAAAGCTACACTTTTTTACCCATGAAAGTTATTGTCCGTGGCCTGCAAGCAAAGTTCTTGCAAGAAACTGCCTCCAGAGAATTATGCGTAGGCTATGTGTGACTTTTCTGTTTCTCAGACCACGTGTGACTACCTACAAATTATGTGAAACAATAACATAAACAACTTCCCATCTGAGTATGAGAAACCACTTGCATTCTAGCCGGGTTCGATTCCTGGTGGAGGCACAGTGATTCGAATTCCACTTTAAACTGTAGGCGCACTCCCAATTAGCCTATCTGTGCATACAAGTGAACTTAAAACAAGACAAACTTTCATTCTAACCTCAGTCACTAATGGGAGCTGCTTAGAAGTAGTAGTGTTGACTGCCATGACTAAAATTTCTGGA